>NC_137087.1:9367689-10023528 GCF_951640355.1 Cnephaeus nilssonii
ATTAATTGATTAATTTTAGATCCTCACCCAAGGATATTTTTTTCATTGAGTTGATTTTTTTTTTTTTTTTGGAGAGAGAGAGTGGAAGGGCAGCAGGGACGGGGGGAAAGAGACGGGGAGAGAGAAAGAGAGAGAGAGAGAGAGAGACATTGATGTGAGAGAGATACCTTGATTGATTGCCTCCCTCACAAGCCCTGACTGGTCAGGAGCCTGCAACTGAGGTACATGCCCTTGACCAGGAATTGAACCTGTGACCCTTTGTTGTATGGGCCAACACTCTAACCACTGAGCAACACCAACCAGGGCACAAGACCCCTTTAAAAAAGTCTACACCAGAGGCTCTGGCCGCAGACTCCACTGCAGGGTGCGGTTGGGGGTGGGGATGGGGGGGTGGTGATGGGCTGGTGAAACAGAATCAGGAATGTGGGAATACTGCATTCCTCCAGGCTGATGCAGTATGGAGGGAGTGCTGACCCAGGAAGGATGGTATCTGTGGGTGGTGCGGAAGAGGGACTCTCCCCAAAGACTCTGGTGGCTGTTTCTCTCCCAGAGCCACTCTCCCCAGAGCCACACAAACCCATCTGTCTTTGCAGAACTCCAGTTCACTCTGATTCACACTCCCTCTGCTGAAGGCCAGGGTTAGTGGCTGCAAATGAGATTTTGTGTGCTGGCCCTTTCAGAGGGCGTCTGGGTTTCTAGCAGACTTTGGTCTCTCCCTGGAAGACAGGCTGATTATCAGGCCCTGGTTCTTCAGACTGGGGAGCCCAGTGTGGGGTTGAGATCCCTTGCTCCTCAGGGGGGACCTTTGCTGCTCAGATAGCTCTCCCTATTCTCAACTGCTGCATGTGGATGTGGGGCCAGTCCTATTGCATCTCTGCCTTTCTTACCAGTCTGGGTGTGGCTTCCTCTGTAAATCCTTGATTATAAGTCTTATGTTCAGCTAGCATTCAGTTGGTTATTCAGGTTGATTGTTGTATAATTTAGTGATAATTCCAGCGTGGTCCTTAGGAGATGAGTGTAACTGTCACTACCCTGTCACTATCTTCTTCTCTCCTCTAATTTCATCATTTTAATATTAAAATATTTATTTTGAGATAATTGTAGATTCACATGTGGTTTTAAGAAATAATACAGAGAGATCTTTATCCAGTTTCCTCAAGTAGTAATATTTTGCAAAACTCTAGCGCAATATCACAACCAGGTATTTACACTGAGTCAGTAAAGATACAAAATATTCCCATTGCAAGACTCCCTCATGTTGTCCTGTATAGCTACACACACTTTCCTCCCCCCCCCGACACCCCCGAATCCCTTCTTGACCCCTGGCAACCACCAATCTGTTCTCCATGTCTAAAATTTTGTCACTTCAAAAATGTTATATAAATGAAATCATACAGCGTGTAACTTTTTGGGGTCAATTTTTGTCGCTCAGCATAATTCCCTGGAGATCTATTCAGGTTGTTGCCTATATTAAAAGTTTGTTCCTCTCAATCACCAAGTGGTATTCCTGGATACAGATGTCCGGAAGTGTGCTTAATTGTTCACCCAATGGAAATTTGGATTCTTTCAAGAAATAAAAATGCTATAAATTTTTACATACAGGTTTTTACATTAACTTAGTCTTCATTTTTTCTGGTATAAGTACCCTTGAGTGCAATTGCTGAGTTGTATGGCAGTTGCATGTTTAGTGTTTTGATGTTTTGTTGTTTTTTTTAAAGAAGCTGTCAAATCATTTTTCAGAGTGGCTGTACTATTTTACATTTCTACCAACTACATATGAATAATTTAATTTCTCCATAGTCTTATCAGCTTTTGGTATTTTCACTATTTTTTAAGACTTTCTGATAACGTCATAGTGATTTTAATTTATGATGTTGAATATCTTTTCAAATGCTTATTTGATAACTCGATATCATATTTGATGAAATGTCTATTCATGTTTTTTGTCCAATTTTTTTAATCCTCACCTAATGATATTTTCCCATTGATTTTTAGAGAGAGTGGAAGAGAGGAGGAAAGACAGAGAGAAATATTGATGTGAGAGAATACATTGATTGGTTGCTTCCTGACCAGGGCCCAGGCCCGGGAGGAGGCTACAACTGAAGGACATGCCCTTAACCAGAATCGAACCCGGGACCCTTTGATGCTCAGGCTGACGCTCTATCCACTGAGCCAAACCAGCTAGTGCTCTTTTGCCCATTTTTAAATCGGATTCTTTTTTTTTTCTTGTTGAGTTTTGAGAGTTCTTTAAGTATGAAAATGTCCTACAAAATGGCACATTTAAAAAATTATATATTTTAGGTACCAGTTCTTTGTTGGATATGTGATTTACAAATATTTTCTCTTGCTCTGTGGCTTGTCTTTTATCCTCACAACAAGGTCTTTTGCAAAGCAAACGCTTTAAATTTTGATGAAGTGCAACTTACTAGTTTTTTCTTTTAAGAATTACGTTTTTTATTTCAAGTTTACGAACTCATTGCTTAGCCTTAGCATTCAAAGATTTTCTGCTATATTTTTTTCTAACTTTTCTAAACTCTAAGTTTTACATCTAACTCCATGATCCCTTTTAAATTAATTTTTGTCTAAGCTATGAAAGGTCAAAGCTCAGCTTTATGACTGTGGGTGTCCAATTGCCACAGTATCATTTGTTGAAAAATTCATCTTTCCTCCATTGAATTATTTTTGTACCTTTGTCAAAAATCAGTTGAACATATTTTTGTAGATATATTTCTGGGTTTTCTGTTCTGTTCCATAGATCTATGTGTCTCTCTCTCTTTGCCAGTATCACACAGTGTTGATTATTGTAGCAATCTCTCTATATAAAAGCCTAAGTGACCAGCCAACTATTCGACGATTCGACCGGTAGCTATGATGCACATTGACCACCAGGGGACAGATGCTCAATGCACAGACATGGAAACATGGAGCAGACTGATGAATCTCAGAGGGAAGAGGGGAGAGGGGAGGACAGGAAGAGATTAACCAAAGATCTTATATGCATACTAGAAGCCCGGTGCATGGATTTGTGCTCCAGTGGGGTCCCTCGGCCTGGCCTGGGGGGAATCAGGCCAAAACTGACAGTTTGATATCCCCTGAGGGGTCCTGGCTTGCAAGAGAGTGCAGGCCAGGCTGAGGGACCCCACTAATGCATGAATCTGTGCACTGGGCCTCTAGTATAATATATTTTGAAATTGGGTACACTGACTTCTTTCACTTTATTTTTCTTTTTCAAAATTGTTTCAACTATTCTAGTTCTTTTGCCTTTCTATATGCATTTTAGAATACTCATATATATCTACAAAAATCATGCTGGGAGTTTTATAGGAGTTGTGTTAGACCTATATGCCAATTTAGGGAAATTGACATCTGTAGTATGTTGGGTCTTCTATTACATGAACATGGTATGTCTCTCCATTTATTTAGATCTTTGATCTTTCTCATTAGTATTGTATAGGTTTTAGCATAACAAATTTTGTTAGATTTACACTTAAGTATTTCATTTTTTGAGTGATGTTAATTTTGATGTATTTCTCACATTTTTCAGTTTATCTCTTTGTATAGTTCTTTAAATGGTTGCTCTAAGTATTAAATTATAGTATACTAGTAGCCCTGTACACTAATTCATGCACCAGTAGCTCACCAGTAACTCGCTGCCACCCTCCTGTAGCTCTCCGCTGCCCACTTGTAGCTTGCTGCCCCACCCTCCTGCTGATCCGCTATCTGGTCGTTATGCAGTCGGTTGTTATGCTTCACGGCGTAACAACTATTTGCATATTACATCTTTATTATATAGGATACATAATTTATCACAGTCTCCTGGTGTCATTGTTTTGCCATTTGATTGAAATATAGAAATCTCACCTTTGTTTGTCCTTTACCCTTTCTCACATATAACATAATTGTTTTTACTATTTCCTCCTCCTACATTTAGAACCAGATCAGACAGTGATATAATTTTTGCTTCAACCATCAAACATCATTTAGAAAACTCAAGAGAAGAAGGAAATTCTGTTGTATTTACTTATATTTTTGTTTGCCACAGTGCTTGTCCTTCCTGATGTTTCAAGCTTTCTTCTCTTATTACTTAATTTCTCTTTAGAAGAATTCCTTTAGCCATTTGTTTAGGGTAGGTCAGCTACTGACAAATTCTCTCACTTTTCCTTCATCTGAGAATGAGAATGATATTTTCACTGGGAGAGTCTGGGTTATAGTTTTTTTCTTTTAACATTTGAAAAATACTATGCCATTTCCTGCTAACCTTCATGGTTTTAATAAAAAAAATCCACTGCATTAGAATGGGTCATTTCTCTTTAACAGCTTTCAAGATTTCTTTCTTTCTGTAGACAGGAATAATTTGTATTATTATCAGTTTCAAGATTTATTTCTTTACCTTTATGTTTCAGAAATTGAATTTATCATGTGTCTTGGCATGGGTTTCTAGAGTTTTATTACTTAGCTTCTTATATCTGCAGGTTTATGACTTTTGCCAAACTTGGAAAGTTCTCAGCCCTTATTTCTTTGAGTACTTGTCAGCCCACCCTCTTTTTCTTTCCTTTCTCAGACTAGAATGACGGGAATGTTAGAGTTTTTGTTATATTTCCTCAGCTCCCTGAGGTTCTGTTCTTTTTGTTGTTGTTGTTCATTCTATTTCCCTCTGTTGTTCAGTTGGGTGATTTCTATTTTAGATTCCAATTCACTGACTCTCCATCCACTTATTTCAGTTATTGTATTTTTCTGTTCTGAAATTTCATTTTGGTTCTTTATTATATTTTCTATTTTTTTGCTGACACATTCTATTTGTTTCAAGCATATTTGTAATTTGTTAGTGGTAATGCCAGGTTGGTCCTAGGAGGAGATGAGTGTAATTCCTACTCATTTTTATGATGGCTGCTATGACATTTTCGTCAGATAATGCTAATATCTCTGTCATCTCGATGTCAGCATCTATTGAATGTCCGTTTTTATTTCCTTTGCGATTCCCCTGGTTCTTGGTATGGCTGGTAATTCTCTGAAGAAACCTGGACATTTTCATATTACGTGATGAGTCTGGATTTTATGAGTCTTCTGGATTGGCTGGGCCTTGGCGACACCGCTCTGGCAGGGAAAGTAGGGCAGCCCTTCCTTACAACCAGGTAGAATGAGAAGCTCAGGTTCCTCACCGAGCCTCTGTTGATACCTGAGGTGGGGTGGGAGATCCTCATTCCTGCTGAGGGTGGGGAGTTCCCGTTTCCACGTGGTACTCACCAGCACAGCTGGCGGGGATAGAAGTCCCAGATCCACACTGGCCGCCTCTGACACCCCCGTGGCAGGGGTGAGTGGCACTTCGTCAAGGCCTCGCAAAGGCAGAAGTCTAGGACTTGGCTGGCATGGGTGTGGCTGGAGCCACAGTTCTTTTCTGTGATTCTCGGTTGGAGTAGAAAGATTACTGTCTGAAATTTTCTGTCTTCCGAGGCTGTCCCTTTTTGTACTTTTTGGGAGCTTTTTTGGTCTGTGCGCATTGGGCTTCCTGGCTTGCTGCCTCTTCCACTCCAAGTCTGGGATCTATGAGGCAAAAAGAAAACCCAGAGAATCCACCAAAGTGCTGTTCCTTGGGTCCTGGGCCCAGAGCCAGTTTGCCTTGCTCACGTCTCCGTTTTGAGTCTTTTTACATTTGTTTTACGTATGATTTTCAGGGTTCTGAGTTGTGCTTACGGGAGGAGCAATGGCACGCTTTCAGATGTTTGTCTTCTCATTGAGAACATGCACATGTACTCACAGAACTTGTGTGGCATTGTCTTGAGGTTATTTGAATATAAAATTACCGTTCGGTAACTGCATCTATCATTATATAATTCAAATTTTATCTAGAATGCTTTTTTCACATTTTATTTTTCAATTACAGTTGACTTTTAATGTTATTTTGTATTAGTTTTAGGCACATAGCATAGACATGGTTAGACAATCCCAGTGATGGCGAACCTATGACACGCGTGTCAGCACTGACACGCGTAGCCATTTCTGATGACACGTGGCCGCAAGCCAAGGATGAAACATTTGCTGCTCCTGAGGATGAAACATTTGCGACTAGAGTCTTGGAGTTAGTTTTTTCCTCAAAGTGACACACTACCAGAGATATGCTCAGTTTTTTGGTGAAGTTTGACACACCAAGCTCAAAAGGTTGCCCATCACTGGGTTAGACAATCATATCCTTTTCAAAATGTTCTCCTGATATTTCAAGTACCCACCTGCCACCATATATAGTTATTACAATATTATTGACTATATTCTTTACACTGTACTTTACATCCCAAGACTATTTTGTAACTGCCAATTTGTACTTCTTAATTCCTTCACCTTTTGCACCTAGCCCCCCAACCACCCATCCTCCCCTCTGACAACCATCATGTTCTCTGTATCTGTAAGTCTGTTTTATTTTGTTTGTTTGTTTATTTTGTTTTTCAGATTCCACAGATAGGTGAAATCATATGGTATTCATGTGACTTATTTTACTTAGCACAATATCTTCTAGGTCCACCCATGTCCTGGCCAGTGTAGAAAAGAACACAGTTGGATCTGGTCACAAGTGGAAAAGCTTTGAAGTTGATAGATTTTGAAGCTTATGTTTTTATTATTAAATTTCTACTTTTATTTCATTGCTAGAGAGAGTTGCCTTAGGAATATTTGATTTTTGAAATTCACTGGAAATTTCTTTCAGGATTAATATATGATACTTGTTCATGACACAGATATGAATTCCTGCTGCTTAGCAAAATTATGTCATATATGTGATTGAGGTTACATTAATCCAATTTCTTCATATTTTTTCTCTTTAGTGTCTCTTATCTATGGATTTCAGAACAATTTGTCCTAAAATTTCCCACTGTCATTGTGAATTTCACAATTTCAGTCCATGAAGCTGACTGTGAAGCTTTGTTATTATATAACATAACATATATGATATCACATGTGTGACTATTATGGTTCCCTGGTAGATTGTAGTCTTCATTAATGAGAATTATATTTTTGGTTACTTTCAATGTTTTTTTTACCTTGATTTTAATTTTTTTCTGAAATTTAGATGGAGGTGCCTACCTTTTTGGTAACATTTATCAAGTATACTTTTTTCTATTCATGTATTTTAAATCTTTTGTGTAATATGTTTTCTCTATGTGTCTTGTAAACACATATAGATGGAATTCGTTTTAACTTAGTCTAAATTCCTTTATTTATTTGAACATTTTTAATTGTTTTTAGAGAAAGCGGCAGGGAAAGAGAAACATCAATGTGACAGATAAATATCGATTGGCTACCTCTTGTACATACCCTGACCAGGGATCAAACCCACAACCTGGGTATGTGCCCTGACTGGGAATTAAATCCACCTCCTTTCAGTGCATGGGATGACGCTCCAACCAATTGAGCCACACGGGTCAGCGCTGAGTTCATTTATTAACAGTAGAATTTATTGTGAAGTTTGATATGATTACACTCATTTTTGCCATCTTATTTTACGTTTTCTACTTACCATGCTTTCTTATTTTCTCCCCAGGTCTTCCTTTTTACAATCATTGTTTAACCTCACTAGGACCTAACATCCATTTTACCAATTTTCACCATATTTCTCTTCTATGCCCTTGCTCATGTGTCTGTGCACAAGTAGGCAGAGACTAACCGGCTGAAGAAAAGTCCATGACCATGCAGCTGGTTCCACTTCGGATACATGGTCATCAACCTCAAGGGGCTGGCAGCTGCCCGGCAGTCTCACCCTCCTCCACATCCCCAGACAGCTATTTTATACCTTCTCTTCTGTACTTGAAAGGCCATGTTCTCAGCAGACGCTATATCTCTTGCTTTATGTATAATTATATTTCACAAAGAAAGTCCATCAGCTGCACTCACCTCTACCCACCTACCAATGTTGCTTAAAATAATTCCATATTTGCTTCTGTGGATAAACTGTCTTTGCTCCTTGTGCTCCAGATCCAACGTCTCGGGCTTACTCAAGGATGTTTCTCCAGTTAATCTCACCTGCATCATCAACTTTCCCTTTCCACTGGGTATGTCCTAAAAAACCATACAAAGCAGATAACTACTTCTCACTACTTAAAGATAACCCTTTCTTGACCTCCCTTAACTTCTAGCTGCCATGCAACCTCTCTTCTATTCCGAAGAGTAAGATTATTCAATAATCACTTTTGCTTTAATCCCCAACTGCCAGTAAAGTTGCTCCAGTCAAGATTGCCAATGCCTTCATCTTTTAAACACTATGGTCAACTCTTAGTCCTTATCTTACATGACCTTTCAGCAGCATTTGACACTTCCTCCTCCTGGCTTTTTCTCCCCATTTTTTTTTCTGGTTCTTCTCATCTTCTGGCCTCTTACTGTGGATGTGCCCCAAAATTCAGTGCTTGCCCGTCTTATCTTTTCCACCTACATTCCCTCCCTTGGATTATTTTATCCAGGCCTTTAAATACAGACTCTGCACTAATAATTCCCAAATATGTATTTCTAGTTCAGACTTTTCCCCAAATCCTAGTCTTACTTGACTGAAATATCTAAAGCCATCATAAACTTAATGTGTTCAAAGTTTAATTCTTAGTCTTTCTCCCCAGGCCTGTTTCTTCCATATTCTTCCTCACTTCAGTAAATAGAAACTCCACTGGTTCAGTCATTCAAGTCACACACACAGCCTGTATTACTTATCTATTGCTATGTAAAAAGTCACCCCGAAATTTAGCAGTTTAAAACAAGCATTTCTACAGGTCAGGAGTGGCTTAACTGGGAAGTTCTTGTTCAAGGACTCTTAAAGGATGCAGTTGAGCTGTTGGCTGGAGTTCAGTCTCATCTGAAGGCTCAACTGTAGGAGGATCCACTTCTAAGCTCCTTCATGTGATATCTGAGCTTCTTACTGGCTGTGGCCAGACTTCAGTTCCTCACCACTTGGGCCTCTCCATTAGCTGCCTGAGTGTTCTGATGGCATGATGGCTGGCTTCTCCCAGGCAAGTGATCAGAAGTGAGAGCAACTGACACAGAAGCCACAGTTTTTTATATAGCCTAACTTTGGAAGTGACATATCATCCTTTCTGCCATGTTCTATTCTCCAGAAGTGAGTCACTGAGTCCAGCTTGCATTCGAAGGGTAGGGATGATACAGGTGTGACTACCAGGACACATGGGGGCCAGTTCAGAGCTGCCTACCACACAGCCCATACCCAGTCTGTCAGCAAACCCTACCACGTCTGTTTTAACCTGTAGCCTCTAATCCCCGCCTCATTCACTCTATTTCAGCCACAGGGGCCTCCTTGCTGCACCAGTCAAACCCCCACCACAGAGGTTTTGTGCTTCTGTTCCCTCTGCCCAGGATTCTCTTCTCTCTGGTCCACCGCATTTGCTACCTCCCCTCCTTCAGGCCTCTCCTGACCACTCTGTTTAAAACTGAAAACTTGCCCTAACTGGTTTTGCTCAGAGGTTAGAGTGTGGGCCTGTGGACTGAAGGGGTGGGTCTGGGGTTCAATTCCCATCAAGGGCACCTACCTTTGTTGCAGGCTCGATCCCCGGCCCAGGTCAGGGCACATGTGGGAGGCAACCAGTCAATGTGTCTCTCTCACACTGATGTTTCTCTCTCTCTGTCTCTCCCCATCTCTCCCATTCTCTCTAAAAATAAAAAAATCAATGGAAAAAAAAATACCCTCAGGTGAGGATTAATAAAACTGCAAACTATCAAATTAACTCCTCATCTTTTTTCCTGATTTGTTTCCATAGATTGATTACCAGTTAATATGCTATGTTCTGACTTGTTTATTTTGCTTATTTCCTGTTTTTCTCACAGAGATGTAAGCTCAAGAGGGTGGATAATTTTTGTTTGTTTATTGTTGTACCTCCAACACCTAGAATAGTGCCTCGGGGATAATAAACCCTCAAAAACTGTTCTCTTCGTTTTAATGTTCCTGCAGGCTACCCATTTTATTTTTATTTTTCTAGTAGTGACTCTTACATTAATACAAATATTTAAGTTTATGTATTTCCTAGCAAGTCTAAATTTAATCAGCAGCTATATTTCCTCTATTAAGAAATAAAGATTGTAGTATGTATGCATCTACTTTCCTCTTCTTCCCCTAGCAACCTCTCTGTCGCACAGATCTGGGGTTTAAATCTCATTCACTTATTAACTAGTTAACCTCTTTTCATTCACTCAAAATTTGAACATCTACTAAGTTTTGATTTTTTAACAATTCGATATTATCTATGCCTTGATCTATATCATGTCAGGAGGATGTGTGACTGTGGGTGGACCCATTTACCAAAAATCATACTGCTAATATTTACACATCTCAATTGGGATACAATGGGCAAGGGCCAGACCATATATTCTGACCTACACCTTGCAACAACCAGCCCAGGAACCCAGCCCTCCCTCCACAGTACCCTCCTAGGTAACCATTCCTCCATCCATAGTAACCTCCTAGGAACCAGCCCTCCCTCCACAGTACCCTCCTAGGTAACCATTCCTCCATCCATAGTAACCTCCTAGGAACCAGCCCTCCCTCCACAGTACCCTCCTAGGTAACCATTCCTCCATCCATAGTAACCTCCTAGGAACCAGCCCTCCCTCCACAGTACCCTCCTAGGTAACCATTCCTCCATCCACAGTAACCTCCTAGGAACCAGCCCTCCCTCCACAGTACCCGTGACATACCTGAGGCCTCTTTTTTCTACTACAAAGTTTTCTCATTTTTCTGCTTGCTGCTGAGTCTCTGCCAAAAGCAAGTGACTATGGCCGACTCCCTTGCTTTAGCAAAAAAAGCCAAATAACCTTTCTTTGCCTTTCTCACCTGTGTGGTCTTTGTTTATTTCTACACGATGGCTGTAAGCTTACGTGTAAAAAGAGCAATTGAGTAGAGTGAGGAATTGATGGAGGTATAGGTGACACAAGAATGACAAAAGGTTGATAATTGCTGAAGCTGAATGATGGTACCTGGGGGTTTATTGCAATATTCTGCTTACTTTCCATATGTTTGGCTTTTCCCCATAGTAAGGGCGACTACTGCTATTTTTCTTATTCCACATTTTCCCTTTGGATCAGTTTTTCATTTTGCTGGAACTCATTCAGTTGTTCAGTCAAGAGAGATGTACTGAGTGACTCCGGTGTGGCTGTCTGCTCTTGGCACGTGGGGGGTGGAGGGGCGTGTAACCAAATCAGAGCCCATCTTGGGAGCTTGTGTTCCAGTGGGTGAGGCTGGTGACTAACCCGGGAAATACGTGCTGCATGCATCAGGAGGTGAGAAAGCTGCTCTCATGCCCCTATCAATGCTGAGTCCGGAGGACGGAGGGTGCCGCGAAGGCCTTCTCCATCACTAGGGCTCAGGGACAGCTCGGGATGGATGACTTTCAAGCAGGGACCTGGAGGAAGTCAGGGAGAAGCCTGCCGCTAGGGGAGGCCATCCTTCCAGGCCAGGCCCGGAGACAAGGCCTCAGGTGTGCCCCGTATGGCCCTTGGCTGCCTGTGTTCATTCAGAGCTGTGGGGACAGTCCTGCTGGCTCAGACTGCCCTCCACCTAGTGCCCCCTCGGGCTGACCCCTTTCTGCCTCGGGGCCTTCCTAAGGCAAACTAGGGTGCAGGGAGGCAAAGCTGTGTCAACCATTATGCAGTAGAGTGGGAGCAGGGATGATGCCCAGCTGCACCTCTTCCCAGTGGATGGTTCTGGAAGCTTCTCTCAGGGAGACCCAGTAGCCCCAGCCCCATTGATGATACACCCCTTTTTGATGACACACCCCTTTGCTGGCTTTTATCCTCTTTCCCACTCTTGCCTCCTGGCATCGTCTCCCAAATCCACAACCTGGCCCAAGTCCTTGCCTCAGGCCCTG
This sequence comes from Cnephaeus nilssonii, assembly GCF_951640355.1. Taxonomy (NCBI): domain Eukaryota; kingdom Metazoa; phylum Chordata; class Mammalia; order Chiroptera; family Vespertilionidae; genus Cnephaeus; species Cnephaeus nilssonii. Next base: position 9,379,533 of record NC_137087.1, read on the forward strand.
CCTTGCGGGGACTGAGACAGCCTGCTTGGTGGGCTCCAGGAGCCCCAGGGAGGCCACCGTGCTTGGAGCATGGGGAGCAGGGAGGGTTAGGGAGACGAGGCTGGCAAGGTGGCAGGAGCCGGGTGCTGTGGACATTGAGGGCCATGGCAAAGGCGATGGGTTTTCTTTGGAGGGATGGAGATGAGGAGCAGGGGGTACAGTGAGCCAGGAGTCATGGTCACCTTCTGCTTTCTCAGGACACTGCACTGAAATCATTGGCAGGGGGCAAGTGCAGGGGAAGAGCAATTGCAGTGGTGTAGTTGAGGCCGGCGTGGTTGGAGCCTCCCACGTGGGGTCAGAGGGTTTGCTGAGGGAGGGTGAGGACCATAGCCGAGCCCAGGTGACTTAGCTCCTAGGGTTTTGAACTGAACACCCGAGGGGACCAGGCGCCACCTGCTGTGATGGGAAGGAGGTCTGGGGTATTTGGTGGGAGTGCTGGGGATGGATCAGGAGTCGGTACAAGTTACCCTTGAAGTGCCTTTTCAAGGGTCGGGGCGATCCTTGCAGGCTGGGCCGGGAGGCATCAGCACACAGATGCTGAAGTCACAGCTCACAGGCCTGATGAGATCACCCAGGAGGCGGCGCGGGGAGAGGAGGACAAGGGGAGGATCCTGGGACAGTCCGAAGGTCACACAGAAAGATGGACTGGTGGGACCAGGGATGGGGCGTCTGGCAGGTGAAGTGAGACCAGAGCCCTGGGGTGTGCACCAGGGAGCGAGGTGACTCGTAGCCTCAAGGGCAGCCAGCAGCATGGGCGTACCCCAAGACGAACTGAGGTGCTGAGAAAAGTGGTCACTTCCCGCTGAGCCTTCCTATCTTGGAAATGTCCCCTCTTTCCCTCCCATGTCATCAACCCCCAGGGGAGGGGAGCAAGTGACTTCTTTTCTTTGTGGTTTTTATTCCTCAGTTTTCTGCTTTGATCAGACGTCACTTTTGCAGAAGAAAGAACCCAGTGCATTTGCTTTATTTAACAGTAGAGTTAGTGTCCAGAGACGCTGCAGATGCACAGGCACGGCGGTGGGCTGGCGGCAGCCTCCTGGCCCCCATATTGGTCTGGAGGCTTTACTCTCGCTGAGGGCCGGTCACCTGGGCACTGATTCGTGGGACTGGGCATCCAGGTGGTCCTGAGAAGTGTCCCCGTGGAGAACCAGACAGCTCTTTCCGACAGGCTGTGTGGCCGCGGGAGCCTCTTGGCCGTTCCCCTCTCTGTCCACAACGTCGCCGTGGCCTCGGTGCACAGGCTCCCTGAGGTGCGAGGGGACCACCCCCATCACCTGGTACATCTGCTGTGACCGGCCTCAGGGAGGTTCCTGTCTCATGGCTCCACGGCTGGCTCAGGACAGTGAGGCAGCCACCAAAGGGTTCATGATCAACATAGGTTTACTCAGCAGTCACCTGTGACGTCGCCACTGAGTACCCAGCATGTGCCACCCCGTTCTGGGTGCTGGGTGCATAGCAGTTAACAGAAGATGAGGTCGGAGTGGAATCAGGGACAGTGGGCTGGCTATGGCCATGGATGTGATCAGGGACAGTGGGCTGGCTATGACCGTGGATGTGATCAGGGACAGTGGGATGGCTATGACCGTGGATGTGAGCAGGGACAGTGGGATGGCTATGACCGTGGATGTGAGCAGGGACAGTGGGCTGGCTATGAACGTGGATGTGATCAGGGACAGTGGGATGGCCATGACCGTGGATGTGAGCAGGGACAGTGGGCTGGCTATGACCATGGATATGAGCAGGGACAGTGGGCTGGCTATGACCGTGGATGTGATCAGGGACAGTGGGCTGGCTATGACCGTGGATGTGATCAGGGACAGTGGGCTGGCTATGACCGTGGATGTGATCAGGGACAGTGGGCTGGCTATGACCGTGGATGTGATCAGGGACAGTGGGCTGGCTATGACCGTGGATGTGATCAGGGACAGTGGGCTGGCTATGACCGTGGATGTGAGCAGGGACAGTGGGCTGGCTATGACCGTGGATGTGATCAGGGACAGTGGGCTGGCTATGACCGTGGATGTGATCAGGGACAGTGGGCTGGCTATGACCGTGGATGTGAGCAGGGACAGTGGGCTGGCTATGACCGTGGATGTGAGCAGGGACAGTGGGCTGGCTATGACCGTGGATGTGATCAGGGACAGTGGGCTGGCTATGACCGTGGATGTGAGCAGGGACAGTGGGCTGGCTATGACCGTGGATGTGATCAGGGACAGTGGGCTGGCTATGACCGTGAATGTGAGCAGGGACAGTGGGCTGGCTATGACCGTGGATGTGAGCAGGGACAGTGGGCTGGCTATGACCGTGGATGTGAGCAGGGACAGTGGGATGGCCATTACCGTGGATGTGAGCAGGGACAGTGGGATGGCCATTACCGTGGATGTGAGCAGGGACAGTGGGATGGCCATTACCGTGGATGTGAGCAGGGACAGTGGGATGGCCATTACCGTGGATGTGATCAGGGACAGTGGGATGGCCATTACCGTGGATGTGATCAGGGACAGTGGGATGGCCATTACTGTGGGTGTGAAGGGCAGAGGCAGGCCGATGCCCAGAGCTGAGCTGGTGCTACCACCGTCCACCGTGCTTCGGTGCCTGGGAACTGAAAGTGACCTTAGAGACTCACAGCCGCATGGAGGTCAGGGTGAGGAGCCGGAGGCAGGAGGGGGGGCGGGAAGTGGCGGCCCATGCCACTCCCTGCCCTTCCTTACTAACACCACCCCCCTCACTGTCCATGCCAAGCCCCCGGCTCTATGAACTGACCCTGCCTGGGGATGACAGCGACAGGTCACAGGCTTGGGTCGTCTGCAGGACATGTGTCAGGAGCAACGGACACACACAGCTTTAAAAGTTAGTGGAGTCAGGATCTTGCCAAACCGGCCAGATACCACTTTGGCAAAGCAAACCCCAAAGTAAGGCCCGCTTCTGTGGCAGCCGGAGCAGCTTTCCCGGGGCCAGGGCCTCAGTTGGCTTCTATGGCAATGGTTCTTTGGGCCTCGGACCCCTGGGAAAGTTTCCCCTCACAGCGTTTCCATCACCTGCCGCTCCGGCCCCAGGCTGAGAGCTCCCTTGGCGTTTCGTTAGATTTGCCTGCCTTTTCCAGATGGTGCATGAAGAGTGAGTTACTTTCACAACTTAAAAACCAATACGTTTATTAAAACGCAAAGGAAGGTTTACGGTTCGTGGTAAAACAATGGAAGCCGCTCTGGGCCAGCCTGGGTTGGGCCGTGGGTGCTGCCAGGGCTGCCCGCCCGCCTGGCCGTGGGCCCCTCCGGCCAAGCCTGAGTCACGGCGGAGCTGCCGGCTGCTGGCAGGGCAGCTGGTGAGGGGCTGTGGGTCACTCACTGCAGGGACTATTGGTTTGGGCCTTAATGCTCTTGGCCTCTGGGTCTCCCCGTCCTTGTCCCTTCCTATTTTTATTCTTATAAAATGACCAAGAGAAATACAACCTCTGATTTCAGTGGGGAAAGAAAATCATCTAAGTAGGCTTTTAATAAAAGCAGGGGCTCTTGCTAGATTAAAAAATCAATTAGTCGGCAGAGGATTTTATTGGTCAATCATGTAAGTAATTAAAAATATTGATTGATGGGGCGCTGAACAATGTGGGGCAGTGGCCGGCGAGGGGACGCTGTGACGTGACCTAGGGGAGGAGCCTTTAATCACTCCCTGACGGGCCTCCCGCAAGGTCAGGCCAGGACACATTAGACAAGGGACTTGGCTGATCCGAGCCTCGGCTTTCTCATGTGAAAAACAGCGGTCCTGAGGGCACAGGGCTCTCTGTGGGTTAAACGAGACACAGTGTGAACAGTGAGTGGCGCAGCTTCTGGCTCGTGGCAGGGGGACCTATTCTCAGGGCGAGGAAACCCTGGATTCCAAGTCTAGTCTTGTCCCGGGGTCGTGGGCTGGGAGGGAGGCAGTCACGGGGGCCTGTCTGCTGAGACAGGACTCAGTGGGCAGGGCGCCCCCAGGTTCCTCTGCGAGAGGGGGGGTCGCGTGGTGCTGGCGCTCAGCCTGCCCGGCTCAGTAGCGAACAGGGCGCCCGGGAAGAAAGGCAGCGCCAGAATGCCACGCTCTGTCGTTTTCTTGCTACACATCAATCCACACACCAGTGGCTTAAAGAACAGTGTAGCTCACCACACTTCCAATTGCCCGGGCGCCGTGGGGACCCGGGTCTCTGCCCCACTCCGGGCAGCCGAACACCCGTTGCGCCCAGGCCTGGCCCTGGGGCCATCGCTGGCATCGCTGGGACTGTGAGGCTGAGCCGGGGCTTCCTCACGGGGCGGCTGGTTCCCAGCGAACCTCCTGAGAGAGAGGCCCGGGCAGGAAACACCTCGTCTCGTCTCACCTCGTCTCTGATCTCACTCGATGTCACTTCTGCTGAGTTCCATCCAGGCGGCCAGGAGGCCCCGCCGCCCGCCGCCCGCCGCCCCCCCACCTGCGACCGCTCTCTGCGTCTCAGTGTGTCTGGGTGTCCGGGGGAGAGGACACAGAACCCCTCTTGGTGTGTGTGTGTGTGTGTGGGGGGGGGGGGGGGTGTCAAAGGTCCGAGAGAGCGTGTGGGACGAGGAATACTGTTGTGGCCATTTTGGGAGAATCCCATCTGCCACCCTGTCCCTGTCCCAGAGGCCTGAGGGCGGTGTCCCTGCAGTGAGGAGGGGCTCCCTGATACCCCTTCAGAGGGAGCGGTGCCCCCCTGGGCCTGGCACCCAAGCACATCCCCCCCACCCCCCTCCCCCCAGTTTTCTCTTCCGAACAGCACGTGATGAGGAGATCACTTCTCACTTCAAGGAGGAGGAAACGGGATCTGGAGGCTCCAGACTTACTTGTCCGAGGCCCCCTGAGGCGCAGCAGGGCAGAGAGGAGGTTCCAGCCTGGCCCGTAGGTCTCCAGAGCCCGCACCCCGCTCCCCATGAGTGGCCCCCGCGGCCTGCCTTTGCTGGGAAGCTGACCGCTGGCTTGGGCAGCCCTGCCTGTGGGGGGCCCACCCCTTCCCCATGAGGGGAAGCGCGGGTGAGGACCGGGAGGTCCCAGGCCAGGGCCCGCCTCCTGCTGCCTCTGCAGTCCGCGCAGCAGCCGTGTGCAGAGCCCGGCCTCCCTCTGCTGAATGCTACCGAATGTGGCTCTCCCCACTGTGGCTCTCGCCTGGACACAGTCCACGGAGGCCATCTGCACCCACACAGGGCCCAGCGCCCTGAAAAGCTTTCTGGATTGTGGCAGCAGCCCGGGCCCTGCCCATCCCTCCCTGCATGTAGCTCAGTGGAACCTGCCCTTCAAGAAGTGTGGGTGCTCACAGCTTGCTGTGCAAGGCGGGATCTTGGGGGTATCCTGAACCCTGAATGGATTCAGCTCCCTGGACGCTGAGTCATTAGCGGCCCCTCACCAACCTGGCCAGGCACAGGCCCCAATTGTCAGGCTTGGGTGTATGTTCCCTCCGCTTCTGCAGCTCCTTCTTCCCCGCCCGTGCATGCACCTGGGCAGGCCCCTGGTATCAGACCCCACCGGTGTCTCCCATAACCAAGGACCAGGAGGGATGTGGGCTCCAGGGAGACCAGTGCAGGGAGGCCTGAGAGCATCTGAGGTCGGCCTCCCCTCCCCGCACCTTTGCCCTCGGGGTTCCTTCCGCATGTTCAGGAGGCAGTCCCTGTCTCCTGGGAACCTGGGACAGTCACCCCACACCCGGTCCAGGCCCCACCTGCCCCTTCCCCCAGGAACCCAAAAACCCTGCCTCATCTTGACCTGAGTACTCGCCCCACCGGGAAGCATTCTGAGCTTCGCTTCTGGCACCCGATTTCCCGAAGCCTCAGAGACGCGGGAGGTGCTCATCCTCCGCAAGACGTGGCTATTTGTTTAGATTAGCTGACATTTCCGTGGTCTTTTACGAAAGAGAAGATTCTCGGAGAAGGCAGGATGTTTGCACAGAGCTTATGCTCTCACCTCTGGCCCCCGCGTCCCAGAGCCGCAGGGTGGGAGCCGGGGGTGGGCGAGCCGGAGGGCCTGGCGCCGGCTGCTCCTGTCCTCCTTTCTTGAGGAGGGGCAGCAGGCAGCCCCTGCCGGCGGCCCTGTGCTGGGCTCTGGCAGGCAGGATGGAGGGCGTGTGAGCCCTCTGCCCTTCTCCTCAGAGGGGCTGCGGCTCCCGGCCCCCGCAGGCCGTCTGTCCACTCCGTTGGCTGTGCCTGTTAGTCTGTCCTGTGCATGGGGGCCGGGTGCCCTTTCCTCTTCTCTGTGCTTTTAGCCAGCGTCTGCCAGGAGTGAGTGGCTGCCGGTGGGCACCATTTTGAACTAATAATCATGATTTCTCTTTAGGATCTATCTCAAAGGCTACTCCTCCCCCAGGCCTCCCCAGCCCGGCCCGCTGGAACCCGGAGGAATGTTCTCCCAGCGCTCGGAACTGGCCTCCTCCTCAGCGTCAGGCCGTGTGTCAGGCAATGACTGGCCGAGGGTCCCAGCTCTCGGGTCACTGGCCCTGTGACTTCTCAAGCCCTCTGTGCGCCACGGGCCTGGGGTGCCCAGGCGTGATGAGGGCAAGAAGAGCCCTAGGCTTGCTGTCCATGCTGCACCTCCACCCCCCAGCCAGTACAGGGGAACCCCCTCTCCCCACCGTGCCTGAATGCAGCCCAGGTACCAGGTCCTGGGGCCCCACCTGGCAAGCAGGGGGAGCAGCGAATTCCCAGGGTGTGTCAGATCCCCGTGGTCCGGGGGAGAGGAAGGCAGGGCCTGCTCACCCGTCCATCCGCTAGGAGAGCCAACGATTGGGGCTGACTGGGCCTTAGTTAAATCACTCCGCAGGCCAGACTGGCCTGATTCGCTTTCAATCTCGGGGACCCTTTTCAGGCAATACCCTCTATGTCTAACATCCCACACCCTCCACTCCAGCCCTGCCTGCAAATCACGGGAAGCATTCCCATTTTCATTGGGCAAGGCTCCAGCTGAGACCAACTGCGATGAAACTAGTCATTGTCGTGCTCAGTCTCCATGACAGGGCTGAGTGTGTGCAGGTAGGAGAGCTCCACAGCCTCCTTCCGGTCCTGGGTGGGCTAAATGGGGGTGGGAAGAGAGGGGTCCTGGGACCCCAGCTTAGAGTCTACCTGCAGCTGTGAGCCTGCCTGAGGGGCCGGGCCAGAACACTGACTATGCTTCTCTGTGAAGACAGATGCAAACATCCTAAGCCAGTGATGGCAAACCTATGACACGCGTGTCAGCACTGACACGCGTAGCCATTTCTGATGACACGCGGCCGCATGCCGAGGATGAAACATTTGCTGCTCCTGAGGATGAAACATTTGCGACAAGAGTCTTGGAGTTAGTTTTTTCCTCAAAGTGACACACTACCCAAGTTATGCTCAGTTTTTTGGCGTAGTTTGACACACCAAGCTCAAAAGGTTGCCCATCACTGTACCTAAGTGAATTGTTAACACACAGCATACACCAGACATTAAGGAATGATACCCCACAACCAGGAGGGCGTCCCTCTGATGAGTACGGGTGAGTAAGGAAAGCAGACGTGGGTGTGGCTGCAGGGGCGTGAAGGGGCTTCAGGGGGCAGGGCTCCGACCAGGTGGCTACATGGATGTGTGCACAGTGGAGCGTCACGGAGCTGCGCACCCAGGAGATGTATGGTGTTAACTTCAGCGCCATCGAGAAGGAAAACCACCAGTGTGGAGAAGCTGTTTGCTGCACATAGAGTAAACTGAGGGTTAGCAGCTTAACAATCAGCAAGAGGAAATATCAACAACCTGCGAGGAAAGTGGCCAAAGGGTAAAAAAGAACAATTCACTGAAGAGGGAGCATGAATGGCCCATAGCAACATGAAATCCGATGTTCAACATCACTGATTATCAAGACAATACAAATAAGAAAAGACATATCCTTTCATGTTCATCACTTTGGAAAAATCTTGGCTGATAATCCCAAGAGTGGATAAAAGAATGAGCGGTGGGAAATTTCACGCCCAGGGACAGGGGTGTGAATTAAGCCAGTCACTCAGAGGAGCAGAGCACCAAACATGAGAATTGGAAAAGTGCGTTTCTGTCCCAGCCGGCTTGGCTCAGTGGATAGAGTGTCAGCTTGTGGACCGAAAGGTCCCGGGTTCAATTCCAGTTGGGGGCATGTACCTCGGGTTGCAGGCTACTCCCTGGCCCCAGGGCTCATGCAGGTGGTAACCAATCGACGTGTTTCTCTCACATCAATACTTCTCTCTGTCTTTCCCTCTCTCTTCCATTCTCTCTAAAAATCAATGGAAAGATTTAAAAATAAGTAAATAAATAAAACAAAGGAAAAGTGCATTTCTGAAGATGCTGACATTCCACTCTGGGTTCACACGCTTGGGTAGCACTAGGAGGCTGAGTAAGATGTCCATTGCGGTATAGTTTGTGATAGCACAAACCTGCAATAACTTAACTCATTAGGGAAGTAGATGAATGAGTGAGATATTTATGGAGAATCCTTGTGGAGAAGTTAAAAGGAATGAAGTAGACTTATTGGTATCAATGTGGATAATCTCAAACATGGGTTATAGTTTGAAGTACTTACCCGGTGACGGAAGATGCTTTGGCTTTGGGTGGTGGGCACACAGTGCAATATACAGGTCTTGTAACATAGAAATCATACCTGAAACCTATATAGTCCTGTTAACCAATGTCACCCCAAAATAAACTGCATTATGAAGCACATTCAGCCTTCGCCATCCACCTGTGCTCATGGGCCCCTATGCACACGGGCATGTTTATATGTCTCGGAAATATAGACATGTGGACGGCCCAGCCTTTGGTTCCAGGGGGCAGAAAAGCAGGAGGGAAGGTCACCTGAATATTTTATTGCTTTTCTATCAATTTAAACTTCTGAAGTAAGCATGCCTAGGTCTCAACATTTATAAATTCTGACACTTGTGTCTGTTATATTCTGGACTTTTCTACAGTTGTAAAACTTTAACCAGGAAACAGGAAAACACACGAAAGAAAACCGATAGAATTACCACAACTCCCGGCCAGCCCAGAGCTCAGGGGTTCCCACTCAGGAACTTGCCCAGCTCAGCACGGGTCTGAGCTCACGTAGGCCCTGGGGCAGTGCTTTCGGGTGCCCTGGATTAGTCCGGGTCACTGCTCACAGCGGGGCAGGTCCTCACTTTGGGCCCACTGGCTGCTGGGAAGTCCCTCTGGTCTCCAGCTCACCCTCATCCAGGAAGCTGCTTGCGGACCTGATGGCCCCAGCACCAGCCAGAGGTCCGCCCACTCCCACGCACACCTGAGTCCAGAATCCAGGCCAGCTCAGAGCTCCATGCAGCTCTCCACGTACCCCTCCTGCTCTGGGCTGGATAAGAAGCCAGGATTATACCCGAGCAATAAAAACAACCGTACACACTTAACACATGCTTGGCATTCACCAGGCAGGCACTGGCCGCTTTCTGTCTGGTTTATGCCTGCTGAGGAGTGAACCCCAGGAGACCAGGGCACCTCCTAAGGGAAATCCACGTTCCTTTCAGCCTAGTCCAGACCCGGGAGGAAAGAAAGAACCCAGATCAGGCAGGGAGGGGAAAGGCTAAGAGTGCTATTGTTTTTTTTTTTTTTTAAATAAATCTTTATTGTTCAGATTATTACAGGTGTTCCTCTTTTTTTCCCCCCCCCCCATAGCTCCCCTCCACCCGATTCCCCACCCCACCCCTGTTTTGACATCTTTGTTTTTGTCTCTGACACACAGAAAACAAGAAGACCTCATATCTGAGTGATGATATGAGTGAGTGAGAGCCATCGGTGGGGTCCCCCAGTGCTGCTTCCCTTCCCAGGGTTGGGTGCCTCCCTCTCCCTCCTTTCTGCTTTGGGAGAAAGGGTCCTGAGGGAGGGAAGGCGTTGCCCTGTGGTCAGGAGAGGCAGGGTCCAGGGCCATGCTGCCTGTCATTCAGAGGAGCAGAGCACCAGCCGTGGGAATTGAAAAGTGCATTCCTGAAGATGCGGACATTCCACTCTGGGGTCACACCCTTGGGTACCACTGGGAGGCTGGGTGCCCCTGGATGACTAGTGTGGGCACTGCAAGTGTCCTGGGGGTCACCTGCTGATACCCTCGCCTGCCAACTCGTCTCTCTTCACAGCCCCACGGCGCAGGCACTGGGAGGTTCTGCCTGACCTGGCCCCCGGCTGGCCCACTCAGGCCTCGGGCCAGGGCGAGGGGTGTGCCACCACAGCAGCGATCAGGAGCTACACTCTTGGCTTCTATGAGCCCTCAGTAAGTTCCAGGGACCCAGCATCGTGACATGCTCTCCACAGGCCGTGACGCTCTCTGCATCCGGAGAATCCTGTGGTCGGGTCTGCTTGTCCTGTCAGAGCCCTTCCTGGGGGCATGTCGGAGCTGCAGCGGCGATGGAGCTGGGGCTGCCTTCTGGGGCTGCATTTCCCACCCTGCAAAGCTGGCATGGCATCTGCTCACGGGACCCCAGGGAGGGAGGCTCAGGTCTGCTGTGCCCGCTGGGGAGAGCCTGAAAGGACAGTAATGCAATCACCACCTCAAAGCTGTGTGCCGGGAGCTTTCGCCGAGGTATCATGTTCATGCCTTGTGACCCCGGCACATGGCCAGTCCTGGGCCCCCAGTGGCCGAGGTCCTTCCGGGGCTGGCTCCATCCGTCTGCCCAGCAGTGCCTCCTGCCGTGCCCCCTTACAACGTTTCTTGGGCAACCCATGCTTATTCCTACCTCACACTCTGCTCTTGCGGGTCACCCTTCCCGACGGCCGTGCTCCCGGCCACCTTCCCCAGGGTGTCTGCTTGGTGGACGGCACTTGCAAGAAGCAAACTCGGGTCTCAGATGGCATCTCACCCACATGCCTGCGGTCTCTCAGCCAAGTATTGAGAAGTAGATCTGACAAATACACGTTAGTGTGCTCGAGGTCAGATAGCCTATTAGAAAGAGTCCTAGTCGTCTGGGAAAAGACGTTGTACTGAAAAGAAAGCCTACGGACCAGAAACACAGGGCCGTGAACAGCAGCAGATGCTCTGCCATTAGATGCCAACCCTGTGCAAATCCGCTGAAGTCCTACGTCCGGCCTGAGCAGCCTTGGAGCAAACCAGTGACCTTCTGGCTTATCGCCCAGAGAGGCCTGGGTGGAGCCACACAAGGTGGCCCTGGCCCCCGAGTACGCACCTTATGCACCTGACCCTGGGTGGGCACAGGCCTGTCAGATGGGGAAGGTGGCAAGAGGGGCTGCCCGGACATGAGTGGCGGGGCTGGTCTTGGTCTTGTGTAAACCCGTGTGCCCATATGAGACCTCCAGAAGCACTGAGGCCTGGCCACACTGGTTGGCCCAGCGGTCACCGGGAGCACATCGCCATGAAGGGACTGGTGCTCCTCACCGTCCTTGCAGCCGGAATGTGGCCCAAAGAGCTCGTGTCTGGACCTGGGCAGTGTCACTGTGTTGGGCTGTGCTTTCCCCCGCCCTTTCCACTGCCAAGAAGGGAAAGGCCTCCTCCTCCATGGCCTCATCTGGATGCTGAGAGTGGCGGGCCTGGCCCTTCACCGCCCCAGGTGGGGTTCATGCAGCTGTTCCATAGGCTGGACTCTGAGGCTCGAGACTGCAGAGCACATGGGTCTGGGGCCCTGGCCTGCGCGGGGCCCTGCCTGTGTGGGTGTGCGCAGATGGCAGGGGAGGTCTTCAGAGACAGGTGCGTGCTTGCAGGGCCTGGGAGCCTCCTAGAAGCCCTTCGTCGGGGCCGGAGTTGACTCCGGGCCGCATGTCCGTGCTGGGCTCTGTGCTTCCCTTCAGCAAGGAAAAAGGGGTAAGGCTAAGGGTAGCCAAGGTTTATTGAACACCTAATACATTCCCAGAATGATGGGAAGAGTTCTATTCTTTCTTCCTCTTTTCTTTTCTGTTTTACTCTTATGAATAAAGCTGCTATGAACAATTATGTACAGGTTTTTCTCAGGGGCATATATTTTCCTTTCTCTTGGTTAAATACATAGGGGTGTAATGAGTTTATACTTAACTTTACCAGAAACTGCTGTTTTTCAAAGTCATTGCAGCATATTACCTTCCGATCAGTATCATACAAGCATTACATACTTGCTAATATACAGTACAGTATGGTATTCTGTCTCTTAAATATTATTCTTCTAATCAATATATTGGGTAAAATGCATTCTGGTTTTAAGTTGCATTTTAATTGTGACTATTTTTATGTACTTTCTGGCCATTTACATATTTTCTTTTGACTATTCTTATTTGAGTTATTTATCTTCTAATTATTGTGTTGCAATTGTTATTAATATAGCCTATGGGACAAACCTATGTTGTCTATATGTATTGAGAATACTGTGGCTTGCCTCCTCAGTCGATGCTTCTCAAACAGCCAAAGTTTTTAATTTTGCTGAAGTCTGATTTATTGATATTTTATTTCATAGTCCTAGTTTTCTAGAGCTTATCTAAAGCTATAGGATGTAACTCAAGGTTACAGATGTTGTCTCCTATGTTTAATTGTAGAAGTTTTAGAACTTTAGCTCCTTTGTTTAGGGATAAGAACCACATGAGTTAATTTAGGTGCATGGTGGGAGCTCAAGTCTCAGGAAATGAGATTTATGTTTTTTGTATGACTATTCAGTTCATCTAACACCCTCTGTTGAAAATACTATCCTTCCCCTAATGAATTGGCTTCTTTGTCCAAGTCAATTGACCATTAATTGGATTTCTTTCTGCACTCTATTTTTTCTCTTAATCTATGTCTATCTTTATGCCACACCATACTGTTTTGATCACCATAGCTTCATAATAAGTCTTAAAATCAGACAATGTAACTCACTAAATTTGTTCTTTTTCAAGCTACTGACCACTCTATGTTCTTTGTATTTCTATATAATTTTAGAATCAACTTAACAATATCTACCAAAGAAAGCTTTTTGGGATTTTGATGGAAAATACATTGAAGTTATATATCAGTTTGGGAACAATAGCTATCTTAACAATATTGATTTTCTAATCCATAAAATAAATTCTTCCATTTATTTAGGTTTAGTTTAATTTCTCAACAATGTTTTATAGCTTTTAGTGTATAGTTTCAAACTATTTCATTGTTTTGAAATGTTATTGTAAAGGGTATTTTTTTAAATGGGAAGAATTTTTTTGAGCCTGGTCCTGTTCTATCTTCACATAATAGACAATATTATTTCCATTTTCCAGATAGGGAAAGTTGAGGCTTCCAGACACCAGGGAACCTGCTGAGAGCCGCAGGTCACTTGGGCTCTGCTATCTTCTCTGAGTGTGGAGGCTCCTGCCAGGAGCCAGAGCTTCACACGCCTCCCAACGAGTCAGGGTAACGCTGCATGCCCCATGCTTGTTCCTCCCGTCATGGAGATGTCCCTGGGAGCTGGGCTGGCCAGGACAAGCCAGCTGACACTGAACAAGGCTGGCCTGGATGGGCACACCCATGGCAGGGATGACTGGGCCCTAACCCCAGGAGCTACTCAGACAGACCCCCTCATAGATACAGCAGGAATCATGGGAGGCAGTTATTCCCTCCTTCTTTGGAACACAAATAAAGCAAGGCACACCTACCATGGGGACCGCCATGCGCCACCAGGGGGGAGTTAGGACAGTGGCTGCCCCATCGGGTAATGTGCAGAGAACTTGGTGGCCACAGGGCCTGGCATGCAGACCTCAAGACCCCATCCTGGGCAGGTGTGTGTGTGTGTGTGTGTGTGTGTGTGTGTGTGTGTGTGTTGTGTGTGTGTACACACATGTGTAAGAAGCTTGGCCATGAGAACAGGGGAAGGGGACTGTCAGGGTGGCAGGGCTGTGACTACTCTTTATTCTCTTAAAATGTCCTTAATGAAGGGACGTGGTAAGTAATTGAAATGCACGACCTGGAGTTGGGTCCTGAATTAGGGAAAACCCCTATGCTGTCAAGGACCATGTTGGGACACTGGGCAAAAATGGAATGTGGACCGAATGTTAGGCAATGCTGCTGCGCCATTGTTACATTTCCTGGCCTTGCTAATGCTGCTGCGTGCAAGAGAACGCCCTTATCTTGTTGACGGTTATCGAATTTAAGGGTGAACAGAAGTCTACTGTCCTCTTCTTGCAACTTCTCTGTAGGTTTGTGATTATTTTCAAACTAAAAGGTTAAAAAAGCAAAGTGCCCTTTATAGTCATTGTTATTTGTGTAATTAACAAAGAGGAGAAGGGAAAGAAGTCCCCATCTGGGTGTTGACAGCTGAAGGTCTGAGGACCCCTTGGGAGGTGAGGAAGGTGTCCAGGGAAGCCTGATTCCTGAAGGCTCCTGCAGGGAGGTCGAGGCCGCACAGCCTTTGAAGTGTAAAGTGGAAGGCGTGGGTCAATTGAAAATCAATGCACAGGACAAGCAAGTCATCTCCAAGTCAGAGAGGCCTCCTTCCTGCCTCCTTCCCACCTGGGACAGGCTGCTTTTCACCCTGGCTGCCCCAGGCTGTGTGTGTGTGTGTGGGGGGGGGGGGGGGGGGAGGGGTGTAGGTGAGTGGAGTCTGACTAGGCCAAGGGCCTCCCCAGCCCTTCTCTTTCCCGTGGGCCTGGCTCTTGGACAGCCATCACGTGTCCTTGGTGTGCTCCTGGCAAGCAGGCCTCTGCAGACAAGTCTCACCCGCTTGGCCTCAGGTTGTACATCAGCAAGATGGGTCAATCTGCCCTGGCAGGGTGGCTCGGTTGGTTGGAGCACCGTTACACACACACACACACACACACACACACACACACACACACACAAAGGTTGTGGGTTCAATTTCCAGTCACAAACCTAGGTTGCGAGTTCGATCCCCAGTTGGGAGGCAATCGATCCACTTTTCTCTCTCACATTGATGTTTCTCTCTCTCTCTAAAAACCAATAAAAACATATCCTTGGATGAGGATTGGAAAACAAAAAAGATGGGTCAACCCTACGGACCCTGCTCACCTCAGAGAGCCTGAAGTTAGAAGGTGTCTGGTGGGAATGAGGCCGGAAACCCCTGTGGACAGAAGCTGTCTGTATGTGGGTCCTGGAGGTGCCTGTCCCATCTTAGGTGCTCACCCAAACTCAGTGGGTGGTCGATGTGCTTATTCAGCAAATTTGTACTAGTGGCTGTGCCAGTATTGGGACTGGGGGCCAGTGACCAATGGGACATACACAGCCCTGCCCCCAGAGGTCCCAGCGGTGAGCACACTGCGTCAACCAAGGGAGGAAGCAGGGGGACAGGCACAGCCTCACGGGGGGGGGCGGGGGGGACAGGTGGCAGCCACACAGGCACACAGGCCCCAGGTGCAGCAGAGCCCATGCTAGGTGAATGCTCCTCCGTAGCCATCTTGGAATTCTGGACGATTTTATTTTTGAACTTGTGTCCTCTAAATGAAGTCCGGGGAAGTGGAGCAGGCAGGATCAGGGTGGATACGTGCATATGTGTGCAGCCCATTCATGTACCTGCATGAAGTTTCATGAGCACACGGTGCTGGAGAACTATGGGGGCAGCAACGCGGGGAGGACGAGGGGAGTTTGTCACGCTGACAGCTGGTAAGGGTCGGGTGAACAGCCCTATGAGGTCACACTTGCTGTTAGGACCAGGATGTGCTGGCAGTGGCCTTCTAAGGAACACAAACAAGAAGCCCTCCTGTATCGTTTCTCACTCATGTCACCAACCACTTACGCTGGAAATGATGGCAGAGGAGAAAGGGAGAGAGAGGGGCCTTCCTTCCTTCCTGGGCAGTCAGCTGAGCTCAGCAGTGCCGGCAGAATGTCCCCTGGTGTCAGGAGTGAAGCGAAGGCAGCTGAGTTGTGTGACGCGTTTGCACTGCTCTGACGAGAAAAAGGTGCATCTGCATGTGTGGGTTACCGTAACTGCAGCGATTCACATATGAGTTCAATGCTCTTATGTTTTCACTTAAAACTGGCCTTGAACAATAGAAAGGTAAACGGTAAAATCCATGCTGAAATTTTAATTTTTTTTTACTTAGATTGACATTAAACAGCAAATTAAAACCTATGACAAAAGGAAGACGGAGGAGAAAAGGAAGACACTTCACATTTCAGCACCTGGAACCTCCCGCTTCCCCTCGCCCTGAATGTGGGGCCAGGGCAATGCAAAGAGCAGGTGGAGGATGTAGGGGAGGCAGGTGGTCAGAGAGGCGGCTGAGAGAAGAGGCCATGTGGTCTGGAAAGTGGGGGGCTTCCTTCCAGGTGGGGTTACTGTAGGGAGGAGGCGCAGGGTGGAAGTGGACCCAAGTGTGCTACTTGGTACCCTCTTAGGGGCAGCCAGGGAGAGGGGGTGCAGGGCAGAAATGGAACAGCCCCTTGCTTGGTGTCTCACTTGAGCAAGGTTCTGAGGGCAGGATGTGTCTGGACACCTGTGGAGGAGGTGGCCTCTGGGCCTAGCTCTGGACTGGCCTTGAGCCTTACCAGCCTGGGCCCCAGAGCTACTTGGAAGTGAGGCATCCCCCTCCCGACAGCGGGCTGTGGGAAAGCCTTTGATCTCCCTGCCTCTGGCGGTTGTTCACCACCTAACCCCACCCCCAGCCTGGAGGCAATCTTGGTCCCAGTGGGATCCGCCTGCAAGGAAGGTCCAATGTCTTTCCTTTCACTCAGCGGCCCTGCCTGCACGCCAGCTGGAGGAT
The DNA here is from genome assembly GCF_951640355.1 of Cnephaeus nilssonii. NCBI lineage: Eukaryota > Metazoa > Chordata > Mammalia > Chiroptera > Vespertilionidae > Cnephaeus > Cnephaeus nilssonii. Next base: position 9,396,155 of record NC_137087.1, read on the forward strand.
GCTGGCCTGTCTGGTGTCTGGGGAGCGCTGCCCGCCCCTGGAAAGTGGATGATTAAAGCCGAGGCTGGTGGTGATGGAAGCCGGTCCATTAGCTCTGGGGCCGGTGGCACATGGCTTCCTGTCTGTGAGCTTGCTCAGGTCCTGGGCAGGGGTCCTGGGGGAGGCAGTCATCACACACACACACACACACACACACGCACACACACACGCCCCAGAACCAGCAGTTCTGTGAGGTCGCAAGGTGCGCGGGCAGGAGGTTGGAGAGGAGGAAATCCGGTGGACTCAGGCTCCTGTGTGGCCACGCTGGACTGGGCTCTCTGAATGTGTTGCCTCGTGCATATAACCCTCACACCCGTTCTCATCACCATCATCTTAGCACTGCTCTTTCCAGCGAATTGACTCTGTGTCAGGGATTTTCCATGTTTCATCTCAGACTTTCGTGTGACTGAAACTAACCAAAGAGTGGGGGGCACAGCCTCATGCACATGGGCTCTGCAGCCAGACTTCGAAGCTGCTCCCGAGGACCCTCCTGGGCCTGAGCTTTCCTCCCCGCCTCGCTGCACTTCCTGCCTCTCACTCACTGCTTCCTGAAGACACCTCCCAAATAAGTGCCAAACCCTCATCTCAGGGTCTGAGGTGGGAGTCTGAACTCAGACCCCCCTTTGGATACACAGAGGAAACAGGCCCCGTGAGGGCGGCAGGGCCCAGGTCTCCTCCAGAGTCCTCAGCAGAGCTGGCCAGACGCCAGGCCCCAGACCCTGGACCCCAGACTCCAAGCCCAGGTCCACCCTCCACGAGCAGAGTGGCCCTGGGTGTCCACTTACCTGCGGCCCCAGTGGTGCGGTCAGAGCAGAGTTGGCAAATGGTTCTTTCCGCGACTTGGCCCGTTCCTTGACCAGGGCTTGCCTCTCGGTGCCACGGGCAGGTGCTACAACCATTTATTAGGGGAAAATGAGGATTTTCGAGAAGGATTTCTGAGACATGTAGGCATAGATTCTGTGGTGTTGGCGCTGGGAGGTGGTGGGGTTAGCCACTCAGAGTGCCCAGCTCACGGGAGGTGGAGGTGGAGCCGGGTTGGGCCCCACCCCCGTGCGGAGGCTGACCCAGTGGCCTGGGTGTGGTGGGCCTTGGGGACAGGCATTGCTCAGGGACCAGGCAGAGGCTCTCGGAGGCTGCAGAACAGAGAGCTTGGTTGGGCATCTCCAGACTAGTAGGATTTTGAGGGATTTTTTGTTTGTTTGTTTTCGAAGGTCTCCAGTGGCCTGGCCGGAAGAAGCAAAGGGAAGAAGAGGAGTAACGGGTTGGAGCATAGCAACTCCCACTGGGCTCCAGCCAGATGCCAAGGAGAACGTCTTTTAAACAAAGCACCATGGAATGTTTAACTAATTGCTGAAACACATGGCGTTTTAAAAACAATACAGTGGGACCTTGGTTCTCAACTTAATTTGTTCCTGAAGACTGTTCGAGAAGCAATTTGTTCGAAAATCGAATCATCCCCCCCCCCATTAGAAAGAATGTAAATTGAATTAATTTGTTCCCCCAAATGATTCCATTTTAACCTTTCTCAATTGCCTGTGGTCATTATTTTGTGAGCACTTCCACACCCTTAGCAGCATCATCACTCTTGATGGCCTCTTCCTGTTTTAAAATTGTGCTAATCATCAATTTCACCATGCCATACTCAGTAGCCAGATCAGACAAGCAAACGCCTCTATCATACCTTGAAATTATTTATTTTTAAAGTTTTATTGTTATTCTCACAACTTTCCTTTTCACTTTGCTGTTGTCACTAACCTTAGGGACCCAGGGAGACTTACTGTACGTATTTAATAATAATAAGCGCAACAAAAGCAAAAAAAAAAAAAAAAAAAAAACCACAAAAATATTCACAGCACCATTTCTTAAGATGTTAACAACATGAGGTTTAGCAGAAACTGACTCATACTCAGCATTCTTTCTTTTGTTTGTTGCCTGAGAGACACGTGACTGATCATACAGGTATCAGTATAAAAGGGTTGTCAGGTTGAGAACCAACTGAAGTTTTGTTTGACAACCAAGACATTTCCTTGAACAACATGGCAGACAACTGAATTGTTCGAGACAGGAGACTTTTAAGAACTGAGGTTTCACATATATTTATTGATATACTAGAGGCCTGATACACGAAGATTCTTGCAAAAATGGGCCTTCCTTCCCCAGGCTGCCGGCAGCGCCTTCGCTCTGGCCGGAGCCGCCTTTCTGCTCTGGGCAGGAGCCGCCTTTCCGCCTTCCCATGCTGCCCAGAGGCCCAGAGCGGCTGGGGTGGTGCAGAATGCCTGTGTTGTTGCCATGGCGACGAGGCAAGTGTCCCGCCCCGCCCCGCCCCCAGCCCCTCAGCGCCTGTGTATGCAAATTAATCCACCCTCTTTGTTGGGTTAATTTGCATACTCACTCCTGATTGGCTGGTGGGCATCACAAAGGTACGGTCAATTAGCATGTTACTCTTTTATTAGGTAGACTAGAGACCCAGTGCACAAAATTCATGCATGGGGGTGTGTGTCCCTCAGCCCAACCTGCACCCTCTCCAATCTGGGACCCCTCGAGGGATGTCCAACTGCCCGTTTAGGCCCGATCCCGGTAGGGGATCTGCTCGCCTGCCTGCCTTCCTGATTGCCCCTAACCACTTCTGCCTGCCAGCCTGATCACCCCCTAACCACTCCCCTGCCAGCCTGATTGATGCCTAACTGCTCCCCTGCTGACGTGTTTGCCCCTAACTGCCGTCCCCTGCAGGCCTGGTCACCCCTAACTGCCCTCCCCTGCAGGCCTGGTCACCCCTAACTGCCCTCCCCTGCAGGCTTGGTCCCTCCCAACTGCCCTCCCCTGCTGGCCATCTTGTGTCCACATGGGGGCAGCCATCTTTGACCACATGGGAGCAGCCATCTTGTGTTGGAGTGATGGTCAATTTGCATATTACTCTTTTATTAGATAGGATAGAGGCCTGGTGCATGGGTGGGGCTGGCTGGTTTGCCCTGAAGGGTGTCCCGGATCAGGGTGGGGTTCCCTTGGGGCATGGGGCAGCCTGGGTGAGGGGCCAGTGGTGGTTTGCAGGCCGGCCACACCCCCCGGTGACCCAAGTGGAAGCCCTGGGATCTGGGATTTTGTTATCTTCTATAATTGAAACTTTGTAGCCTTGAGTGGAGCCAAGCTTCCTGCTTGCTCCGTGGCCGCAGCCATTTTTGTTGGGATTTATTTATCTTCTATAATTGAAAATTTGTAGCCTTAAGCGGAGGCCAAGGCAGGCCAGGGCTGCGGAAGCTTGGCTTCCTCCATCGCCGGGGGCAACTCAAGCCTCCTGCTCTCTCCAGCTCCGTGGCTGCCACCATTTTTGTTGGGATTTATTTATATTCTATAATTGAAACTTTCTAGCCTTGAGTGGAGTCTAGGTCCGGCCAGGGTGTGGGGAAAGCTTGGCTTCCTCCATTGCCAGGATAACCCAAGCCTCCTGCTCGCTCTGTGGCCACAGCCATCTTGGTTGGATTAATTTGCATACTCACTCCTGATTGGCTGGTGGGAGTGGCTTGTGGGTATAGTGGAGGTACGGTCAATTTGCATATTACTCTTTTATTAGATAGGATAACACATATACCACACAATTAGTTTTTAGTATATTCACAGTTGTACAAGCAGCACCACTAATTTCAGAACATTTTCATCAATCCAAAAATAAGCACCAAATCTATTAGCAGTCATTCTCCATTCCCTCCTCCTCCAGCTGCTTTCAAATATTGCCTATTGTGAATAACACTGCAGTAAATGTAGGGTTGCATATATTCTTTTGAATTCGTGTTTCAGATTTCTATGGATATATTCCCAGAAGTGGAATGTCTGGGTCAAAAGGCAGTTTCATTTTTTATTTTTTGAGGTAACGCTGTACTGTCTTCCACAGTGACTGTACCAATTTGCAATCCCACCAACAGTGCCCAAGGGTTCACTTTTCTTTATATCCTCACCAGCACTTGTTGTTTGTTGATTTATTGATAACTAGAAGCCGGGTGCACGAATTTGTGCAAGAGTCGAGGGGAGGGGAGGGAAGGGACCACAGGAGGGTTGCCGCAGGCCTCCCAAGGAGGGAGCCGACCCTCAGCCCCCCTGGGGAAGGGTCTGTGTCTGCCGCCACCCAACCCCGGTTCCCTGTCCCAGCCCGGGGCCTGAAGGCCCCAGCGGGGTGGGAAGAGGAAGCGATGGTCGCTGGGCTGGGCACCAGGTGTAGTCGGCACCCTGCCACCAGGCAGTTCCCTGCCTCTCCACTCCTCCTTTCCTCACCCATGCGCCACAACAGCGGGAGGGTGGCACCCAGGGAAGAGAGAGGATGGGAGCGAGACAAACCCTTGTGTTGAGGGCTGACTTTCAATAGATCATAGCAAGGGAGCTGCTCTGCTACTTACGAAACCCCTACCCAGAAGCAGGTCATCTACGAATGGTTTAGCACCAGGGGCCAATGGGGGCTGGCCAGCTCAGGGGAGGGGCCACGGGAGGTTGGCTGTGGGAACACAGTGACCACCAGGGGGCAGCTCCTGCATTGAGCATCTGCCCCCTGGTGGTCAGTGCGCATCATAGCAACTGGTTGACTGGTTGTTCCGGTCCTAATGGTCGCTTAGGCTTTTATACATATAGATAGCCATCCTGACAGGTATGAAGTGATATCTCATTGTGGTTTTAATTTGCATTTCTCTAATGGTTAGTGATGTTGAGCATGTTTCATATGTCTATTGGCCATTTACGCATACTCTTTGGAGACGTCTCTATTTAGGTCCCTTTGCTCATTTTTAAAAATTGGATTGTTTACTGTTTTGGTATTGAATTGTATAAGCTTTTTTTTTTTTTAGGATTTTTTTCACTTTTTTTTATTTAGGTATTATATGTGTACATATCTTACCATTACACCCCCACCCCACACCCATACATGCCCTCACCCCCCAGAGTTTTGTGTCCATTGGTTATGCTTATATGCATGCATACAAGTCCTTCGGTTGATCTCTTATCTCCCCCAGCTCTCCCTAACCTTCCCCTGTAATTTGACAGTCTGTTTGATGCTTTACTGTCTCTGTATCTATCTTTTTGTTCATCAGTTTATAATGTTCTTTATTATCCATAAATGAGTGAGATCATGTGGTATTTTTCTTTCATTGACTGGCTTATTTCACTTAGCATAGTGTTCTCCAATTCCATCCAGGTTGCTGCAAATGATGAGAATTCCTTCTTTTTATGGCAGCATAATATTCCATTGTGTAGATGTACCACAGTTTTCTGATCCAGTCATCTGCTGACGGGCACCTAGGCTGTTTCCAAATCTTAGCTATTGTAAATTGTGCTGCTATGAATATAGGGGTGCATATATCCTTTCTGAGTGGTGTTTCTAGTTTCTTCGGATATATTCCCAGGAGTGGGATTACTGGGTCAAATGCTTTTTATAAATTGGATATTAACCCCTTATCAGATGTATCTTTGGCCAATAATTTCTCCCATTCAGTAGGTTGTCTTATCATTTTGTTGATGGTTTCCTTTGCTGTGCAAAACTCTTTACTTTGATGTATTCCCATTTGCTTATTTTTTCTTTTGTTTCCCTTGCCAATAAGATATATCAGAAAAAACACTGCTAAGAGAAATGTCTGATATTATACTGCCTATGTTTACTTCTAGGATTTTTATGGTTTCAAGTCTTATATTAAATCTTTAATCTATTTTATATCTTCATTTTGTCTGATTGCTGTGGCTAAAACTTCTAGTACTAAGTTGAATAAGAGTGGTGAAAGCAGACATCTCTATCTTGTTCCTGATTTTAAGGGAAATGCATTTAGTTTTTGCCCATGGAGTGTGACATTGGCTGTGAGTTTGTCAATATGGCTTTTATCATATTGAGGTATGATTCTTCGGTTCCCACTTTGCTGACAGTTTTTATCATAAATGTGTGCTGGGTTTTATCAAATGCTTTTTCTGCGTCTATTGATATGAACATGTGATTTTTATCCTTCACTTTGTTTATGTAGTGTATCACATTAATTAATTTGTGGATATTGTATTGACCTTTTGTACCTGGAATAAATTCCATTTAATCATGGTGTATGATCTTCTTAATGTATTGCTGGATCCAGTTTGTTAATATATTGTGGAGGATTTTAGCATCTATGTTCATCAGGGATAATGGGCTATAATTTTCTTTCTTTGTAGTGTCTTATCTGGCTTTGAAATTAGGATAATTCTGGCCTTGTGAAATGAGCTTGGAAATCTTTACTCTTCTTGAATTATTGGAATAATTTAAGAAGAATAGATGTTATTTCCTCTTTGAATATTTGGTAAAAGTCACCTATGAAGCAATCTGGTCTAGGACTTCTGTTTGTTGGGAGTTTTTGTTGTTGTTTTATTTTTGTGGGTTTTTTTTTTATTACTGCCTCAATTTCATTAGTTGTATCTGGTCTATTCAGGTTTTCTGATTCACTTTCATTGAGTTTTAGAAGGTTGTATGTTTCTAGGAATTTATGCATATTTTCAAATTTTCCATTTTGTTGACATTTAGTTGTTCACAATATTTTTCTTATGATCTTACAACTGTGGCATCAGTTGTTAAATCTCCTTTTTCATTTTTTATTTTATTTATTTTCTTGAGAAGTCTGGTTAAAGGTTCATCAATCTTGGTTATATTTTCAAGGAACCAACTCTTGATTTCATTGATCTTTTGTATTGTTTTTTAGTCTCTGTATTTCTTTTCTTCTACTCACTTTGGGCTTTGTTTGTTGTTGTTTTATGATTTCCTTTAAGTGTAAATTTAGATTGTTTATTTGAGATTTTTCTTGCTTCTTGAGGTAGGCCTGTTTTGTAATGAATTTCCCACTAAGGACTGCTTTTGCTCTGTCCCATAGATTTTGGGTTGCTGTGTGTTCACTTTTATTTGTCTCAAGGTAACTTTAGATTTTTCTTTTGATCATTGTTAACCCAGTCATTGTTTACTAACATGTTTTTAGCCTCCGTGTCTTTGTGTGTTTTGCAGCCTTTTTCTTGTAATTGACTTCTAATTTCATACCATTGTGGTCTGAGAAGATGCTTATACGATTTCAATCCTCTTAAATTTATTGAGATTTGTTTTCTGTCCTAACATGTGACTTATCTTAGAAAATGTTCTATGTGCACTTGGAAAAAAAATGTATATTCTTCTGCTGTGGGGTGAAATGCTCTGAAGACCATAATTAAATTAATCTGATCTAGCGTGCAATTCAAGGCCACTGTTTCCTTGTTGATTTTTTTGTCTGAAAAATCTATCTATCAATGTTAATGGGTTTTTAAATCTCCTACTATGACTGTATTACTGTTAGTCTGTCCCTTTACATCCATTAAGATTTCCTCTATATATTTAGGTGTTCTTATGTTGGGTGCATAAATGTTTACCAGTGTTATATCCTCTTGTTGGATTGCTCTCTTTATCATTATGTAGTGTCTGTCTTTGTCTCTTATTATAGCCTTTGTTCTAACATTGTGTGTTTTTTTAATCTGATATAAATATTGCTACGCCAATATTTTTCTTTCCATTTTCATGAAATATTTTTTTCATCCCTTTACTTTAATCTGTATGTATCTGTCATTCTATATAGGGGTCTTGTTTTCTTATCCATGCAGCTGTCCTATGTCTTCTGAGTGGAGCATTTAAGGCACTTACAGTTAAAGTGATTATTGATAGGTACATACTTATTGACAATTTATTCTTTATAACTGTGCTCCTCTGTTCTCCTTCCTCTTCTTCTTCTTCAAGCAGAACCTTTAACACTTCTTGTAATGCTGGGTTGGCGGTGATAGAACGTTTCTGTTTTTCTCTTATCTGAGAAGCTCTGGAAGCTCTTTATTTCTCCTTCAATTTTAAATGATAGCCTTGCTGGGTAAAGAAGTTTTGATTGTATGTCCTTGCTTTTCATCACTTTGAAGATTTCCTGTCCATTCTTTTCTGGCCTGAAATGTTTCTTTTTGAGAAATCAGCCAACAGTTTTATGGGAACTCCCTTGTAGGTAACTAACTGTTTTTCTCTTGCTGCTTTTAGGATTTTTCTTTGCCTTTAACTTTTGCTATTTTAATTATGATGTGTCTTGATGTGGTCCTCTTTGGGCTAAACTTGTTTTGGATTCTCTGTGCTTCCTGGACTTTTGTGTCTTTTTTCTTCACCACGTTAGGAAAGTTTCAGCCATTATTTCTTCAAATAGATTCTTGATCCCTTTCTCTTTCTTTTCTCCTCTATCACCTATATGATATGAATGCTGTTCTAAAGGTCCCTTAAACTATCCTTATCTCTTATATTGTCTTTATTTTTTTTTTTGCTGATTTTATTGTGTGTTTTCTGCTACCTTATCTTGAAATGGTTGATTCAATCCTTTGCTCCTTTGCTTTATCCAATTTACTCTTTATTCCTTTTAGTATATTCTTCATTTCAGATATTGTACTCTTCATTTCTGCCTGGTTCTTTTTTTTTTTTATGTTTCTATGACCTTTTTCATGCTGTTGTAGTTCTAACTAAGTTCCTTGTAGTTATCAATAAGTCCCTTACTGCCCTTATAACCATTTTTAAAAACTCTATCTGGTAAATTGCTTGCCTCCATTTTATTTAGTTCTTTTTCTGGAGATTTCTGCTATGTGTTTTTTTGCTGTTGTTGTTTGTTTGTTTTTTTGTTTTTGTTTTACTTTGGGCATATTTTTTTGTCTCCCAATTTAGGCTCCCTCTTTTTGTTTGTTCCCAAGCATTAAGCGGATCTGCTATGTCTCCCAGTCTTGGGAGGGTGGCTTTATACAGTGGATGTCCTGCGGGAGCCAGTGGCGCTGTCTCAGGATTTGGGGAGAGAGTGAATTACGCTATCAGCCAGGTTTAACTGGAAGTTTCATTGATCAAATCACCATGCTCAAATATTCTGTAGGAAATCTGGGGCACGACCTTTCCTGCCCTCAAATCCTGCCGCTTAGCACTGGCCCTGAGGCTCCTGTCAGACAAAATCGAATCAGAAGTTGTGTAGACAAATACTGGAGCTTAAAGATCAACATCAGAACCCCAGTCTCTCTAGTACCCCAGATTCCCCTGGGACCCCTGACCCCATTACCTTGAAAGAAGATGGCAGCTCCCCCCAGTGGTTGGGGAATCCTGAGGCAGCTCCAGGCTCTCCAGGGCCCAGGGGTGCTTCTCAGCAGAGCCCAACTCCCCGACATGAAGCCAGCCAGCATCCTGTTCCACCCCAAACAGCCCTGGAGGGCGCAGAGCTGTGTGTTCCCATTGCTCTGATGGACAACCCTGAGAGGGTCACCCAGAAAGCCCCCGGCCTCATTGTCCTGATGTTCTCACATTTAAGGTATAGGCTGCACCCCAAGTGGAATATAAAAAGGAGTCCATTCCATGGATTTCCTCACAAAAAGGAGGCGAAATGCTGTCACTCAGGCCAAAGTGGCCTGAACACGGGCTGCAAAGCTTGAGGAAAAACTGAAGTGACTGGCTCAGGAGCCTTGCTGCTCCTTTGTGGAGCCAGGAGGATGCTGGGTGGGATTCTGCTCCCAGCTGCCTACACAGCCAGTGCTGTCACCTCATCTTACTCAGGGCAACAGCCAGCGTGGGAGGAGCCTGCCTGCGACTTGCACCCCGGCAGCCTGTTTGAGGTGGAGTGTCCCGTGTCCCCTCCCTCCTGGGTCCAGGCTAGAAGGCCTTCCCCTCCCAGCAATGACACCATCTCATAGTGTGGGAAACACAGAAAACCAGGCCCTCCCACAGCCTTGCAGCTGGACTGTGCCACTGTCTCCTCCAGGCCTCACGGGGCCTGGGAGGTGAGCATGACCTTGGGGTGGAGGTGAGTACCCTGTCCCAGGCCCGACCTGGCTGTGGGGAGTGGCCATGCTTCTCTGCCAGACCCTACTCCTGGTGGGCAGTCCCCCCCCCCTCACTGTGTGTCTGACCCCACCGGCCCTCCGAGGGCCCACCTCACCCCAGCCTCACCCTCTGCAGTGTTTCTGCTCCTGCGGCCCCAGCACACGCACATTAATACACCCCCTTCTCACTCGGTTCCAGCACTGACGTCATCTCTACTCTGTCAACCTGTCAGGTGCTGCTCAGACTGGGAAGGAGCTCCCGGAGGACAGAGCAGCTGGCTTGGGGAGACTCCCAGGGAGGAAGGTGAGATCATCAGAGGAAGTCATGGCCAGGTGTTGGGGGGGGGAGGGGGACCTACAGTGCTGGGACACTGCCTCCCCCACACAGAGCCCAGACTCAGGCAGACATCAGTGAGATGCACCTCAAGGCATCTGACGGCCCTGCTCCCTCCAGAAAACAGGCTCCGCCCCATCTTTATCCTATATAATAAAAGCATAATATGCTAAGTGTCCAACTGTTCGTTCGAATGTTCAACCAGTAGCTATGATGCACACTGACCACCAGGGGGCAGACGCTCCAACTGGTAGGTTAGCTTGCTGTTGGGGTCTGGCCCATTGGACTGGGCAAGACAGGCCAGACATGCCCTGGAGCCATCCTGCGGTCCCTCCCTGGACCCGATCATGCACCAGTGGGGTCCCTCAGCCTGGCCCGTGCCCTCTCGCAATCTGGGACCCCTCAGGGGATGTCGGAGAGCTGGTTTTGGTCCAATCCCCGCAGGCCAGGCTGAGGGACCCCACTGGTGCATGAATCGGTGCACCGGGCCTCTAGTGTATTTATAATAGCCCTTTTTTTTTTTTTTTTTTGACAAGCTATGTTCTCTGTTTATCATAAAATCAATGACAGAAATCCCAGACCAGGGGCTGATTTGCAATCTCTGCTGGGAAACCCCTCCTTCTAAGTCCCTCTCTCTTTAAAGAGCTCTCTCTAAGAGGCAGTAGTGATCTCTGCTCATGCAGGACTCTTGGGGACCCAGCGGGCCTTGGCTCTCCCCTGGCCTCATGTGGTGCCTTCTTATTGTTTGCACCTGTAAGTGATTTGATGGAGGCTTGGCTGAGAAGGGCACACAGTGGGCATCCTCACCCAAAGGGAACCCTGGCACACTGCTGTGCCCTGGCACACTGCAGTGCTCTCCTCCTACCCCCACCTCAGCCTGGAGCTGTAAGCTGGGCCCACAATTGAGGGGAGTCCGTACTGGGCCAGGCAGCCTGGAGGCCAGTCCAAGGAGGGCTGGGCACTGAGCACTGCTGCTGGGGGCCCTGCGGAGCCTCTGGGTGAGGTCCCAGGGCTGCAGAACACAGGCGGAAACGCTCCGGAGAGGACTGCGGCCCGGGGGCTGGCAGTAGACTCCATGGAGCCCCTGGCCCTGCCCAGGACCACGGTGAGTCCTACAGGTCTCACGGAAACACCGGCTCCTGTTTGGGTCACTGGTGTGCTCACAGGCACGGGTCAGCAAGTGGAAGTGGGGTTACGGGGAGAGGAGAACTGGGGACCAGGACCTTCAGTGACTGAGGATCTTCATCCTCTGAAGGGAGCCTGGCTCAGGGCTTCTGGATGCCAGTGAGGGCAGGCAGGACCCCTGGGCCGGTCCTGGGCCTGCCCTCGGCCTGTCTGGGGACTTGGGATCTCCCAGGGGTCGCCAGCACACAGTCGGGCAGAGGAGACACCATGCTGACTATCTGAACTAAATTGTGTACCCTCCATCTCCCAAGCCACATGTTGAAGTCCTAACCTCTAATATGACAGCGTTTGGAGAAAAGGCCTAAAGGGAGGTCATTAAGGTTAAAAGGGTGAAGTCTTAATCCCATAGGTCTGGTGTCTCTCTCTCTCCTCTCCCTCTTTCCACGTGCGCGGAGGAAAGACCATGTGGGGACATAGAAAACGGTGGCCGTCTGCAATCTAGGAAGAGATGTATCACCAAAAACCAACCCTGCGGGCACCTTGACCTTAGCTCTTGAACTTCCAAACCTGTGAGAAATAAGTTTCTGTCGTGTAAGCTCTGATCTGTGATATTTTGTATGGCAGCCTTAGCTGACATAAGGTGGCCACAGTGGGGATGTTCTAGATGGAGAGACGCTCTGGGTTGTGAGGAGGGGGCAGAGGGGTGTGGTGAGCGGGAGGTATGGATAACAGAGGTGCCTGGAAGTGGACGTACACATGTGGACTGGGGCTTGAGGATCCCCCTCCCCCTGGAAGACGCCTCTGAAGAGGACATACTGGGCCAGAGCCAAGGATGTGAATCAGAGCAGTCCTCCAAGGTGACTGGGAACACTCATGACCAGCCTGGTGCTGGGGGCTGACAATGCAGGGGACCAGCCACACCCTTGGAGTTTAGCTCTTGGGCCAGCTACCATGTGGCACCCTCTGTGTCCCCTGGGGCCCCCACTTCCAGAAGACACATCTGCTGGACAGTTGTAGGTGTTCTGGGCCAGGGATCTCTGGGCACTGCAGTGGCCTTGGGTGCTGGGCTCTTTGGCCACAGGGCTCAACCCTTTGTCCATGACCAGTCATGGGCAAGTCTGGCCCTTGTGTGGACAGCAAATGTCTGTTCTATGTTTTTTTGTTTTTTTTTTCCCCACCAGCTAATACTGAATGTCAGCTGTGTGCCCAGCACTGGGCATTGAAACAATGGTGGGCTAAGCACTCTCAAACCCCTGTTTCACGGGGAGGAAACAGAGGCTCCTAGAGGAAAGCAACCTGCTGCAGGTCACAGCTGGTTGAGTGTCTGGGCCAAGTGTAAACCAACCCACTCAACTGTACAGCCAGGCTGCCTCCTTCATAGCAGCATAGACCTTGGGGTGGGTTCCTCAGCGGTGGCTGCTGAGCTTACGGCCCCGGAAGTGCTGGGTGGGCAGCAGCACCGCCCTGCTCTAAGCCAGGGCCCTGCCTGGAAGCACAGGAAGGGTGAGGCCTTCAGGGTGCAGGGGCCCCAGGGCCACCCCCCACACGTGGGCTCTGTGTTCGTCAGGGTTCTCTGGAGAAATAGAGCCAACAGGACGTATGTGTGTATATAATATATCTCCTATGTCTCTATCTCTATCTGTTTATCTACATCTCTATCATTTACATCTATCTATCTACCTACTTACCTACCTATCACCTGTCAGTCAAGAGATTTATTATAAGGAATCAGCTCATATGATTATGGAGGCTGAAGAGTCCCACGATCCGCAGTCAGCAAGCTGAAGACCCAGGAGAGCTGATGTGCAAGCTCTAGCCTGCCAGTTGCAGGCTGAAGATCGATTATTTCAGTTTGAGTGTAAAGGCCAGGAGAGACCCAGGCCCAGCTCCCGGCAGGCAGGCAGGCAGCAAGAGCTGCCCTCGCTCCCAGAGAGTCAGTCTTCGTTCTACTCAGGCCTTCCACTGCCTGGAGGAGGCTCGCCCAGCGAGAGGGCAATCTGCTTTGCTGTCTACCGACTCAGTGTCAATGGCATCCAGAAACACCCTCACTGACACCCCCAGAATACAGACCGCAGGGTCTGGGCCCTGTTGGCTCCCTCAAGCTGACACATAAGATTAGTTATCACGGGCTCCATGACTCCAGGGACGGGTGTCCTGAGTATCCTCGGCTCCCATCCGTGTGCCCACCCCGGGCCAGGCATTGGCTGCGTGGCCTGGATGTGGCTGAGGCCACTGAGCAGCGTTTCCTCTGGGCATGTCCTTCACATTCTGAGCCTCCCACCTCCATCAGGGTGTAAGGCCGTAACCAGTGACCCAGGCAGTGTGCTCTGCCACCAGCACCAGTAATGGCGGTGACACTCAGCACCACTGAGGCACGTCCATGCACTCGCTTGGAGCAGAAGCCCATTTACAGGCGAGGATGCTGGGGCTCCCAGAGCATCCATGGGATCTGAGCCCAGTGGCCTGGCTTCTGGCCCAGACCATCCTGCCTCCTGCCCCCACAGGGTGGTCACGTGGCTTCCCCCACTCTTGCTGGCTCGTGGCTGTTTCTGCACTGACTTCCCACCCGGGGTTTCTGGAGCAATCTGGGGTATGCAGCAGGAAGCTGAGGCAGAACGGGAGCTTGAGGGTGAAGAGGAAAGAGCATGTCTCTGCCCAGAGCCCACAGGCGCTGGCTTGGGGTGGGGGCTGGCCAGGAGAGGCAGTCAGAGGGATGCTGGACATTCTCTAGGGGGCAAGGCTCCCACGCTCTGGCGAGATGTGACGACCCCCACATGGAGACCTGAGACTTGGTGTAAGAGCTCAGACAGGGTGGCCTTCACGTGCAGTTTAAAAAGACTTCTTCCAAAAACCAACGTGGGTTCTTACAGTGCTGAAATAGTTCTGGAACATGCCGAGATTTGCAGAACTGAGTCCAGTGTGTGTGTGTGTGTGTGTGTGTGTGTGTGTGTGTGTGTGTGTGTGTGTGTTGGGGGTAAGGTGCTGGCAAGCTTGGAGAGAGGCTCTAGTCTAAAAGGGGGCACTGACCCCGAGAAGCCTGTGGACCACAGAGGTCAGGGAGGGTAGATGCCGGATTCCTGCCTAAGGCTGGCACACCCTTGACAGGGTCCCTGAGGGTTCGGGACTGAGAGATGGAGGTGCTGGGATCAGAAAGGAGATGACTGACAGGAAGAAACTGGCCTATGGCTGCTCCACAGGGTTCACCCCCAAGAGGTCCGAGGGGCCACACCACTGGCCTGCCCTCCTCATGAGGCCTGAGGGGAAGCAGTAGGGCCCCATCAGGTTGGGATGCCAAGAACTTCCAGGCTCCGATCACTGCTCCACACAGGACCTCGGGCGTCAGACCCCTTCTCCATTCCCGCCTGTCCTAGCGTCACTGCAGCTTCCTCACCAGCTCCTGTGGATCAGCTCACCTTTCACCTAGTCTCATGCTAAGGAATGGCCTTCACACTGTACTTTCAGTGTGTTTGGGTTTCTTTTCCGCTCGATGCACGGTCTCCACGAAGGTGATCTGGGCAGTGCCTGGCTTCAAGAGTCAGGGCATGTCTCAGCGGCTCGCTGGGCGTCGGCCCCACCTCGGAGGACAGTGTGTTCTCCAAGAGCCCATAACCCTCAGGGAAACCCCCTCCCCGCCCCTTTTATTTTTACAAAGTCAGGTCACATACTCTGACTTACCTTCTTTTTTTAAGTTTTATTGAATTTGTTGGGATTATATTGGTTAATAAAATATGTTTCAGGTGTACAATTCTATAATACATCATCTGCATATTGTATTGTGTGTTCACCACCCAAAGTCAAGTCTCCTTCCATCACCATTTCTCCCCTTTACCCTCTTCTACCTCCTCCCACCCCCTTTCCCTCTGGTAATCACCATGCTGTTGTCGGTGTCTATGAGTTGTTTTTTGCTTAATGCCGTCACCTTTTTTTTTTAACCAAACCCCACAACTCCCCTACCCTCTAACAGTTCTCAGTCTGTTCTCTGAACCTATGAGTTTGTTTATTTTGTTCATTAGAGTCCACATATAAATGAGATCATATGGTGCTTGTCTTTCTCTGACTGGCTCATTTCACTTAGCATAATGCTCTCCAGGTCCCTCCATGCTGCCTCAAAGGGTAAGATGTCATTTTTTATGGCTGAATAGTATTCCATTGTGTAAATGTACATCAGCTTTTTTATCCACTCATCTATTCATGGGCACTTGGGCTGCTTCCAAATCTTGGCTATTGTAAATAACGCTGCAATGAGCATTGGGGTGCATATATTCTTTAGAATTAGTGTTTTGGGTTTTTTCAAATATATTACCAGAAGTGGGATTACTGAGTCAAATGGGAGTTACAATTTCAATTTCTTGAGGGAACGCCATACTATTTTCCACAGTGGCTGCACCAATCTGCATTCCCACCAACAGTGCACGAGGGTTCCCTTTTCTCCATATCCTCGCCAACTCTTGTTGTTTGATGATCAGAGAAATGCAAATTAAAACCATAAATAGATGTCACCTCACACCTTACTCGCCCTCTTGAGAGTGAGAGCTCAGTGGAGTAAAGCAGGCTCCAGGAATGGCCATCTCTACCCGCCGTGACACTTGGTGTCTAAAAGTCCCCGTTGTCTGGGCATGAACACAGCCACAGTTACACATCCATGTGGCATTATTTCCCATCCTCTTGCCTTCTGCCTTTCTGTGCTTCAGTGTGACCTTTGTAAGCAACACATGGCCAGATTTTGCTTTTTGTGGTCAATCTGGCATTCTCCATTCAGTACATCTGCCGCTATTGTTTTTATTGGCCTATAAGAATTTATTGCCACCACTGAATTCCTGTCCTGGATTTTCCTGGACTTCTGTTTTCCCTCACTTTTCCTAACTTCTGTTAGAGTGACTGACTTTTC
The DNA here is from genome assembly GCF_951640355.1 of Cnephaeus nilssonii. Lineage (NCBI taxonomy): Eukaryota > Metazoa > Chordata > Mammalia > Chiroptera > Vespertilionidae > Cnephaeus > Cnephaeus nilssonii. Next base: position 9,412,363 of record NC_137087.1, read on the forward strand.
TGGTTTTTCTTTTCCTCCTCCTAAGGGTTTGGAAGCTGTGGTAGGCTAATGGCTCCCAAAGGTACGCGCGCATCCTAATTTCCGGAACCTGTGAATAGCACCTTATATGGCAAAGGATGCAATTAAATTAACATCTTGAGAGGAGGGCCTTATTCAACCTAAATGCAACCACATGCGCCCTTTATAAGAAAGAAGCAGAGGGAGTTTTGACACAGACCTACCCAGACATGGAGGTCCTGTGAAGATGGTAGCAGACTGGAGTGATGTGGCCACAAGCCTAGGAATGCTAGGGCAGCCACCAGAGCAGGGAGAGGGCAGGAAGGATTCTTCCCTGGAGTCTCAAGATGGAGCAGGACCCAGCCTTCTTGACACCTTAATTTCTGTCATCTGCACCCAGAACTGTAAGAGAATAAATGTATGTTGTTGTAAACCATCAAGTTTGTGGTAGCTGTTACAGCAGCCACAGGAAGCTAATGCAGAGGTCATATCTTCTATTTCTATTACTTTAACAAGTTGCCCTGAAAGCTTTCATCAGCATTCTAGACCAGTGGTCGGCAAACTCATTAGTCAACAGAGCCAAATATCAACAGTACAATGACTGAAATTTCTGAAAACCGACTTCTGCGCATGGGGCACCAAGTTTCAATCGCACTGTACGTGTGCGCCTGCACGTGGTATTTTATGGAAGAGCCACACTCAAGGGGCCAAAGAGCCGCATGTGGCTCGCGAGCTGCGGTTCTAGACCACACACACTCTTTGTCTAGCCATAATCAGCACCTCTGCCTGCTCCTCAGGAGTGTGCTGGACTTTGCTCTTTAGTGTGTCAACCTTGTTTTGTTTGTATGACCACAAATTCATTGTTATTATTTTTCTTTATACTGTCAGTGCTTTATTGGATCTACCCACAGATTTACCAGCTTCTTTGCTCACCATTATGCCTTTAAAACACATTTTTATTGTAATAAAATATATAACATAAAAATGCCCTTTTAACCATTTTGAAGTGTACAATTTTGTGGCATTAATTACATTCACAATGTTGTTCAACAATCACCGCTATTTTTTCCAAACCTCTTTCACCGCCCAACAGAAACTCTACCCATTAAGCGATAATTCCCCATGCCCTGCCTCCAACCTTTGATGAACTCTAATCTACTTTGTCCCTATAAGTTTCTCTGTTTTAGATATTTCATATAATGAAATCATACCATATTTGCCCTTTTATGTCTGGCTTATTTTACTTAGCATAATGTTTTCAAGGTTAATCCATTGTAGCATGTGCCAGAACTTGATTCTTTTGAAAGGCTGACTACTATTTCATCATACGGACACACCACCTTTTGTTTATCCATTGATCTGTTGATGGACACTTGGCTTATTTTCACCTTTTGACTCTGTGAATAATGCTGCTATGAACATTAGCATGCATTTGTTTGAGTTCCTGCTTTTAATTCTTGTGAGTACATACCTAGGATGGAATTGCTGGGTCAGATGGTAATTCTATGCTTAGCTTTTTGAGGAATGGACGAACCACAGAAGTTGTACCCTTTTACATTCACACCAGAAATGTACAAGGTTTCCAATTTTTCCACATTCTCACCAACTGTGTTATTTTCTGCCCTTGTTTGCTTGTTTTTAATTACAGGCGTCCTAATAGGTGTGAGGTAGTATCTCACTGAAGTTCTGGTTTGCACTTCCCTAATGATTATTAATGCTGAGCATCTTTTCATGTGTTTATCAGAATTTGTATCTCTTCCTTAGAGGAATGTCTATTCAAGCCCTTTGTTCATTTTCACACTGAGCTGTTTTGTCTTTTTGTTGTTAAGTTTTAGAATCCTCTCTAATAAAATGGTAATATGCAAATTAACCATCACTCCGCTACATAAGCCACGCCCACCAGCCAAGCCTTGCCCACCAGCCAATCAGGGCGAGTATGCAAATTAACCCCAATCCAAGATGGCTACAGCCACAGAGAGCAAGGTTTCCCAGGTAACAGAGCAAGCCAAGCTTTCCATAGCCGTTGCAGGCCTAAGCCTCCACTCAAGCTACAAAGTTTCAATTATAGAAGGTAAACAAATTCAAACAAATGGCAGCAGAATGGAGCTTGAGAGAGCAGGCCAGGGTTGCCGGCGGCAACAGGGGAAGCAAAGCTTTCTGCACACCCTGGCCGGGCTCACCCGCTTAAGGCTACAAAGTTTCAATTGTAGAAGGTGAATTAACTGCCACAGAAATGGCTGCCGCCCCAGGCTACAAAGTTTCAATTGTAGAAGGAAAATAAATTCCAGATACCAGGGCTTCCCCTTAGGTTGCCAGGGGGCGTGGCTGGCCTGCAAACTACCACAGGCCCCTCGCTCAGGCTGCCCCACACCCCAAGGGACCCCCACCCTTATCTGTGACACCCTTCAGGGCAAACCAGCTGGCCCCCACCCGTGCACCAGGCCTGTATCCTATCTAATAAAAGAGTAATATACAGATTGATCATCACTGCAACACACAATATAGCTGCCCCCATGTGGTCAAAGATCCTGCCCCCATGTGGACACAAGATGGCCACTACAAGATGGCCAGCAGGAGAGGGCAGTTGGGAGGCACCTGGCCTGCAAGGGAGGGCAGTTGTGAGGGACCAGGCCTGCAAGGGAGGGCAGTTGAGAGGGACCAGGCTTGCAAGGGAGGGCAGTTAGGGGTGACCAGGCTGGCAGAGGTGGGAAGTTGGGGGCAAACAGGCTGGCAGGGGAGCAGTTAAGCATCAACCAGGCTGGCAGCAGAGTGGTTAGGGGGTGATCAGGCTGTCAGGCAGAAGCGGTTAGGGGCAATCAGGAAGGCAGGCAGGCAAGCAGTTGGGAGCCAGCAGTCCTGGATTGTGAAAGGGATGTCCGACTGCCCTCCAGGAGTCCCAGATTGGAGAGGGTACAGGCTGGGCTGAGGGACAACCCCCTGCCGTGCACGAATTTCATGCACCGGGCTTCTAGTGTTTTATATAAGTTTGTTCTGGATATAAGTTTGAACATATAATTGACAAAATTTCCCCCATTCTGTAAGCTGTATTTTCACTTTCTTCATGATGTCCTTTGATGCTCAAAAGTTTTGAATTTGAAGAAGTCCAATTTATGTTTTAGTTGTTGCTTGCATTTTTAATGCCATGCCAAAGAATCCATTGCCACATCCAAAGTCATGAAGATTTACTTTTCATATTTCTTCTAAAAGTTTTAAGGTTTTAGCTCTTATATTTAGTTTGTTGACTCATTTTGAGTTAATTTTTTGCATATAGTGTGTGGTAAGGGTCCAACTTCATTCTTCTGTGTATGGAAATCCAGTTGTCCCAGCACCAGTTGTTGAAAAGACCTTTTTTATTTTTTCTCATTGAATGGGCTTGGCACCTCTGCCAAACATCTACTGAGCATAGACTGGACTCTCAATTTTATGCCACTGATGTATATGTCTATCCTAATGCCAGTTCCACACGGTTTTGATTGTTGAAGCTTTGCAGTAGGTTTTGAAATCAGGAAGTATGATATCTCTTTGTTTTTCTTTCTCAAGATTGTTTTGATTGTTGGGGGCCCCTTGCAATTTCAGGTGAATTTGAGAATATGCCTTTTCATTTCTCCAGAAAGGTTGTTGGAGTTCTGACAGGGTTTGTGCTGCATCTGTGGATCGCTTTGGGTAGTATTGACTCCTCTCCTGTGAGGACCTTTAAAGCTGGAGAGAAGGCCAAGATGCTACCAATTAAAAGTCAATTTGCCAAGCCAATATTTCAAAAAATCAATTTGCCGAAGACAGAAATGCCAGATGACCAATTTTTCGACTTTACCAATTTAAGAAGCACTTGTTTCTTTGATTATAATAAAGTTTGCAGCTCTTGGATGATATAGTTTTGAGACTTCTGGTAAGTTTCCGCTGGCTGGCTATCTTTTTTTTCTCTTCATGGCCACCCCTGAGGAAGGTCCAGCTAGCTGGATGCCTAGGCCCAGGGTCAGTCAGCTGCAGCCCCAGTCCTGGGCTGGGTGGCCGCCCTCCTGCCTTCCTCCTGGTCCTGCAGCGCAGGGTCTATGCGTGGGCTTACGCTTTGTGATTTCTCACTCTTTGTTTGTCCCTGGAATTGTCCCTTACTTTCTCAAAAGCTTAGCCATGCATTTAAATGTCATTTGTTATATTTTGCCGTTTTTCTCAGTTGTGTGTGTGTGGGCGGGGGGTAGGAGAGTAGGAGAGGTGGTGTGCATGAGAGGGTTCTCAGGGTCTCCAGGACACAGCATTGCTGACTCGGAGCCCTCTTGTGCCCATTTTGTAGATAAGTAAGCAGAGGCTGAGGCAGGAAGCTCACCCATCACCGTCAAGCAGTGCCTGGGGTGGAGTTGAGGTCTGATCCTGGGTCTGCCCCTCTGCTGCCTCCTGAGCTGATGGCAAAGGGTCTTCCTTTAAATATGTGAGTCCTCTGTGGTTCATAGAGTGGCTTTGAGGAGGAGGGGATGTGACCCTGAGGCCCGAGAGCTCGAGGTGTCTGATTCTATTCATTGCCGGACCCCAGGCACCTCCACACACACTTCCCATGCATTCTCACAGCAGCTGTGACCCCAAAGCACTGGTGCCGTTTGCTGATGAGGTAACTGAGGCCCAACGTGACAGACTGGCTCCCACCTTCCCCTCGTTGGCAATCAGCAGAGCTGGACTGCTCGCTCCTCCTCCTGACTCCTCGTCAGGTGCCCCACGTGGGGCATGTTTTCCCATGAGGCAGAGCGCAGGGTTTTTCAGACCCGAGGAGCGACTGCCTGGGCTCGGCTCACGGGGCCACCTCCATCCCTGAGGGCAGAAGCCGTGGAGTGCCTCCTGCAGGCCAGGGGAAGTGGGTGCTGGGACCTGGGTGGGAAATTCGAAGCCCCGGACTCCCACGTGGGGGTGTGTAAAGCGGCACAGCTGAGCCTCAGTCTCCTGGCGTGTAGCACAGGACCCTACTGCCTGCCCCGTGCCTTCTCTAAGTCCACGCTTTCCTGGGCCCAATCTCCCTGGGTGCTGGGGGTTAGTGCAGACGTGGTGACTGTCAGGAGGGGGAAGCCGGGAGCAGATGCCAGGGCAGTAGCTACCAGAACTATGCTGCCGGGAGTGGCCGATGGTTTTGGTCTTGCTCGCCCACTCAGCTGGCTCGGTCGTGGCTGCCTGGAGGCGGCGTTGAGAAAGCTCCTGTCACTCCCCTGGGCTCAGTGGGAGGGGTCCCCGCGGACGGCAGGTGTTCCTCTGGTGTGAGTGCCGGCTTTGCTGCCCACCTGGTCTCCACAGATGGCGTTCATCGATGGAGGTGCGGCAAGGACAGGGCCTGTGGGATGTGCCCTGGGACCCTGACTCCCGCCCCCAGACTGGTGTGCGGGGAACGCTCGGGCCCGTTCCTGTGCCTTTTCTTCCAATTCAGCAGATTCTGCCACGCCGGACCACCGGGGAGTGCAGGTTAATGTGCTGCTGCATATTGCATGAGGCAGCCTGCTGAGGAAGCACCGCGTTCTGCTGGCAGGCAACTGCCTCGGAACTCAGTGCCCGGAGGGCCCCATCACTCAGCTGGGCAGGTCGATCACCCCTCGGGAAAGCCTGCCCGGGTCAGGGCTTTGTGCGAGGAGGAGCTCGTGGGCCCGGCCTTCGCTGAGACCACCTTAGCTGTGCCCCGCTGGCAGCCAGGGCCAGGTGAACGTGGAACTTGGCTCAGAGCCCCTGTCCTCCAGGAGCGGAGGCCCCAGCTCTGATCCGCCTTGCCTCCCGCTCCCCTGACAAAGGCCACACCCCTGCTATGCTGCCCCTCCAGCCTGGGTTGCTTCGATCAGTGTTTTAGCCACTGAACCTCATCTCCGCCTTCAGCGAGGCCGATGACAAGTACCACAGACTGTCCTCTGAGTGGCCAGCAGGCCAGGCATCTCACCCGCACGGAGGCGGCTCTCGCAGGTGCTCCTGCAGGCTTCACCCGTCCGGAGCTATCGACGGCACATCTCTGGGCATGCAGAGCCACACAGGCTCGTGAGGCTTCCCGGCCACGTTTCCTGCAGTTGAGGCGGCCTTTAGCTTGAACCGGTTTGGATAAAATGACAAGGGAGGGGCCGGCTTGCTGGTGGCGACAAAGGCACTTCTGGGGCTTCCTGACCACCTCCTGCCCCTCAGGCCTGCCCCTCGTCATCCCTCCGGAGCAGCCCCAGGACGGGTCGTGGGCAATGAGCCTGGTGCACGTTGCTGGGCTGGAGAGCCAGGTCGAACTGGGGGGCATGACGGGCTTGGGCCTGGTGGGAGGTGAGGCCATTGAATGGGGGTCGCTTCTTCTCCATGGACTTGTGTTTACCCGCCCGGCAGGCCCTGCTGGACCTGCCCTGCCGAGAGGTGATGAGGCGTCCCCCGACATTCTCGGTCCACCTGGGGTTCATGTCCTGTGGGCTGGCGGGCTGGGGGCTAAGCTCTCAAGCTGGTGTCTCTGAGCTGGTATTTCCAAGGAAGTGGCATTAGCCTCTGAACCCCATGGGGCTTACCCCACGGCCGGGGGCAGGCGACGGTGCGAGCTGGGGACACAGGAAGGACATCGCAGCTCTAGACCTGCATAGACGATAGACCTGCATTGTGGCTGAGATGTGGGGTCCTCCTCCAGGGCTGGCCGCACCCACAGTCTCCAGCCCACTCCCCCAGGGCCCACTGCACCCACAGTCTCCAGCCCACTCCCCCAGGACTGACCGCACCCACAGTCTCCAGCCCACTCCCCCAGGACTGACCGCACCCACAGTCTCCAGCCCACTCCCCCAGGACTGACCGCACCCACAGTCTCCAGCCCACTCCCCCAGGACTGACCGCACCCACAGTCTCCGGCCCACTCCCCCAGGGCTGACTGCACCCACAGTCTCCAGCCCACTCCCCCAGGGCCCACTGCACCCACAGTCTCCAGCCCACTCCCCCAGGGCCCACTGCACCCACAGTCTCCAGCCCTCTCCTCCAGGGCTGGCTGCACCCACAGTCTCCAGCCCACTCCCCCAGGGCCCACTGCACCCACAGTCTCCAGCCCTCTCCTCCAGGGCTGGCTGCACCCACAGTCTCCAGCCCACTCCCCCAGGGCCCACTGCACCCACAGTCTCCAGCCTGCTCCCCCAGGGCCCACTGCACCCACAGTCTCCAGCCCCCTCCCCCAGGGCTGGCCACACCCACTGCAAAATCCTGAGTACTAGCTGCCTCGCCACCCCCATAGGCTCTCTGGCTTCAGCCTCTCAGCTTGGTCTGACCCTCAGGGCTGGGGTACAGCCCACCCACCTCTTAGCCTGAGCCTCCACCAGGCCCAGACTTTCTGGAATCAGGAGTCCCAGAGACTGCCCTGCCCCACCCCCACACAGGGGGACAGCCACACCGGCTTTATTAATCCCTGTCCTGGGAGGGGCCCCGGGGTTTGTGGAAACGGGATGCCAGCCTGGCCCCACAACGTGGAAGAAGGTGCAGCTGGTCATCGCTCTCCCAGGCTCCAGATAGGAATGCTGTCAATAAAACTGTCATCGTATTTTATTAAACTGAATTACAAAGGGGATCTGGCTGGAGGCAGCAAAGTGCTAGGAGAAGACAGACACGAACCTCCTGGCCCGCCGAGGCTCTGCGGCCCTGACTGCAGGTCAGCCCTGCCAGAGGGAACAGGCACAAAGGCCCCGGGCCCCTGGCTGGCAGAGCGTCCACAGGACAGGTTGGGCCATGATCCTCGCATCCTGGCAAGGAGACGGATAGCCGAGGAGGAGGCCAGGGACCCCTGAGCGACCAGCTGGCAGTCTCCTGCTGCCTGGCCTGCGCCCCACTCCCTGGGCAGACTCAGCACCCTCCCCCCCCTCTGTGTCTCACGGGCTTTACGCACCCTCGGGCGGGCCCAGTGCCTGTCCAGCTTCACAGGCCGGGAGCCAGCAGGCTGGCCACGGCTGGGGCTGTGAGGGTTGGCTGACCACGTGAGCCCAGCACCGGCCACCAGGAGCCCAGGCTCTGTTTGGGACACTGCCAGCAGGTATCTCAGTGGGGATCATGCCGGGGTCCTTCTGGGGCCCAGTTAGGAGCGTTACGTGATGGCTGAAGGGCAGTGCTACCCACGCAGAGGGGAAGCTGATCTCTGGGGTCCTCCCTCCTCTGGGTGCCTGTGTGCCCTGGCCTCAGTGCCATAGGGGACAGAGACCACTCCCACTGCCTCTCCTGCTGCCCCCTGCTGTCAGCACGCTGGTGCCCATCCCAGGACTGCAAGGCAGCTCACAGCAGGAAACAGCGGCCTGTCAGGGCGGGTGGAACCCCTGCTCAGTGTTCCCTACAAGTGGGCACTTGTTCACCCCTAGTGACAGGGAGCTCTCTCCCTCCCCTGATTCCTCACCATCACCCTTCCGTCTACACTGCCTGTTCCGCCCCTCCCCCAACTCCTCCCAGGAATCCCGACAGCCTGCCAGGCAGCAGCACAGCACTCAGAGGCCTGCAGGGTCCGAGCTGAGGAAGATATGGTGGCTGCCAGGGCTGCCAAGCACCAGCATGCCGTGCCAGGAGCTACCATCCAACGATGCTCTCCTGGCACGTGGTGTGCAAAGCCAGGCCAGAGAGGAGAGAAACCTGGCAGGGAGGACCGCTGAAGCCTGGAGGCCCTGCCCCTGTCCCAGGCCTGTCCCTGAAGCTCCTGGCCATCACCTTTCTAAGGCCCAGCTGGCCTCCGGGTCCACCCACCTGAGGATAGCCCCGCTCCTTCCTGAGGCTCTGCCCCACCCTCTCAGGGCAGCCCCCCAACACGCACAGGGACCATGCCCAGCCTGCCGCCTAACCTGCCCTTGGGCTCCCCTGCACCTCGGAGCCCGTCAATGGCAGCACAAGCACCTCCGTCCTGAGCAGCCCCCTGGGCCAGCCCGGCTGCTCCTTCAGGACCAAGAACACATCAGGGAGAGCAGCTGTCCGCAATTACACACTTGCAGGAACCCGGGAGGGTCCAGAGGGCAGGTGTGTATACTAGGTGTGGGCTTTCCCCAATCACTTTCGTGCCCACCTTGCTCTGTTTCTGACCTGGGCCCCTCCCCCGTGACTCCTACCGGTGCTTCATCGGTCTGCACCCTGAGGACATCTCGTCTCACCCTGAGTCCTCCTGTGTGCAGCGGGCCTGCTGCCCTCTTCAGGGCGGGGCCTCCAGCTCCCACAGGTAGCTCTGTGTCCGGGGCTGGGTCCCTCGGGGCTGGGACAGCTTCCTGTGGGCGCTGATCCCTGAGCTACTCACTTCTCAGCACTGCCATTTCTATTCCCTGGGGAGCCGCTGCCTTCAATTAATTTGCTTCATCTTAACTCCCTGTCGTGGTTTCTATTTTCTGAACTGGACCTAACAATATGTTCTTCTTGTTGTTGTTAATCCTCACCCGAGGATATTTTTCCATTGATTTTTAGGGAGAGTGGGAGGGAGGGGGCGGGACACAGAGAGAAACATGGATGTGAGAGGGACACATTGATTGGTTGCCTCCTGTACAGGGACTGAGCCTGCAACCGAGGTACATGCCCTTGACTGGAATCGAACCCAGGACCCTTCAGTCTGCGGGCCAACACTCTATCCACTGAGGCAAGTCAGCCAGGCCTACAGTATGTTTTTGTGTATGAAAAACACACCAAACCTGAGTCCAGAGAGGGCTGGCGATCTGTCCCTGGCTGTCCAGGGACCCAGGGTGGGTCGAACCAGCAGCCCTACCTGCTGCTCTGGCGACGGTGGCTTCCCCTTTACGGCACCATCCACACGAAGAGGGGCTGCCACTCTGGGGGCTGGCCGGGCCTGGGCAGTGGTGTGGCACGGTGGCCTCCCTCAGCCTCTCATGGGCTTGACAGTGAGGGAGCTGGGCCCTGAGGATGCCGGGCAGCCTGGACCTTGCAGCCCTGGGCATCTATGGGGGCCAGGGGGTGGGGGGAGAGATGCTCTCCCATGAGGTGTGTCCTGGAGGAGAGTGTGTGTCATTCTCCTGCAGAGCACCGTCCCGAGTGGCCACTGAGGGGCCCAGATCTGAGGCTCACAGCTCCCTCCTGGCTACCAACCCCCCAACCCCGTGCTAATAGGGGGGCTTCCATTAGGCCAATGACAGGACTCCCCGGGAGACACCCTTTGATCTCTGGCAGAGGCGGCAGAGGGGTCAGGAGGGGGTTGCTCTTAGACAGCGGTGTTGACTGGCTCTCTGAGTGCCCTGGACCTGGGGTGCCAGGTGAAGGGGCAGGTCTAGGGCTATGGGGGGGAGGCCCCTGACCTGGATGGGGCTGTTTGCAGAGCAAGGGCATGGCCCCAGGGTGGTCCTGAGGTGGCACCCCAGAGGGCGCTCATAGCCCTCAGGACGCTTTGACCGGGGCCTAGCGCCTAGTGCTGTCAGCCCTGGGAGGGCGGCCCTTCGTTTCCAGGTCGAGTCCTAGAAGTCCCCCTGCCCTCCCAGCAGCACCGCCTTTCGGAGACGGCGGCAGGGAGCGAGCCGAGCTGAGGCTCCTCCGATGACTCCCGCGCTGCTCCTCTGAGGGCCACTGAGCTCGGGCATGAACCTCAGCTGCCCCCTCAGCTTCCTTCTCGAGAAATACGAGGGCCTGCCCCTCCCCCACCCTTGCATCCAGGCCTGAGTACCCTCCTAATGAGCCTGTATGTGAGGAAGCACCCAGAGGAGGCTGGCAAAGCATGGCACCCCTTCTTCCCCAGCTGCAGACCCTGGCTAGAGCCTGGCACCCAGGCTGCTCCTGCTTGGCTCAGCTTGGTTTGCCCCATGGGTGCAGGTCCCTGAGGCCTGAGTTCCCAGGAGCTCCCCCTTGACCCCGTGGGCTCCCCCTTTTCAGTGGGGTGAGTACCCATGCAAATGGCCCCTAAATATTCTCTCACCAAGGGAATTTGGGACAGGGCTGAGGAGAGGAGCAATGACCTCGGCCCTTGGATGGTCCATATGGAGGCGCAGTCCCGGTCACCCCTGGAATCTGAGCTTGCCTCTCCCTGGAAGGGGGTGGGGCAGAGATGCTGTGAGACGTGGCACCCACTTGCTCCTCTGGTTTCCCTAGAACCATCTGGAACAGAGTCCTCCCCCGACCCCATGGCTGTGTAGGCCTGTAGATCAGCTGCGGGGCCAGTGAGGGCTGCAGGGACGGGGGGCGGGGGGCGCCAGGTGTGCTTATGTGAGAGGAGCCCTGCCCAGTGCAGTTCCCCAGCAGGCCCTGGCCCACCAGGAGTGAGGCCTAGCCTGCAGGCTGGCCCAATGCCCAGGTCCCAGGCATCTCAGTGCCAAGGGCCTTCCCCAGGCCTGGTTGTGAACGTGCCAATCTAGACCAGGGAACACCGGAAGCGGGTCGTTGTGGGGTTGGGTCCGACAGACAAACAGAATGTCAGAAGGAGAAGCAGAGAAAAATCAGAAAGTGACTCACAGAAAGAAAAAAAGACCAGCAGAAAAGAAAACAGAAGCAGGAAGACAGAGGAGGAGGCAAACACAGAAGAGAGACAGAACAGAGTGTGAGGGAGACCAGAGGAGAAGCAGGAGAACCACCCAGGTCAAAGCCAAGATACAGACAGACGGGGAGTGAGCTGGTGTCTCATGGAGCGGCCTGGACAGGCTGTGGGTGGAGAACACCGCAGTCAGTCTAGGGTATTGGGGTTCCCAGCACCTCTAGGCACTGAGCATTTCTGACGGATGGGTGACTTGAGGCCTGTGGCTTGGGTTTTTTGGGGGCCCACTTTGCTGCCGTGCAGAGTTGCCACAATTGGAGGGCTGAGACCAAGGTCTGAGCCCAGTTCACAGGGACAGCCTCCGTGGTCAGAAGGGTCTTGGGGAGTCTGGGGCTAGCCCTGAGCCAGGCCAGAGCCAGAGACCTTGACTCCTTATCCAGGTTCCTGCTACTGTACCTTCTACTTCAACTGTTGGCACCCTCCCCCCCCCCCCCAACTCAAAGCCCACGCTGGGAGAGTGGACGTGAGGAGGCCATGGGGCTGCCCTGTTCCCCTGAACAGCTCAGAGCACTGCTTGGAACATAGGGTTGACCCTGTTCACAGGGGGCCCCTGCCACTGCCCAGTTAGACATGACGGACTCTCATATCATTAGCATGCAGTCATGTGGACACAGGTAGGCTGACAGGCTGGGTTAAGAGCGGACAGAGCCCTGGCTGGTTTGGCTCAGTGGATAGATGTCGGCCTATAGACTGAAGGGTCCCGTGTTTGAATCGGGTCAAGGGTACATGCCCAGGTTGCGGCTTGATCCCCAGTAGGGGGTGTGCAGGAGACAGCCGACCAATGATTCTCTATCATCATTGATGTTTCTCTCTCTTTCCTTTTCCCTTCCTCTCTGAAATCAATAATAAAATAAAATAAAATAAAATAAAATAAAATAAAATAAAATAAAATAAAATGCAGATAGAAAGTCATCTTGAGGGAGCTAGGTCCAGTGGGCGCTTTGGCTGAGCTCGGCTGGATTCCTTGGCCTCCATGGGTGCCTGGACCAGGCCTCTTCAGGAACATACTCAGCCCTAGAGCCCATAGTATCATGGGCAATTGGCTCAATTTTCTCTACTGTGGGCAATACCAGCCCTGACTCACATTCTGAGGAGGAAGTTGCTGAGGCCATTGGCTCAAATTCCAGCACCTGGTTCTCACTTTCGGTGTGACTCAGGGAGGTCACCTTGAGCCTTGGTTTTCTCCTCTGTAGGTGGGCATAGGAATGCCTATTTCCCAGGGTTGTTGGGAGGATGAATGAGAAGATGCACGTCAAGGGCCCAGCTGCATTGCAGAGGAGTCTCCCAGGCAGGACCAGGCCTCGGGGTGCCAGCCCAGCACAAGCCTGCAGGGCTCCCGAGTCGATACCCTGGCTCCAGGAAGAGGAAGGTCAGCAGAACAGCAGCTCAGCCCTTGCTGAGAGGCAGTGGAACTATGGGAATTGGGAGAAGGGGGAGTGTAAGCACCAGGCCATAAATGTAAAAGGAGAGTCAGGCAAGACAAAGTAATGGTCCTTCGGTGGGCGAGGCAGACAGCTGGGACTTACAGGCGGGCTCCAGATCAATACCGGTGTGCTGATTTGCTGAAGAGGCTTTTATGAAGTTTAAGCAGAGTTCATTGTTAAATACTCTTATGTACAAAGGATGTGGGCGGCTGTATTAATTTCTTTTCTCTTACAGATCAATAATTACATTGCTGATTTGCTTAAAAGGCCCAGGTTGAGGCACGGGTGAGGGAAGCGAACCTCACTGCCTCAGAGAACGTGGCTGAAGGTTCAGGAAGACCACACTGTAGTCAATGAAGATCACCAGGGTCCAGAAGAGGCTGGGTGACAAAGGGACTTGTGGCAAGTCAGCTCGCCTCCAATGCAGCCAGTTCAGGGCGTGGACCCTGAGGAAGAAGATGCCTACTAAGAAGGGCTTCTGGTGGCTTAACTGGGCTCAAATTAAAAAGACAAAAATAGAGCCTAGCAGCCATTTCTACACAGGGGCCCCTGGCAAAACCACACCTCAGTGAGAAGCCTGCACTGCCTGCCTGCACTGTGTTTCTGCCATCTGAGCCAGCCCTTATAGTGGAGTTCCTGGAATCCTGTTTCAACCAATAGGACTGAGGCTTTCCCCATCCAATCAGAGCTGTGTAGCTATAGTCCCATCAACATGTTCACCAACCAATCAGAGCAACTCCATCTTGACCAATCAGGACAGTGCCTTTTGGACCAATCAAACTTCGAGGATTTGGAGTCCTCATTTGCATGAGGATGAACCAACCAATCAAAGACCAGGGCAGGGATTTCTGTCTATACAAGCCATCTCCCCTCTGGCACTGGGAGTGCCTTTCCCTTTCCACTGAGGACTGGATTTCCCCAGCTAGAGCTAAAACACTGAAAAGTCAGAGCAGAGCGGAGCAGACCCGTGTAGGGCAGGATGGGCGGCCATGTGCTTTTCCCAGCTGTGACCGTCAGCCTTGATGTTCACTCTCTGATGTCATGATGCCAGTGGAGGGTGGCTGGTGCCTCAGTGTATCTTCTAACGATCGCCTTGTTTGCTGCTGACTACCAATGGTCCTGGCCTTGTCAGCAAGGCATTTTCATGCCTGGGAGCTTGGGTGGTCTACACAACCAAGCTTGGGTGGCCCCCCAGGCAGGCTTGGGACTGCCTTCTCCTGGCTGTGGCAAAGGCTGTGCCCACTTGATTATCCTGGAGGAGGCTCACCTACTTTTATCAATGCTGAGAAGCCACAATTACACTAAAAGAAACCGAAAGAAAGAGGGGGAAAGGCAGTGTGTGAAGAGCCATCAATTAACTTCTCTTGTCTGGATAACAAGAGGTTTCCTTGTCCAGGCGGGGACTTATATTAGCTGTCAATGGCTGTGTAGGAAAGCCATGTCTGAATTCAGCCGTGAAGAGTATCTATAATTGATTAATAATGTCTGCCATGGACATGGCAGGGGCAGTAGTGGCACCTATGTCATATATTTTCAGTTTTACATGAACCACAGAATCTGTTTGGAACCAGAAGTACCATGTGGCTTGAGTCTGGCTTGTAGGATCTCTTGAAAAGAATTATATGCTGGCTGGGGAGGCTCCTAGGGTCTCCTGCTTGGCTCTGCACATGCACACAGGTGCACAGATGCTGTTGGGAGGCTATTATGGTTCTATTTCATCTAATAGCCTGGTCAGGAAATGGAAAGGTATATTACAGATCATTAAGTGGGTAAAGGAATTTGACAACCTTTGATCTAAGTCAGGAAAATAGATGGCATGAATTAATTTGCTGGTTTGTGGGGAGAAGCAAAGTCATTCCTCAATAGTGACAGGCAGGGAGTTCACCCCTCTGGGGACTAATTCCAGGGCCTGCGGTACACAGCTCTGCTGGGAGCGAGGGCTTGGCTGTGTGGCAGCGGCAGGTGTCTGAAGGCTGTCTTCCGGCTGCTATAGTCCAAGCACAGACATGCCCCTCACTTCTCAATGGCGGGGGTGCTGGCTCCCAGGGGATGTCCACTGAGGCAGGGATAGCCCTTGGGATGACACACGCACTAGGCACCCCTGTGGGACTGACCTGTGCATGGTGCCCAGGTCCCATTATTACGGGGCAGGGCCGGGCTGCAGCAGGTCTGCCTCAGGCCAGCCTGTGGCGTGTGGGTTCTTGACTTTGCGTAGAAAGTATTTCACAATGTGAGT
The DNA here is from genome assembly GCF_951640355.1 of Cnephaeus nilssonii. Classification (NCBI taxonomy): domain Eukaryota; kingdom Metazoa; phylum Chordata; class Mammalia; order Chiroptera; family Vespertilionidae; genus Cnephaeus; species Cnephaeus nilssonii. The sequence continues at coordinate 9,427,466 of NC_137087.1, forward strand.
CCAGGTGATATAGTTTATTACACTGGGGTGGTGAAACAAAGGAAGGACTTAGCGGGAGGGCGGGGGGGGGGGGGGGCGGGAAACAGCAGGGGAGAGCGAGGCAGTGCCTGCTTTGGCTCCCTGAAGCCTCACAGGACAGAAGTGAGCCAGGGCGGGGCTGCTCTTAGCTCACTGGGAAGTCAGAGTAAAGGCAAGGAGGCCTTGCAGACCTTCAGCCCGCTGCTCCTCTGGTTGCAAGTCTCCTGAGGTCCCTTAGAGCCGCGGTCGCCAACTGGTGGCACGTGGACCACTGGTGATCCATGAGGTCTGAAAGGTTGGCGACTGCTGCCTTAGAGATTAGGAGGAAGTAAAAAGTCCATGCCTGAGAAGAGGCTTAGGCGTGCTCTATCTAGAGCGAGCCCGCACTGATATCCTTTGTCTTGAGGGTTTGATCTCTCTCTGCAGGTGAGAATCTTAGGGGAGGATTTCAGCAGGGTATTCATCAGCTTTCCAGCTGTGTCTTTAATATGCTGATGCATCAAAAGCAGCGTATAGGGAGCTTGGGATTATTCTTTGGTCTGCTCTACTGTCTTACTTTCATCTTGGGTTTGCCTGGCTTTAATCAGGTTTTTGTTATTTGACTTCACCCCTCCTTGGGTTTGGCTGGCACAACTGGCATTAATTGGGTCTCTGTCCTCTGTCTCTCCAACCAGAGTGATCCAAGCTATGTCTCCTATGGTTAGGGAGGTATAAACCATTTGCTCTTAAATATCCTCGGGTGGGGAAGATAAGGCGATTCACTAGCTGGCTGTAAGTCCTTTAAATTGTTTGGCCTCGTTTAATGATCTTATCTCAGTTTTCCCATTCCACTTGCCCGGGAATTTCCCTAGCTTCCCACTTGCCCAGGAATTTCCCTAGCTTCCTACTATCTTGCCTCATGTCACAGTCCTCCTGGGTCCCTAAGACCGACCTTGAGGGGGGCAGGAGTAGCTGCATGCTGGTGCTGTGCTGCCCCCGTGAGGAGGGCAGGGACGGGCCCTGGGCAGGAACATCACAGCAGGCTCACCGACCCAACCCAACGTCCAGGCACCGCCACTTCCACTGATACCCAGTAGGTATTCAAAAGTTCCCTGTCCTGATCTCCCTCCCCAGCCAGTCTTGGGACATCGGCTGGGGGAAGAGATGCCGGGGGATCCTTTCCAATGATGAGGAAGGTTTTCACCACCACGGAGCCGCAGGTACCAGGATCTGGAGGCCTCAACAGAAGGCTGCTTGGGGCCGTGTGGCTGGGCCCAGAGCAGCCTACCAGGAGGAACGGGGGAGGTGGGCCTGAGGTGAGTGGGGACTAGTCGCAGGGGTACTGAGTCCCAGCATCTCTTGAAATGCAGTGAAGAGGTTTAAGGGGTGGGTGAGTGACAATATGATTTGTGCATTTAGAGAGTGAAGCTGCTGGTAGATCGGAGGGGAGCTGGGATGCAGGGAAGACAATGAGGAGGCAGTGCCGTGAGCAGGCAGAAGTGGGGACCTAAGTCAGAAAAAGGAGCGTGGGAGTGGGGCAGCACGTGGTTCATCTCCTGGCGCGCTCCCAGCTTCCCTACTCACCAGCTGTGTGGACTTGGGCCCAGAGCAGCCAAGGTGTTCCTTCATCTTCCTCATCCTCAATGTCCTCACCTGGAAAATGGGCTAACAGTCGGAGTCTTGCAAGCACAGACTGAGGTTAGATAAGGTCGGCGTGCAGAGCACCTGCCCAGGGCCATGCTCCTGCAAGGTGGCCCTCTGCCCCGGTCGGCCATGTCCCGCAGAAGCAGCCGAGGGCACACAGCATCTCTGAGCCCTCCCCTCCCTCCGTATGAGTTCTCAGCCTGTCCGCTGCTGGCTCGGTGAGAGCAGAGCCTCGATGGGCAAGGAGACCTCGGAGAACTGCCTATGCTCTGCTGAAACATGTCCTCAGTGTGCACGGATGCTGGGCCCATTAGCTCTGAGTGCACCGGCATATTGCTGGAGCAACTGTTCCTCAAATAGAATTACTTCCTACAATTACCCTCTAAAGAGACAGGCCCCAGGATATGGGTGTAAGGGCTGGGAGGTCAAAGCCAAATCAAATCAGGGATTTCGGAGATGGGTCTGGCACTGGGTTCCATGTGGCACACATGTAAGTGGGGATCGTTAGGACCCTCAACGGTGCTGCCCTGTCATCCCCCAGACACCAACCATGGTGGTGGGGGGAGGCTGAGCCAGGACACAGCTGAGTGAGGGAGGAAATGACAGGCAGGCGTGAGAAACAAGAGGACTCTGTTTAAGGCACATTCTGCTGGGAAGGGAGTCAGCTCCACGGTGGCCTCGCGGTCCTGAGCCGCCTGCCTTCCCTGACCTCCCTGACTGCATTGCCTAAACGACTGAGCAGCTCAACATTCATGACGTTAACAGCAGTCACACCAAATTATGTCTGAAAGATTGCAGGTGAGGAAACTGAGGCACAGAGGGCCATTCAGTCGGCACATCTGGGGCACTGAGCGCCTTTGAGGCTCTGCGTTGGCGTCAGGGGTGAGTGAGCTGGAGAGTCAGACCGCTGACCTGTCCGGGCGTCGGAGGAGACAGGCTGTCAGTGTGTGGACAGTACATGAACCGTCCAGCTGAGGCCGCGGTAAGGGTATGCTGGAGGGCTCCACGGAGGGCCCCTGGCTGGGCTGGAGAAAATGCCGCCCGGGTGTCTGAGTGGAGGGAAGGAGGCAGCTTGCAGGGATGCAGGATAAAGGGCTTTAAACAGAAGGCGCAGAGACCAGACAAATGTGAGGTTGGCAACAGCGACAGTGGCTGGACCGTCTGACGTGGCCCTGAGGAGAGGACATGAAATTGGAGGGTGAGCAAGGTCCTGTAGGCGCTGTGCAGAGGAGGGAGGAGGGGGGCAGTCCTGGTGGACTCAGCTGAGAAGCGATGGGACCACAGCGACCCTTCAAAAGGTTACTTCGCTGCTGGGTGGGAGTGGAGCAGAGTCTAGTCCAGTGATGGCGAACCTATGACACGCGTGTCAGCACTGACACGCGTAGCCATTTCTGATGACAGGCGGCCGCATGCTGAGGATGAAACATTTGCTGCTCCTGAGGATGAAACATTTGCGAAATAATGTTTTTTCCTCAAAGTGACACACTACCCGAGTTATGCTCAGTTTTTTGGCGAAGTTTGACACACCAAGCTCAAAAGGTTGCCCATCACTGGTCTAGTCAGACTAGGGTGGCAGCTGAGGGGGTAGAGTGAATCAGCCCCAGTGAGGGAGGGGTCTAGGTGAGGGAGGGGCCCAGGTGAGGGAGGGGCTCAGGTGAGGGAGGGGCCCTGTGAGGGAGGGGCCCTGTGAGGGAGGGGCCCTGTGAGGGAGGGGCCCAGGTGAGGGAGGAGCCCAGGTGAGGGAGGGGCCCTGTGAGGGAGGGGCCCTGTGAGGGAGGGCCCTGTGAGGGAGGGGCCCTGTGAGGGAGGGGCCCTGTGAGGGAGGGGCCCTGTGAGGGAGGGCCCTGTGAGGGAGGGGCCCAGGTGAGGGAGGGGCCCTGTGAGGGAGGGATCTAGGTGAGGGAGGGGCCCAGGTGAGGGAGGGGCCCTGTGAGGGAGGGGCCCTGTGAGGGAGGGGCCCTGTGAGGGAGGGATCTAGGTGAGGGAGGGGCCCAGGTGAGGGAGGGGTCCAGGTGAGGGAGGGGCCCTGTGAGGGAGGGGCCCTGTGAGGGAGGGGCCCAGGTGAGGGAGGGGCCCTGTGAGGGAGGGGCCCTGTGAGGGAGGGGCCCAGGTGAGGGAGGGCCCAGGTGAGGGAGGGGCCCAGGTGAGGGAGGGGCCCTGTGAGGGAGGGGCCCTGTGAGGGAGGGATCTAGGTGAGGGAGGGGCCCAGGTGAGGGAGGGGTCCAGGTGAGGGAGGGGCTCAGGTGAGGGAGGGGCCCTGTGAGGGAGGGGCCCTGTGAGGGAGGGATCTAGGTGAGGGAGGGGCCCAGGTGAGGGAGGGGCCCTGTGAGGGAGGGGCCCTGTGAGGGAGGGATCTAGATGAGGGAGGGGCCCAGGTGAGGGAGGGGCCCTGTGAGGGAGGGATCTAGGTGAGGGAGGGGCCCAGGTGAGGGAGGGGCCCTGTGAGGGAGGGGCCCTGTGAGGGAGGGATCTAGGTGAGGGAGGGGCCCAGGTGAGGGAGGGGTCCAGGTGAGGGAGGGGCTCAGGTGAGGGAGGGGCCCTGTGAGGGAGGGGCCCAGGTGAGGGAGGGGCTCAGGTGAGGGAGGGGCCCTGTGAGGGAGGGGCCCTGTGAGGGAGGGGCCCAGGTGAGGGAGGGGTCCAGGTGAGGGAGGGGCTCAGGTGAGGGAGGGGCCCTGTGAGGGAGGGGCCCAGGTGAGGGAGGGGCCCTGTGAGGGAGGGGCCCTGTGAGGGAGGGATCTAGGTGAGGGAGGGGCCCTGTGAGGGAGGGGCCCAGGTGAGGGAGGGGCCCTGTGAGGGAGGGGCCCTGTGAGGGAGGGGCCCAGGTGAGGGAGGGGCCCAGGTGAGGGAGGGGCCCTGTGAGGGAGGGGCCCTGTGAGGGAGGGGCCCAGATGAGGGAGGGGCCCAGGTGAGGGAGGGGTCCAGGTGAGGGAGGGGCCCTGTGAGGGAGGGGCCCTGTGAGGGAGGGTTGTAGGTGAGGAAAGGGTCCAGGTGAGGGCGTGCTCTGTATTCTGGAGCTGGGCACCAGGGTGGCCTTGGAGTGGATGTGGGAACTGAGGGAACACGGTGGTGGGGTGGGAGACTCAAAGGGATTTTGATCTGAGTAGCAGAGAAGGGTCAGTTCAGAGAGGAGATATGAGTAAATCCTGGTCCAGTTCTGGGCCCTGGGTACCAGATACTGTAAGCACCCAGGAGACACAGAGTGTGTAGTTGGCACAAGAGTCTGGAGCTGAGGAGAGGTGGAGCTAGAGAGCGGGGCCCAGGGCGATTGCGCCCAGAGAGGCGGGCGGTGGGAGCACAGACATGGGTCTGAGCTGCCAGTAGGAGATGACAAAGGACAGGGCGGCTGAAGGAGGCCGCAGTGTGAGCACGAACACTGGGGGTCTTCTACCTCTGCCGGAGGGAGAGGAGGTGAAGTCTGTGGAGGAGGAGCTATCACCTGCAGAGGGCTTGTCTGCAGAGAGCTCGGGTCACCTGCTCCCCCTGGGTTTGGCCAGGCCTGGTGCTTCCTCTACACAGATACACATAGCTCTCCCCACCTCACCCTCCCCTCCCTTTCCTTCCTTTCCCTTCCCTTCTCCTACCTTGAGTCCGGACCCCTAAGAGGACCCCAGGACATACTAGTACATATACCACCTTGCCCCCCTCTGGGCCCAGCCAGGGCGGGGCCATGCACTGGCCTGCCAGACCAGAAAGTGCCGGGCTGGATCTCGTTCGTCTGTGTGCCCTACAGCACTGACCAAATCGGCTCTCTGGATGCTTGTTCCATTCAATTGCACAAACCAGGGTACTTTCTTATCTCGTTCCCGTTCAGAAGGGGGCTGCCTCCACGTGCATCTGGGCCATCATTCATAGGACTTTATTACATGGCCCCGAGGCTCAGACATGCCAGTTAGGATTGAGTCAATATCTGCTTTATTGTCCTTCCACACCAGAGCAGCGGGGCGTGATCGATCGCCCTGTTGGCTGCTGATAAAGAGCACTCTCAGCTGCATCAGACAAGCTCTCGGGCGCTGGGCCCTGGCCTGCTCCCCTCCCCACCTGCAGACAGCTTTGTTCTCCACCAGACCGTCCCCATGCTGGGATGACTCTCAAAATGGAGTGGAAGTGGGTGTTCCTCACACCCAGGGTGGCAACACTGGGTGGGGAATGAGGTGGCCCTGGTCATAGTGGAGGATGCTGGGGTGCCAGACGTCCACTGCTCACCCGTCCTTGACTTCCTGAGCACAGAGGGGATGGCACCAAGTGCCACTTGCTCTCCTGTGTCATTCATCACTGTTGGGCCTGAAGTTCCAGCTAGAAGTGGCTCAGCCTCTGCCCACAAGTCATCCGCCCTGTGTACAGGGCCCCTACTTCCCATCCTCAGGGCCCCCTCTTGAAGAGTGGCCCCTGGCCTGGACACATCAGAATAGAGCCCCTGGCTCTGGCAGGGTGGGGTAAGGTGTGGCAGAACCGAACTCTGAGTGGCCAGAATAGGGGAGTCTCGGCTTCCCTCCCTGAGGCTTCAGTCCCTGTTCCACATTGAGCTGTGGCTCAGGGTGTTACCGGACAGGGTCCGGGCTGGAGCCAGTCTGCCTTGGGCCAGCCAGTAGTGTCTGGGTTCTTGACTTCATGGTGGAAAAATCTTGTAGCACGAGTCCGGGTGACTTTGAGAATATATTTATCAAACGGGGACAGTGAAACAAAGGAAGGGTTTAAGGTAGAAGAAGAAACAGGAAAAAGAAAGAGAAAAAGAGGGCTTGGAGACAGGTTCAGGGGTTAAGACTGGGACGAGCTGCTACTGCCTGCTGCTCCCCTGGTTGTAAGTCTTATGAGGTCCCTTAGAGGTTAGGGGAGAACAGCAGATACACAAGGCGTGGGCATGCTCTGGAGAGCACGCTGTGAGTTCTTTGTTTTGATGTTTATTTTATCTTTCTTTGGCCAGCGGGATTTCTAGGGGAGGTCTTAGTAGAATATGCATTAGCTTTCCAGGTGTGTCCTTCAATATGCTGATTCATCAAAATGTGTGTATGGGGGGGGGGGTCAGGGTTATTTTCTGATTAGTTTTATAAGAACGTCATTGAAGAAGGACCAGTACGGAGGCCAATCTGCCCCAGGTCGGTCTGGAATGTGTAAACCATTTGATCCTAAGTATCCTGGGTCAGGGAAGATAGAACCTTGTGATGACTAGCTGGCTGTGAATTGCTCAAATTGTTGGGCCTTGCTTAATTATTTTGTCTCAGTTTCCCTTATTCCACTTGTCCGGGAATTGCCCTAGCTTCTCACCATCCTGGCCCAAGGAAGCCACAGGAAGCACGGACCCAGCCCACAGGCTGCTGTGTGAGGATTCGGGGCTGTACCGGTTTCAAGGTTTCTGTGTCACCTGTGTCTTTGGCTTCCCCTCTCCGCTCCTGGTGTTCAAGCCCCGACTTCCAGCAGTTTGCGCCCCGCTCTTTCAGAGCCCCCTCTGTCCTGGGGACCGTAGAGTCTGCCTGGCAGGGGCCCTCACCTTCCTCTGCCCCAGTGAATGCACCAGCAGCTAAGGAGCACCTTGGACTGGGCGTGGGGTCTCCATCAATCAATCCTGAGTAACGGTGAGAGAAGGATACTTTTATTCCCATCTCACAGATGAGGCAGTGAGACGCAGAATCCCGTGGGCTTTTCCATGAGGCCTCTCCTCCTTCACCCCCACACGGGCCTTACTTCTTCAGGCGGATCTGCTCCCACAGTGAGACACTGAGCGAACATCTGCCCTCGGGGCCGCCGGAGCAGGTGTGGCCTCCTGCTCTGCTCAGCTCTACAGCATCGGAGAGACCTGCAGCACGTTGGCTCCTGAGTTTGCTCTCCAGGCCAGCCCTCTAGCCCCCAGGGTGTCCTGGCCAACGCCGAGGCCAGGACCGATACAGGTGTCCCCGGCATAGCCACACGGCGTGGGGAAGGGTCTGGGAGGGGCAGCACACAGCGCCTTCACCAGGCGCCTCCATTGCTCCTCTCTGTGTCTGCACAGCTTGGAGGCAGGGAGGCTCCCTGGCTTGCTCGGAGGTGAGCTGCTCCTCGGCTCATCCTCTGCTCCAGGCTGGACCGTGAGCCCAGATGGCATGGCCAGTGACAGGCCCACCTGGAGACTCTGCCGGATTACCCAGCCAGGGGCCTGGGCTCTCCCAGCCCAGGGGCATGGCAGCGAAGGTGCAAGGTGGAATTTCTGAGTAGAAGGAGCCCCGTGGAGCTCATAGAGACCCGGCTTTTCACCTCGTGGCTCTGACCCCCCAGCAGAAGCCCCGCTTCCCACTTCCCGTTCCCGCTCCACCTGCTGCTCCTCACCCTGGAGCAATCACGTCCATTAGATGTCATGACATTTTCTAGAAGGCACCCTTTGCAGATTATGGCATTATACCAACTTATCGCCAATCATTTTAATTAAAGCATTTTGCTTTCAGCTCTACTAATGGCAGAGATCAGTAAACAGGGGAGATTGAATTACTGATATCCAAGCTCCCACATCTCTTAAAAGGCTTAATTACTGGTGGGACCTCAGTGAGGCGGGAGGCCTGCTGACAAGCAGGCGGGCCTAACCCAGGGAGGCCCGCCGTGTGAAGGCAACTGAAGGCCGGAGAACTGGACGTGCCCATGGAAATGCACATGGAAGATTTCCAGCCCTCTGGAAGGACACAGAGCTGCTCGAGTTATGGCTACAATCCCGTTTCCAGGAACTATGATGTCATGTTGGTGCTGCTCAGTGCTGCTTAATTAAATTGCCTCGAGGCAGAACCATGTGTCCTGTGTCCCTGGTGTGCGGCTGACTGATAAGGGGACGCAGACCCTGCTGCTGGCCATTCTGTCCAAAGGTCCCTCCCGCCCCTTCTACAGTTAACACCCTTCTAACAACCGCCCCCAGGGAGCACTTCTCCTCCAGCAGGAAATGCCCTCAGAGGAGCCCAGTGAAGGGAAAACAAAGGCCCCTGAGAGAAGGGTTTCACCCAGCCAGCCAAGGTCACACAGGGGCCTCGGACCAGCCCTCAGCAAGGCCCCTCTCTGCGTGTGATGGACTGTTCATTACAGCCACCTTCTTCATCTCTCCAGGGTCGATAATGCCCAGGTAGAAACCAGGAGCTATTTTTAAGTTTTTTTATTATTAATTTTTTAATCCTTACCCAGTGATATGTTTGTTTGTTTGTTAATTTTGAGGGGAGAGTGAGGGAGGGAGAGAGAGAGAGAGAAAGAGAGAGAGAGAGAGAGAGAGAGAGAGAGAGAGAGAGAGAGATTTGTTGTCTCCTTATGCACTCGAACCAGAGATGGAACCTGCAACCTAAGTGTGTGCCCTGACCTGGAATCAAACCTGCAACCTTGTGGTGCACAGGACGACGCTCCAACCAACTGAGCCACCCGACCAGGGCGAAACTGGGAGCTATTTTAAACAGAAATGTCCTTTAATTAAAGCTGCTCTGAGAGTGTGTATGTGTGGTTGTGAGCGTGTGTTGTGTGTGTACGAGTCCTTATTTAATGTCGGTGATAGGTTCTGCAATTTTAAGTGAAAAGAAGTATAACAAACCAGTTTTAACATAAGCTAATAAACAACGTCAAGTTCCCTAACACAATGACATTCAAGGAGCTGTTGTTCATGTGTGAGTGTGAGAGAGTGTCCCTGTGAGTGAGAGGATGTGTGTGAGAGAGTGTTCCTATGAGTGAGAGGATGTGTGTGAGTGTGAGAGAGTGCCCCTGTGAGTGAGAGGATGTGTGTGAGTGTGAGTGAGTGCCCCTGTGAGTGAGAGGATGTGTGTGAGTGTGAGAGAGTGTTCCTATGAGTGAGAGATGTGTGTGAGTGTGAGAGAGTGTTCCTATGAGTGAGAGATGTGTGTGAGTGTGAGAGAGTGTTCCTATGAGAGATGTGTGTGAGTGTGAGTGAGTGCCCCTGTGAGTGAGAGGATGTGTGTGAGTGTGAGAGAGTGTCCCTGTGAGTGAGAGGATGTGTGTGAGTGTGAGAGAGTGCCCCTGTGAGTGAGAGGATGTGTGTGAGTGTGAGAGAGTGCCCCTGTGAGTGAGAGGATGTGTGTGAGAGAGTGTCCCTGTGAGTGAGAGGATGCGTGTGAGTGTGAGAGAGTGTTCCTATGAGTGAGAGATGTGTGTGAGTGTGAGTGAGTGCCCCTGTGAGTGAGAGGATGTGTGTGAGTGTGAGAGAGTGCCCCTGTGAGTGAGAGGATGCGTGTGAGTGTGAGAGAGTGTTCCTATGAGTGAGAGATGTGTGTGAGTGTGAGTGAGTGCCCCTGTGAGTGAGAGGATGTGTGTGAGTGTGAGAGAGTGTCCCTGTGAGTGAGAGGATGTGTGTGAGTGTGAGAGAGTGTCCCTGTGAGTGAGAGGATGTGTGTGAGTGTGAGAGAGTGTCCCTGTGAGTGAGAGGATGTGTGTGAGTGTGAGAGAGTGTTCCTATGAGTGAGAGATGTGTGTGAGTGTGAGTGAGTGCCCCTGTGAGTGAGAGGATGTGTGTGAGTGTGAGAGAGTGTTCCTATGAGTGAGAGATGTGTGTGAGTGTGAGTGAGTGCCCCTGTGAGTGAGAGGATGTGTGTGAGTGTGAGAGAGTGCCCCTGTGAGTGAGAGGATGTGTGTGAGTGTGAGAGAGTGTTCCTATGAGTGAGAGATGTGTGTGAGTGTGAGAGAGTGCCCCTGTGAGTGAGAGGATGTGTGTGAGTGTGAGAGAGTGCCCCTGTGAGTGAGAGGATATGTGTGAGAGAGTGTCCCTGTGAGTGAGAGGATGCGTGTGAGTGTGAGAGAGTGTTCCTATGAGTGAGAGATGTGTGTGAGTGTGAGTGAGTGCCCCTGTGAGTGAGAGGATGTGTGTGAGTGTGAGAGAGTGCCCCTGTGAGTGAGAGGATGCGTGTGAGTGTGAGAGAGTGTTCCTATGAGTGAGAGATGTGTGTGAGTGTGAGTGAGTGCCCCTGTGAGTGAGAGGATGTGTGTGAGTGTGAGAGAGTGTCCCTGTGAGTGAGAGGATGTGTGTGAGTGTGAGAGAGTGTCCCTGTGAGTGAGAGGATGTGTGTGAGTGTGAGAGAGTGTCCCTGTGAGTGAGAGGATGTGTGTGAGTGTGAGAGAGTGTCCCTGTGAGTGAGAGGATGTGTGTGAGTGTGAGAGAGTGTCCCTGTGAGTGAGAGATGCGTGTGAGTGTGAGAGAGTGTCCCTGTGAGTGAGAGGATGTGTGTGAGAGAGTGCCCCTGTGAGTGAGAGGATGTGTGTGAAGTGCGGTGTGCACGAGTGTGCATGGAGTGCAAACAGAAGCATAGACGCTCCTGGGGCCTTTGCTCCTGAGGGCTGAGGACCAGTTAGGGTCCCTGTGACAGGGCAGAACTCGGCTCCCCGTGAGTGAAATGCACCTAAGGCCAGATCATAGAGAAAGGCGGAGGGATACAGACAGACTCAGAAAATCCCACCCTGACCAAAACGCCCAAAAAGCTGACATAGGACTCGTAACAGCAGACACACAGACTGCAAGGCAGCACACGTTCCTGAGGACAAAGAAAGACACTACAGTTATGTCAACAATAGAGTCACTGACCATAACTTAATAACATAATTTTGAAAATTCTCAAGAATTTACATAAAACTGACAAATTTGCCTCCTCAGTGGAAGTTTTAAAACATTTTTAAAATCAGAAATGGATAGATCGAGGGGACAAAAAAGAAAAGTAAGTAAAAGGAAAGGGAATCTCATGATGGAATCACAGAATGGTCCTGGACAGCCCACACTCTGACACAGGGCAGCCCCTGGGATCACAGTTAAGGAGTACTTACATAAAAGTGCGAGGACTGTGTGAATGTGCTCCTACATGACTGGAACCAGGATGGAAACTTCTAATCATTCTGCATTATAGGGCAAGAAATGGCCATCTATCAAAACAGGTGGGATGCAGCTAAAGCAGTATTTAGAAGAAAATGTATAGTACTGCATGCATGACCTGAACAAAAAAAAAAGATTTTAAAACTTTTAAATTAAAAAAACAGTAAAGAATTGGTAACAAAAAAAGCATTTAAAAAAAGCATAAATAAGACTGAAAGTTATATATTTTTTTAAAAAAACTAATAAAATCGATAAGGAAGAAATAAAGGAACCCTGTTCTGAGAACCCAGGCACCTCCCCCCACCCCAGCACTATCGAATCCCCCTCCTCAGGGCCTGGTCTCGGACCCGGGGAGTCACCCTTTAGTTCCCCGGGCTCTTGAATCCTCTGCATGATCTGCAATTGCCTGTGCTCTGTACCACCGTGGCCTTGATTCCGCTGGTTTCTGGCCTGCCTCCCCCCACGGGTAATGGACAACAGAGTGATTGAGGGAAGTGAGCACGTGACCAATCGCAAGCTCTATGTGCCTTAAGATTCAACACGAAGTGGTATGCGGCGTGTAAGAAGTTTAAAGAAAATGAAACTTGCCTCGCTCTTTATTCACTCAGCTTGTTGGTTAGGCACCGGCCGTGCGCTATGCCAGGCTTGCGAGAGGAAAGTGAAACCGGGATTTTGCATTCCTGCCCCCAAATGCCCCCAGCGCTGTCCCACAGATAAAAGGCGCAGGGACAGGGCCTGCCCCGCTGCGCCTCCAGCCCTGACCAGAGTGCCTCCAGGTGCTCTGGCTCCTGGGGCCTGTGGGAAGCCGACATTCCTGCCCGAAGATCTGATCGCGAGGGGCTGCCCACAGGCCAGACACCTGCCTTCTTGGGGTCTCCGGAGCAGAGCCACCACCCCTGGCCTTCCCTCAGCCTCCTAAGAATTAGAGCTTCCATAACAGGCAGCCTGCTGCACGCTCTCTCCCAGGGAGGGGTATTCCCTCCTCTCCCACCAGGGATACCAGGTCATCATGTCACCCCCCTCTCCTGGGGGAGGGAACCAGGCTCAGAGAGGATGAATGGCCTGCGGGAAGATGGAGTGGGGGTTTGAGCGGCGCACCCTGCCTCCCAGCCTCCACCCTCACAGGCTGGCCCCAGCCTGCCCTGCCTCCCTCCAGAGGGAGCAGCGCCTGGCCCTGGGCCCAGCCTTCGCCCTTGGCAGGGACAGGCAGCCGCCCTTCCCCTCCTGAGATGCCCCCACGGCTCTGCTTCTCAGGGGCGCAGCCCTGTATCAATCTTGTCCCCCATCAGAAGGGAGAGCTTGCCGCTGAACTACAGATCGGCCTCTCCCAGTGCAGCTGAGATAGGAGGGCTGCATTAACCCCGAGCCTGCCGGGAAGCTCTGGGCGCTCTGTGTGACCTCCCTCCATCACCGGCCTCAGCGGGATGTCACCAGGAGGAGGCTGCGGTGCCTTGGTGCGGTGGGCGGGGGAAGCCATCTCCCTCCCCTTGATATGTGGGGGAACGGGGATCCCGACCATCAAGCTGTCAGGAATTTCTCATCTGCCCATAATGTGTCCCCGAAGTGAATGCTAATCAATAGGGCCAAGCTGCGGCCCATCTGGACACAGCCTGTTAACCGGCCTCATTACGCTCGGAGGCGCTGCATTGCCTGGCGTGTGGAAGACGAGATCCCGGGCGTGGAGGCTTTGAAACGATGAGAAAGCTTCCATCTCTGCCCAGAAAGCTTGCATTCGGCCCCCTCGCTCCCTGCCAGGCCGTTGCCAGCGCTCCCCTGGTCACGCAGGGCACCTCTCGGGCTGTGTGTGTCCCCAGGGATGGAGGAGCCATGCAAACCTGAACTGAGGAGTAAGCGGGGCGGGGGGGGGGGGGGGGGGGTGGGGGGCGGGGGGGCGGGGAGGAGAGTCCTGGCTTAGAACTGCTCTGAGTTCCTCAGCAAGGCCCAGCTCAGGTTCTGCATCCATAAGTTGAGGTGGAGCCCCGCCCTGCCCTGCTCCTGACTTGGGGTTCTCTTCTCTGGACTTCAGAAGGACCAGGGCTGCCCGGCTGCCTCGCGCTGGCCCCGACAGCTCCAGTTCACACTGGGGTTACTGGCAGGGGAAGCGAACCATTCGCTGTCTCCACGGGCTCAGGGCGACCTGGAAGGCTCAGGGCGACCTGGAAGGCTCAGGGCGACCTGGAAGTCTCTGGTGACGCTGCCTCAGGGCAGGCACTGGCCCACCTGGGCCTCCCTCTGCCCTCTGCTCCCAGGCATGCCTGTGCCCATGCCTCTGAGCTGGTGTTGGTGCAAGGCTTCAGGAAGGTAACCCGGGGTGCAGGGGCTCTGCAGAGGCGGGGCTGCCTGTGAGGGGCTGAGGCGCTGGCTCTCACAGCTCCATGACCAAGGGCCTGCGCTCAGCCCCAGGCATGAGCTGCCAGGAAATCTCAGGGGTCCTTTCAAATCGCTCAGGGCCAGCCCAGGGCAACGTGGAGGGAGGTGCGAACCCGGCCTCCCTTCCCACATAGCCCCTCAGATCTGCTCTCACCATGTGGGGAGGCCTGGCTGTGCAGGCTGCCCCTTCCTGCCAGGGCACCCGCCTTGCCCCGGGCTCTCAGTGCCCAGCAAGGATGGCGGACCAGGCCCTCCTGTCCCCTGACCTCAGGGGAAGCCAGGGGTGTCAGAGCCAGTGGTATGGCCAACAGTTGACAGGACATCTCATCCCGATCAGGCCCTCCCTGGATCAAGCCAGCCTCCTGCCAGGGGCCAGACTGGAGAGACACAGCTGGATGTCAGCCTCCACCTGTCCCTGGGCAGGTGTCCGTGGGCAGGTGTCCCTGGGCAGGTGTCCGTGGGCAGGTGTCCCTGGGCAGGTGTCCGTGGGCAGGTGTCCGTGGGCAGGTGTCCGTGGGCAGGTGTCCGTGGAGGCCCTGATTCTCCGACTCTGTGAGGCATGCTGACATCCCAATTTGGAAGGGCACAGCTCTGTCAGTGCAATAGAGGGGACAAAGGTTTCTCTCCAAGGAAACAGAACCCTCACAGCGGGGATCTTCGGTCAGCAACTAACCAAGGACATGCCTGCCAGTGGGGAGTCTCCCCAGATGGTCTCAGAAGGCCACAGGCCTGACTTGTAGTTTACAGGAAATACAGGGAACAGAGGAGCAAGGTCCACAACATCCTGAGGGCAAGTGAGGCAGGCGCTGTCCAGGAGACACCGGGCCTGGGTTCTTCAAAAAGGCAACACCTGAGAAGGGCTGTTCTCGTCTGACAAGATCACTGAGGCGGAGCCAAATGGCAGCATGGTCTTAGCCTGACCTGGGCTTTTAAAAGCCATAAAATAGGTGCTTGGGTTGATGGGAAATCTGAATATGGAGTGAGGTTGGCATGATATTTGGAATCATTCTTAGTTTTCTTGGGTATCATACTGGCATTGTAGTTGTATAAGAAAATGCCCTCACTTCTGTGTGATGCAGGCTGACATACTTAGTGCTGAAGTGTCATGGTACTTACACCTCAATTTCAATTGTTTAGTAGCAATGTCTGTGCACCTGTGCACGTGTGTGTGTGTGTGTGTGTGTGTGTGTGTGTATGCGCGCGCGTGTGCGTGCAGAGAGGGGAGGAGGGAGAGAGAGGAAAGCAGGGCAAAAATGGACAATGTTAACAGTGCTCAGTCCGGGTGTGCTTGTACCGTTCTTTCAACTCTTCCAACTTCTGTCTTCGATGCTTTTCATAATAAAAAAGGGGTGCAGCCTCACTGCACAGAAGACAGGTGCCTCTAGGCACCTCTCCCAGGGCGCCTTCTCCCGCTGCAGCTGGGCGCCCGGCTGCCCTGCTCTCCCCACCTCCCTGCCTGCCCCAGGCCCGTCGGCCCTGTTGTGCAGCAGGTGCCTCCGAGGTCCATTCCTGCTGTTCCCTCCTAATTTCGCCCAACTCCACCCTTTGCATCATGACCAGGAAGCCTTTTCTGGCTGCCGGGCTGGGTTGTGTGGCTCCAGCGTAGGGCCTGTCCTTTCTCACTGGCTGTCCCTTTTATTCGCCACTCCATTAGAAGGGCCTGTGTTTGTGCCCAGCCATGTCTGCTGAGGGTGACTGGTTGCTCTCTGCAACACCAGAACCTGATGACCGGGGATCACTGATGGCAGGTGCCAGCCTTGCTGGAACCCGGGACACAGGGGCAGCCAACACAAGCCATGGGCTACTCCCTCCGGAGAGCCTCCAGGCAATGCGATTGCTCTGACCTGCGTCAGGCTTGACTGACACCCCCAGCGTCCCTGGGCCTCACTCATTTCCCACCCTGGGTCCCAGTCTTCCCAGGGCTGCTCGGAAGACCAAGCCCAGCCGCCTTGGGTCACACCGGGTTAAAGTCTCCTGGGTGCGTCCTGGAGAGAGCAAAGCCCAGGTCCTCTGGGCTCTGAACACGCCCCCGGGTTTGGCTCCTCCTCCTCACCAGGCTGGGCCCTGGGGCTGCGGCTCTTTGGCTCTTTTCCCGTAAAGGCCTGGTGGGGCCCAAGGGCAGTTCCACAGCCAGCACCTATT
Source organism: Cnephaeus nilssonii (assembly GCF_951640355.1). NCBI lineage: Eukaryota > Metazoa > Chordata > Mammalia > Chiroptera > Vespertilionidae > Cnephaeus > Cnephaeus nilssonii. Next base: position 9,443,421 of record NC_137087.1, read on the forward strand.
CAAGGGTATTTTCCATTTGGTGCAAATTGAATGTGTTCTGAAAAGAAATCAATAGAACTGAATTTGATCATGTTCAGTTCTTCCTACTGATTAAAGAGGGAGAGTTCCAGACACCACAGCCTCCCTGGCTCCCCAGCCTGGGCTCTGCGGCGGGCAGTGCACCCAGCTCACCCCTGCCGGCACCCAGCCAGAAGGCCCCAGGGGCTCACAGCTGTTGGAGTCAGCGCTCACCCCTCCTCTCAGGCACATCTGCAGCTCCTGGGCTTCCCCAGGCCTCCCCTTGGCCGAGGAGAGTCGCTCACAGACACCGGAGGTCAGAGTTGCTGTGCTGGGCTGCTGGGGGAGCGGCCCGGCAGGGATTCGGGACCCCCAGCATAGTCTTCCTTGGAGCCAGAAGGGCACCTGGTCCCTCCCTTGTGCAGGGTCAGGAGAGGAGGGGGTGGAAGCGGTTTAGTCAGTGGGTTACTGTGCAGTGATGAGTTCAGTCATGAGAGGTCCTGACATACACAGTGATTCAGGTTGAGTTCTGCTTGAACGGGAGAACCCAGATTTTACTGAGCAGAACCTAGCAGGGATGGAGATTCATGTACACGTCACAACCCTGCCCCCACCCCCGGGGGGGCTCTCTGGGAGGGAGCCCCAGCCTACATCCCCGAGAGGTCTCCGGCCTCTGTCCGCTGTTTGCCAGTGGGGATAACGGGACCCTTGCTTCTTTAATCTTCAGGAGGGCGGCTGCCGTGCGGTGTGCCAGCACCGGGCGCTCGGTGAGGGTGAGTGGGTGCTCTGCGGGGCTAAGGCAGTTGTCACCACAGATGCCCCCAAAAGTCAGGGCCCAAAGGCCCACCCAGAACTGCGGGTACTGCCAGAAAGAGGGTGTGGGCTAAGCTGCTGGGGATGCTGGGGCCCCAGCCTTGCCTTGCAGGTCTCAGCCCCACGGCCGCCCCCTCAGCTGCCCCGGAGGAGAACCCAGGCCCGGGCCACATGGGGCTGCTGCCCGCCTTGGGTCTCACTCAGGCTGAGCCCTGACCTTGGGCCTACAAGGTCACAGCAAAATTGCCTATGACCGGCTCTGACCTCGGGGTCCGGAGCTCTCCTCACAGCTCACTTGGTGCAAGTGAGACGCTGCAGTAGAGGCGGGTCAAGGAAAGACTGACGCTTGAGTCCAGGCCCCTGACAGAAGGAAGAGGCCCACGCCCGCGCTGGCCCTTGCCTGGGGCCAGTTCTCTCTCTGCCGAAGCACTTTCCTCCTGCTGAAGGCTGGGGGGCACCAGGCTTGGCCAGCCCTGGGGCCTCTCATTCCTCAGAGCATCCCGGAAAGGTGAGAGGGGGTGCAGGTTAGGAAATGGCATCATGCACACCTTCACCACCTCCTCATGGCAGCTCTGGGGCAAAGACAGACGCCCTCCGGTTCGCAGGGGAAGAAACTGGGGCTCAGAGAGTAAAAGACTCAGATGAGATGTGAGGCGTCGCCTTGGAGGCTCTGTGAGGACTCTGAGCACAGCAGACCTTCTGCTTGGCCTGGTGTGTTCTTGGGAGGGACCATGAGACTGGGGTGTCCAGAGGGTGCAGGGAAAGGACCAGTGCATGAGTTGGACTTTTCCATCACCCCTGGGCCCAGCTCCCCCAGGGGAGAAAGCACTGCAGGGTCCCTGTCCACTGTGTGCCCGTCTGGACCTGGCTTGTCCTTAGCAACCTCAGCACCCGGGCAGATGCACCCCAGGAATATCCTGGAGCCTGTTGGGGACACCTCATTTGAAATGCCAACCATGGCCTCTCCGGGCCTCTCCTCAGGCTTCCCCTGGCAGCCCAGCCTTCCCATGGTCCATGCTGACAGCAGGGGTCCTGGCTGCAGAGGAAGGAGAGGTGGGCTTGCTGGGCAGTCTAGGCAGCTGGTGGGATGGGTAAGCCTAAAGGACATGTGGTAGGAAAGCAGAAAGGACACCTGGTGAAAACCAACTGAGCCAGCAAAGGGGCTACTTACCACGGCCCCTCAGAGGCAGCTCCCAAATGCTGAGTGCCTGGGATTGGCAGGAGGACCCCGGGAAAGCCAGGACTGCACTGGTGACTGTACAGAAACTGGAATTGGGGCCAACAGAACCCACAGCCAGTTTACCCACAGCCATTTTACCCCCAGCCTACTTCACTGTGCAGGTGACAAGGAAGGGAATCAGTCTCTTGTCCTTGTCACCAGTGCCAATTTGCTCAAGAGAGTCCCTGGCCTAGGCCATAGCTTTGCTCCTGTCGAGAGAAAAAAATATTTTCTTCCTGGGCTGCTTGTGGCAGGGAGACATCAGATTTATGTGAGAAAGGGGAAGCGCTTTGAGGACTCCATGCCTCCTCTGTGTGGGGGAGGCGGGCTGGCTCCCACAGCTTCCTACTGGATGCCATTCCCAGTAGGCAGGGGCCTGTGCTGGGCAAAGCCTCATAGAGGACTTTCCTGAGGTTGTGATTAACCGTAAGGGGCTGATGAACTGCCAGCTGTAGGCCTCATCTGGGGGCTGTTTGTTTTTATAACTGAAATGTCATTGGAACTCAGCCTCACCCATTCATTTGTACATTGTCTGTTGTTGCTTTCACTTGAGTAGCTGCAAAATAGACCTGTGTGGTCCCCAAAGCTGAAAATATTTACTACCTGGTCCTTCTAGGAAAAGCTTACCAGCCCCTGTAATTCCAAGCACACACTATGATAGGCCTGAAAATCCTGTGACCTATGGATCCAACTGCCAATTAGGAGAAAAGACAGAATAGAGGACCATGGAGATGCCACCAGCCAAAGGCAGATGAGGGAAACTCTACAAGCAAGTATTTCCTTAATGAATATTACAAGAGCAAAAATATGGGGGAGAGGAAGCAGTGATAGATATAAAGAGTGGGCCTTACTGGAACCCAGTTCTAATAAACTAAAAAAAAATAAGACTTTTTGGGGACAGATGGTAGTTGATGAATATAAGGAATTATGGTTAATACTTCTGAATGATAACAGTATTGTGGCTATGTTTTAAAAGTGTCTATATTTTCAAAATCTACTGAAATGATTATGAATGAAATGACACCATATCTTGGATTTGCTTCAAAATAATACAAAGGGAAAATAGTTGGCACGTGGAGAGAGCAGGAAGGGTTGTCGGTTGATAGTTGGTGGGCTACATAATGGCATGTAGGAGTTCATTATACAATAAAGGTTCTCCATAATAAAGAGTTCATAAGATAAAACCCAAATGGATGGTGCAATGTCCCTCAGCATCCCCTGGCAGCAGTTTCTCTGGTCCATTCCCCAATAATTCTTTGACCTCGGCTCCCAGCACCTACCACAGCCCAGGGCTACGCTCATCAGCAGGACATAGCTCATCAGCCTGGACTGTGCTAGGCTGGAGTCTAAGTAGCCCAGGCAGAAGCAGAGCACATGCCCAGCATTCTCTTCCTGGAGTCAGAGGCCAGATGTTCAACCTCTTTTGTTTTCTGGCAAAGAAAAGTGGGTGGTAGTGGGAGGAGACAAAAAAGTAGTAATAAATAAGAGGAAATCACTGCAGAGGCCAAAGCAATCTAATAGGGCCTGCTTTGCTTGGCCTCTTCTGGGCACCTCCAAACCCAGCACAAGTAGCAGCTATATGAAGATTGCTTTGTAGCTCATGTTGGGTAGCCCCAGGCAGAGAACAGGTGGCTGCTGTCCTTGGCCTGCAACTCCCAGGAGGCCCCAGAGCCAGAGCACCCAGCATCCAGTTTTAGACCATGCTAGAGAACCACCCAACCACCTCCACAAATGAGTCACTCAAGGGGCAGACTCGGTGGGTACCAGAGCCCCATTGTAGGGAGTCCTGCTCTGTGGTGTTGGCCCCTACACAGCAGCTCCTCTGATGTAGTCATGGCTGATCCTAGCAGATGATCAGCCTGAGGGTCAATCTTTTCCAATGATGTGCCAACAGCAACTACAGAGGGGTGTACTCAGCCCACATAAGGAGTGTACCTGGACCACCCAATTTGGGTGACTGGGGAGGCTGCACTACTGTGCCCATAGGACACCTGATGCATAAGGTCACTTTACCAAGTCTGGAAGGCACAGCAGACCTACCTACTACATAGAAACAACACAGAGAAGCAGCTGAAATGGGGAGACAAAGAAACATGTCTCAAATGAAGGAATAGGAGAAATCTCTAGAAAAAGACCTAAATGAAATGGAGGCAAGCAAACTACCAGATACAGATTTTAAAACAGTGGTTATAAGGATGCTCAAGAAACTTAGTGAGAACTTCAATGGCATAAAAAAAGGACATAGAAACCATAAAAAAGAACCAGTTAAAAGTAAAGAACACATTAGAAAAATCAGCAGCAGGTTAGATGAAGCGGAGGATGGAATCAGCAACTTAGTAGCAGAAACACCCAATCAAGGCAGAAAAAAAAAGGGACTTAAAAAATGAGGTTAGTTTAAGGGAATTCTGGGACATCATCAAGCATAACATCATCTGCATCATAAGTATACCAGGATAAGTGAGAAAACAAGGGATTAAGAACCTATTTGAAGAAATAATGACAGAAAATTTCCCTAACCCAGTGAAGGAAAAAGACACACAAGTCCAGAAAGCTCAGAGAGAAACCCACACCAAGACACATCATAATTACAATGGCAAAGTTGAAGGACAAAGAGAGAATCTTAAAAGCAGAAAGAGAAAAGCAGTTAGTTACCTGCTAGAGGGCGCCTATAACACTGTCAGCTGATTTCTCAACAGAAACATTTCAGGCCAGAAGGTATTGGCAAGAAATATTCAAAATGTTGAAAAGCAAGGGTCTACAATCAAGATTACTCTATCCAGCAAGGCTATCAGTTACAATGGAAGGACAGATAAAGAGCTTCCTAGACAAGAAAAAGCTAAAGAAGTTCATCACCACTAAACCATTATTACAAGAAATGTCAAAAGGAACTTCTTTAAGAAGAAAAAAAGATAAAAAATATGAATTATAAAATGGCAATAAATACATATCTACCAACAACTACTTTAAATGCAAATATATTAAATGCTCCAATCAAAAGATATATGGTAACTGAATGGATAAGAAAACAGACCCTTACATATGCTGGCTACAAGAGATTCACTTCAAATTGAAAGACACACACCAACTGAAAATCAAGGAGTAGAAATAGATATTTCCTGGAAATGGAAATGAAAAAAAAACCTGACAAAATAGACTCTAAAACAAAGTCTACAACAAGAGACAAAGAAAGACCCAGAAAGTCCACTTCTGGGTATTTATCCAAAGAAATTTGAAACACTAAATAAAAAAGACATATGTATTCATTTGTTCATTGCAGCATTATTTGCAATAGCTAAGATATGGAAGCAACTTAAGTGTCTATCAAAATAAATAGATAAAGAAGTGGTACATATATACAATGGAATATGACTCAGCCATCAAAAGGAATGAGATCTTTCCATCTGCAACAACATGGTTGGACCTCAGACCTTGTGCTGAGTGAAATAAGTCAGGCAGAGAAAGATGAACGCCATATGATTTCACTTCTATGTGAAATCTAAAAGACAAAGTAAACAAACAAGCAGAACAGAAACAGACTCTTAGATACAAAGAAAAAACTGCTGGTTGCCAGATGGAAGGGGTTTTGGGGGTGGATGAAAAAGGGGAAGGGATTAAGAAGTACAAATTGATAGTTACAAAATAATCACAGGGTTGTAAAGTACAGCAAAGGAAATATGGAGAATAATCCTATCTAATAAAAGAGTAATATGCAAATTAACCATCACTCCACTACAACCACAAGCCACACCCACCAGCCCATCAGGAGTGAGTATGCAAATTAACCCAACCAAGATGTCTGCGGCCACGGAGCAAGCAGGAGGCTTGGGTTTCCCCGGCAATGGAGGAAGCCAAGCTTTTCGCACACCCAGGCAGGCCCAGGCCTCCATTCAAGGCTACAAAGTTTCAATTATAGAAGATAAATAAATCCCAACAAAAATGGCGGCAGCCACCGAGCTGGAAAGAGCAGGAGGCCTGGGTTGCCCCCGACGATGGAGGAAGCCAAGCTTCCGCAGCCCTGGCCTGCCTTGACCTCCACTCAAGGCTACAAATTTTCAATTATAGAAGATAAATAAATCCCAACAAAAATGGCTGCGGCCATAAGCAAGCAGAAGGCTTGGCTTCACTCAAGGCTATAAAGTTTCAATTATAGAAAATAAATAAATTCCAGATACCAGGGCCTCCACTTGGGTCGCCAGAGGACATGGCTGGCCTGCAAACCACCACACGCCCCTCGCCAAGGCCGCCCCACGCCCCAAGGGAACCCCCACCCTGATCCGGGACACCCTTCAGAGCAAACCAGATGGCCCCCACCCCCACCCGTGCACCAGGCCTCTATCCTATCTAATAAAATAGTAATATGCAAATTGACCATTACTCCAACACACAAGATGGCTGTCCCCATGTGGTCAAAGATGGCTACCCCCATGTGGACACAAGATAGCCACCACAAGATGGCCAGCAGGGGAGGGCAGTTGTGGGAGATCAGGCCAGCAGGAGAGGGCAGTTGGGAGGGACCAGGCCTGCAAGGGAGGGCAGTTGAGGGTGATCAAGCCTGCAGGGGAGGGCAGTTGGGGGGGACCAGGCCAGCAGAGGAGGGAAGTTGGGGGTGACCGGGCCTGCAGGGGAGGGCAGTTAGAGGTGACCAGACCTGCAGGGGAAGGGCAGCTAGGGGCAATCAGGCTGGCAGGGGAGTGGTTAGGGGGTGATCAGGCTGGCAGGCAGAAGCAGTTAGGGGCAATCAGGAAGGCAGGCAGGCGAGCAGTTTGGAGCCAGCAGTCCTGGATTGTGAGAGGGATGTCCGACTGCCCTTTTAGGCCCGATCCTACCAGGATAGGGCCTAAACGGGCAGTCCGACATTCCTCGAGGGGTCCCATATTGGAAAGGGTACAGACTGGGCTGAGGAACAACCCCACCCCCAGTGCACGAATTTCATGCACCGGGCCTCTAGTATTATAATAACTATGTATAGTGTCACATTGGTACTAGACTTATCAGGGTGATCACTTCATAAGCTATATAAAAGTCTAATCACTGGGTTGTATACCTGAAACTAATATAATATTGTGTGTCAATTGTAATCTAAAAAGTTTTTTTTAAAAAAGGTCTTCTGTGCAAATTGCTAGGCAAATAGTGAATACTTAGATAAAAAGAATGTTTTTTTCTAGGAATATATGAATGACCAAAGTTAAACACTGAAGACTAGCAAATGTACGCTGTAATAAATGCTACAAAGGCATTTGACATCAAGTACCATCAACCTTAGTAAGACAGGGGATTGATAAGGATACATGCAAACATGCACCAACCAAGAGGCCACAGGTCACAGATATGTGTCCACTAAAGCAGAATGGTAAAGCCAGGACACCTGCTGCCCTGGGATAGCTAATCAAAAGGGAGAAATGGACAGAGGGGAAGGGAGGGACAGAATGATCATGAATGTAGATAGAGGACTGGCTGCCAAATACACTCAAAACAACCAGCTAAAAGTAGAATTCTGTATAGTTGCAACTAACAAAAACTACACACACACACACACACACACACACACACACACACACACACCAGGGGCTTTCCAATACATAAAGGACAACTAAATAAAGTATAATGGAATAAAACATTCGATACACAAAAGCAATTCATAAAGAAACATATCTAGAAATAATCTTAACCATAAATATATGGGACCTACATGAAGAAAACTTTGAACTGCTACTGAAAAATGCAAAAAAGCTTGTACTTGAATAGTAAAATCCATTCTACAACTACAATAGTTACTATACTACAAAAGAAATTTATAGTACAGAGTTCAGAATTACATCAAAATGTATAGGAAATAGAGTGGCATTATCACAAAGGAGCAACAATGGCCATTCAATAAATAATGATGTGACAACAGATTAGCCATCTGGAAAAAAATAAAGCTGTAGTTTGGAAAACTAGTTATTTTACTCTACCTCAATTCCAGACATAAAAAAAATTTAGGTATGAAATAACTAAGAGAAAGTGTATTAAAAATAATAAAGGTCTTTCTAAGCAACACAAACAGAATTGACTTAAAATGATTAATGCATTTACTTAAATAAAAAATTTAAGACATGATATGGTAAAATAAACAAGCAAACGGGGGGGACATATTTGCAACACATGACAGTCGAGGGGCCTAATTTCCTAAATAGTCAAGAGCTCTCACACGCCAATAAGGAAAAGACAACCTAATAGGAAAATGGGCAAGAATATTTAAAAGCACTCAACGTCACTCATGACTAAAAGAGAATAAGACAGCTTTTTTCATTTGAAAGCATTGATAACATGTTATGATGAAAGATGTGCAAATGGTGCAGTCTCTTTCAAAAGCAATTTGTCAAAATACCTTTAAAATTTTATTTCCATGCCCCTAACCAGTTAGGCTCAATGGATAGAGTGGACTGAAGGGTCCCAGGTTCAATTCTGGTCAAGGGCATATGCCTGGGTTGTGGGCTTGATCCCTAGTACGGGGCGAGCAGGAGGCAGCTGATCAATGATCTCTCTCTCTCTCTTTCTCTCTCTCTCTCTCTCTCTCTCTCTCTCTCCCCCCCCCCCTTTCCCTTCCTCTTTGAAATCAATAAAAAATATATTTTAAATTTTTTTATTTCCATACATGGCTCAGGTGGATTCTTTTGAGTTATATTACCAAGATTTATCCTAAGAACGTACCTGCAAACTTTGCCAAGTAACATTGGTGAGTAAAACGCCTTGGAGCATTGTCTGCAGGGACCAATGGCTGGAAACAGCCTCAGTGTCCTCCCGTGGGGAACTGGCTCAGCATGGTGTGGCCCACACAGGGGCCCCATCCTGTGTGAAACCTTAAAAGGACAGTTGCGTTTGTGGTGGGAGTCAGAATACTGTATATTGTGATGCTAATTGTGTCTTTGCTGAATGCATAAACATTTTCTATGGGAGTAAATACAGTAAGTGATTAACAGTAGTTACTTTCAATTTTACATATTTCACCAATTCAGTGTCATTTGAAATTTATCATGTGCAAATATTACTTTTCATCAAAACCAAATCAAAACAACCACAAAAACACACAGACAACGCAAAACAAACCAACAAAACCCATGACTTCAACCGAGGGTATCAAAATATGGCCCTAGTTATCCTGAAAGGCCTGTGAGTAATTAATCACTGCACGGGCTCTCGGGCCCTCATGCTGGTCCAGAGGCAGAATGAGTGTGCACCAGGCAGCCGGCCTGGCTCCAGTGGTTGGAGACACGCTGGAGGGGGACTGGGATCGGGACCAGGACCAGCGTGTGCGAGAGGATGGCTCGTCCTTGCACCAGTTTGCCCCTTGATGTTGTGCCACACCTTTCTCTCCAGAAAGTGCCTCATCCTTAATAAACATCTGATGAATCCAGGTCTCCTGACCCTCAGCTGGACTTAGTACCCATAGTTCCCCTCCGTGGGACCTCATCCTTCACGGCATCCCCGCCTGGGGTGAGTGGAAATTAGACTTGATGGTCTCCACGATACCCCTCCAGTACTGAGATGCCAGGCCTCTCCCAGTCTCACAGTTGAACGCAATGCATGCAGGCTGGATGCTGAGGGACATGGGGTGTCTGGGGCACAGCCTTGGGCTTGAGAGAAGCCATATGTTCTTTCTCCCATACCTTCCCTCTGCAGGACTGACTAGAGCCTGGATCCAGGGGTGCACAGAGCTCCTCCTGCACCCCTGCCCAGCAAACCCCCCATGGTTATTCCCACCTGCCGCTCCAACTGGCCCGGAGCAAGCTGCTCAGAGCACAGCCCTTGGCCCAGGAAGGAGCAGGAGAGGCCAGGCCGGCAGCTGTGCAGGACTGGGAGGGGCTGTGGTGTTCCCTGGGCCCTGTCATGGCAGGACAAGCTGCTTCCCTCCCCAGGCACCCCGCCCCGCCCTGAGCTGCCTGATGAAAGTGTGCTTGTGGGGCGGAGGCCGGCTGCTGGCAGCACGGCCGGCTGCCTCTTGAGACAGGGGTGGCCCCAGCCTGACTCCTGGGAGAGTCTGGGGCTGAGCGGAAGCTGACACGTTAATGCTGGTGTGTGTGGCTGCAGAGCGAGGCCTCATTCGATTTGGGAGTGCCTCTCCCAACCCAGGCCTCTGGTTTGGCTCCGATTGAATTAGTCAGCTAAGCAGAGCAGGAAGGAGCTGTTCACCTAATTGCATTTGATGGATCTCTTCGTCTTGTTCAGATGCCAGATACAAGATAGCCGCCCTCCTTTGCATCTGGGCCCCGAGCTAGGGCTTTGGGGTCAAAAAGTGGCTGCTCCACACAGAGGGTTTGGGGGCCTGGCCCTCACCCTCTCCCCTGGCTTCAGCGGAGGAACTGGACCCCCATGAGGCACCCTCTGGGCAGAGGCTGGGGAGCAAGCTCAGCCCTAGAGGCTCCTGGGAAGGTGACGGAGGCAGGACCCACAGACAGAGCCGATGCCATTGACTCTAACCGCACAGGGTTAAGGGCTCCTTGTTTGGGTAATTGTCCCCCCGTTAATTACAGTGACTGGAAGTGCCTCCTAATTTGCTTTAGGACCCGCAGATGACATCTTAAGAAGAATTGCATCCGCTCCCCAGCACGGGCCTGGGAAGAGGTGCTGGCCTTGGCCAACATTCAAAGACCACAGCTCTGTTCTCCACCTCTGTTCCCACACCCGCCCCGCTCCTCCGCTCACCCTGCCCGCCCAGCACACAGCTGTTACCACGGGGGAAACAGAACAGAGGGCTCTGTCCTGGGAGCCAGGCGGCTGAGCTCCGGCTTCTGTGATGCCCTAGGGGGCAGGTTCCCTTTGGGACACATTCTCCTGAGCACCCGGAAGGCTCACCAGGCCGGGAGAAAGAAGGAAGCCACTTCAGAGGGCCTGGCCCTGCCTTCAGAGGCGGTGTCAGCTCCTGGCATCAGGAGCCAGGTGAACCCCTCACCTCCCATTTCACAGGGAGGAAGGGGCGCAGGGCCTCTTCTCAGCTTGTCTGTGGGTGCTGGGCCTCAGCTACCGCAGGGTGATGCCAGCCCGGGCCGTGGGGGAAGCCCCTCAGGGACTCCCGGCTGCCATCCCATCCCTGTCTCCCCATCAGGAGCCCAGGGCATTGTGCTGGACCCGGCCACGCCAACAGCAGGGTCTGTTAGAGCTGGCACATGCACCCAATGCCTCAGAGAGAATGGGAGCGCCCACCCCATTGCACCCTAAGATGCTTTCCAGAGCTATTAAAGTTCTCAGATAACAAAGAAACCATAAAAAGCCAAACGGTGAGGGTGGGGAAGGCCTTTCCAGTCATAAAACCACAGGGAAAACCATTGAAAAAAGGAAGGACTCAACTCAGTTCAAAGTTAAACAACAAAACGAAATGAGCACAAGTTCAAAGGTAACTCCCATCTTCCTGGGGAAATGTTGTCATTGTCCTTAATGTATACAGAGCGCCTGTCACTCAGTCAGGGATGCATGTGAGGGGGGAGCAGAGCGTCCCAGAGGAGGCGGCAGGCCTGGAGGTCCCGGCCCGTGCGGCTCGCTCGGTGCTTTCTGAGTTGCTCTTCTGTGTGTTTTCTGTTTGGCCTCAGGAATTGGAAGCCCCAGCGGTAGCCACGTGAGTCTGAAGTGGAGCCACAGCCGGCAGGAGGCGGGTACGCACTGGCTGTTTGGGAGGGCCCTCTGGCTGCGCGGTGCGCAGGGCCTGAGAATGAGCCACACCCATGGCCCTCACCGGAGGCGCCTGGCAGCCGCAAGCCTGCAGGGGTGTTTGCGCGGTGATGACGGTCTCTGGATGGAGGGGCTGGCGCAGGGGCCCGGGGCCTCAGGCTCAGGGGCGGCCAAGCAGGTGTCCAGATGGAAAAGAGCTCTGTCCTCCCATGGGGCTGGGCTGAGAGGGGCTGGCCGTGCAGCAGCGTGTGACCACAGAGGCACCCTGGCAGGATCTCCGGGCAGGAGCCCAGAGCCCCATGACGTCACTGCTCCCTCAGAGCCCTGGGGCCCCACCCCCCACCACCTGGCTGTGCCGTGTCCTCGGGAAACCTCTGCTGAGGATGACGCATTCGCCCAGCAAGCCCGAGGGGAATCTCCCCTGCCTCTCGGCCTCCCTCCGTGTTGGGGACACAGCAGCTGTAGCTGAGCGGGGGCCATGGGAGGCTCTCACTCCGGTGCTGGGCACGCCCACTTGTGCTGGCCGGGCGGCAGGCAGTAGCACAGCGGGCTCCCCACCCAGCACAGAGTGGCTCTGGTTTCAGGCTCCTTCCTGGGCTGACCCAGGGCTGATCAATGTCAGGCCAACAGACATGGACCCAGACACAGAGAAAGGGCCTGAACTGGCCTCCTCCCCGCACCCCCTGGCTGGGGTGGCAGGCTCGGGGAGGCCAAGCTCAGGGGGGCCCTGGGCAGAGGGTGTGGGGAGGGGGTGCCTGAGCAGCTGAGGGAGCTGGAGAGCTCCTCCCAGGCTTTTGCTCCCAGAGCAGCAGCCCGCCGAGGAGCCTGTGCGACCAGGCGGCATGTGGGGTGGGCACGGGACAGACATGTGAGGAGTCAGGAGGCCCCGGTCTGTGGAGGCCTCAGACCTGGCTGCCTGGGGACACCCTAGAAACAACAATGATATGCCATAGCTATCCGGCACTCTGACACACCATCACAGCACAGTGCACCACCAGACGGGTTGTTTCTGCTCATCACAGGTGAGAAAACGGAGGCGTGTCTTGCCCAAGGTCTTACCGGCAGCAAGAACAGAGCAGGACTTGTTTACGACCCTCTGAGGCCAAGATTCAGGGCTCTGAGCTGTTCTGTCTTCCTGGGAGAGGGGGTCACCCCATCAGGGGCTGAGTCAGGGGCTGCTCTGAGGCACCCAGGCTCTGAGCACAGCCACCTCTGAGTGAGTCTGACTTGGGAAACCCATATGTGGGTTTTACTATATCGTCAGGATGGTCTTTGGAAACCATCACAAAGCGAATGCTGCATAAACAGAAAGGCAGGCTGAGAAGAGGCTCGGGAGGCCCTGGGCTGGGTGGCCGAGACTTGCCTCTGTGGGCCTTGTACCTCCTGTGCGTGGGGCTGGCCGAACCCCAAGGACAGCTGAGTGTGCTTTGGAGACAGCCAGCACAGCTACGAGCCCTGTGACAATTCCAACAGTTGCTTGGACTAGCTTCTGCAGGAAGGGCCCGTGGGCAGGTGGTCAAGGATGGCTGTTTTCCCAGTAAGTGAGGTACAGAGGGGCAGGGGTGACGGAGCTGCGGACAATGCACTGGCCACTTCTGGGCTGGCTCTGCAAGGCCTTACCCTCCGCTGGCCCATCTGCTCCTCCGAGGCCCACGCGCACCCGTGCCACCCGCAGCACACCATGCGTGCTGTTGCTCCCAGTTCTGTGTTTGGAGCCGCAGAGAAGGAAAGCACCCGCTCCCTCGTGTGATCTCATCAAGGCCGAGAGGCTGCCCGGAGGGAAGAGGCTCCCACTCTGACAGCTGGACGGAGGCCGCCAGCTGGGGGCTTGGTGCCAGATGTGGCTGCCTGCACAGGCGAGAGAGGTCCTGGCCTGAGAAACTTCCCTCCCCACAAACGCTCATGCGAGCTGGGAAGGACCCAAGCGCTGACCTGACCGCCTTGCCACTGCCAAGGACAGTGCTCTGGATGGCTCACAGAAGCAGATGTCTGCAGAGACCGGACTTGGGGCCAGAGTCTCTGCTGAAGCTCAGAGGCATCCAGAAGGAGCTGGGGCGAGGGCTGGGCCATCTGTGACTGCACAAGCAGCTCTTAATCATAGCCTTGGCCACGACACAGGCCCAGCTAGTTCACAGCAGAATACCCACAGCTGAGTCTTTGCTACCTCTTGCCCTCCCTGCCAGCAGCAACCCCACAGATGAGCTGCAGAGGGCTGGGGAGTCCCCATCCTGGAACCAGGGAATCCCACTGCACAGGATCCACAGCTTCCTGGAGTTGTATCCAACAGAAACTGTTCTCGCTGTGCTGTGGTCTGAATGTCCTTGTCTACCTTTCATTGACTCTTAAAGGGGCCCATGACCCAAGAAGGTCAGAACTGGGGTCTAGGACACAGGCTCCAGGCCCTGCACAGCACATCTATGGGTGAAGTTGGGAGTATGTGTGTGAGGGTGTAACTGGGACCCCTTGCTCCTCAAGGGGGACCTCTGCAGCTGAGGTATCCCTCCTGATTCTTAACCCCAACATGTGGGTGTGGGGCCTGCTTTGTTCAAGTCTCTCTCTCCCTTCCAGCCTCAACATGGCTTCTTTTTATTTTTAGTTATGGGACTTTTGTTCAGCTAGTCTCCAGGTGGTCCTCAATGTTGGTTGTTTTATAATTTAATTATAACTTTAATGTGATCATGTGAAGACGTGAGTACAGTGTTTCCCTACTCTGTCATCTTGGCCAAAATTCTCTGTAGTACATTTTGAAATAGAAAAGTATCAGTCTTCCAACTGTGTTCTTTTTCAAGACTATTTTGGCTATTCTGGGGTCCTTCTACTTCCATATTCATTTTAGAATCAGCTTGTCAATTTAGCCAAAGAAACCAGCAGAGATTTTGATAGGGATTTTTAGGTCTGTAGATCAATTTAGAGAGTTTTGCCGTCTTAATAATATTGTTTCCACTCCACGAACATGAATCTTCCATTTATTTAGGTCTCTTTCATATCTTTCAACAATATTTTATAGTTTTCTTTATGCAAGTCATTCACTTTTGTTTAAATATTCCTAAATATTTCATATTTTTGATGCTATTATAAATGAAACTTTAAAATTTTTCATTTTCAGGTTATTTCAAGTCTACACAAATACAGTTTATTTTTTCCTATTGATTTTGAATTCTGTACCCTTAGTGAACTTGTTTATTAATGCTAATAGTTTTGTTGTTTTTTAGTGGATTCCTTAGGATTTTCTATATAAAAGATCATGCCATTTGAAAATAGAGAGTTTTACTTCTTTCCAATTTGTATGCCCTTCATTTCTTTTACTTGTTTAATTGCCTGGTTATAACCTCCAGTACAATGTAGAATAGAAGTAGCAAGAGCAGACATCCTTGTCTTGGTCCTGATTTAAGGGGGGGAATATCCAGTACTTCACCATTAAATATGATGTTAGCTGTGGACTTTTTATGAATGCCATTTTGAAGGATGAGAAATTCTAAATTTCCAAAATTCTTTTATTCCTAATTTGATTAGTGTTTTTACTAAAGCAATAGTGAATGTTGTCAAATGCTTTTCCTGCATCTGTTGAGGTGACCATGGGTTTTGTCCTTTATTTTATTGATATACTGTATTATATTAATTGTGTTGGGCTGTTAAGCTAATTTCTCATTTTTTTGGGTTAAATCTCATTCAGTCATACTATATAGTGTTTTTTGTATATTTCTAAACTCAGCTTCCTGGTATTTTATTGAGAAATGTTATCTATATTTATGATGTTATTGGTCTGTCGCTTTATTTTTGTGATGTTTTTGTATGGTTTTGGAATTATGGTAATATTGGTCTCATAAAATGAGTTGGAAAGCATTCCCTCCTATTCTATTTTTTGGAAGAACATGTGAAGGATTGGTAGTAATTTATCTTTAAGTATTTGGTGTAGTTTACTAGTAAAGATATCTGGGCCTGGCTTTTCTTTGAGGTAATATTTGGATTACTATTCTATTTCTTCACTTGTCATAAGTCCATCGTTCAGCTGTTCTGTTTCTTTTTGAGTCCGTTTCAATTGCTTGTGTCCTTCTAGGAATTTCATCTAAATTATCTAATTTGTTGGCATACAGTTATTCATCATATATTTCATAATTGTTTTTATTTCTATAAAGTCAGCTCCAGAATTTCCAGTGGGTTTGTTCTCATAATTTCTACCTTTTTTTGATAGATATTTTTTCTTCGATGAGACATTGTCATCATGGCCTTTTTACTTCTCTCAGCATTTCTTTAGCCTTTTGAATGTCTTTTAATAGCTGTTATGAAGACTTCACTTTTTAAGTTCTACATCTGGTCCCTTTCACAGGCACTTTCTGTTGCCAGCTCTACCCCTTGTGTATGAGTCACACTTTCATGTTTCTGCATGTCTTAGGATCGTCTGTTGAAAACTGGACATTTTAGGCAATAGATTACAGCAGCCCTGGATGCTGATTTCCTCCCCCTCTCTAGGGTTCTCTTTTGTTGTTGAGGTATTCCTTTATTTGCTTGGTGACTTGGCTACATTATTCTAGTGAAGTCCATATCTTTTATCGTTCGAAGCCTTTCGTGTTGTTCCTCAGAGGGTGCAGCCTTGGACATGCGTGCAGCCACTGTTTGAGCAGATCTCTCTTGGACCATCTCTTTCCCTGATGCTGACAGTAAGTTCTTTCCCTCATTTGGTATCACATCCAGCTGTCAGGCTGCACTCACCGATGGTGAACACTCTATTGTTTTTTATGATGCTCTGAAGCGTCAGTTCTCCACAATCCAATCCAAGTAATTCATGTGGGGGTCATTTTTGGACTTTTTTCTGACCCTAAGTGGGCTCGTCTTAGCTGTCTTTTTACCTGGTTCTTCCTTTTACTGGCTGGCTATAGACTATAGCAGCTGGTTGTTGCTCATAGAGGTATCATCCTCTTCTTTGCCTACGACCAATATCACCATTGTTTTTCAAATAACCCTGAGGCTTGAATTTATCCACACTCTGTTTCAAATAAACTTAGTTCTTCAGGGAAGAGCTTTGGAGTTCTGTGTTTTCATGAATGGCCTCCCCGCTGGGAAACATCGCTTAGACATGCCTATGGTCACTGGGTGGGAGTCTAAGCCACTGATCTATTCAGTTTGCCTTTCCTGGTGTGAATCCACTGTCAATGCCTCAGTTTTCTTGTCTTGATGTACCTGGGGTAAAGCCCCCACCTATGAGTCAGGAGGTATAAGAAGGGAGCCTCCAGCTTCTCAGCAGCACCTGACCATAATTTAATTTCTGACCATAATTTAATGTTAAGTATTGGTGGCATTCCTCTCCCAGTGAGATGACGTATGTTAATTGTATATAACTGTTGTAACAAATTACCACAAGCGTGGTGATTTAAAACAACACAACTTTATTCTCTCTGGAGACCAGAAGTCTGAAACCAGTATCACAGGGTTAAAGTCAAGGTGCTGGCAGGGCTGCAGAGCTTCCACAGGCCCGAGGGCAGAACTCATGTATTGCCTCCTCCAGATTCTGGTGGCTGCTGCTATTTGTTGGCTTGTGGCAGCATCGCCCCACCCATCTTTGCCTCCATGGACACATTGTCTCCGCCTCTGTCTGCGTGCCAAGTCTCCCTCTGCTTCTCTCTTAGACAGACACTTGTGATCATCCAGATAATCTATCTCAAGAGCCTTAGCTGAATAACGTCTACAAATACAATTTTTTCTTACAAGAAAACATTTGCAGTTTTCAGGAATTAGGGCCTGATATCTTGGAGCAAGCGTCCTCAAACTACGGCCCGTAGGCCACATGCGGCCCGCCGAGGACATTTATCCGGCCCGCCGGGTGTTTTTGCCGTTTTGTTTTTTTACTTCAAAATAAGATATGTGCAGTGTGCATAGGAATTTGTTCATAGTTTTTTTTTAAACTATAGTCCGGCCCTCCAACGGTCTGAGGGACAGTGAACTGGCCCCCTGTTTAAAAACTTTGAGGACCCCTGTCTTGGAGGGACCATTATCCTGCTTACCGCAGTCTGGCCTTGGCTCACAAAGATTCACACGTAATCATTGTAAGATAATATGCAAATGTATTCAGAATCAACTCAAAGTCTGAAATCTCATCTAAATATTATCCACTCAAAAGTCCCAAATCCCATCATCTAAATTACATAGAGGTATGCCGGAAACAAATCAGTTTCACTAAAAGAGAGGTGTTGACAGGAAGCCAGGAAGGCTGGTCAACAACCTTAATTGCTCTAACCACTCACCCTTTAGTTGAGACATTGTTAGCTGAAGCAGCCTGCACCTTTGTTTTTCCCATGTAAATTTCTGTTTATCCTGGCTAAGATGTTTTCCCCAAAGCCTCAATAAAAGGTCTGTAGACCTTTGGAACTAGAGAATCACTTATCTGTTTCAAATACAACAGTGAGTCAGGCTCAGCATAACAGCTATAGACATTCCCATTCCTATTCCAAAAGAGGGAGAATGGAAGGAAGAAAAGGTTCACCAGTCCCAAACAATTTTGAAATCCGGTAGAGTAAATTTCACTAGGTTTCAAGGTCAGGCATCATCCTCTGTGGCCTGAGGTGCTGCCCCTGACTCCAGCCTGTGCACCTGGAGCTGTGGCCTCCGCCCCAAAGCTCAGTCTCTGGCCCATGACTCTGTGTTTGGGGAATCCATATTTCTTTCTGGAAGGGTAGCAATATTTGCAGCTGTTTACTGCTTGTAGAACTTGGGGAGTCTGACAGCCTTCCTTTATTTTTTTCCTGTTTCTTTCCCTCTATGTTTAAGCTGACAGGGTTTCTGCTGGTATAATAGTCTCAACAGACTAGTAAGTAACCCATGTGTGATACAAAAATTTATGCCAGAGGGTATTTCATACCTCTCTCCTGGACACTCCCATCTGTCTTCCTAGCTTCTGCTGAGATTGCGTGGCTGCGTTAGTCAGATGTCTAATCTCGTCAGCACTGGCAAAAACCCGAAGAACTCACTATTTCTGAGCTCTGGAAACGACTCAGGGTTTACAACAATCAAGTGAAGATTTAATTTAAAATCAGCCGAGAAGAACTTTGTGAAGTCAGCAGGAGAGCTTTGTGGTGCTCTCACTTATCCGGCTCCACCTTTCCTCCCCAGCTAGGTGGCCATCCTGAATGCAGCACCCCGTTATCTGAGCGTGCATTCCTGGTGCCGGGTGATCAGAACGAATCTTGTTCATTGTAGGTGTTTGTTTTGATCTGCCTGGTGGCTCCCTGATGGACTATTGTAAAGGGCTTGCCTTTATTTTGTCTAACTCAGAACTACCCCAGGATGGAGAAGCATCAACCCAGGAGATACTTTTCAAAAACATTTAAAAGCAAACGCGTTATCTGCTGCTGCCTGAGACAGGGCTAACAGTTAAACAAACAAACAAACAAACAAACAACAACAAAAAACAATAACCATAACAGAAAAGGCGTGGGAAGAACACTGAGAGTGTGACCCTTCGGGGAGTACGTGTGTGTTGAGAAGTTGTCACATGTTCCTACGAACTTGAGAGGCCACAGAATGCCCAAAGCCCACTCCTTTGGCTCTGCTTCAGACTACGAGTAAGCAGGAAGTAAAGGCTACGTCAGGGTTGTAAAAGGTCTGGCTTAGTGTTGAAGGTGTGCCCCAACACATAGAGTCTACCGCTGGTAAAAACTAGAAAATTGCCCGGTAGGTGTGGCTCAATGGTTGAGCATCGAACCAGGAGGTCACGGTTCGATTCCTAGTCAGGGCACATGCCTGGATTTCGGGCTTAATCCCCAGTGTGGGGCGTGCAGGAGGCAGCCGATCAATGATTCTCTCTCATCATTGATGTTTCTATCTCTCTCTCCCTCTCTCTTCCTCTCTGAAATCAATAAAAATGTATTTAAAAACAAAAACTAGGAAGTTTTGGGGTTGAATTTTTTATCCCAGGTGTTCATGAGAATATCAGTTGAATCACTGGCTAACCACTAGCATAAATGAATGGTGACATCAAGGCAACAACAAGAATACAGTCTTTACAAAATTGGTTCAGAGAAGTCACAAAACAAACAATAACAACAACAATCACCCACAACAAGTCTGCAATGGAGGGAGAATCTGACTTCTAGACTGCCACATTTCAATACACAAAATAAACAGTTCTTAACAAAAAACTTTGAGGCATGCAAAGAAACAAGAAAGTATGCCCTGCCACACACAAAATTAATAGAAACTTTTCCTGAGGAAACAGAGACATTGGACTTATAACTCAAAGACTTTAAATCAACTATTTTAAATACTCTCAAAGAGCTAAAGGAAACCATTTATGAAGAAATAAAGGAAAGCGTGGGAATGATGGCTTATCAAATAAAGAACATTAATAAAAGTATAGAAAATTTAAAGGGATTCAAGTAGAAGTTCTGGAGTTGAAAAGTAAAATAACTAAAATAAAAAAGTCATTAGAGCCCTGGCTGGGTAGCTCAGGTGACTAGAGCCTTTTCTTGATACGCCAATGTTGCAGGTTCAATGCCTGGTCAGGGCACATATAGGAATCAACCAATGAATGCATAAATAAGTGGAACAACAAATCAATGTTTCTCTCTCTCTCTCTCTCTCTCTCTCTCTCTCTCTCTCTCTTTCTCTCTCTCTCTCTAAAATAAATAAATAAAAATCAATAAATAAAATTAGAAAAAATTCACCAGAGGCGTCCAATAGCAGATTCAAGCAGTCAGATGATTAAATCAGTAATTTAACGATAAGTTTATGGTAATTTATTAACAAACTGAGTATTATAAACAGAAAATAAAGAAAGAAAAATGAACAGATCCTAAGGGATTTGTAGGACACAATCAAATATAACAACATATAGATTATGGGAGTGCCAGAAAAAGTGAGAGAGATAAAAACAGAAAAAAATACTTGAAAAATTAATGTCCAAACCTCCCATGTTTGAAGAAAAACATAAATACTTACCTAGGAAGCCTCAACAAATCCCTAAATAGGATAAACTTAAAGAGATCTGAGACACTTTATAATCAAACTACTGAAAGACAAAGACAAGGACAGAATTCTGAAAGCAAGCACAGAGAAGCGACTGTCATCCACAATCAATTATCAATAGGTTTCACAAAGACCGTGGAGGCCAGAAGGCTGTAGGATGACAGATTCAAAACGCTCAAAGAATGAAGTCAACCCCAAATCCCCTATTTGACAAAACTATCCTCCAAAAATGAAAGAGAAATTATGGCATTGCCATATTAAAAACAAAACAGAGCGTTTACCCCTAGTACCTCTGCAGTACAACATATTCTAAAGGGATTCCTTTAAGCTGAAATGAAAGAATACAAGACAATAACTCAAACCCAAAGAACTTGTATGCATACATGCATATGCATAACCCATGGACACAGACTACAGGGTGGTGAAGGCCTGTGGTGGTGGGGGGAGAGGGAACTGGAGAAGGTCAATGTGTTTTCTTTTAAGATATTTATAGTGTTAGGTCTTGCATTTAGGTCTTTGATCCATTCTTAGTTAATTTTTCTATATGGTGCTAGGGGAAGGTCCATGTGGATACACAGTTTTCCCAGCACCGTTTGTGGAAAAGACTGTGCTTTCCCCACTAAATGGTCTTGGCACTCTTGTCAAAGGTCATTTAAGAATTTGCATCAGTGTTCATTTCTGGACACTGTAGTGTAACCCACTGGTTTATATGTCTGTCTTTATGCTAGAACCATTCTGTTTTGATTGCTGCAACTTTATAGTAAGTTTTTAAATCAGAAGTAGGTGTCCTGCAGCTTGTTCCTTTTCAAGATTGTTTTTGCTACTCGGGGTTCCTTGAGAATTTATTTAAATTTTAGGATTTTTTTTTATTTCTGCAGAAAATTTCATTGAGATTTTGATAGAGATTGCATTGCCTTACAGTACATTCACAATGCTGGGGGGCCATCACCATCTGATTCCAGCATGTTTTCATCGCCCCAAAAAGAAACCCATACCAAATGTATTCTGAATGGCCCCATGTAGCTTCTAGCTTTAACCGGCAGCGCCGGGATGGTGTGGCAAGTGAGCGAGGAGCACGCGATGCCACTCCACCAACTGGGAAGCATCCCGTGCTCATAGATTGGAAGCCTTAATATTGATAAGACGTCAATACTGACCAATGCATATAGAGTCAATGCCCTCCGGCCGCCTGCAGCTGTCACCTGATGGGTCTCTGCCCCTTGTCTGTGAGCATGACCTTGGCACTGGCACTGGCACTGGCACTCGGAGCCCTTGCCGCTGGGCAGGCGACGGGAGTGCTTACACAGTGGCATTCCCACCTTCCTCTCTGCTCTCTGGCCTCCTGGATGGTCGCTGTAAGAGTTGCATGGACCCGAGGAAAGTCCTCGCCCCCTGCTCTCCCTGCGGGAGCCCCTCAGCCTCTGACCCTGCCGCATGGCTGCAGCCTCCCCTTGTGCCTGCATTTGCCCTTTGCCCAGCACCACTCAACCTGAAAAACTCCTCAGCCTTTTTAAAAAATTCATTTTAAATTTATTTTCTATTGTTGACAGTATTACATTTACCGCCCCCCCTCTTTATCCCCCTCCCCAGCCTTTAAGGCCCTGTAGCGAAGCCTGTTCCAGACCCCATCCCATCCCAGGGCGGCATGGGCTGAGTCTACATCATCCTGGGAGTGTCTGGGTTTAGGCATCTCAGAAGCCTGGCTCTGGGGGCTCCCCCCGGCACGCTTCCAGGGGATGGTGGCTCTCACCCAGCCTGAGCTGGGATCAGCCTAGCCCTGTTCCCGGCCAGCTGGAGGAGGTGGGTAAGCCTGCCACTTACCGCCCACCCCACTGCCACAGCAGGTCCCCGCCGCCTGCCCAACATGGGCACCCACAGGGCAAGCACTGGTCCTCATTTGTGAGTACTCACATTCTAACACAGCACTTGGAAGAGCAGTAGGTGCTCAGTAAGTAATTGTTGTATTGGCATGTTCCTTCCATAATTAATGTAGTGAATTCTTAGCAGTTCATCTATTATACACTATCTGGCATTAGGTTATTGTTCGAGACCATTTGCACTCTATTCCCAGCTCCTCTGTAGCACTTAACACCAGAGATTGTGCTTCTTATTCAGCTCCCTGAGCCTCAAGGCAAGGATCCCATTGGTTTCACTCAGCGCGGTGTCCCGAGCACCTAACAGTGCCTGGCGCACAGGAAGTTCGGCTAGATGAATGAGTAGAAAATGCTCTGGCTCCGCTGGAAAGGTGTTCACTGAGCCACCCAGGAAAGAGAAACATTAAACAGATATCATGAGCTAACTTAATTGGAAGGAAGAGCAGAGGGAAGTGTGGGGTGAGGGAGTGGTAGACAGAACCAAACTCTCCACTTCCTTGGAAGGAAGACCATCAGTTACTTACACTTGAAGTGGAAAGATCGATAAAGAGCAGTGTCAGCATTTTTCTTAGAATCGTGAAAGTCAATCCCAGAAGGACGAGCCAAAGAACTGAAATGGCATGCTTCTGCGGGGCGGGGGGTGGGGGGTGGAGCTACATGTTTAAAAGTTTCCCGCAATGTGTACCTGTTGCTTGGATACAGTTTAAAATTAAGTAATAAGAATGACCTTGATTTGATGCTTTATAAGGTGTCATTAAATTCACAGATTGGTTTGATTTTGTTAAATCTAGAGAATTTTTAAAAAGTTGTTGACTCTATTACAGATATCCCTATCCCCCCCGCCCCTTGCCTCCCTCTACCCTGCCCCATCATTGTCTGTGTCCCTGGTTGATTTCTTCCTGTTTCCCCCTCCCCCCTCCCCTCTGACATCTGTCAGTCTGTTCCATGTACCCACGCCTCTGGTCCTATTTTGTTCATCAAGTTTTTGTTCTTTAGATTCCACATATAAGTGAGATTGTGTGATATTTATCTTTCTCTGACTAGCTTATTTTGCTTAGCATAATGCTCTTCAGGTCCCTCCATGCTGTCACAAAGGGTAAGAGTTCCTTCTTTTTTGTAGCTGCATAGTATCCCATGGTGTAAATGTGCCACAGCTTTTTTATCCACTCATCTTGGGCTGTTTCCAATTGTAAGTAATGCTGCTATGCATTGGGGGGGGGGGGGGAGGGGGGAGGGCGGGGTCATTAAATAGTTGCCTATAATCCGAGAGAATATAGGCAACTTTTTTTTAGTACTTTTGCTTTTATTAAATGAAACATTTATTTTGAAATATAGATTCACACCCAGGTCTAATAGATAATACAGAGATATTTTGTGTATTTTTACGTAGCTTCCTCCAATGATAACTTGCAAAACTATAGTACAATGTCACAGCAGGGTATTGACATTGATACAGTGGGGAGACAGGACGTTTCCACCATGGCGAGGCTGGCTCATGTTGCCCTATATACTTACTTCCCAGCTCCTCACAGAGAACAGTTCCCAACTTCTAAACCCACCCCATCCCGAACTCCTGGGGACCACTAATCTAATCTCTGTTTCTATCATTTTGTCATTTTAAGAATCCTATCTAATAAAAGAGTAATATGCAAATTGATCATCACTCCAACACACAAGATGGCTGCCCACATGTGGTCAAATATGGCTGCCCACATGTGGACACAAGATGGCCACCACAAGATGGCCGGCAGGAGAGGGCAGTTGGGGGTGACCAGGCCTGCAGGGGAGGGCAGTTGGGGGTGACCCAGGCCTGTAGAGGAGGGCAGTTGGGGGGAACCAGACCAGCAGGGAAGAGCAGTTAGGGGCAACCAGGCCAGCAGAGGAGTGGCTAGGGGGTGATCAGGCTGGCAGGCAGAAACAGTTAGGGACAATCAGGCAGGCAGGCAGGCAGATGAGCAGTTGGGAGCCAACAGTCCTGGACTGTGAGAGGGAGTCAGACATCCCTCAAGGGGTCCCAGATTGGAGAGGGTGCAAGCTGGGCTGAGGGACACACACCCCCGCCCCGTGCATGAATTTCGTGCACTGGGCCTCTAGTCTATAATAATAAAAGGGTAATATGCTAATTAGATCAGACGTCCTTCCTGACAAAGCCAGGGCTGGAGGGAAGCCAGCCCGGGTCCTGGGTGCTGGAAGGAAGCCAGTGCCAGCAGCCGGGGGAAGGAAGGCTGTTGTTTTTTTGTGTGTGCATTGGGCCTCTAGTCTCTCTGTATAAAAGCCTAATATGCAAATTGTCCCCTCGGGAGTTCGACCAGGAGAGCAGGAGTTCGATAGCTCGCTATGATTACACTGACCACCAAGGGTCAGCGTGGAACATGGCAAGTGACCAGCAGCGGTGGCAGGGCATACAGGGAGCGGTGGAAGGAGGATGTGGGGAAGCGGGGAAGCCTAGGGACCCTACCCATGCACAAATTTCGTGCACCAAGCCTCTAGTATTATATAAATCAAATCATAAATTTTGCAATCTATGGCTTTGGCTTTTTTCACTCAGCATCATTCTCTGGAGATTAATCCAGGTTGATACATGTATCAATATTTTGTTCCATTTTATTGATGAGCAATATTCCATGATATGGATGTATCATCATTTGTTTAGCCATTCACTCACTGAAGAACATATGAAATGTCCCCAGTTTTCAGCTACTACACAAAAGCTGCTATGTACTTTCTTGTACAGATTTTTGTGTCAATGTAAGTTTTCATTTCTCAGATACAGGTGCCTAGGAATGTAGTTGTTGGTCATATATTAGTTCTATGATTTGTTGTTAAAGAAACTGCCAAATAATTTCCCAGAGTACCTTTACCACTTTACATTTTCAGCAGCAACGTATGTGGGATCCAGTTTCTCTGCATCCTTGCTAGCATTTGGGGTATCACTATTTTTGTTTTTTCTATTCTCATAGATGTATAGTGGTTTTAATTTACATTTCCTGAATGATCAAAGATGTTGAACATCTTTTCATGTGTTTATCTGCCATCTCTATGGTGAAATGCCTTTTCATGTCTTTTGACCATTTCCTAATTAGATTATTTTTTCATTGACTATTTTGAGAGTTCTTTGTATATTTTAGACTATTCCTTTATCAGATGTGTGGTTTGCAAATATATTTTCCCAATATATAGATTGCCTTTTCAAAAGTTTTTAATTTTTATCAAGTCCAATTTATTAATATTTAAAAATGGACTGTGCTTTTGTAGTCAAGTCTAAGAACACTGCCTAGTGCTAGGTCCTGAAAAGTTTATCTTTTTCCCAAAAAAGTTTTATAGTGTTAAATTTTACACTTAAGCCCATTATCCTTTATAATTGTGTTTTTTTAATCAGATGTGAAGTTTAGGTCAAAAGTCAGGTTTTTTCCAATGAATGTTTGATGTCTTCAGCACTATTTGTTGAACAAGTTATCTTTACTCCATTAAATTACTTTTGCACCTTTGTCAAAAAATTATTTGGGCATGTCTGTGTGGGTTTATTTCTGAGCTATATGCTGTTCCATTTATCTATGTAACTAACCCTCTACCAATACTTCATAGTCTTGATAACCACAGCTATATAATGTCTTAAAATCATGTGAAAAAATTTCTCTATTATTGTTTGATCTATTTTAATTCATTTGCATTTCTATATACATTTTATTTTTTTAATTTAATAAATCTTTATTGTTCAGATTATTACAATTGTTTCTCCTTTTTCCCCCCATAGCTCCCCTCCACCCAGTTCCCACTCCACCCTCTGCCCTTACCTCCCCCCCACTGTCCTCATCCATAGGTGTATGATTTTGGTCCAGTCTCTTCCCGCATCCCCCAGACCCCTTTCCCCCTGAGAATTATCAATCCACTCCTTTTCTATGCCCCGATTCTATTATATTCACCAGTTTATTCTGTTTCTCAGATTTTTAATTCACTTGATTTTTAGATTCACTTGTTGATAGATATGTATTTGTTGTTCATAATTTTTATCTTTACTTTTTTCTTCTTCTTCCTCTTCTTAAAGAATACCTTTCAGCATTTCCTATAATACTGGTTTGGTGGTGATGAACTCCTTTAGCTTTTTCTTATCTGTGAAGGTCTTTATCTGACCTTCAATTCTGAATGATAACTTTGCTGGGTAGAGTAATCTTGGTTGTAGGTTCTTGCTATTCATCACTTTGAATATTTCTTGCCACTCCCGTCTGGCCTGCATAGTTTCTGTTGAAAAATCAGCTGACAATTGTAATGGTGCTCCCGTGTAGGTAACTAACTGTTTTTCTCTTGCTGCTTTTAATATTCTCTCTTTGTCTTTTGCTTTTGGCATTTTAATTATGATGTGTCTTGGTGTGGTCCTCTTTGGATTCCTTTTGTTTGGGGCTCTGTGCGCTTCCTGGACTTGTAAGTCTATTTCTTTCACCAGGTGGGGGAAGTTTTCAGTCATTGTTTCTTCAAATAGGTTTTCAGTATCTTGCTCTCTCTCTTCTTCTGGGACCCCCATAATTCTGATGTTGGTATGCTTGAAGTTGTCCCAGAAGTTTCTTACACTATCTTCAAATTTTTGGATTCTTTTTTCTTTTTGCTTTTCTGGTTGAGCGTTTTTTGCTTCTTTGTATTTCAAATCTTTGACTTGTTTCTTGCATTCCTCTAATCTGCTGTTGGGTCTCTGTATAATATTTTTTATTTCAGTCAGTGTATGTTTAATTTCTAGTTGGTCCTTTTTCATATCCTCCAGGGTCTGGCTAAATTTATCAGCCTTTTCTAGGAAATTCTTGAAAAACCTTGTAACCGTGGTTTTGAACTCGATATCCAGTCGTTTGTTTTCCTCCATTTCTTTCGTTTGTGATATGTTTCTTTGTCTCTGCATTTTCACTGCTTCCCTGAGTTGGTAGGGTGGCTTTGTGTGCTAGGTGTCCTATATGGCCCAGTGGGTTGCCCTCCCAGTTACCTGAGGTGGACACTCTTGGTGCACCCCTTTGTGGACTGTGTGTACAGCCTTGTTGTAGTTAAGTCTTGATTGTTGTTGGTGTCACTGGGAGGAATTAGCCTTCAGGCCAATTGGCTGTGAGGACCCGCTATGTCTATAATGGAAGAACTGCTGTGCTGGAGACACGCTTATGGGGCAGTACTTGTTTCAGTGGGGCTTTGGTGCTTACTGAGTCTGCCTATTGAATGTGTCACTTATGGATGCGAGTAGTTGAAATCTGGTGTCGTCTCACATTGACCACTAGATACACTAGCTTCTGGATCTCCAATGGGGTGCAGGTCAGCTACTGTCTGAGGCCACCCAGCAGGAGCTACAGCGAGAACTACAGTTTTCTCCTCTTTGCTTGGGGTTTGGAGGTTTTGGAGCTGTCTGACCAGAGCTGCAGTTTGTTAGGTTAAGCTGCGATAGGGCAGGCCATTTATATGCAAAAGCTGCTGTGTGGAGCTTGCGTGGGTTTGTAGATTGTGCGGGGCAGGGTCTCAGGGAGTCACTAGGCTAGGGTGTGGCAAACAGCGATGGCTGCCAGTCAGCCATCTCTGCGTCTCCGCGTTTCCAAGTCCCCACATCCCACGCCCCAGTGCAGTAAACAATGATTGCTGTGTGCACCTCTGCAAGAAAGTCACCCTCACTTTCCGACCCTATGGCAGACAGTCCAGCTTCTCCCCATAGGAGTTTGGGTCCCCAGCGTCTCCCCAGAAACTGGAGTTCAGAGTAATCGGGAGCTTGTCTCCCTTTGGGTTGAAAAAAGCAGCGCACCCAGTCGCCCGCTGCCAGCCCGATTCGCGTGCCTCCATACCTCAGATTTTCAGTGCTTGTGCATGTCTCAATGCTCTTTTCTCTTTCCTTCTAGTTGTAGAACTTCCACTCAGCCAGCTTTCCCGTGGTTCTGGGTGATAGACATTTTGTCTTTTAGTTATAGTTTTGAAATTGTTGTGTGAGGCAGCAGTTTAGGTGTTTACCTATGCCGCCATCTTGGTTTCCCCCCCTCTATATACATTTTAGAATGGTCATTTTTTAGCTACAAAATATCTTTCTGGGATTTTGATAGAAATTGTGTTAAACCTGCAAATCCATTTGGGGAGAATTGATATCTTTACCATGTTTAGTCTTCCAGTCCATGGGCACAGTATGTATCTCCATTTATTTAGATCTTTGATTTCTTTCATCAGTGTTTGGTAGTTTTCAATATATAAGTACTAGAGGCCCAATGCACAAAAATTTGTGCAAGAGTAGGCCTTTCTTTCCACCCCACCCCCACCCCCACCCCCACTGCTGGCACTGGTTTCCCTCCGGTATCTGGGATCCAGACTTCCCTCCTCTGGCCACCGGCAGGCACCTGGGACCTGGGCTGGCTTCCCTCCAGCCTCGGCTTCATCAGGAAAGATGTCCAGAATGACGTCCGGTCTAATTAGCATATTACCCTTTTATTATTATAGACTATACTAGTACTTGTTTTGTTTGATTTATACTTCAGTATTTTATTCATTTTAGTAATTATAAATGGTATTGTATTTTTCCAAGTTTCATTGAGGTATAATTAACAAATAAAATTATATGTATTTAAAGTGTACATGATGATTTGATATATGTATACATTGTGAAATGATAAGCACGATTAAGTTAATGCACACATCCATCATCTCCACATGCTACCCTGAGTGTGTGGGGTGACAAAGCTTAACATCTACTCCCAGCAAATTTAAAGTATACAATAAAGTGTTATAGTCACCGTGCTGAACATCAGAGCCCCAGAAGTTACTCATCTGATAATTGCACGTTTGTAACCTTTGAGCAACATCTCCCCATTTCCTCCACCACCCCCAACCTAGCAACCACTGTTCTACTCTCTGCTTCTCTGAGTTTAACTAAAAAATTCCACATGTAAATGAGATTATATAGTATTTGTCTTTCTCTGTCTGGCTTCTTTTACTCAGCATACTAGGTTCTTCCATGTTGCCACAACTGGAGGATTTCCTTCTTTGTACAGGTAAATAATTACATAAGTACATACCACATTTTCATCGTCTATTCACAACACTTAGGTTGTTTCCATGTTTTTTGTTTTGTTTTGTTTGCTGTTGTTGTTCCCATGTTTTGGCTATTGTGAGTAATGCTGCCATAAACACGGGAGTGCAGAGATCTCTTCTACATGCTCCTTTTCTTCCCTCAGATATACCTGGAAGTGAGATTGCTGGATATATGGTAGATCTATTTTAAATTTAATTTCAGTGTCCCTGAGTTCATGTTAGTCTATGGAAACAAATTGACTCTTGTTTGTTTATCTTGTATCCTGTGACCTTGCTGAACTCTTTTATTAGTTCTAAGAAGATTTTTTGTTTGTTTGTTTTGGAATATTTCTTAGAATTTTCTATGTAAACAATCATGTCATTTGCAGAGACAATTTTTTTTTCTTCCCAGGCTAACTGCCTTTTATTTCCTTTTCTTGCTTTATTGCGCTGTCCAGACCTCCAGTACAATGTTCAATGTCCAGTACAATGTTAAGAGTGAGCATTCTTGCTTTTTCCTGATCTTGGGGAGCAGGCAGCATCTAGTATTTCACCAATACGTATAATGTTACCTGTAGGATTTTGTAGATGCTCTTTATAAAGTTAGGGAAGTTTCCCTTTATTCTCATTTTTTTCTGGGAATTTTATCATGAGTGAATGTTGAATTTAATTTTCTTTTATTTTCATAATATCATGTAACTTAAAATTGACCATTTTAAGCACTTTAAAGTATACATTTGATGACAAATAGGACATACTAGTATACTCTGTTGTGCAATCATCACCACTACCTAGTGGTTCCAGAACATTTTCACCACCCCAAAAAGGAACCAACCCCATATCCATTAAGCAGTTACTCCTTTATCCACTTCCCCTTAAGAGTATTGAATTTTGTCAAATGCTTTTTCTGCCTCAGTTGATATGATTATATGAATTTTTAATTTTTTTATCCTGATAATAAGGTGGATTACATTGATTTTTTTCACATAGTGAAATAGCTTTTGCATTTTTGGAATAAATCCCACTTGGTGAGAATGTGTAACAATTTTTTTTATTACTAAATTCTATTTGCAAATATTTTGCTGGGGATTTTTGTATCTGCAATCATAAGAAATATTGGACTGTAGTTATCTTTTCTTTTATCATTATTATTTTTTGTATGTCTTAGTCTGGCTTTGTATCAGGCAATACCAGCAATCGTATTGGGAAGAGTTTTCTCCTGTTCTATTTCCTGGAGAAGATTGTATAGAATTGGAGTTTTTCTTTAAACAATTCTCCAGCAATATCATCTGGGCCTGGAAATTTCCTTTTTTTGGGGGGGGAGGGGGGTTAAATTATGACTTCAATTACTTTAATAGCTATTCAAATTATCTATTTCAGTTAGGTGTGGTAGTTTGTGGGTTTTGGGGGAGCTCATCCATTTCATCTAAGTTGTCAGTTGTATGTGTGTAGAGTTGGTCATAGTATTCCCTCAATATTCTTTGATGTCTGCAGAGTCTGTAGTGATATCACCATTTTATTCATAATATTGGTGATTTACGTCTTCTTTATTTCTTTGTCAGTCTTGCTAGAGGTTTGTCGATTTTATTGACATTTTCAAAGAATTTCCTCTTTTTTTCACTGGTTTTCTCTATAATTTTTCTATTTTCAATTTCACTGATGCCTGATGTTATTTTTATTATTCCCTTCCTTCTGCTTACTTTGGGTTTCTTTTACTCTTTTTTCCCCTAAGTTCTGGAGGTAGAAGTATAGCTGACTAATTTAATATGGTTCCTCTTTTGTAATGTAAGCATTTAGTACTATACATTTTCCTCTCAATGCTACTGTACCTGTGTCCTACTAATTCTGATATATTACACTTCCATTTTCATTCAGTTTTACTTCTCTCAAGATTTCCTCTCTGACCTATGGTCAAAGACTTTCAGGCATTAAGGGGTCATTTCTCTCTCAACTGCTTTTGAGATTTTTTTTCTTTCTCATTCGTTTTCAGAAGGTTGACTATCATGTGTCTTGGTGTGGATTTCTTTGGGTTTATTCTGCTTGAGGTGCTCAGCCTCTTCAATCTGTAGCTTTGTGGGGGGTGAGGGGTTGCCAAATTTGGGGAGTTTTTGGCTATTATCTCTGACTACTTTTTCAGGCTCACCTCTTTTCCTCCCCTTCTGAGACTCTGATGACACAAATGGTAGGTCTTCTGTCACAGTCTCACAGGTTCCTGAGGAACTGATTTTCCCCCCCTTTCAGGCTATTGTAGCTCTGTTGTCTGATTGGGTAGTTTCTATCATTTCTCTTTAAGTTCACTGATATGTTCCGTTGTCCCCACCATTCTGCTGGTGAGCTCATCTGTCACATGATTTTAATTTGATTATTGTATTTTCAGTTCTAATATTTTCATTTGTGTCTTCTTTATATTTTCCTAAGACTTTTTCATTTGTTTCAAGTGAGTTGTAATTGCTCATTGAAGCATTTTCATGCTAGCTGTTTTAAGATCTTTGTCAGATCATTTTAACACCACTGTCATCTTAGTGTTGGTATCTATGGATTGATTTTTTTTTTAATTCAAGTTTATGTTTTTCTGGATCTTTCTATGATGAATGATTTTTTTTACTTAAACCCAGACACTTTGTGTATAATTTTCAAGACTCTAAATCTGAATCGAAACCTTCTGGCTTATCAGGTTTCTTCTGACACCAATTTGGCAGCAAATGGCAGGGGGCGCCTTATTACTGCCAGGAGCGGGGAGAGTCCAGTTAGCTGCTTGGGCTCCATTGACACTGAGGAGGGGCACTCCTCATTACACTGGGCAGGGGCAGGGGTGGGAGTTCCACCTTTCCAACAGGCCTCTCTGATGGCACCTGGCTGGAGCAGTAGGCGCTCCTTGGGGCTCACGAATGAACAATCTGGCTCCCTACTCAGCCTTCTCTCAGGCTACCCTAACAAGGAGCTGGGGCGCCTCATTACAGCCTGTGGAAAGTGGAAGTCTAGGCTCCCCACTCAGCCTTTGATGGCAGATATGGGATGGACTATAAGCGGACAATCAATGGGTCCATCCTGCCTGTCACTACTTGAGCCAATTAGGCAGAGACAGGGTTGAATCATATGAGCATTTATTCCAATACTGCCAGCAGTATGGGAGAGCAGCAGGTCATCCACAAAAGTCTGCTCTGCACCCCACCATAAGCCGGCTGCTTATATTGGGTAGGACAAAGATTACATGGGGAAGTAGGCATGCAAAAGCTGGGGGTCTTCAAAGGGCTGGCGATATGCAAAGGGCTGGGGGTCTTCAAAGCGCTGGCAGCTCTGGTTTCTTCCACAAGGTTGTTAATCTTTCCATGATAATAGGCAGCTCCCTGATGGGGAGGGTGAGCTGCATTTCCAGGTGAGCTCCCAGGTCCCACGTGCAACTCCCAGCCAGGTTAGATATGCCTTCTCTAATCAGAACAAAACAAATATGAAGCACAATTCATATTTCTTACAATTATAGCTGGTCCCCAGTATTCGACTTCTGCCCCTATTAGGGCCACTGGTTTTTGTGTGGTGCTTGGCCAGTGTGGCTGGTTATGTAAAAGTGTATCTCTATTTTGCAGAGAAGAAAACGGAGAATTGGAGATGGGAGGCCCTGCCCCAGGCCTCACAGCTGGAAGGAGAGCTGAGCTCATGGTGCCACCCAGCACCCAGCACCCAGGTAAGTGAGCTCCCGAGGAGGGGCTGGCTCCCACGGCTGCCAGGTGTGAGGCCTGCAGGGATTTTCACTTGGACGGGGCAAGGGGGCTAAGGAGGGGGAACAGTCTGCTCGGTCCCTGCTGAAAAGCGACCTTGGCTTCCGGGAGAGTCTCACCCCCTCAAGCTGGCAGCCAGGGCCCTCCGACGGCCTCTCCTGAGCGCATCATCCAGGCCACCTCTACTCCAAACCTACGTCCTGCACTCAGAACGGAGCCCAGCCCCGGCCTCGTGGGGCCAGCGCCTGCTTTGTTGGCCTTTGTCCTGTCCTGGTTCACTGGGCTCCATGGCGCGTGCCTTCTTCTCCCCGGAGCACTCCAAGCCCGTTCCTGCCTCGGAAAGCCCGTTGGGGCCTTTTCTCTGCAGCTCCTTCCCCCTGGACCGTGGTTCGCCTGGCTGGCTCCTCCGTGGCTGCCTCAACAGAGAGGCCTCCCATCACCTCGCTACAATTGCATGCCGCCCCACCCTGCCTGCCCGGGCACTCTCCTTCCTCCTATCCTGTTTTATTTTCCTTTCAGCACACATCCTTCCCTGAAATTTCCTACATGTTTATTTGTTTACCTGTTTATTTTCTGTCTCTTCCCTGGGGCTCTATGACATGGGATAGGGTCATCTTTATTCAGTCCACGATCAATAAGCAAAACAACGAGATGGATGTGTGCTCAGGGCTGGCTGGGTGCTTGCTGGCTTGGCTTGAGCAGGCCCAGGCTGGGGGAGGAAGGGGGGCTGGCCTGGGGGAGTGCCCAAACACATGCAGGGGTCAGCCTTGTCAGCAGGAGGCTGACTGAGGCCGAGGAACTAGGGAAGCTGCCTGGAGTCTCCATGTCCCTCCCTGGTGCAGCCTTGACCAGAGAGCAGGGTCCTTGGCTCTCCTGGGACCAGCCCTCCACGCATGGACCAGTTCCATCCCCCGCCTGGCTCCTTCCTAGACCAGGTGGGCCCAGGCCTGGAGCGTAGGGCGAGGCCATGGCCTGGCTCTGGTCCAGCTCCTGCACAGCCAGGCCATGGCCCCGCCCTCACTGGCCTCCTCTACTCTGATGAAGGGCTTATGGTTGTCATTTAAAGATTCACTGGTTATTATGTGAAAATGTATGATTATTATTTGAAGTTTCATATCTGTGACTATCTCGCTATCAGACACAGGCTTTGATAAAGAAAGAAAGTACAGAAGTTTAGCACGGTACCAAAGGGTACATCCGCATGACCCTCCTGTGTTGTGGAGGGAAAGAGGAGATAATGCTCGTGTGTGCATATGAGAGAGAGAAAAAGAGAGAGAGAGAGACAGAGAGAGAGAGAGAGAGAGAGAGAGAGAGAGAGAGAGAGAGAGAAGGACGGCCAGCCTGCTGATCCTCAGGTCCTGCTCCTGGACGCACAGCCTGGTGCGGCCCACACCCAACACCTCCGCTCGGAGCCCCCTCCGCCGAGGGAAGGTGGGAGGGGGGAGTGTCACCTCTCATTTCCCTTGGCCAGTTTCAGAGGAGGCAGAGCTGTTTTCTGAGAGGCTCCTGATTAAATGGATTAAAATGTTTTCCTTCACGGTGACTCTGCCAGCTCCCTTCCACCTCTCCCTGGCTCCGTTCCCAGGGAGCGGATGGAGACTGGGAGGAGGCAGAATGACATGTTGTGCGCTTCTAGAGCAATTAGCTTGTGCATCGTCATTTTGGGAAGAGATTTATGGCTGGCTCTGGGAGCATTCCATCCCAGACCTCAGCGCCCCGGATGTGTCTGCTGGAGAAGTTCCTGGAAGTGAAGCCTCCGTATGAATTCCAATTACAGTCAGATGAGAGCCCACTCCTTAAGGACTGCCTTGGACAGGCCTCTCCTGCGGCTCGGGACTGACCTTGAGGCTGCATTGCTGCCAGCCTCAGAGAGGGAGGACAGCGCCGGGCCCAGCCGGGCCCCTGCCAGCCGAGGAACAGGCCGTGTGCTGGGCGTGAGGGGAAAGCTCGGGCAGAATGGGAGGCTGTGACATCTCAGCTGGGGACCATCCTCAGCACCTGCCCCAGGGGCTTCTGAAGGGAGGCACGCAGGGGGCACCACCCATGGTCTAAGGTCTCCCAGGCTCTGGGACTATCCTTTGGCCTCATTACTGAAATAGACCCTCTCGTCCCAGATGGACCCACAAGGCACTGCAGTCACAGGTTCTAGAAGGTCCCAGGTGGGCGCTGGGGCCAGAGCCTACATGTGACCATTAGTGTCTGGGGGCTGCGCCGAGCCCCGGAGAGTCCCGAGCGGAGCTGCCAGGGGCCGATGCGCACTCATTAGCACGTCTGCAGATGGATGTTCCTAGTGGCACCAAGACCCCAAGGACCAAATATAAACCCAAGGAAGCAATTACCTCAGTATTGATTATGAGTTAGGCTAACAACATTATTAATTACATCTGAAGATGTGTATCCACTGCACCAGCCAGTTAATGGCTTCCGTGAGGTATTAAGGCTGCTAATTGGGAAAACAGCAGGTTTGTCAGCAGCTGTAATGACGGCTTCCCTGGGGGAGAGATGGTCAAGGTGTCTGTCCCTCCCCACGACCCAAGCTCTCCCAGGACTCCCTCAGTGGGGCCTCGAGGGCTCCGTCTGTCACCAACACTACTTCCATCCAGCAGTGCTCCCTGGGCTCCTGGCGCCGCCATGAGGGGCGGAGGTGGGCTGAACAGCAACCTGTACGGACGGGGGCAGAGTGGTGTCCAGGGGCCTGCGCTCTGGGCACCGCACAAACCGAGCCCCAAGCCCCTTCCAGGAACAAGAGGTTCTGTAAACCATCCGTCTGGCTCTGGCTGAGGAGCTCAGTTGGTTAGAGTGTCATCCCAATACACCAAGGTTCGATCCCGAGTCACGGCACATACAAGAAGCAACCAGTGAATGCACAGATAAGTGCGACAACAAATGGATTTCTATTTCAAAAGAAAAAGCACAACAAACAAACTTAAAAAAAATCATCTGTTTCTGGATCCTTCCTTCAGACACAGAGAGGTGGAGTGAGTGCCCTGGTGACCAGCGAGTGTTGGGGGGCGGGGGTGGTGGTGAGGCACAGGGCCTGCCTCCCTTGCAATGGGGGCGGCTCACAGGGGGCAGGACTGAGCCCCTTCCCCCAGGACATGAAGGTGGGAGAAGTGTTGGCTCCCTCCTTGGGTTTTCTCCTGCTTCTCCCTCTGCCAGAACCACCTCCCCCTGCCCACCCCCACCCCCCCCACCCCCACCCCCCCCCACCCCCACCCCCACCCACTTTACTTTTGCTTGAAGTGCCTCCTGGAAGCCTCCCTTGGTTGCCCCCCTAGTGGACAGGAGCCCGACTCTGCGTTTCCAGGGGGCCCTCAGGGACATCCCATGGCGGAAGGTTGATGTCCACTTTCCTCTCCCCTACAGAAGCTCAGTAAAGCGACCGACAGATCTGACTGGTTAGCAGGGACCAGGCATAGTTCAAGTTATTTGTTTGTTTAGTTTTTAAACATGTTTTTAATATAAGATCCTGGGACTCGGGGGCCATTTGCTCTTTTTGTGGTTCTAGTGGGGATGTTACAGAATTTACCAGGTGACCCAAAAATATGCAGGAGAACCGGAGATACAGGAAAAACCCATTTATTTTCAGATGTTCCACGTGTGCTAGTACAGTGACTCAGGGGAGACTGTTTCTCTCCAAATCCTGAGCAAGCTCTCCCTTTATACCCCTTGGTTTCTTTGTCCCCCAAATCTGGGATGGGACTTCCGGACCTTTCGAGGGCTTTGCGAAAAGCCCCATGTGTTGGGACGGGGGCCGTGAAACCACACCTAACGCCCTGGCCTGGCGCCAGCACTGGTAACCCCTCCGAGGGTTGTGTATTGTGCATGGTTTATGGCCTCTGTAAAATGTGGGTATTTAGGTAAACCGGTCTTGCAAGACCAGATTGTGGAGAAAGGGGCAGTGACTTAATTATAGGCTATCGAGAATGTACATTAGGTGACTGGAATAGATTCAGATTGCTAGCCCCCCAAAATGTCTTATTTTCCCCATCAGGGAGAGGAGGAAGCAGAGTGCTGGTAGGGGTCTCACCATGGCTGTGGCCACTGCTGCCACTCCCTCTGTGCTCCTGCTGTAAAGGGAGCCCCAGAGGGAGCCAGAGCCCCCCACCCCCACCCCCACCCCCCGGCTGGGCTGCGGGAGGGTTGGCGGTGGAAGGCGATGGCAGACACAGGTAAACTCAACACTGACAGCATCATCCAAGTGCTGGTGGAGGTGAGAGGGCCCAAGCCTGTGAGGTTGTCCAGTTCCGGGAGAATGAAACCAGAAGACTGAGATGCAAGTCCTGCTGGAATGTGAAGCTCACTCAGCGTAGGTGCTGACACCGTGGACAAGCTATGCTTTGCTTCGACTCTCTGAGTGAGGGGTTTTCCGCCAGAAAGCAAGGACCTGTTTCCTGGGAACTATGTGGACAGGGGAAATGGTCATTGGGGACCTTCCCTCATTGGTACAAAATCAAATATCCCGAGAATTTTTCCTCCTCGGAGGAAACCACGAATGCGCCAGCATCAATCGAATGTATGGATTTTGTGATGAAGGTAAAAGAAGATACAACATTAAACTAAGGAAAGCTTTCAGGCTACTTTGTTTACGGTAGCAGCCATCATGGATGAGAGGTTTTACTCTCATGGGGATTGGTCACCAGACCTTCAATCTATGGGGCAGATCTGTTCATCTGGTAACTGGGGGACCAGATCAAGATCTCTTTGGGACCTTTGGGGGCTGAGCCTGATGACGATCCTTGGGCTGAGGTGGAAACGACAGAGGGGTGTCCGTCACAGTGGGTGCAGAAGTGGGTACAGAATTCCCCCGTCAGTGTGACTTGGATCTTACATGTCGTGCCCACCAGGTGGCTGAAGATGGATCTGAATATTTTGCAAAGAGGCAGTCAGAGTCACTATGCTTTCTGCACCCAGTTGTTGTGGAGAGTTTGACCTCGCAGATGCCATGATGAGGGTGGACAAAACACAAATGGGTTCTTCTCAGATTTAAAGCCTGCGGAGAAAAAGAAGCCAAAGGCACAGGCCCCTGACACCTCCACGGGGTCTGATCACAAAGCAGCAAGGAAACAGATGTTATTTGGACCTTGCCTCACTGCGACGTGTAATACATTGTACACAGCCTTCATTCTTAACAATGCAATGGCTATTGGTCAGCTTGCCTCCATTTTCACTTAATCAATGGCATTTGCAAATGAAAGCCGCTCCCTCCCCAACCCCAGTTTGTTTTTTAATTCTCTATTCTTTAGCAAACAACATAAATGACGGTGTTAAAGCTCTGCTCCCCAGGACAGTTTATCCTGTCTAAGGGGTAACGGTACAATTGACCTTTTAAGCATTTCAGTACAACCCATGAATAATGTAAACGCTTGTTTTCTTTAGGATATAAAGAGAGCCCCAGGGTGCTCAATCTGTGCACGTTATTGTCGTAAAATGCAGACCGTTCATGCAAACCACAGCTGACCATTTTTTTAAAAGATTTTGTTTTAAAGGGATTGCTTAGTTCTCTCATTGTCTTGTCATGTACAAACTGGTTTTGTAGCTATCAACATCAGTACTTTCGACCTTGCCGGCCTCAGTGGTATAATGTATATTTAATTAAAGCACACTTTCCCCTACTTACAACGAGGCTCACAGCCACTTGGGACCACAGCACACTACAAAGGGCCTCTGGCAGTGGAGAGTCTATTTGTAAAGGCGGGGAAGAGGCTGCCTGCGGGACCAGAAGCCTGAGAGCCCTGACCTCTTGAGGCGTGAAGGGACAGGGTGCTGCCCTGGGAGCTGGCAGGAGCTGGGCATTTGGTAAAGGGCACTGCCACCCATGGCAGCTGGTGGTGGAGGAACCGGGAGGAGAAATGTTGCCGGGTCACTTTGCTTCCTGCTGGTGCTTCCCAGTCTGAGTCCAGCGTGAGCCAGGAGAGGGGGCCTTCAGGAGACAGGAGTGCCCTGTGGCAGGCCCTCCTCCTTGGAGCCATCTGAGGAGTGGGAGGAGCAGGTGGGCCCATCCCTGACCGCCCAGCCAGCCCCCAGCAGCAGGAGCAGCCCTTCCTGAGCGTGGCTCCCGCTTCCACCTGCCGCCTGGGCTGGGGGCCCAGAGTCTCTGACGTTCCTGCCCAGCACCTCGCGCCGCCCTTGCGCACTGCGCTCCAGCAGCAGCCGTGGGGCTAAAGTGCGCACCTGGGCGTCTGGCCAGGTGCAGGGGGGCGGGGGGGACTGAAGTAACACTCGTTCCTCTGTGGCTGCTGACATCAGCTGGTGACATCACCGGGTGGCCCTGCAGGTGGAGGGCATCAGACGTTCAAATAACTCCTGGGGGAAGGGGAGGGGGGTGTCGTCAACAGTAGGGGCTGCGCCAGGAATGCTCCTGCCGGGGTGGCCGGGGCCGCAGGAGGCCGAAGCCTGTGCAGCTGCCCGAGGGGGTGACCCAGCTCTGTGCTCAGGAGGGCCTGCACAGCTGGGCTCACTCCTGGTGTCTGTGTGTCTGTGTGTGTGTGTTGGGGGCGGGGGTGAGAGGGGGTGCCAGGGCCCCAGCACACGGGACCGCACGGAAGCTGCGGGTAAAGGCATCCAAGTCTCCACGTGCATCCTTCGCACAGAAAGACTATGGGGCTCTTGCCTTCTTCGTGAGGGAGGACCCCACCACGGCCCGTCATCCGTGGGCCAGAGGTCAGGCCCCACTTGCCTTCTGTAGCCCAGGCACCTGCTTTCCACCCCAGGCCGTTCTCCAGCCTGCTCCAGTCTCCCCTGCACCGTCCTCCACGCGGAGTCTCCGAAGGGAAGTCCAGAGCCCGCTCCAAGCTGTCCCTGCTCCTCTGCCTCAGAACAAAGCTGAGCTGAGGGGGGGGGGGGGGGGGGGGGGAGGCAGCTGGGACTCCTGCCGGGCCCTGAGAACTCCTGGGCCTCTCGTTCTTATCCCTGAGGCTGGACGGAGGGGCTGAGGCCTGGGTTGGAGGGTGGATGGCCTCTGAGCGCCACACCCGCGTTCCTGCCTGGCAGCACCACACCTGGCCTCCACTGTCAGTTCCTTCCCGCCATCCCCGCCGGCCGCTCCCTGTCCTGTAAAGCTCAGCCCCACAGCCCCACCCCCGCACAGGCACCCTCCTGAGATGTCACCTCGGGTGCTTCCTGCAGAGCCAGGCCAGGTCGCCTCCCGGGTGGCACTGCCTCCTGAGGAGGGTCCCACGTCAAGGCCAGCAGGGTCTGAGCACAGAGCTCCCAGCTGTGCATCAGAGGGCCCTGGCCCTCAGCGCAGCGCTGAGCAGAAACCCACCCCTGCAAGCAGTGGTGCCAGGCGGAGACAGAAACCCGGCGTCGCCAGGGCAGTGTGTGGGTTTGATGGCAACTGTGCCAGACATTTGGGAGGGACCAGGAAGGACAATTCAGGAGCATCCATCCGGGGTGCTTGGGCGAACCCACGCACGTTGGCCTAGAGCAGTGGTTGGCAAACTGTGGCTCGAGAGCCATGGTTTGCTGCTCTGTTGACTAATGAGTTTGCCAACCACGGGCCTAGAGGACCAGAGCACTGGCTTTCTCTCAGTGGAGGCATCACCCACCCTCCCAGCAGCACTTGTCCCTCCCAACAGGATGCACCCCTCTCCAGGGACCCCTGCAGCCCTACATGACATGCCCCCTCCTCCAGGACCCACCCCTCCCCAGGGACCCCCCTGCCAGAAGCCAATTCCATCATGCCAGCAGGGTTGAACCATCTGGAATGGCTGAGGGCATTTCCCCAAACCTGAAAAGGATACATAAATGATTGCTTGCTGCCAGACAGCTGAGGGCATTTCAACCTACATGTTATTGCCTCCTGCTGGCCAAACACCTGAACAGCCGTAGGCAGTTGCCCCAATCTGACAATGGATTCTGTATACTAAACCTTGCCTTTGTTATATGCCTACTTTGCCTTAGGACAATTTGTGCTAATAAAAAGCAAGGGGTCCAGAGAGACAGGAGGACTTAGTTCCTTTAGCTAAGTCTTCTCTGGCTCCCCAAAATGCCTTCCAAAATTATGTTCCGTCTCTGGACTCTTGATTAATTTACAGCAGCCTCTTTTCCAGATTCCTGAACCCTTCTAGATGCTGGACAAGACCCCCCGGCACCCCCCATTCCTGAATGACATGCCCCCTCCTCTAGGACCCACCCCTCCCCAAGGACCCTCCCTACAGGCCCCACCCTCTCTGCCCCAAGGGTCCCACACTCCCGACCTCACTAGCCTGGTTCTCTTGCCTCTGGTAACGAAGAATTAGCAGACTGTGCTGGTGTTAGAAAGACCAAATGGTGCGTGCTGAGCAGCAGTGAGACAGAAGATGAAGGGCTTGGGACCCTGGTGAACCTGGGGTCAGAGTGAAAGACGGGATCAGAGAATGAAACCGGGGCCTATGCCACCAGCCCTGTTATCCTGTTGGAGAGAAGTGGTCAGGATTAGGATCCCGCTGGTGAGGCCTGGTGGGCGGGTCGGGGGCAGAGGGGCGCAGGCCTCCTTGCCTTTGTTCCAGCCCTTCTCCAGCCCAGTGTCCTCGCCCATCTCTCCTTCCATCCATTCGATTCTAACTCGTCAAGGAAGTCTCAGGTGCTGCTTCCTCCATGAAGCTTGTCTTGATCTCAGGCAGGATGACTCACTCCATTTGGGCGATGTCTCTGTATTATCCCCCTTCTCACCTTCAGCCAAGTACTCGCCTTTGCCCCAAAGGCAATCCTTGTGGGGGAGTTTCAGGTCTGATTTGACTCTATACCCTCCCGACCCCACCCCACCCCACAGGACCCAGCACAAGGCTGTTCTCATGCTATCCATCAATAGATGTTGTGGAAGACGCTTCTCTCTCACACACACCCTGCCCCCTTGGGCCTCTGGGAAGCGCCCCACGAGGCCAGGTGGGTCCTTTCACGGGAGCTCCTGGATTATGACAGCGTGTGAAGATGCAGGAGGTCGCATTTACCAGGAGAGTGAATGTGGCTGAGTAGGTCTGGGGGCTCAGGACACCACGTATTTAATGAAGGATGGAGATCAGCCCCAGGGTGAGCCATCATCTGAGGAATCGACGAGGCTGTGAGGGGCGGCAGAAGACCCAGGCCCTGAGAACAGTGCTCTGGGGAGGGGTGGTGAGAAACAGGATGGGAAGGACACATAAGACAATAAAATAAAGGAAGAGAGAGGAAGAGTCGCCAAGGAGTCCTGATGTGTCCTCTGATTCTGTCAGACATTTTTGGAACACACGGGAAGGTGCTAGAAACAGATAGCAGGCCCGTCCCTGTGTCTTTCTGACGGCGCTGGCTCCATGCACACTCAGCTCTGGTGAACGTCAGCGGGGGATCTGTGCTGCCCTGAGAAGCACCACGGTGCAGGGCCAGGTCCTCGGAGTGAGCGCCTGCAATCCCCTAGGCTGACATAGGCCACAGAGTGACAGAGGAGGAAGAGCCGGGGAGAAACCCTGACCTCGCCCCCATCCCACTGAGCCTGGGCCACAGGCCCTCGCTGGCCCTCCAACCATAGCTATGCGCATGGAGCCTTCCCTTTCCTGGGAAGACCTTTCTGAGCCCAGATGTCCCCCCACACCTTGCTCTTCAGCATGTGTCCTTAAAGCAGCCACATCATTGGCGCCATGAACTTGGCCTAGCCCAGCCCCCAGACCAGGATCTGCATTTTCCTAGAGATTCATGGACAAAAGCAAGAGAAAGGCCTATCTCAGGTGCTGTCCAGCAGCGTGACCTCCCCATGACCTTCTGTGACAGGCTGGCTACTGGAGGTGCACTCCCCCAAAACCTACCCCCAAAAGCTGGCCCTAAACCTGAAGGGAGGTCAGGGCTCAGCAAGGAATGAGAAAATGAAATCAGGTACTGGGCTCAGCACTTTCTTGGGGTCTTAAAAACCTGGCCACCGTGACCATGGGGCCATAAGCCGTATCGCATGCTGGTGCCAGCAACTCCACTCCACGTCACTTGGAGCTGCATGAGCACCCAGGTCCCTTCTCGCCCAGCAGGGCCTGGTCTCCCCCTCTGCAGGGGGACAGAAGTCTTGCTTGTTTGGGAGACTTTGGAGAACATCGCCTGCCTGTGCAAATGCACACAGAGCTGACAGATCGCCGCGCTCTCACTCCGCGCTGGGATCCGACCGCAGTCGCATTGCGGAGAGGCCGCTGTTCTCATCCTCAGGCGGAGCACCTGCCTGTGGTCCGGGGGCCGGAGGGAGACATCCCCGGGACAGCAGGGACCAGAGCCCAGAGCGGCGTCCTTCCAACAGACCCTGCCACAGCAGGACAGCTTGGTGTAAGGAAGGTGGAAACGGCTGTTCCTGGCCTTGTCCCCCCCCCCCCCCCCCCCCCCCCCCCCCCCTCGCAGAGGAGTGAGGATGTGTCCAGCGTTGGTATTGCAGGAGAATGCGTACGCAACCAAATCACTTCCTGGGAAAGAGAGGACCTCATCCACCAACCAGCCTGCAGCTTCCGGGGAAGACCCTGCAGCGGTGGGCGGGCTCACAAAGGGTCTGGCCTATGCCCGGGGCAGAGGGCGCCAGGTGCCTCCACCCTGTGCCCGCCTCGGAGCAGCGGACCCCCGTGAAAGCAGCGGTGGCTCTGAAAATGCCGCTCTAAGCCAAGAGACAGCCCGGAGGAGTGACACACACCCAGCAAGGAACGAGGCTCCGAAGGACAGCGGAGCGGGAACCCGGCTGCCGTGGCCCGGCCACCTGCCCCCCTTTCAGATCGGGAAGCGCAGAGAGGGTCGATGACAATGAAGCCCACCTGTGTGCTTCGGAGAACATTCTTCTCTCTTTTTCTTCATTTTTCCCACAATACACACGCGTCACAGCTAATCCAGCAGAAAGGAGAAATAGAACTCCCTCCTAGCCCCCCCACACCGACCACCTGAGGAGGTCGGGCTGTGCTGGGCCAGGCCCGGTGCTTCCCACAGCCGCTGGGTGAGGCAGAGGCTTGGAGTCCAGGGCCCCCATCTGCAGGAGCACAGCCCTGCCAGGTGTTTGGAATGTGTATGTGTATACGTTTTGCTCTAAAAATCTTCTCCGAGTACATATTTTTGTAACATGACTCAATTTCATAAATGATTATGACTCCCTTGCTGTATCAGAAATGTACTTCAGTAATAAACTGACGAGCTATAGAATTCCATTGTGTGTACATTCCAGGATTTATCTAACCAGTCTCTTATTGCTGGACTCACGGGTTGTTTTGAATTTTTTCCTGTTATAAATAGCACTTGCAAAGGTAAGTCTTGTGACCAAACAATATCACACATC
Organism: Cnephaeus nilssonii; assembly: GCF_951640355.1. NCBI lineage: Eukaryota > Metazoa > Chordata > Mammalia > Chiroptera > Vespertilionidae > Cnephaeus > Cnephaeus nilssonii. Next base: position 9,487,899 of record NC_137087.1, read on the forward strand.
CCCAATTATTTCTTCAGAACCTCAGTAAGTAAAATCAACGACAGGCATAATTCTAGGGCTTCCCGTAGAGAGGGCATCCATCTCTCCTAAAGCGCCCTCCCAGCAGGTTTACCAGCAATCGCCGCCGGCCGTGCGCCCGCTTCCACAGAGACGTAAAACCAGCCAGTTCCTGCCGCAGCTTTTGCCACGTCAGGAAAGTCATACATTCCCCTAATTGAAAAAGCATCCCGTCATTATTACACATGTATCCCCGCCCGCTGTGCGTGAAGCCTGTGCTAGGCCCCGAGAGGCACAAACCCGAGGCCGCCACTATTCAGAAACGCTCAGAGACCCCAGTCTGCTCCTCCCAATACCCCCAATGCCCTTAGCGCTCCAGAAAGGTGCCGCTGCATGAGGGGCCTGGAGGCAAGTGGCATGGTGACCCGCCCCCCCCCCCCCCCCCCCCCCCCCCCGCCCAGGGTCTTGGGTCTCTAGGAATCAGCAGGTACTCCCCTGTCCATCCTCCTTCACTCCTGCCACACCTGCTTGGCACCCCTCACAAGAGGGCACCCATCTCTACTATGTAGACATTCCACTCCGATTCCCGCGCGCTGGGCTGGGGACTCTCACTAAGGCTCAGGCTGTGCCGGAGACTCAGGGAGGCGGCTGGGTGAGGGAAGAAGAGGCTGCCAGGGAGAGGCCTGGAGTGGCCGAGCCATGCCAAGCAGCTTGAGGAACGCAGCATGCACACCTGGGAGGAATGAATGACTGAGAGTCAGATGGGCCCACCTTCAATGCTCTGCCCACCTTCCTTGTTCTGCTACCAAGAGCCCCAGGGAGGCTGTGTGAGCCCAGGAGGGAGGAGGGACTGTTCTGCCAGTGGAGGAGCAAGCTAGTGAGAGGCCGAAGCCAGGCCAAGGGCAGAACAAAGGGGTACCTTGAAGGGGACGGCCTTAGAACGGTATCAGAGGCCCAGACAAGAGGACCCACGCCCGATGCGGGGGAGGGAGAGACGGAGTCTAGGGGAGGGGACATTTCCCTTGGGTATTACATGAAATGGGAAAGGCAAACTTAAGGACAGATTAGAGAATGGTTTGGGACATCATGAATTTAAAGTGCCTCTGAGGCAGCCCAGCGGAGCTGTTTGGCAGGAACTTGGACACATGGGTCTGGAAAAGTAGGTCACTGTGATGGCTAATTTTATGTGTCGACTGGACTGGGCTAAGGGATGCCCGGAGCTGGTAAAACATTCTTTCTGGGTGAGTGAGCGTGTTTCTGTAAGAGATTACCATTTGAATTGTGAACTGTGTTAAGCAGTTGACCCTCCTCAATGTGGGTGGGCGTCATCCAATTCACTGAGAGACTAAACGGAACAATGAAGGGTGAATTCGCTCTCTCTGCCTGAGCTGAGACGTCCCTCTTCTCCTGCCCTTGGACATCAGAGCTCCTGGGTCTTTCAGACTCCAATGGGGTCTTGTAATAGCAGCCACCCGATTTTTCGGGCCTAATTATTCCACTGGCCTTCCTGGTTCTCCAGCTCGCAGACAGCAGACTGGCCTCCATGACTGCATGAGCCAGTCCTTACAGTCTGTATGTCTATCTTCCTATCCATCCATCTATCTATCTATCTATCTATCTATCTATCTATCTATCTATCTATCCATCCATCCATCCATCTATCATCTATCCTATTGGTCCTGTTTTTCTGGAGAGCCCTGACTAGTACAGTCACCCTCTCTGAGTCCCAGTGTCCTCCTACGGAAAATGGAACTGGAGAGAACGCTGGCTAGGAGGCCTTGGCATACATTTGTGTGGATGAAGCAGGAGGGTAGGGAGGACTCGGCCCAGGGGAAGAGCAGCACCAGAGTGCAGAGAGCCAGGCAGAAAGCCCTGTGCCCCGCCCCCGGGGTTTCCAGGCATTCACTGGCAGGTGAGAAGGCACCAGGAGGACAGGCTGCCAAGGAGGGTCAGAAAGAGAAAAGTAGATACATAGTAGGGCGCCGTCAGGAGAGCCGAAGGAGAAACATTTTCTAAAACAGACCTATTAAAACTGTAAATGCAGTTTCCTATTGACTTACAAATCCACCTCCAAGAAGCTGTCCTTCCAAACCACTTGCACACGTGCTTGAATATGTGTACACAAATAGGCATGTTTTTTGCAAGACAGAAGCATTTGAGGCAACCCCAGTGCCTAAGGCAGCACCTGGAATGCAGTAGTACTTCATATACCATCTGTTTAATGAATGAATAAACTCAGTCTCATTAATAGGACTATTGATTACCTAAATTATGGGAAATCAATTCCAGGAGAACTCCGCTGCTGTGAAAAAAATACCTCTTATATTTTGAGATGCCTCTGGTGTGCTGCAAAATGAAAAAAGTAAGTCACCAAATGCTTTGGGCTCCTTTTTGAGCATATCTCTGTGTAGCTATACATATGTATTCCTGTGTTACACATTACAGACTCACATCTAGTGTCAGGCTTTGTTGGGAACGTGCTCTCGGGTGAGACCTGTACGGGTGGAGGAGAGCACGCGAGGGCAGGGGAAGCCAGGCACTGCCATGGAGCAGCCTCACCTGATCCCGCTGGGAGCTCCGGAGCGTGAATGGCAGCGGAGCTGCCCACCTCGAAGCAGGGGCCAGGCTTTATTCTGCCATTGGTTGGGGCTGCCCCACGGAATGGGCATGGGCTCCCAGTCATTGCTGCTTGAGGCCGATCATTGCTGCTGAGGGTGCTTCTCCAGAGAAGGGTGCAACTCTGAACCATGAACAGCTGGGCTAGGTGCATCGGCCAGATGAAGAAATCGCAGCAGCACAGATAATATCTAATACAGATGTACAGGCGTGTGTGTGTGTGTGTGTGATATCTAATACAGATATACGTGTGTGTGTGTGTGTGTGTGTGTGTGTGTGATATCTAATACAGATGTACAGGTGTGTGTGTGTGTGTGATATCTAATACAGATGTACAGGTGTGTGTGTGTGTGTGTGTGTGTGTGTGTGTGTGTGTGTGTGTGATCTAATACAGATGTACAGGTGTGTGTGTGTGTGTGTGTGTGTGTGTGTGTGTGTGTGTGTCTTTGCAGATGCACAGAAAAAAACTGGAACAATATTGCCTACAGGATTAATAGTGATTACCTCTGAAAATGGACATTGGGGCTGGAGGAGGACATTGAGAGAAGAACATTTTTTTTTCATTTACTACACTTTTGTAGTAGGTGCATTTTCTTATTACATTTGTAAAAAAAACAAAAGGAAGTTGGCCGGCATTAGAAGCTGCAGACAGGCCAAGCCATCTAAAAGTGGAGAAGAAGCTTAGGGGTCTGTAAGCTCTTGGCTGCAGGGTGGTTGAGGTCAGCTCACAGGAACCCGGGGGGCCATGGGGCAGGGCCAGCAGTCAGGGCGAGGGGTTGGAGAGCAGGGCTGATGGCTGGAAGCCACACCTCCTGGTGATACAGGGACCCTCCACCAAATGATCCTTTCTTGGGCTGACACTCCCCATCTTACCTGATCTCAGCACTCACTCTGTAATGAATGGTTTTTCCTTTCGCTCCGAATGGAAGAACAAATTGGGAGTCTTAATGAAATTATGCCAAGGGTTGAGTGTTCCTTCCTGGAAGATGAATTGAACACAATGTCATGAGGCAGGAGAACAAGAGCCTGTCAGGAATTATGCTTGTTGTTGCTGGAAGTTTCCTATTAGCAACCACAGAGAGAGCCTGGTCTACTCAGAGGTCATGGATGGGGGAGGGTGGTGACTAGACAGCTGCAGAGGAGACTAGCCCTGGGGGCCTCAGAGCCCTTGCACCCCATCCCTGTCACAGCCAAGCTTCCCCTGAGCCCCCAGCCTAGCATTATCCTGGTCCTGTCAGGGGATGGGAACCGTGCTGACAGTCTGTCTGGGAAGGGGCCACGGCCCATGTAGCAGGGAGTGAGGGCTCACCCACTGTCTGCTGGGAAGGGGCCACGGCCCATGTGGTGGGGAGTGGAGGGCTCACCCTCTGTCTGCTGGGAAGGGGCCACGGCCCATGTGGTGGGGAGTGAGGGCTCACCCTCTGTCTGCTGGGAAGGGGCCATGGCCCATGCAGTGGGGAGTGGAGGGCTCACCCTCTGTCTGCTGGGAAGGGGCCACGGCCCATGTGGTGGGGAGTGAGGGCTCACCCTCTGTCTGCTGGGAAGGGGCCACGGCCCATGTGGTGGGGAGTGAGGGCTCACCCTCTGTCTGCTGGGAAGGGGCCATGGCCCATGCAGTGGGGAGTGGAGGGCTCACCCTGTCTGCTGGGAAGGGGCCATGGCCCATGCAGCGAGGAGTGAGGGCTCACCCTCTGTCTGCTGGGAAGGGGCCATGGCCCATGTAACAGGGAGTGGAGGGCTCATCCTCTGTCTGCTGGGAAGGGGCCATGGCCCATGCAGTGGGGAGTGGAGGGCTCACCCTGTCTGCTGGGAAGGGGCCATGGCCCATGCAGCGGGGAGTGGAGGGCTCACCCACTGTCTGCTGGGAAGGGGCCACAGCCCATGCAGCGGGGAGTGAGGGCTCACCCTATCTGCTGGCTCAGAGCAGCCCCCGGTGGGGTCTGTCCAGGCTGCTTGGGCTGCTATAAGAAGCTGCCATAGACTGGGTGGCTTCACCAGCAAGCATGTACTCCTCCCAGTTCTGGAGGCTAGAGGTCCAAGATCAGGATGCCGGCACGGATGGGTTCTGGTCCACTGCCTTCTCGTTGTGTCCTCACTGGCAGAGAAAAAGCCAGGGCCAGCTCTCTTTCTCCTTTATAAGGGCACTAATCTTATTCTGAGGGCGTCACCTTTCTGACCTAACTACCTCCCCAGGGCCCACCTCCTAATGCCATCCTATTGGAGGTTAGGGTTTGTTTCAACATGTGAATTTGGGGTGGGGCACCAGCATGTAGTTTGTAACAGTGGTGATATTCCAAGATGGTAAATCTTCAGGAAAAGACAACCTTGAAAGCTCTTGACAAATTTGGAGCAACATGTCATGTGATTATGATGGCACTTAAGCACGTGGCTCTGGTAGGATCCAAAAGCGTGGCTAGTGCTAAAAAATACGCACCACTGGTGTGAATGAGCCTGTAAACACGACTGAGCAGATGAGTCATCCTCCAGGAAACACTGAGGATTCCAGAGGCTCAGCCAAGCTCCGGCATTAGCTCCTCAGAGCCCCTCTCCGGAATGTTCTCACACTGTGGAAGCCTTTGGAAAAGCATGATGTCAAGAAAAAGGAAAGGAAATATTAATGACAGATGGATTAACACAACAAAGCAAATATGTATGATGGGTGTTACACCCTAAAATCTGGGTATGCAGAGCCAACTTTTCTCTCTGTTGCTAGGAATGACAACAGTTAGAACTAACAAAAAAATGCTTGGGCATATGAGGTAGGTGGTTAGGATGGTTAAAGACAAGCCATTGTGGGTGACCATGGGTCTCAGTTTAGAAATGATGGCCACGGGTCACACAGGTCACTAATGCCTTTGCCAGATCACATGAAGTGGAATGTTGAGACTAGAGGTACAAACATGGGATGGTATATGACAGTATCCCCCGTCTCCTCCCAGGTAGACTACACGAATTACAGCATCATTTTCAGCAAAAGTAGGACATGGTAATGATCTAGAGACCCAAAATTTGTGTAAAGACTATCAAAATAAAGTGAAATCCATGGAGAAACCACACAGAGCAGGTATGAGAGAAACTGAAGCTGGAACAGAGTCACTTTGAGCAGCATATCTCAGGAGACAATAACAAAAATTGCCTTCCCTGTAGGTAAGGGGCAAACTCACAAGGGACAGAACCATACCCCTGAACAACGAAGAAAATGTTATCAAAACATCTAAGGAATAAGGCTGCAGTTCTTAGCCCTGATAAATCCCAAAACATGAATTTCACAGAACATGCTTCTTAAACATACATAATACAATACATCCCAAAACAACATGAGTTTTTTTTTTAATCCCACAATTTTTGGAAATAAATAACATACTAACAAATAGCCTTGGGGTTAAAAAGAAAATTGAGGAATACTTAAAACTATATGATAACAAAAACACAATTTGTCCAAAAGAAATTTTTAGATGGGTAAGTATAGTCTTAGATGTAGCTTTTGGAGAGTATGATTAAAAGTAAAGAAACTGCCTGGTTGGTGTGGCTCAGTGGCTGAGCATCGACCTATGAACCAGGAGGTCACGAATCAATTCCTGGTCAGGGCACATGCCCCCATTGTGGGCTCGATCCCCAGTGTGGGGCATGCAGGAGGCAACTGATCAATGATTCTTTCATCATTGATGTTTCTACCTCTCTTTCCCTCTTTCTTCTTCTCTGAAACCAGTAATATATATATATATATATATATATATATATATATATATATATATATATATATATTTTTTAAAGTAAAGAAACTAAGCATTCAATTTAAGAAGTTGGAAAAGAGTAAAGCCAACGAAACAAGACAGAAGGAAATAATAATAATCGGGGATGAGCTCAATTAAGTAAAACAATGAAGAAGATTAACAAAAGCAAAAATAAAGTCATTGTAAAAAAATTTTGGGGCTTTCTCTGTTTATTGGGAGCATGTGAACACATATGAAACAAAAAAGAACAATCCAAGACTGTATATTATAAACAATATAAACATGGCAGTGTAATATCATTGACAAAAGGACTGGACAAGATGATCAAAGACTTTACTTCTAATTAGATGTTGTTGATTTGCATCCTTTTTTAAAATTAAATTTATTGGGGTAACATTGGTTAATAAGATTGTATAGGTTTCATGTGTATATTTCTATGATACATGATCTGTACATTGCATTATGTGCCCACCACCCAAAGTCAAATCTTCCGTCACCATATATTTGTCCCCCTTTACCCTTTACTAACCCTCCACGCCCCTTCCCTCTGGTAACCACTATACTATTGTCTGTGTCTATAAGTTTCAGTTTTATATCTCATATATGAGTGAAATCATATGCTTAACTTTTTCTATCTGACTTATTTCATGTAGCATGATATTCCCAAGATCCATCTATATGTCACAAATGGCAGTATTTCATATTTTCTTATGGCTGAGTAGTATTCCATTGTCTATATGCACCATATTGTAAAATTTAATAGGCTAGATATACATCTCAAAATACTCACCAAGGAAAAAAGACAAGTATAAAAGCAAAATATGGGAGAAAATGCACCACAAAAACTTAATAATGAAAACAGAGTGGAAGTGGGTATTTTTAAAATAATAAAGGAGTATTTTATGTAAAAAAAAAATCTGAAACCCTAAATGAAATTAATGAAGTTCTGTACAAATATAGAAAGTTAAAATAGCATGAACAAACACAAAAGAGCAGCCAAAATGGGGAGACAAAGAAACATGCCCCAAATAAAAGAAGTGAAAAATCTCCAAAAAAAAAAGCTAAATAAAATGGAGGCAAGCAATTTACCAGATATACAGTTTTAAAAAATGATTATAAGGATGCTAAATGAACTTATTCAGAACTACAACAGCATGAAAAAGGAGGGTGTGTCTTTTTCCTTCACCAGATTAGGGAAGTTTTTAGTCATTATCTCTTTAAATGGGTTCTTGATACCTTGCTCTCTCTGTTCTCCTTTGGTACCCCTATGATGTGGATGTTGTTATGCTTTATGTTGTTCCAAATGCCCCTTTAACTACCCTCATTTTTTAATTCCTTTTGCTGATTGGGTGTTTTCTGCTACCTTGTCTTCCAAATAGCTGATTCAGACCTCTGCTTCATCCAACCTACTGTTTATTCCTTCTAGTGTATTCTTCATTTCAGATATTGTATTCTTCATTTCTTACTGGCTCTCTTATATGGTTTCTATGTCCTTTTTCATGCTGTTGTAGTTCTCAATAAGTCCCTGTAGCATCCTTATAACCATTTTTTTAATGTATTAGGTAGATCAGTTTGCCTCCCAGTCTTGGTAGTGTGGCCTTTTGTAGTAGGTTCCCTGTGGAATCAAGTGGTTCAGTTTCCTTAATCACCTGAGCTTAGTTCTCTAGGAACATCCCTTGTGTAGGTTATGTGAGCCCTCCTGTTAAAACTGAGTCTTGATTGCTCTTGGCCTCTTCATGTGTGGGTTCAACTTTCAGGCTGGCTGACTGTAAGGATTGACCTTGACCATAATATATGAGCTGCTGTGCAGTGGCTGGCCACACTAAGTGGAATTTGCCTCAGCAGGGTCTGGTGCTTGCTGAGATCTCTCTTTGGATATGCTGCTTGTGAAGCTAATTGGATTTTGCTCTGATGTTGTGTGAAGCTGGCCAGTGGTTTTCTTGGTTCTGGGGTCTCTTGGGAGGGACTCTGGTGCAGGTAAATATCAGATGCTGCCTGTAAGTGCCCTGGGTAACCTGTTAGAAACTACAGAGCAATCTACACTTTATGGCTGCCTCTTCTGGCTCTAGGTGTGTAGGGGAAGAACCAAGCTGTGCATTAAGGCTGGCTTCCACCAGCACTGAGTTCAGAGGCAGGTCAGGAAAAGGCCGAAGGCACTGCAAGATCCGCCTCTGCCTTCCTCCGCCCCTGGCTGCCTATTAGGCTCAGTCACTTAAAGGGCCTCTGGCAGTATTTGAATTGCATTAGTTCTCAGTGCGTCATCAGGTAAGGGGAAGTGGTGTTCAGATTGATATAGGTTCAAACCAGTGTCAGTTCTGGATCTGAGGCCACTCGGCAAATGTTCCAGGGTACACCAAGCCTTGCTGCAACCTGCCAGGTGCTTACAGACATTTGTGGTGGGGTAGGATCCTAGGAAAGCATCAGGGTTAGGCCAGCAGAGTTTATCAGGCCCCAAAAGATCGTCATTTCTCCATGTGAAGGGAGAGCTCTGTACCAGTTGGTGTGTAAGGGAAAATTGCCCCTGTCCTAGAGCCACACATTTCAGTCTGTCCCAGATTCTGCTGGAAGCCCAAGTTCAGCAGGCAGGGCCTCCTATAGTCAGTCGGGAGGGTAGGGCTAGTGGATCTCCTGGGAGGGGGAGTATCTGTCAGTCTTTGGGGAAAGGAGGGAGGAGTGGCACTCACCCCAGAGCCATTCAACAAAGTCACCGACACCCCCTGAGTCTAACTGGATTTCTACACACCCTGTCCAGGCGGCTGACTCCTCAGCAGGGTGTGAATTCCACAGGATGGGGTGACAGGGAGTCCAGGGGGTGAGGCTATTGCTTTTCCCCAGGCTGATCCCATAAGAAGGGGCATGCTCCAACCAAGAAGCATGGCATCTGCAGTGTGGGAGGGGGGTCTCAGCACAGGGATCCTAGTGGCTGTCTTTTCAGCTCTCTTCCCAGTCTCTCCTCACATGATTCCAGTGTGCTCTGCCATCCCTCTGCCCAAAGCCCTGTGTGAGTGGCTATAAAGGAGAGTTTGTACATTGGCCCTTGAAGAGGGCACCTGTGCCTCTCACAGACTCCTGTCTCTCCCTGGTGGACAGAATCCCCGCTGATTTAAACAGCCAAATGTTATATGGGTGCCTCTCTCCAGCTCTGGTGCACTGGGCTAGGGAACCCGGCCTGGGGCTGAGACCCCATGGTCTTCAGGTGGAAACTTCGTACCTGTGATATCACTCTGGGAGCTCAACTACTCTCCGTGGGAGTGGGGCCTGCCTGTTTCATGTGCCTGCCCTTCCTGCCAGTCTCTATGGGGCTTTTTCTGTAAATCCCTGGTTATAAGACTTCTGTTCACTAGTGTTTGGTTGGTTATTCACATTGATTGTTCTATATTTTAGTTGTAATTCCAATTTGGTCCTTGGAGGATGGATGGTAGCCTCCACATATTCCACTGCCATCTTGGATCTCCCTGGACATTTCTTTAAAATGTCATCAAAAGCCAAGATGATCTTTAAAAAATGGAGCGACAATTAAAGATCTAGGGTAAGACATTATTTTTTTAATGTCAATTTTCTCCTAAGCTTCTAATTCAATACAGTCCCAATAAAATTCAATTACATTTTTTAGAAACTGAACAAACAATATAAAATTCATTTAGAAGAATAGAGTGAGTGAGTAAAACAATTTTATAAAAGAGCAATCAAATGTAAGACAACTTTATAAAAGAGCAATGAAGTGTAATGTGTTTTACTAAGTAGATATTAATGAATACTACAAAGTAAATGTATATACTTGGTATTGATGCAGGAGCAGACAAGTAAACCAAGAGAACAGAATAACAGAATAGAGATCTCAGAGATAAACCTTTGTATATATGGAAATTTAAATAAACAATTTCAGTTTAACAGAGGGTGCTGGGAAAATTGGCTTACTCTACAAAGATGAAATCTAGATAGATAAAAGACAGACTATAAAATGTTAAACTCTGAAGGCAACAAAATAAAACATAAAGGAATATGTTTATGACCTAACTATAATAAAGAACTTTTACAAATCTCAGATCATAAACCAGAGACAAAAATTGATGAGTTTATGCTCATTAAAATTATGTTTCTTTAAAGAGAAATAAAAAAACACCAATAGTAGACAACTATAACACACGAAACAGATCAAGTGGATAAAAAAATGACTAGGAGTAAAGAATATCTAAACAACAAAATTGATAAGGTAACTCTTATGGAGATATGTTGACTATTACACCTTGGAGAATATGCCTTCTTCTCAAGTGCACATGGACCACTCATAGCAAGTGGCCGCACATCAGTTCACAAGGAAAGCACCAGTAAGTTCAACAAGCTGAAAATCAGCGTGTGTTTTTTAATCACTTTGCAACAGAACTTGGAAATTAACATAAAATATTTTTAAAAGCCGCTCACTCTGAAAATTGAAAAACCTATAAGCTACTCTTGGATGAAAGGAAAGAAATAGAATCAAGTAATATAGAATTTCTGAAATATAAAAATAATAGAAATGCTTTACTTAATGCATTGTCAGAGGAAAGTTCATTATCTAAAAAAACCAAAAGTAGTCAATAAATTGTAGCTCATAGTGAGGCAGGATAGTAAGAAGCCAGGAAAATTTCTGGGAAAGTGAAATGTGGAAACAGAGACAAGAAAATTAAACAAAGGCCAAACAATTTGAACACCTTACAGCCAGCTAGTGAATCGCAAGGCCTTATCTTCACCACCCCAGAACACTTGAGAGCAAATGATTTATACCTCCTCCTTAACCAGAGGAGACATAGCTTAAATCACCCTGGTAGGGGAGATAGAGAATAGAGACCCAATTAATGCCAATTGTGCCAGCTAAACCCAAGGAGGGATGAAGTCAGGGGAACTAATAACAAAAACCCCATTAAAGCCAGACAGACCCAAGATGAAAGTAAAACAGTAGAGCAGACCAAAGAATAATCCCAAACTCCCCTATACGCTGCTTTTGATGCATCAGCATATTAAAGATGAACCTGAAAAGCGGATGAATATCCTGCTGCAATCCTCCCCTAAGATTCTCACCTGCAGAGGAGAGATCAAACCCTCAAGACAAAGGATATCAGTGTGGGCTCGCTCTAGAGCAGGCTATGCCCCTTCTCGGGCCTATGCCCATTTTACTTCCTCCTAAACTCTAAGGGTCCCCAGGAGACTTGCAACCAGGAGAGCAGTGGGCAACGGCAGCTCATCCTGGGCTTACCCCCTGATCCTGTCTCCGAAGCCCCCTTTTCCTCTGACTTCCCAGTGAGCTAACAGCAGCCTCGCCCTGGCTCACTTCTTGCCTATGAGGCTTCAGGGAGCCAAAGCAGAGCACCAGCTAGGCTCTCCCCTGTTGCTTCTTCTCCCCTAAGTCCTTCCTTTGTTTCACTGTCTCCAGCTGTAATAAACATACTCTCCATATCACCTGGACTCACATTGTGAAATCTTTCCTGCACCAAGTCAAGAACCACCAACTACAGCCCTAGCCGGTTTGGCTTAGTGGATAGAGCATTGGCCTGCAGACTGGAGGGTCCCAGGTTCAATTCTGGTCAAGGGCACATGCCTGGGTTGCAGGCTTGATCCCCAGTGTGGGGCGTGCAGGAGGCAGCCGTTCAATGATTCACTCTCATCATTGATGTTTCTATCTCTCTCTCCCTCTCTGAAATCAATAAAAATATATATTTTAAAATCAACTTAAAAAAAAAGAACCACCCACTACAACCAATTGAGTCCCTGGCCAGTAACAATAAAACTAAAAAAGAACAACAAAGTCACCAAAAAGAAGCATAAAGATCAAAATAATAAAATAAAATAACATAATTAATGAGGTTGAGAACAGAAAAATAAGAGTAATTAATAAATTGAAATCCTGATTATTTACTAAATTTTTAAAAGACAGGAAAAATAATAATATAAATAAAGAAATAACAAGGTAAGAAAAATCACTTAAATGAAAGAAATTTAAAGATTATATCTACCAATAATTTGAAAACCCAGAGTAAACTGAAACTATTTTGTTTGTACTATAGAATTAAGTAAATGCTTTTGAGGAGAAGGAAATAAAAATATGAAATAAGGCAAGAAGAAGAATGCCCTATGGTTAGATTAGAATGGGGGGGTAATAGGATATACTCCTAATTTAAAAGCAAGCAAACAAATACATACATTTTCCGCCTCTGCTCGCCGAAGGGCCTAGAAGCATGACATGCCAAGAGCAATGAGTATAACTAGAGCCTCCATCTTGGTTCCTACAGCCATTCCTTCACTAAACTGAATCAAGGTTTCTTGTCAAAATGGTTAAATCCAACACCAGGTCAGGAAAAGTACATTGAGGCACATTTTATTGGTCCGGAAAGTAAGGAAGTGCTTGGAAACTGACATAACTAAAAAAACAAAATCTGAAAACATGTAAATTAAGCAACCCAATTCTAACAACCCATGGGACAAAGAAGTCTCAAAGTAAAATAAAAAGAAAAATACATGGAACTGAATGAAAAGTGAAAATACAACATATCATGTGAGATGCAGTGCTGAAAAGGAAGCTTATAAGCACTAAATGCTTTACATTAGCTATGAGGAATGGTCTCAACTCAGTAACCTAAGAAATGAGAAAAGGAAGAGTAAAATAAACCCAAAGCAAAGAAATAATAAAGAGCAGAAATCAATGAAATGAAAAACACAAAAGCAATAGATTGTCAACTGAAGGTCGTCATCACCAAATCAATGCCAACAGTAGTCCCCAGTTTGGGGTGTGGGGAAGGGAGAAATTTCATGCATGCAAACAGCTCAATTGTGAAACAGCTCAGCTGTGGACAGCATGGCTGTGCAACAGCACGACTAGGAACAGCATGACTGTGAAACAGCTCTGGCGAGACAGCTCCACTCCACTCTGCTCCAACCAGAGTGCTCTGCCAGGGTTCGAACTCTGGCTGGGGAAGTGCAGAGCATGGGACTCAAAGTGTGCTCCATGAAGGCAGAGGTGAAGCTGACTTATATAGAGCGTTCCTGCCCCCGGTCTCTGATTGGTTCATTCTCATGGCAGGGCCCTTGCTGCACCACAACACCCTTTCCAGTCCCCAAGTCCTGGATCATGCCTCCTCCGTGCCTCCCCTCCCTGCCTTGATCACCAGAAGCCTCCTGCCTGGCCCCTGCCCACCATCCTTGAGCACAGCCTTGGGAGCTCTCAAAAGCACAGTCTAACCAGTGCCCCAAACCCCCGGATCTAAACTTTCTGTGGCCCCACACCATCTGCCAGGGCAAGTCTAAGCTCCTCGGCGTGCTTGTCACCCTCTGAGCCTGGCCTGCTTTCCTGGTCATTCCTCTTACACCCGTATCCTACATATGGTGTAAGGAGGACCAACCATGCCGCCTGGGCCAGAGTGGAGCGCTTTCCTGACTCGTGGGAAAGTCCTGGGCAGAGAAATGAGCTGGTCACTCTCTGCCCACCAGGTCCCCCACCCCTGGTCCTGTGCTAGCTGTTGCCTCCGCCTGGATCACCCTCTTCCCTTCGAGGCCTGCTCAGCCTGCTCCAGGACTCACTCAGGGGAGCCTCTTGCTCCTTCCCCTCAAGGAGCAGGGCTCCTGTGTGCACCCACATTTCCCAAGAACTTACTGCCTTCTCCTCATACACTGTGGTTCCTGGGGAGTAGAGACCATAGATTTTAACTCGGCTCCCCCATCTAGTTAGTGCCTGCAGGCACAAGGAGGGGTCATTTACAGCTTGTTTAATAAGCATGAAGGGTGGATTTGGTGTTTTTCTAACCGCAGCTCCTGGTCACCCGTGGGAGATGCGGAACCATGGAGAATGTGGCACAGCTCAGTGCTGGATTTGCATGACTCATATCTATGTATGGCGGGGGCGGGGTGGGGGGTGGGGGGTGGACAGTGGGGCTGCCCCTGGAGAAGGCTCAGCCTGGGCTGTGAGCCGTCAGAGCCTAGGAAGGGTGAGGCCCAAGGGAGGAGTCCCAAAGCCATAAGGGATGGCTCTGAGTCTCAAAGTATGAGGCAGACTCAAGAGGACAGGGCCACCTGTCTGTCTAGGCAGTCGAGAGCAGCCCCTGACACAGATCTCAGGAAGAGATGAGGGCGGCACAGGGAGGCAGGCAACAGCGTGCAGGGGCCTCTTCCTCTCCTTCCTGCTCTGGTCGTAGCGGAGGTCATGATGGAATGGAGCTTGCAGTCCCCACAGAGGGCCTTGGCCCCTGCAGGGAGGAAGCATGGTCTCATGACTCCAGACCTCACTGTCGGCTCTGAACATCCTTAAGGACACTGACCTTCCATCCCTGTGATAAGCACTATTCCCAGCACCCCAGGGACACTTCCAGTTGTCACCACTTAAATAGTGGCAGGGGCATGGGAGTGGGGATGTGGAGACAGCAGCTGCCCCATGAACCTCCCAGGGGTGATTGCGGGCCAGGTGATGCCCACTGAGGTGGCTGCAGGGGATCATCCCCAGGCACCAAGCCAGTACTAGAGACTCTCCAACTCTCATTGGCTAAGGCCATATATTGTTAACGAGGCTCAGCCACACTACAGGGTAAGCCTCAGTCCAAGGGCAGGAGAAGACCAATGTCCCAGCCCAGCAGGCAGCGGGGAAGGGAGCAAATCCTCCCTCCCTTCACTGTTTCATTTGGGCCTTCAACTATTTGTACAAGACCCACCTACACTGATGAGGGCAATCTGCTTTACTCTGTCCACCAATTCAAATGCTAATCTCTGCCGGGAACACCCCGGCAGACACACCCAGAAACAATGCTTCATCTGGGCACCCCAGGTTCCAGTTAACTGGACACATAACATCAACCGCCACAATATTTAGTTATCCACACCTCATGCCTCATATTTGTTGAGTTTCTTGGTGGACTAGCTGTCGTACTGAAACAGTCTGTCAGATTTTCAGGCTCATTAACAACCAAAGGACCCTCATCCATCAATCTAAACTGCAGTCCCAGCACCGCACATTCCAGGTTCGCATAGTTTTAACAGCATTGAGGGGTTAAGTCACACAGCTTGCTAGCGAGGAGATGCATTTGAATCAGGTCCAGCTGGCTTCAGAGCCAAGCTCCCAATCACTGGCCCCTTGGCTCTCAAGAGGCATGCCCAATATCAAAATTACAACTAAAATACAGAACCACCATCGTTCAGAACCACCTGAAATCTGGCTGAATGGAAGTCCTACAACTAGAGAAGTAAAGAAGAAAGCACATTGAGACTGGTAGGAGGGGCAGAGGCACAGAACAGGCTGGTCTGACACTCAAGTGAGGTACTTTTTTAACTAGGAGGGATATCTTGGCAGCAGCTTGAAAGGGTCCAGGGACATATGGGGAAGAACTAAATTGTCTGGCATCAGGCAGGAGCTCGGGGCAGCTTTCTCCAAGACAAAAGTGGTCGCAGAGGTCATTGTTCCTATGCTGAGACCTCCCCTGCCACAGAGCTGACTGGCAGGGGCCATATCTGAGTCTTCATCAACCTGGCCCTCACAGTTCCACCTGGCCTGGATCAGGCTTCCGACTTTCCTAAAACCTCACAAACAAGTTGCAGCTGGATTCAATGTGCCTCATAAATATCAATAAGGGGCCCAAGACCTGGCACTAGCAGCAGCCTGCTTTGGTTCACAGATTGGCCTCTCCTGGGCACCTCCAAGTCCAACACAAGCAGCCATCTGCAGATAGCTCTGTAGCTCCTGCCAGGTGGCCCCAGGCAGGGCACCAGCAGTGGCAGGCTTTGCACCTCCCAGGAGGCCCCAGAGCCCGTGCACCCAGTGGACAGCTTCAGACCACACCAGATTACAACTGTATACATCCACGAGTCACACACTCAAGGGGCAGTCTCCTGCATAGCAGCTCTTCCACTGTAGTTGCAGCTGGTCCTCAGAGCCAGTTGGCCTGAGGGTCAACTCCTCCCAGTAATGCCAAGAGCAATTAAGGTTCAACTCAATGAGACCGTGCACATAGCCCACACAGGGGAACTCCTAGAGTGCCCAGCTCAGGGGACTGGGGAGGCTGAGCCACTGGGCCCTACAGGACACCTACTACACAAGGTCACTCTACCAATTCCCGGAGACATAGCAGCTCTGCCTCATACATAGAAACAAACACAGGGAAGCAGCCAAAATGCAGAGACAAAGAACATGTCACAAATGAAAGAACAGAAGAAATCTCCAGAAAAAGAACTAAGTGAAATGGAAGCAGGCAAGCTACTAGAGAGTTCAAAACAATGGTTATAAGGTTGCTCAAGGAACTTAATGAGAGCTTCAACAGGCTTAGTGAGAATTTCAAGGATCTTAGTGAGAACATAAAGTCATGAAAAAGGACCAGTCAAAAATGAAGGATACACTAACTGAAATGAAGAATAATTTACACGGAATCAATAGTAGAGTGTGCCAAGAATAAAATCAGTGATTTGAAATATGAGAAAGCAAAAAACACCCAATCAGAAGAGCAAAAAGAAAAAAGAATTCAAAAATATGAACATAGTGTAAGAAACCTCTGGGACAACTTCAAGCGTACCAATATTCACATCATGGGGGTACAGAGGAGAAGAGAGAGAGCAAGATATTGAAAACTTATTTGAAGAAATAATGACAGAAAATTTCCCCTACCTGATGAAAGACATAGATTTACAAGTCTGGGAACTGCAGAGAGTCCCAAACAAGAGGAACCCAATGAGGCCCACACCAGGACACATCATGATTAAAATGCCAAGGGTTAAAAACAAAGAGAGAGCCGAAACTGGTTTGGCTCAGTGGATAGCGCGTCGGCCTGCGGACTCAAGGGTCCCAGGTTCGATTCCGGTCAAGGGCATGTACCTTGGTTGCGGGCACATCCCCAGTAGGGGGTGTGCAAGAGGCAGCTGATCAATGTTTCTCTCTCATCGATGTTTCTAACTCTCTATCCCTCTCTCTTCCTCTCTGTAAAAAATCAATAAAATATATTAAAAAAAAAAACAAAGAGAGAATTTTAAAAGCAACAAGAGAAAAGCAGTTAGTTACCTACAACGGAGCACCCATATGACTGTCAGCTGATTTCTCAACAGAAGTGAGTGGCAAGAAATATTCAAAGTGATGAATAGCAAGGATCTACAACCAAGATTACTCAGCAAAGCTATCACTTAGAATTGAAGGTCAGATAAAGAGCTTCACAAACAAGAAAAAGCTAAAGGAGTTCAGCACCACCAAACCAGCATTATATGAAATGTTGAAGAGTCATCAAGAAGAAGGTGAAGGAGGAGAAGAAGGAGGAGGAGGAGGAGGGAAAAAAGATAAAAAATATGAATAATAAAATGGCAATAAATACATATCTATCAACAATTTAATCTAAAAATCAAAGTAAATGAACAAGGAATCTAATGAACAAAATAAACTGATAAATAAAATAAAACCAGAAGCATGGAAACATGGAACAGACTGACGAATCTCAGAGGGAAGGGGAGGGTTGAGGGTGAGAAGAGATTAACTCAAGAACTTATATGCATACTAGAGGCCCAGTGCACAAAACTCGTGCACTCGGGGTGGGGGGCGGGGTCCCTTAGCCCAGCCTGCACTCTCTCACATTCTGGGAGCCCTTGGGGGATGTCCAACTGATGGGGATGTCCCCCGGGGAGCAGGCCTAAGCCAGCAGTAGGACCCCCTGGAGGCGGGAGACCCTGGCTTCTGGCTGAGCGGCCTTCCCCCTGTGGGAGCGCACTGACCACCAAGGGACAGTTCCTGAGTTGAGCATCTGCCCCCTGGTGGTCAGTGCACGTCATAGTGACCAGTCGTTCAGCCGTTTGGTCGATTTGCATATTAGCCTTTTATTATATAGGATATGCATTACCTGTGGACACAGACAATAGGGTAGTGAAGGCCTGGGAGGGGGTGGCAACCGGGTGGAGGGAGGCAATGGAGGGGAAAAAGGGGAACATCTGTAATATTCTCAACAATAAAGACTTTTTTAAAAAGAGGCATGCCCAGCTGCTGCAGTTTGCAGCTTCCCCCGACTACCTGACAACACGGTGCCAGGCAGAGCCCTGCACGGAACAGCAGCATCCCCAGGGGACTCTGACAGGCCTTCTGCTTTCCTGCAGACAGGCACTTCAATATGTTTATGCCTGTATTTATCTGAATGAATTTGTGGCAACTCACAATGTAACACAAACAAGAAAACTAAAAGCCATCACGGCTAGACAATGGTCGTGTGCATCTTTATGTGATTGGTCACACAGGTACCTATTTGTTGGCATATGGAGGCACATGTGTGTGTCATCCACACCCCCACACACAGCTCTGCCCAGTCCTCTACCACGAACGGTGCAGGTACAGCTTCTGAACAGCTGGGAGACGACCCTCACCCCTGGACTTACTCTGCGTTTGGAAAATGCATTTAACGGGAAGGTCTAGGAACAGGAAGTACATGCAGTGTGGGCTTCAATGATTTCTTAAGGACACGTTGCTGAATGATTCAATCCCTCCCCGAGACACTGCCCATAAATCGATGACCCCTGCGCTTCCTCGCTCCGGGCTGATGAGCAATGGCTTTCCTGACAGGCCAGTAAATTTCTCCCAGTGCTTCTGCTAAGAAAATTTTTTTAAAGATGATGAGGAGAAAGTGCTTTATTGCAAAGCACTCTGCACCCATCCCCCAGGGGAAGGAAGGACAAGCCGGTCGGTGGCAGCACTCCCAGGATGAGCCGATGCTGTTAAATTAAAACAAATGAAGGCGACTTCCAGCTGGTGACTCACACACAAAGGAGGCCTGAGACAGGGGACAGACGGCTGGCTGCCTTCCTGAGCTGCTTCCGGGCTCCAGGAGGAGGCAGGACGGGAGCATCTCCCAGCCTCCCCCTACCTGGACCACCCACCCTCAAATGCCACATTCACATCTGAAGAGGGTAAGGGGATCCCAGGGGGACCCGAGGGGAACCTCACTCACCTGCCTGTCTAACCATCCAACACACCTAGTCAGTCTGACAACCACCCACGGCACCTTTCTGTGGGCCAGGGACAGAGCCAGCTGTGCCTGCAGGGACACCCCTACTGGGTGCCCTCCGGGATGTACCAGCAGGAAGTGCTGTGCAGAGGCCTGGCCGTGGACTGCAGCAGGCAGCAAGGGCAGGCTCCTGGAGATGGGATGGTGCATGACAGGGGACTGACAGGTAACCAAGGCACAAGAGAGGAGGGCGCAGGGGGCAGGAGCTGAGGAGGTGCTGAGTGTGGAGTTGGTGGTATGGGAAGAGCTGGGGGGTCTTATTTGGCACCTTGACAGGCCCCTCCCTGCCTCTGACCCTGCTTCAGGAAACCCTCTGTTGGGGGTGTGCTCTCTCCCCACCCCAGGTGACTCTCCTGGCCTCCCAGGAAGGTTCCTTTCTCAGGTGTGGGTGGGCCTTGGAGAGCCTCAGACAGGTAAGCAGCCTGCTGTGCTGCCCTCCCGCGGCTGAGCTGGGAGCTCACCCATCCTGGCCCTTCTGATGCAAGGATGGTGCTTCCTCAAGACCTTGTCCAGGTGTGGGCTTCTCCCTGCGCCTCTGGGCCCAACTGGCAATAAAGAGCAATGTGGGGTCCAGGTCTGGGCCTCAATTGCACGAGACCTGCCCCCAAGACCACTCCCAGCCAGACTTGGCAGCCTCTGGGGTGGCCTCCAAAGCCAGGTTGGGGAACTGCAAGGGGACAGTCCCCTTCCCCCCGAAAAAATCAGGGCCATGATTTTTAAATTAGAAAATAATTTCTGGGGGGAAAACTAAAATGAGAAGGAATACGGGCTAGAGAGATATTCGTATTAAATATGACAGACCTACCTCTAGCTAATTTTATAATACATAAAAATTTTCCCTCAAATTTTAATGAATTCATTAAGTCTTTGGTTGATAAAGGTGCAATGAGTATGAGCGGATAGTTTATGAAATGAAACACAAAGAGCAAAAAAGGAAAAACAAAAACCCAAGACAACAACATAAAAAAGAACCACAGGGAATATAGTCAATGATTATAATAACTCTGTATGGCCAGGTGGTACTGGAGATATCAGGGAGCGCTCCGTAAGGTACATGATTCTCTAACCACTGTGCTGTAGGCCTGAAACTAGTACAAAATAATATTGAATTTAAACTGTAATTCAAAAGTTAAATAAATTAGAGCAAACTGCTCAACCACATAGCAAAGAAATTCAGATAGAGTGATAAGATGCAGTTTATTTATTTTTTTATTGATTTTTTACAGAGAGGAAGAGAGAGGGATAGAGAGTTGGAAACATCGATGAGAGAGAAACATCGATCAGCTGCCTCTTGCACACCCCCTACTGGGGATGTGCCCGCAACCAAGGTACATGCCCTTGACCGGAATAGAACCTGGGACCCTTGAGTCCGCAGGCCGACGCTCTATCCACCGAGCCAAACCGGTTTCGGCAAGATGCAGTTTAATACCAAATTAATGTCTTAATGCCAAACCCGAGTTGGCGTGCAGGAGCAAGCCTCTGGGGCCAGGGGCTGGGGAACTGGCTGGGTCTTTCCAGCCAACCCTACTCATTAGTGCATTCAAACACTCAGACTCCTGAGCACTAACCCCACATTTGAGCGATTACCCTGTGCAGATGATTTAAAAGAAGGGAAAAGCTACATATGCACTAGCAGGCTCACTGCAGCACTATCTTCATCATTAAAAAAAATAGGGACAAGCTATGCCCTGGCCAGTGTGCTCAATGGTTAGACTCTCAGCCTGCTCACTGAAGGGTCACGGGTTTGATTCCTGGTCAAGGGCACTTACCTGGTTTGCAGGTTCAATCCCCAGCCCCAGTCAGGGTGTGTGCGGGAAGCGATCAATTGATGTGGCTCTCTCACATCGATGTTTCTCTCTCTCTCTCCTCCCTTCCACTCTCTTTTAAAAAATGAATGAAGCCCAGCTGGCATGGCTCAGTGGTTGAGCATCGACCTATGAACCAGGAGATCACGATTTGATTCCCGGTCAGGGCACATGCAGGCTCGATCCTCAGTGGTGGGCATGCAGGAAGCAGCCGATCAATGATTCTCTCTCATCACTGATGATTCTATCCCTCTCTCCATTCCTCTCTGAAATCAATAAAAATATATATTAAAAAATAAAAAATAAAAAAATTAATGGGAAAAATATGTGTGAGTGAGGATTAACCATATACTTGTGTAGCCTCAGGTGAGGGTTAACAAAAAACAACAACAATAGGGCCAATCTGAGACCCAACAAGGGGTAGGCTCGTGCAGAGCCCGAGGCTTCTTTCTGGCACAAGGTGAGTGAGCAAAGCACAGCATCAACCCATTCACCATCGCCTCAGGCTCAGGCCAAGGCGGCCAAGGAATATGACAGCAGTGACAGCCGAGCAAGGGGCTGAGGATGGTTTCCCTCCTGTGCACAGGCAGCTTATGCCAACTCGCAACACTTCTGTTTACTGAAAGCGTCTGTCACACAAACGCCATGATGTCACCACAGGTGTGCGCTCCTTGGCACCCGCTCCTGGTGGCCATCACTGAGACCTCCTGTCCCCTCTCCTCCTCCCCAGCCCGTATGCCTAACCCATCCTCTGCAGAGAGCCCTTTAAGGACACAGTCACCTCCCATAATTGCTTGCTCATCATCACCCCCTCGTACTCACACTGCCTCACCCAGAAGGAGGTCCCACCATCAGCCATAGTGGGCACTATACACACACAGTAAACCACAGGCTCGCGCAGTGCGGAGAGACCAGGGCTGCCCCAGAGAACCAGCCCGGGAAAGGAGACTGGAGTTGAGTATAAAACTTAGCACTGAGCTTCCTGGAAGCCAAGGTGAAAAGGGGGGGGGGGGGGCGGTATATTTTAGCCCTGTTATTCAGGAAAAAAAGCCGTAACCATTTGCTGGGAAAGACCTTTGCTTTCCTACCCCAGATCCGGAAGACCTGCTGCTGGGTAAGAGCGTCAGCTCCACAGGCTGGGCCCACCGTGGCACTGCCACCTACCGGCTCGGAGACCTGGGGCTCTGCTCCCCTCTCGGGTTCAGTGTCCTCAGAGGGAGGATCACAGGATTGTTTTGAAGTGTGAAGTGATGGGATGTATGTAAAGCACCAAACACAGAGCTGGCCCAGAGACAGCGTCGGGGGATGACAGTGGCTGCTGCTAAGTTGACTGTTGTCAGAAAGACAAGACAGGGCCATTCCCACCAGAGTCCGCGGCTGGGCCAGGGTGGGGGTGATCTCCAAGTCTGCTCCCTTTGCTTGTAGTCCAGCACCACCACCACAACCACCCCCCCCCCCCCGCCGCCCCTTCCCCCTCTCCCATACAACTCCTGCTAACCCAACCACAGGAGACTGAGGGATACACCCAAGGCCAGTGTGCCACCATGATGCCTCCAGCCTTCTCTAAGAGTCATAAATAAAGCTAACTTTATTTTCCTATGTCCTTCTTCTCTAGGAGTTATAAATAAAGCTAACTTTATTCTCCTATTCCTGCCTATGGAGAGAGAATTTTATGAGGGTTTCTCAACACAGGTTTGTCAAACAAACACACAAGTGCAGGGACAAAGGAGCACACCAGAGAGATGACACAAAGTGGCTCACCGCCCCCTGTGGGCCTCCATCCCTCCATCCCTCCAGCACTCCCAGCCCTGTGGGTCTCCATCCCTCCTGCACTCCCTGCCCCTGTGGGCCTCCATCCCTCCTGCACTCCCACCCCTGTGGGCCTCCATCCCTCCTGCACTCCCAGCCCCTGTGGGCCTCCATCCCTCCTGCACTCCCACCCCTGTAGGCCTCCATCCCTCCTGCACTCCCACCCCTGTGGGCCTCCATCCCTCCTGCACTCCCAGCCCCTGTGGGCCTCCATCCCTCCTGCACTCCCAGCCCCTGTGGGCCTCCATCCCTCCTGCACTCCCACCCCTGTGGGCCTCCATCCCTCCTGCACTCCCAGCCCCTGTGGGCCTCCATCCCTCCTGCACTCCCAGCCCCTGTGGGCCTCCATCCCTCCAGCACTCCCACCCCTGAGGGCATCCATCCCTCCTGCACTCCCAGCCCTGTGGGCCTCCATCCCTCCATCCCTCCCAGCCCTGTGGGCCTCCATCCCTCCTGCACTCCCAGCCCCTGTGGGCCTCCATCCCTCCTGCACTCCCACCCCTGAGGGCCTCCATCCCTCCAGCACTCCCACCCCTGAGGGCCTCCATCCCTCCTGCACTCCCAGCCCTGTGGGCCTCCATCCCTCCATCCCTCCCAGCCCTGTGGGCCTCCATCCCTCCTGCACTCCCAGCCCTGTGGGCCTCCATCCCTCCTGCACTCCCAGCCCCTGTGGGCCTCCATCCCTCCTGCACTCCCACCCCTGTGGGCCTCCATCCCTCCAGCACTCCCAGCCCTGAGGGCCTCCATCCCTCCAGCACTCCCACCCCTGAGGGCCTCCATCCCTCCTGCACTCCCAGCCCTGTGGGCCTCCATCCCTCCATCCCTCCCAGCCCTGTGGGCCTCCATCCCTCCTGCACCCCCAGCCCTGTGGGCCTCCATCCCTCCTGCACTCCCAGCCCCTGTGGGCCTCCATCCCTCCTGCACTCCCACCCCTGTGGGCCTCCATCCCTCCAGGACTCCCACCCCTGAGGGCCTCCATCCCTCCAGCACTCCCACCCCTGTGGGCCTCCATCCCTCCTGCACTCCCACCCCTGTGGGCCTCCATCCCTCCAGCACTCCCACCCCTGTGGGCCTCCATCCCTCCAGCACAGCCAGCCCCTGAGGGCCTCCATCCCTCCAGCACTCCCACCCCTGTGGGCCTCCATCCCTCCAGCACTCCCACCCCTGAGGACCTCCATCCCTCCAGCACTCCCACCCCTGTGGGCCTCCATCCCTCCATCTCTCCCACCCCTGTGGGCCTCCATCCCTCCATCTCTCCCACCCCTGAGGGCCTCCATCCCTCCTGCACTACCACCCCTGTGGGCCTCCATCCCTCCAGCACTCCCAGCCCTGTGGGCCTCCATCCCTCCTGCACTCCCACCCCTGTGGGCCTCCATCCCTCCATCCCTCCAGCACTCCCAGCCCTGTGGGCCTCCATCCCTCCAGCACTCCCAGCCCTGAGGGCCTCCATCCCTCCATCCCTCCCACCCCTGTGGGCCTCCATCCCTCCAGCACTCCCACCCCTGTGGGCCTCCATCCCTCCTGCACTCCCACCCCTGTGGGCCTCCATCCCTCCATCCCTCCAGCACTCCCACCCCTGTGGGCCTCCATCCCTCCAACCCTCCCACCCCTGTGGGCCTCCAGCCCTCCAGCCCTCCCAGCCCCTGTGGGCCTCCATCCCTCCGCACTCCCTGCCCTGTGGGCCTCCATCCCTCCATCCCTCCAGCACTCCCTGCCCTGTGGGCCTCCATCCCTCCAGCACTCCCAGCCCTGAGGGCCTCCATCCCTCCAGCACTCCCACCCCTGAGGGCCTCCAGCACTCCCAACCCTGAGGGCCTCCATCCCTCCATCCCTCCCACCCCTGTGGGCCTCCATCCCTCCATCTCTCCCACCCCTGAGGGCCTCCATCCCTCCAGCACTCCCACCCCTGTGGGCCTCCATCCCTCCATCCCTCCAGCACTCCCACCCCTGTGGGCCTCCATCCCTCCATCCCTCCAGCACTCCCACCCCTGTGGGCCTCCATCCCTCCATCCCTCCAGCACTCCCACCCCTGTGGGCCTCCATCCCTCCATCCCTCCAGCACTCCCACCCCTGTGGGCCTCCATCCCTTCATCCCTCCCAGCCCTGTGGGCCTCCATCCCTCCTGCACTCCCAACCCCTGAGGGCCTCCATCCCTCCAGCACTCCCAGCCCTGTGGGCCTCCATCCCTCCTGCACTCCCACCCCTGTGGGCCTCCATCCCTCCATCCCTCCCACCCCTGTGGGCCTCCAGCCCTCCAGCCCTCCCAGCCCCTGTGGGCCTCCATCCCTCCGCACTCCCTGCCCTGTGGGCCTCCATCCCTCCATCCCTCCAGCACTCCCAGCCCTGTGGGCCTCCATCCCTCCATCCCTCCTGCACTCCCAGCCCCTGTGGGCCTCCATCCCTCCATCTCTCCCACCCCTGTGGGCCTCCATCCCTCCTGCACTCCCAGCCCCGAGGGCCTCCATCCCTCCATCTCTCCCACCCCTGTGGGCCTCCATCCCTCCATCTCTCCCACCCCTGTGGGCCTCCATCCCTCAGGCACTCCCACCCCTGTGGGCCTCCATCCCTCCTGCACTCCCAGCCCCTGTGGGCCTCCATCCCTCCTGCACTCCCAGCCCCTGTGGGCCTCCATCCCTCCTATACTCTCAGCCCCTGTGGGCCTCCATCCCTCCTGCACTCCCAGCCCCTGTGGGCCTCCATCCCTCCTGCACTCCCAGCCCCTGTGGGCCTCCATCCCTCCATCTCTCCCACCCCTGAGGGCCTCCATCCCTCCTGCACTCCCAGCCCTGTGGGCCTCCATCCCTCCAGCTCTCCCAGCCCTGTGGGCCTCCATCCCTCCTGCACTCCCACCCCTGTGGGCCTCCATCCCTCCATCCCTCCAGCACTCCCACCCCTGAGGGCCTCCATCCCTCCAGCACTCCCAGCCCTGAGGGCCTCCATCCCTCCATCCTTCCCACCCCTGTGGGCCTCCATCCCTCCATCTCTCCCACCCCTGAGGGCCTCCATCCCTCCATCCCTCCCACCCCTGTGGGCCTCCATCCCTCCAGCACTCCCAGCCCTGAGGGCCTCCATCCCTCCATCCCTCCCACCCCTGTGGGCCTCCATCCCTCCATCTCTCCCACCCCTGAGGGCCTCCATCCCTCCAGCACTCCCACCCCTGTCGGCCTCCATCCCTCCAGCACTCCCAGCCCTGTGGGCCTCCATCCCTCCTGCACTCCCACCCCTGTGGGCCTCCATCCCTCCTGCACTCCCACCCCTGTGGGCCTCCATCCCTCCCACCCCTGTGGGCCTCCATCCCTCCTGCACTCCCAGCCGCTGTGGGCCTCCATCCCTCCATCCCTCCAGCACTCCCAGCCCCTGTGGGCCTCCATCCCTCCTGCACTCCCAGCCCCTGTGGGCCTCCATCCCTCCATCCCTCCATCTCTCCCACCCCTGTGGGCCTCCATCCCTCCTGCACTCCCAGCCCCGAGGGCCTCCATCCCTCCATCTCTCCCACCCCTGTGGGCCTCCATCCCTCCTGCACTCCCAGCCCCTGTGGGCCTCCATCCCTCCATCTCTCCCACCCCTGTGGGCCTCCATCCCTCCTGCACTCCCAGCCCCTGTGGGCCTCCATCCCTCCATCTCTCCCAGCCCTGTGGGCCTCCATCCCTCAGGCACTCCCACCCCTGTGGGCCTCCATCCCTCCAGCACAGCCAGCCCCTGTCCTACCTGGCATAGCCTTGTCACCTGAGTCAGCCTTGTCCTGACTTCCCCACCTTCACACCTCTTCTTTCTCCTCTGCTGGTTTGGGCCCTGGGACTTGCCCGCAGCTGTCTGCGTTCTGCTCTCGCACTGGGAGCCCTGCACCTCCGGACGTGTATGGACCTCACCCACCCCAGCTGTGGAAGGCATTGGCTGCTCACGTGTACACACAGGAGCCGGAGCAGGACCCGCTCTGTCACGTGGCCTCTCTGTGTCTCCATCTCCTTGTCCGTCCGATGAGGTTCACCTCATCCCGGACTCAAGGGGAGCCTGGCTTCGCACAGAACACAGCAACTGCTGCTGTCACAGGAGCGCCTGGCATCCTCTAAGCACCCAGCAAATATGAGGAAGGGAAGGAGAGAGGACGGGGCAGCTGGATGGTTTCTGAGCGTGGCCTTGAGGGGATGGGCAAGCGGGCAGGGGAGGGTGGAACTGAAACTGCAGAGGCAAGGTGGCATTGGGGGGCACGTGTGTGCATGTGTGTGTGCGTGTGCATGTGCGTGCATGTGCGTGTGTGTGTGTGTGTATGTGTGTGTGTGCTGGGACAGGCTCTGAGCACACTGTGAGGGTCAGAGAATAAGATCTCTCTAGGACCCACCCCAAACCAGTCAGTACAAGGCGACTGCCACACCAGCACTCTGGCTCCTTTACTGTGGGCCAGGCCTCGGCCAGGCTCTGTGGAGACTCTGAGGCCAGGCGTGCTTTGTGGTCCACTCTCCCAGAGGGGGGAGAGCTGTCACTCCGGTACCTCAGGGGAGCCAGGGCTGATGGCCAATGAAGTCGCCAAGCCCCCTGAATGGGCCCGAAGAGGCTTTGGGGGCACCTCTGTTGAGCTGGGAAGGGAAGTGCACGCAGGAAGAAGGGCTGGGCTGGGGGCAAACCAGAGAGGAGGAGGAGGGGAATGGTGACGCCCTTGGTCTTGTTACTTAACCTCTGCAAGCTCCAGTGCCTGGTCAGTAAACGGGGAGACACCACGCCTCCACTTCTAGTAGGAGGGCTGCGAGGAAATTCCAGGCAAGAGCCTGAAATGGGGCGTGGTGCCTCCGTGCTGGCAGGGATGGCGAGGATGGCGAGGAAGGTGAGGTGGAGAAGCCGAAGCCAATGCAGCCAGAGCCTGGTCCGCTGGGGATGTCCGTGTCAGCCGGCCACGGGGAGGCTCCGGGGCGGGACCCTCATGACACGCAGAGCAGAATGCCGAGGCCAGCCAGAACGGCCAGCCACCGGGCAGGTTCCAGCAACGGCAATACCAGGACTAAGTGGCATCAGCAGGAAAGCAGAGCCAAGTATTAAAGTTAAGCCCAGGTGACTTAGAAGAGTGCTTTCCATGGATGCAACGATGGGAAAGTACGCAGGCCTGGGAAAAGGCGTCAAGGGTCTAAGCAGGTTCAAGTAGGTCCAAGGCCATGGTCTGGCGGGTCAGGGCTTGTCTCCTTCCCAAACCTGTGGCAGCAGGTGCTGCTGGTGCCCAGGCTGGTCTCCATGGACCTGTGACTGCAGATTGTGTCTGACCTCAGCATTTCTCCTTCCTTGGGGGCATTTGCTGGAGAAGCCCCGTGGGCCCCCCCCCCCTCCGTCATCGTCATCGGGATGTTCCGTGGGGTCCTCTGAAGCCCACGGGGTGTGCCTCCCCGCCCTGGCCCCGGGCCTCTGCTCAGCCCAGCTGCTTCACCGCCGCCTGTAACACTGCTGCACGGCCGCGCTGTTGTCATAGCTGCGCCGCGTCATAGTTGAAGGGTTTTGTACTGTTTCCTTCTTCACTGCACCCCAAATTGGGGATTCCTGTTGCTGTCGATTTGGTGCCAAGGAGCACTGGGTGACAGCGCCAAATGCCTGGTGTCAAATGTCTTCCAGGCATTTCCCCTTAACTCCTCAGCGCCACTCCGGGGAGCCTATAATGCACACATGTGAGCACACACAGGCACACACACACATGTACATGCAAACACACATGTGCACACACAGTTATGCTTTCAAAAACCTATTTTATGTAGACGAACCTCAGGCTCAAAAATACGTCCAAGTCACACAACTACAGAGTGGCAGAACTCAGATCTCTCATACTTGAGCTCTCCTCTGGGCGTTCTTTAATAACAAATTTACAAAAACACAGGGTTCCAAATATTGGGGCAATAAAATGAGAGGATAAAGGCCCGTTATGCAGTCAGCCTAGTGCCTGGGAGCTTAAGCGCTGAATTAGCTGTAACTACCGGGATTGGCAATTACTCTTCCTATTGTCAGCCTTTGGCCGGATGGAGTGGGGTCGGCCCCGCCCTCCCAATCGGGCTGAGGAGCCCCGCCCTCCTGCGGTCCCTCCGCATCTGCTTGTCTGCGGCGCCCCCTGCCGACCGGGGCGGAGCCGAGCTCAGCGGCGCTCGCCCCAAGTCTGACCACCAAGCCTGCGGAGCGCCCCTCCTCCTCCATCCCCCCAGCATCGCGGAGGGAGCCTCCCACTGCTGGGAGCTGGGGCTGTCCCGTCTGAACACACGGACGCGCACATTTACACGCGCACACACACACACACACACACACACGTGCACGCACACGCTCCCTCTCACCTGGTGGGCCAGCTGGGCTTGCACCCGGCACCGCTTACTGTCAACAAAGGCGCAGCATCCGAGCGGGATGATCCCGTTTGTTTACATCGTAAACGGGGAAACTGGCCCAGAAAGAAGACGCCCTGTGTGCAGTCTCGCAGCGTTTGGTGGCAGGGCACCAGGCCGCGTGTTAGGACGCGAGGAACTTGACATTGAGGTCCTTTCCGCGACCCGGGAAGCCGGGGCCCAGCCGGCTGGCTGCGGGCTGCGCACGGCGGAGACCTGGGAAGGTGCCTTCGGTCTCGGCCAGGCACAACTGAGGACCTTGTCCAGGACTTGAGCGTTCAGTGCGGGGAAGCCGGCCTCTCAGAGGCTGTGTTGTGCTAGGGGATCGGAGGACACCTGTGCGGAGCCCGCGGGGAAGGGGAACGCCAGCGGCCAGGGGCGGAGGCCCCTCTGGAGCTGAGCTTGGAAAACAAGGTGAGGAGATGGGACTCACCAGGTGGAAGCCAGCTGACCAACAAGATCTATCAGGAAGCAGAGAAGGGAGTATTGTCTCGGTTCCAAAAACAAACAGTTGGATTTCCCCCTTCTCTCCCACCCAGGGGAATGCTGCTCAGCATGCAACCACCACCAGCTGCTCACGGGGCTCCGAGACTGGGAGCGCTTACCTGGCAAGGTCCAGCGAGAGCTCATGGAAACGTACCAGTCCTGGACAGCAGATACCCGGTTTCGCCCCACTCCCCCACCCCTTCAGCCTCAGCACAAAAACAACACCCTGGATATGTTCAAAGATCCACTAACTCCAAAACTGAACAAATGAAGCCTTAAAAAGCAGGAATACCGATTGTAATATCTGTTTTTACAGGAGATCTGAACCCGTACCCAACAGAGGACATACGTTCTCATCCAGCTCATTTGGAGCGTTTGGAAACACTGACACTGAGCTGGTAAGCAAGGATACCTGAACACCTCGCACCAATCATATTCTTACCAGGTTGCAATAAAACTAGAGACAGTAAGAAAACTATATTAAAAATGCATTTTGGCCCTGGCCGGGTGGCTCCGTTAATTAGAATGTCGTCCAGTGCACCCAAAGGTTACGAGCTTGATTCCCAGGCAGGTTGCGGGTTTGATCCCTGGCTGTGGGGCATACAGGAGGCAATCGATGTTTCTCTCTCATATTGATGTTTCTCTCTCTCTCTCTCTCTCTCTCAAATCAATAAAAACATATCCTTGGGTGAGGATTTTTTAAAATGCATTTTGGAAGCAAAATTAATTTCTACAATGAAATTTATAAAATGTTTGAAACTCAATGGTAATAGGTGTTTATATAAAAACTAGATGCCCGGTGCACGAAATTCATGCACGGGGGGGCAAGGGGTGTCCCTCAGCCCAGCCTGCACCCTCTCCAATCTGGGACCCCTCAAGGGATGTCCGACTGCCCGTTTAGGCCCGATCCCGGATTGGGCCTAAATGGGCAGTCGGACATTCCTCTCACAATCCAGGACTGCTGGCTCCCAATTGTTCACCTGCCTGCCTTCCTGATTGCTCCTAACCGCTTCTGTCTGCTAGTCTGATCACCCCCTAACCACTCCCCTGCCAGCCTGTTTGCCCCTAACTGCCCTTTCTTGCAGGCCCGGTCACCCCAACTTCCCTCCTCTGCCAGCCTGGTCACCCCTAACTGCCCTCCCCTGCAGGCTTGATTGCCCCCAACTGCCCTCCCTTGCAGGCCTGGTCCCTCCCAACTTCCCTCCTCTGCTGGCCATCTTGTGGTGGCCATCTTGTGTCCACATGGGGGCAACCATCTTGTGTGTTGGAGTGATGGTCAATTTGCATATTATTCTTTTATTAGATAGGATAGAGGCCTGGTGCATGGGTGGGGGCAAGCTGGTTTGCCCTGAAGGGTGTCCTGGATCAGGGTGGGGGTTCCCTTGGGGTATGGGGTGGCCTAGGCGAGAAGCCTGTGGTGGTTTGCAGGCTGGCCACGCCCCCCAGCGACCCAAGAGGAGGCCCTGGTATCTGGGATTTATTTATCTTCTATAATTGAAACTTTGTAGCCTTGAGTGGAGCCAAGCCTCCTGCTCGCTCCGTGGTGGCAGCCATTTCTGTTGGGATTTATTTATCTTTTATAATGGAAACTTTGTAGCCTGGAGTGGAGACCTGGGCCAGCCAGGGCAGGTGGAAAGCTTGGCTTCCTCCATCTCCGGGGGCAACTCAAGCCTCCTGCTCTCTCCAGCTCTGTGGCTGCCGCCATTTTTGTTGGGATTTATTTATCTTCTATCATTGAAACTTTGTAGCCTGGAGTGGAGGCCTGGGACAGCCAGGGTGTGTGGAAAGCTTGGCTTCCTCCATTGCCAGGGGAACCCAAGCCTCCCTCCTTGCTCTCTATGGCCGCAGCCATCTTGGTTGGGTTTATTTGCATATTCACTCCTGATTGGCTGGTGGGCATGGCTTGTGGGTGTAGCAGAGGTATGGTCAATTTGCATATTACTCTTTTATTAGATAGGACTAGAGGCCGGCAATCAGGGCCAATGGGGCCATCTCGCCCAGACCTGATGGGGGCCGTTGGGGGCCCGGGAGGGGTCCAGGGCATGTCCGGCCAGTCTCACTCAGTCCCAATTGGCTGGACCCCAGAAGCAAGCTAACCTACCAGTCGGAGCGTCTGTCCCCTGGTGGTCAGTGCATGTCATAGCGACTGGTGAAACAGTCGAAAGAAAGGTCAAATGAACGATCCGACACTTAGCATATTACACTTTTATTATATAGGGTGATGGAGTCTTGCCCTAGCTGGTTTGGCTCAGTGGATAGAGTGTCAGCCTGTGGACTGAAGGGTCCCAGGGTTCCATTCTGGTCGAGGGCACATGCCTAGGTTGTGGGCTTGGTCCTCAGTAGGGGGCATGCAGGAGGCAGCCAATCAATGATTCTTTCTCATCATTGATGTTTCTCTCTCTATCCCTCTCCCTTTCCTCTCTGAAATCAATACAAATATATATTTTTTAAATTTTTATTAAAAATGATGGAGTTCAGCAAAATTAGTACTTAAAAGGAAATTTATATTCTCAAATGGACTTGTAATAAACAAGATGAAAGGGGCAAAGGAGAAAGCTAATGGCAACTTGGGTTAAAGAGAAAATAACACTAAAGTAAAAACTCTTTAGAAACCAACTACAATAAAAGCATGACCTGTGAAAACCAATGGGATATGTCCAATAAGTATTCAGGGGAAACTCTATAGCCCTGAGTATATAAGCTTATACTTAAATATACGAAAGATATAACCAAGCAAATAACACAAAAAGCTCTTTTGAAAAAGAATAAATAAGACACAAACTAATTTAATTTTTAAAACAACTATAATAAAAATAGGCTTGATAAATAAAGCCCAAAACCTATTCTTTGAAAACACCACTAAAATAAACAAACCTGCCTGGCCGCGGTGGCTCAGTGGTCGAGCATTGATCTATGAACCAGGAGGTCACAGTTTGATTCCTGGTCAGAGCACATGCCCTAGTTGTAGGCTCACCCCCCAGTAGGGGGCGTGCAGGAGGCAGCCAACCAATGGTTCTCTCTCATCATTGATGTTTCTATCTCTCCCTCTCCCTTCCTCTCTGAAATCAATTAAAAAATATATATATATATTTTAAAAAGCAAACCTCTAGGGGTCAAGCAAAAGGAAAAAAAAGAAAGGTACAAATTTGAAAAGTGAGGTTAAAAAAAGTGACATGACTACAGCTATAAAGCAGATGTTTTAAACCTCGTGAAGATAGGTACAGCTTCATTCTGGCCGATTTGTTTTATCTGGATGAAATGAAAGATCTTCTTGGAATATGTATGCCACAAAAATGGCTTACCAGGAGGGAGAAAAGAACAATAAACATAGAAAAAAACTAAATAAGTAACAAAGTGTCAACGTGGGTCCATCTGCCTTCAGGGGCGGGATTTCTGCAGGATGTTACCAAGTCACAGGAGGAAGTGGACGCTCTCAGGTCTTCCTACAAGGCCAGCAAACTGAACAAGGATGTGCCACACACGCACACACTGCAATGATAAAGAAAGATCTCCCAAGACACTCGTAATAGCCAAAGACAGTTTCCAAATAAAACAATCCTATTAGTGTTTGTTTTTAAAGACCCTAAATGGAGGAGAATAACAGTGTGTGACTGACTGTAAGTGCCTACTAGAAGGAGATCCATCGGAAAGATACACAGGAGACAGACCAGCACCGTTAGCAATGGAGATGAGAGGAAGGTGAGAGGTTTAGGGGAGAGTTAATGAGGAAAGTTATCTCTACACTATCCCTATCTTGCTGGGATATTTAAAAACTAAATGTATTCATTTGCTACTTCAAAAATATTAAATTAAACTACAGGTAAACCAATCAATAAAAGTAAGTAAGTATAACTGATAATAGTGATAATATTAATTTGAAAAGAGAAGCAACACTTTAATAATTGCTAATTAAATATTTTTAAGCTAAAGAATAAAAATTTAGAACACCTGTGGAAAGAGCTTTTACAATAAGAGGATATTTAAAATAGAAGGTCGTTTTTGTAATTAAAGAGGTAGGAATGACTCAACCAAACCTAAAACCATAAAGGAAAATACAAAATTTTATTATATGAACACTTAAAACCACTGTACAAAGAGAGGCATTGTGGACTTGTCAAAGGACAAGAGTCATGGTAGAGAAAATATTTATAAGGTTTATAAACAGCCACAACATTCATATCCGGAATATGAGGATCTTTTACAAAATCAATATGGTATGAAACCCAATAGAAAAATGAACAAAGGATATGCACAAATCACAAGAGATAGAAGGATGGCTAATAAACACTTGAAAATGTACTAATGCCCTCCAGTTATCTAATAAAAATGCAAATTTAAACAATAATGAGATATTTCTTGTGCCTATCAGACGGGCAAAAATTAAAACCATGAGCACATTCACCACTGGCAGGAACTGGGAAAATTCTGGTCTTTTTCAGATATTTTCTCTTATCTACTGATCTCTTCCTCTCCTTCCAGCACTCAGGTAAATGTGAACGCTTCTCCTCATCTCTGTCCCCCTTTAACCCTCCAGCTCATTGGCCCCTTCCTCACCTCTTCTATAAGAACCCTCAACCTGATCTCCATTCATTCACTTGTTCTTCTGCTCCATCATTTCGGCACTATATTGTTCATACCCAATATCCCCTGCTGGTTCTTCTTCATAACTGCCTGTCTAGCCTCATATTTGCAATATCCTCCTGAGGATAGTTATTATTCACAAATACTTTTCTGTCTATTTATCTGCTTCCTCTGGTATTCGGTTTGTGGTCTTTCTCAGAGTTTACTTTTCTTGTGTCTCAGTTTTTCCCTATGGCCACTCACTTTCCCTGGGCAAGGTCAACTACCTTGGTTAGTCTAGTACTAGAGGCCTGGTGCACGACATTCGTGCACTGGGGGAGGGGGGTCCCTCAGCCCAGCCTGCGCCCTCTTGCAGTCTGGGACCCCTTGGGGGATGTCTGCCTGCCGGCTTAGGCCTGTTCCCCGAGGGGTCCTTAGCACTGCTGCAGAGGCGGGAGAGGCTCCCGCCACCGCCGCTGTCCTCACCAGCCGTGTGCCTGGCTTCTGGATGAGTGGCCCTCCCCCTGTGGGAGCACACTGACCACCAGGGGGTAGCTCCCGCATTGAGCGTCTGCCCCCTGGTGGTCAGTGCACGTCATAGCAACCATTCGTTCCACCGTTTGGTCAATTTGCATAGTAGCCTTTTATTATATAGGATACTTGGGAGGAGGGACAGAAAGCTGTATCCCCAGGCAATACCTTTCATATAAGTTTAGCGAAGGTGGCCAGGGTACTCCTGAGGTCAGAGTATAGGGTGAAATAACATGGTTCAAGCATTCTTTTTGGCTCATCCTTGCAGGCCTATTCTGCCCCTCAGGGAACTTCCCTGTCCTTTTAGCCTAAGAAGAGTAAACTCACGAGAGTAGTGCTAGGCAGGCAGTCACCCCAGAGCGGTGCAGGTAGGAGAGGAGTTGCTCTAGCCTGACCCTGAGTGGGCTGAGTAGCCGCTTCCACTCCGAAATGTGCCTCACCTCCTGTCCTGACCACCCTGGGCTGTGCCTCCCCAGGGATTGCTCATGGATTTTCATCTTAGTTTCTGGGTTTTCATCTTATTAGGAACCAAAAGCAAAATTTAAAAACAAAAATCTTACGTTAGATGTTTTCGCTGAGTGAATAAAATGGATGCATGCAGACATTGCTGTAGGAATATACATCGTCATGCCCTCCTTGGGGGACAGACATAGTGGCAACACAGGCCAAATACTTGAAAAATTGCCTGGGCATTCCATGCGAGGATGGTGTACACTCACCTGTAGACTCCTTCCCGCTGAGTGTGACTACGTGCACTGAAAACATCCTACCAGACAAGCCCAGCAGGACTCTGTAAGGTGGACAGAGCACGGCAGACTGCCCGGGAAGGACAGACTTGAGGAGTGACCCTGCACTGAGCTCCTGGGTTTTCTTCTCCCACTGTCTCAGTCCATTTCATCTGCTAAAACAGGAACACCATAAACTGGGTGACTTAACAACCGAAATTTCTCCCTTACAGTTCTGGAGGCTGGAAAGTTTAAGATCAAGGCACTAGCAGAAGGGGGCGGGGAGAGAAGGGAAGGACTAGGCAAAGAGTTCTTAAATTTGACATCAAAAGTATACCCACATGTGAAAAAAATTGATAAATTGGACTACATTAAATTTAAAATTATTTTGTTCTGCAAAAGATCCTGTTAAGATGACAAAAAGACAAATTACAGACTGGAATAAAATATTTGCAAATCACAAATCTAACAAAGAACTTGTGACTAGAATATATAAAGAATTATCAAAACTTCACATTAAATAAACAGAATGGGAAATATACAAAAGATATGAAGAATATGAAGAGGTACATGACCAACGAGGATATACAGATGGCAAAAAAGCACGTGAAAGCCTGGTCGACACCATTAGCCATGAGGGAAGTGCAAATTAAAACCACAATGAGATATGACTACACATCTATTAAAACTGTTTTTAAAAAGTGGTCACACCAAATGCTGGTGAGGATGCAGAGAACTAGAGCTCCATATGTTGCTGGTGGGAGTGTGAAATGTACAGTCACTCTGGAAAGTAGCTTGGCAGTTTCTTTTAAAACTATAAATGGATTTACCATATGACCCAGAAAATGCAATCTTGGGTTTCTATACTGGAGAAGTGAAAACTTATTTTTACACAGAATATTTCACATGAATATTCATAGCAGCTTTATTTATAATACCCCCAAATGGGAAACTACTCAAATGCCCTTCAATGGTGAGTGGTTAAACAAGCTGTGGTACATTCATATTATGGGATACTATCCAGTATTTACAAAGAACAAACTATTGATACATGCAACAACTTGGATAACTCAAGAAATTATGCCGAGTGAAATAAGCCAATTTAAAAAGGATATGTATTACTAGTATATGATTCTGCCTCTATGAAGTTGTAAAGTAACATAATTACAGAGATGGAAAACTAATAGTTGCTAGAGATTAGGGCCAGGGTAAGGGGTGTGTAGCTATGAAGTGGTTACATGACCCTAGCTGGTTTGACTCAGTGGACAGAGCATCGGCCTGTGGACTGAAGGGTCCGGGGTTTGATTCCAGTCAAGGGCACATGTGCAGGTTGCGGGCTAGATCATCCCCAGTAGGGATGTGCAGGAGGCAGCCAATCAATGATTATAATCATTGATGTTTCTATCTCTTTCTCCCTCTTCCTTCCTCTCTGAAATCAATAAAAATATATTTTTTAAAAAACTTAAAAAAAAATAAAGTGGTAGCATGTAAGCCTTATGGTGATGCCATAGTTATGTTCCATGACCGTGGTGGTAGGTACACAAAGCTACACATGACAATATTGCACAGAACAATACACACACACACACACACACACAAATGTGTACATGAATAACTTGTGAAATCTGAGTAAGTTGTCGTTGAGGCAAGGTTGATTTCCTAATTTTGATATAATACATAGTTATGTCAGATGTTAGCATTGGAGAAAGCTGGGAAACGCACAAGAAACCTCCCTGTACCTTTTTTGTCAAAATTCCTGTGAATCTATAATTATCTTACCTAATAATAGACAAACATGTAAATTGACCGTACCTCCGCTACGCCACCAGCCAATCAGGAGGATATGCAAATTAACCCAACAAAGATGGCGGTTAATTTGCATACACAGGTGCTGAGTGACGGGGGGCGGGACGCCCCACCCCTGGTCTCTCAGGGCCTCTGGGCAGCATGGGAAGGCGGGGTCAGAGAGGAAAGAGGTGGCTCCCAGAGCGGAAAGAGGCGGCTCTGGGGCCTGAGTGGAAAGGAGCTGGGCCGGAGTGGAAAGGCAGTGCCGGCAGCCAGGGAAAGGAAAGCCCATTCTAGCACAAATCTTCGTGCATTGGGCTTCTAGTTTAAAAATAAAAAGCACTTTAAAAAATGACCTCAGGACCTCACTTGTAGTTTATTTTAACGAAAGAAAAGGGGGTGGGTTTCAATTTAGGGGGAAATGAAGTAAGCACATTTCACGCTGTTTCCTACTGAAATGCAACTCTGAAATCTAGACAGAATGAATGGAGAAGGAATTTGAGGTGTTTTAAAATCAAGTGACAGCAGGAGAATTGTGAAAGGAGACAATAATTCAAAGTTAAACTGAGTGGGTGCTGAGTTTTACCATTTCCTTTCCCCACGGTCTCACAGCCTATCAGGTGGGCATCGGTGGGAACAGAGAGCCCAGGAGAGCCTTCCTTTCAGGATGAGGAGCAGAAAAGTGTTTCCAAACACCCAGAGAGACCAAGGAATTGTCCTCCCAGCCCCCCTCTTCCTTATTCTATATTTTCATGCGTTAGTCCCCTGCTGCCACAAGCACTGCCTTTTCTGATAAGGAGAGCTGGGATCCAAGTAGGGTGGGCTTTTTTTTAACTCTCTCAGTTCTTTTACTGCCTTGACCCTGGAAGTGGGCATAGTCTTGATACGGAGTAGGATAAACAAAGCCCCAGTTTCTCGGGTTCAGGGCTATAAAGGAGAGCACCAGGGACTGGAAAGAATCAGGGAAATAAAAGAGTGGGAAGATTTCAGGACACTGAATCCAAAATGTTGTCTATGACCTCCTGGGCTCCCTCCTGAGATGTGCTTGTGTAGATCCAACTCTAAATAGCGTATCTTTTATCCTGGACCTGAGACAGATCAATGTCCAGGTCCCACACAGACCACTGGGTAGCACACACGGGGGACTGACCCAATTAACAGTGCCAGGGCACTGTAGATGGAACTTTGTGACCACAACCCATAGAAGGCTGGTTGCGACTTGCAGCTAAACAGTGATTACAGGGATATGTATAACATTAAATACTTACATTAGAAAAGAAAAAAAAAAAATCTCAAATTATTCATCTAAGCTTCAACCTTAAGCGATTAGAAAAAGAAGAGCAGAATAAAAGCACGGAATGCACAAAAATAGAGGCATAAAGAGGCATGAAATAGAAAACAGAAATCAATAAAATTACTAAACCTTCAGCAGACTGACAAAGAACAAAAGTAAAGAAGACACAAATTACCAATATCAACAATGAAAGAGGTGATAGCACTCAAGACCCCAAAGATAATAAACAGATTGTAAGGGAATCCTAAAATTAATTATATGCCCCTAAAAGTGACAACCTATCAATTCCTATCAAAACCTATCAAAATTTACTCAAGGTAAAATAATCTGATAATCCCAGAGAGCTGATGAGTAGGTGAAAGCTACACTCACCTCCTCCGGGCCCCAAACCAGATGTACAGCTAAATTATAGAGCCATCAACCTGAATAACCAACAGAAGGCTAACTGAACTGAAATATTATAACCAAGGATTTACAGAAGCAGCCACATAGAGACTGGTAAGAAGGGTGGACCTGGGAAGGGCTGGCCCCGAGTTTGGCAGCTGAGAAGCCGGAGGGATATGGTAGATTCAAAATTCCCTTTCCCGGGATTCCCAACCCAGAGCAATACAGATGGGAAGAGGAGCCTGCATAGCGTCTGGTGTTGAAAATCAGTGATGATTCAGTTCGTCTACGTCTCCTAGATGCCACCTTCCTAGGGACGAGCATTCCCATTGTTACAGCACCAGCCTGGGTGTGCACTGCTAGGTCCCCAACTGCTGGTGACACATACTTGGGTCCTATAGGGGTGTCTGCTGGCTGTCCCCAGCAGTGACTTTTGGGGCCCTCTTTTTCTGGGGAGGTTCTTAGCAGACTCAGAAAATGACTAAATAGTGTGGCTTTGGAAAGGCACAGATGGCGCTCCTCCCCCGACCTTTGAATCGCGCGGCCAGCCCTGTCTTGCTGAGTTCAGCCACACACCGGGACCAGAGTGCTGTGCAGAGCTGGGACTTTCTGAGTGTGTCTCCTGAGGAAGTTTTTGGCTAGGAACCAGATGAGCATTGCTGCTGTGCAGGGTGCGCGGGCACTAACTTCCCTGCAATCCCAGCCTGCGCTACCCCAGGAAGGGGAAGAAGTGCCCGCCCCCTCCTACAGGCTTGCAGGCACCATCCCCAATAAACTGTTTGGATCAGGTCTGCCAGGCACCATACCCAAGCCCTCTGGGCTCAATTCTGCGAAGGGAAAGGAGAGCAAGTCCCTTGAGGCTATTGTCTAGGATGGCGAGGACGCACTTAGACCTATTTTGCTGGCTGGGCCAGCATTACCCCAGTGGGAGGCTCTTTTGATCTGTCCCCTGAGCCCATTGGCTGTGTGTGGCTGAGCTTGCTCCTGTAGTGGGTACAGCTGGATGCACACAACCTAAACCTGCAGTGTGCTCCTCCTGGGGAAGCTAGAGTTGGAGACACTGACAGAGACTGAGAAGTATGGCCCTGGAGTAGGGGCCACTTTCCCCTCCTTAAATGCCTGACTGCATGACCTCCCAAGTAGACGCACTAACCCTACCCACCCAACCTCGTTTGATCTACCCTACTGAGCTCACAACCCATGGAAGGGTCTGTAGGTCATGGCCAGCCTGTGCCCACCCTACAGTCTTTCTTTAGAAGGCTCTGGAGGAAGACCAGGCAATCTCAGGGGAGGTGGAGTAGCTAGCTGACAGGTGGAGGCAGACCTCTGAGAGCCTCAGTCCTTCCACAGATCTGCCCCCAGCTCTAAGCTGGAGGAAGCTGGTGCTTATACACAGATTGGCCCCTCCCACACACACCTTGGCCCAATATACACAGCCACAAACAGCATGGTAGCTCCAGTTAGCCCAAGGCCTATTATACACAATGTGTGACATCAACCTAACCTGAACCCCACCCAAGTGGACACAAAACTAACACAACCAGTGGTGGGATTCAGACCACACCAGAGCTCAACTCAACTAGTTGAACAAGTGGCACATCCAAAAGAGGATTCCAGACCCTGCTGAGAACTAAACCTTGGAGGCAGCATCTCATGCACAGTGATTGAGGTTTACCCTTATAGCAACCAGCATGAAGACCAACAGCATTCAAGATACAACTACAAAAAAAGGATATACATAACCCACAATAGTCCTGGAGCACCAAGCTCACGTTATCTGGAAGATTGTGCCATGGAGCGCAACAAGACACCTACATCATATAGCCATTATAACAAGTTTGGAAGTCAGAGCAGATCTACCTAATACAGAGACAAAATGGAGAGACAAAGAAATATGCCCCAAATGAAAGAACAAGAGAAATCTCCAGAAAAAGAATTAAGTGGAATGGAAGTAACTAAAATATCAGATGCAGAGTTTAAAACAATGGTTATAAGAATCCTTAGAGGAAGATGGATGACTTCAGTGAAAACTTAAAAAAAAAGATAGTAAGCATGAAATAGGACATAGAAACCATAAAAAAGAACCAGTTCAAATGAAGAATATAATATCTGAAATAAAGACTACACTAGAAGGAATCACCAGCAGGCAAAGGACTGAATCAGTGATTTAGAGGACAAGATAACAGTAAGTACCTGAGCAAAGCATCAAAAAGAGAAAAGAATTTAAAAAAAAAAATGAGAAAAGTCTAAGGGACCTCTCGGACATCAAGCATACAACATCCGCATCATAGGTATACCAGAAAAAGAAGAAAGTGAGCAAGGGATCAAAAACTCAAGAAATAATGACTGCAAACTTCCCCAACCTAGCAAGGGAAGAAGTCAGAAAAGTAAAAAAAACCAGAGTCCCAAACAAGATTATCCTAAAGAGGCACACACTAAGACACATCATAATTAAAATGTCAAAGATTATAAGACAAAGAGATTCTTAAAAGCAGCAAGAAAGCAATTAGTTACCTACAAAGGAGCTCCCATAAGGCTGTCAGCTGATTTCTCAACAGAAGGGATTGGCATGAAATATTTAGTGGTAAAAATCAAAGACCTACAACAAAGACCACTCTATCCAGTAAAACTATCATTTAAAATTGAAGGTGACATAAGAGCTCCCTCCACCCAAAAAAAGCTAAAGGAGTTCACTACCAGTATTGCAAGAAATGTGAAAGGGCCTGCTTTAAGAAGAAATACAGAGAAACATAGGTATAAAGAATAAAATGGCAATTAGCACCTTTCAATAATAACCTTAATTATAAATAAATCAAATGCTTCAATCAAAAGACATAGGGTAGCTGAATGGTAAGAAAGCAAGACCCATATATATGCTATCCACAAGAGACCCACCTCAGAATGAAAGATACACAGACTGAAAGTGAAGGGATGGGAAAAAAATATTCCATGCAAATAGAAACGGAAAAAAAAAAAAAGTTGGTGTAGCAATGCTTATATCTGACAAAACAGACTTCAAAACAAAGGTCATAACAAGAGACAAAGTAAGATCACTACATAATAGTAACGGGATTGATCCAACAAACATGTGCACCCAACATAGGAGCACCTAAATACAGAAAGAAAATTTTGTTGGAAATTAAGGAAAAGATCAACAGTAATATAGTCATGGTAGGAGATTTTCACACCCCACTGTCATCAAAGCACAGAACTTCCAAACAAAAAATCAACAAGGCAACGGCGACCTTAAATAACACTCTGAATTGGACGGATTTAATTGATACTCACAGAACATTTCATCCCAAAGCAGAATATACATTACTCTCAAGTGCACATGGAACATTCTCAAAGATAGACGACATGCTAGGATACAAAGTAAGTATTAAATTCAAGAATACTGAAATCATATCAAGCATCTTCACGGACCACATGGCATAAAAATAGAAATCAACTACAGAAGATTGAGGTCCTCAGAGTTTTCTTTGTGTGGGTTGTAGCTATCAATTTTTACTATATAAGAAATTAGAGCTAAGAAAAATTTAATAATGTTTTAAAAGAACAAAAATAGTTTATTATATGATAACATAAACAGCATATTCTTGTAAAAAATATTTTCGAAAGCAAAACCATTTGTAGGAAAGTAACAGTTTTACATTTTTGCAAGTCTCTAAGTCTCGCTTCACAGAAGCTGTTGGATTCTCCCATCTGTAGCTGGGTTGTTGCACTATTGCACATCGTGTGGCCTGCAGGAAACTCGGCTGTGCTGTACCATTCATCCTCCTCCATAACTTTACTTTAAAGCTGAGGTTTCAAGTTAACATTCCCCCCCTTCTGGAAGACACATGAAGGTGATAAAGTATCTACAATCATCAGGCATCTATCCCTAATGAAAACCATTAAGCCCAAACTAAATTATAGTCATTTTCTATGTACAAAAAATTTAAGAGAAATGTGAGAGAATCTACAAAACCACCAATTATATTGCTTTATTTTTTTAAAAATATATTTTTATTGATTTCAGAGAGGAAGGGTGAGGGATAGAAACATCAATGATGAGAATCACTGATTGGCTGCCTCCTGCATGCTCCTTACTGGGGATTGAGCCCACAACCTGGGCATATGCCCTGACCAGAAATTGAACCCTGACCTCCTGGTTCACAGGCTCACGCTCAACCACTGAGCCACACTGGCTGGGCACAAATTATACTGCTTTAAATCTTGGCATACCCTAGATGTTGAGAATAAACAGGTATCCTATCAGCAGATTTCCATTTCTCTTCTCAAAGGCACAGTATGGGAGATGAATCCAGCAAAGGGGTCTTTCTTGGGCTCCAGTGCCCCTACCTGTCACTGACAAGTGCTACCATACATGAAACCACCCATCCCTGCAGACCCAATGACAGTCTGGAGCTCATTTCAACTGCTCCTTAGGCCCCTTCAGGCTGGACTTCTGATTTCTTTTTTCTTTTTGACCCTGAATTCGAAAGAGCTTCTTCCTGAGATCCTTCTGCCGCTTCAGT
Organism: Cnephaeus nilssonii; assembly: GCF_951640355.1. NCBI lineage: Eukaryota > Metazoa > Chordata > Mammalia > Chiroptera > Vespertilionidae > Cnephaeus > Cnephaeus nilssonii. The sequence goes on from NC_137087.1 coordinate 9,531,463, forward strand.
TTCTCTTCCTCCTCCTTCTGCTTTGCTTTGAAGTGTTCTTTATTGTGCAGATGCCGCTGCTCCTTGGCCTTCTTCATCTTCTGACGGTGCACTGTACTCAGAGCATCCAGCAGCGCAAGGACCTGACAAGGCAAAGCCCGGTGAGCATCGGTGTATTCTTACACTCACTGCGTGCCTGCCTTCTAAGGGCCACGGGTATCAACACTGACTACAAAACTAGGAGCCATTCATGATACAAATGAACGTTAACCTAGTGAAATTTATTCTGAACTAGGAAATTATAATTTGCATGAAGATATATGTAGGAGTCTATTTACTTAGCAAAATACTTTAATAATGACCTTCACCACAAACTACCTTTGTTAGTCATTCTTGGATACTATGTACAACCAATTAACACAGAGTGACTCATCAGCTGTGTACCAATTCTTCCCATCAAAATGCATGAGACAGAGCATAGCTGAACAGAAGAGGGGAAATGGACTCTAGCTTTCCTCTAACTTCCAGTTCTTAGGGCCTTGAATTATTCTGGCCCTTATCCTTCCTGAGGAAAAATGAGAACACAGTGGAAATGCCAAGTGTGCTACCGAAAGCATTATTTTCACATCTAAATGCCACGTGCAATAAGCCACCCGTTAACAGTACCTTTCTTTCATGAGGCTCCCGTATGACGGCTGGTCTCAGCCTGTCCTTTGGTATCTTGCCTGCCTTTGCTTGGGTCTTAGGCTTGGTCTTAAAGGGCAGGGCCTTCTGTAAGGCTTTCGGAATGTGTAGTGAATTAAAATGTTTCTTCTGCCTCACAATCAGCTGAAAAACAAACAAACAAACAAACAAACAAACAAACAAACAAAGGCTGATATAAATTATGATCTACATGCATTTAAAACCTGCATAAAATCTTCTCAATGGATTGACTTTTTCCACAAGATTAGTAACACCAGAATCTGCTGACAATCAGAAATAAGGATTCAATCAAACATCAAACATGGACTGCCTCAAAAGACATGCATAACTCTAGGCTAAACAGAGAAATATACAGAATATTTGCAATTCTTCCAAGAATTCAAATGTGCCTATTTCTACAATATGGACGATGGGAGTCTTCACAGAGCAGATAAAAAGATCCAAAATCTCCTCAAATGGAAAAGTCTGGCCTTATCTGTGGAGCACTGAGGTGGTTTTTCTAGCCGAACAAGAATAATCTCGCTGTTCATCTTTACTATTAGCCTCTCTGGAATTAAGGACATAGTTCTTCCTCAAAGCCAGTGTCCCCACCCGATTCTCACTGAGAAGTTTAACTTTGTTCTGTTGCTAATGGAAGGCCAGCTGAGAAAACTGAGATTTAAACAACAAATGAAGGCAGTGTAAGCTCTACATTCAAATTTTAAAGTAATCTAAATTCTATGCTTAAATTCAGATGACTAAATTTGTTAACTGTCTCAGAACTAGTTAGTAAGTAGAGAGTTTTGTCCTACATCTTTACCTAGGTCAACATCAACTATATAAACAATATTTCTGCTATGTCCTTAAATTTATTATTAAAGACAGCATCTATAATAATATTCAATATTCTGTTTTAAGAAACTAAAATACTTTAGAATGAAAGAAATAAGAGAAATCACCTTCTCAAAAAGAGTAAGCACCACAGACTGGACAAGAGGTGCCAGGAGCTTAAGTGCAGCATATTCTAAGAGACTTGAATGTAATACGGTTCAAAATCTTATGAGCTATTTTATAGAAAAAGTGATGCCCAAGCCTGGCCGGCGTGGCTCAGATAGTTGAGCGTCAGCCTATGAACCAGGAGGTCACAGGTTCAATCCCTGGTCAGGGCATATGCCCGGTTGCAGGCTTGATCCCCAGTTGGGAATGTGCAGGAGGCAGCCAATCAATGATTCTTTCTCATCACTGATGGTTCTCCTTCTCCCTCCTTTTCTTTGAAATCAATAAAAACATATTTTAAAATTTTTTAAAAAGAAAGAAAAAGTAATGCCCGGGAACCTTCTGTCTCAGGCAGAGAGCAGACTGATACCTTGAACTACCATCTTATTACAAAACAATTAAATATCCTGCATTAAAACAACTCTTTCAAATGTATTGTTAACCTGCAAAGAAATAATGAACGTTTTGAGACCAAAATCTAAATGAAAATGAGAATCCAGACAGGTACTAAGAACTTAAAATAAAAAAAAGTACTGACGAAGCCAGACTGGCAAGGATATGGACCAGCCAGAACTCTGGTAGCTGTTAGCGGGAGCCTCCCTGGGTCTGACTCCAATACGACAGGCATCATACGCTGAAGCAGAACACACGCTGCTCTGCAACCTGGCAGCCCCACCCGTGGGGACCTGGGCAACAAAAATGGGTGCTCGTGCACACCAAACAAGTCGTACGTGTGTCCTCAGAACAGCATTTATAATGGCCAAATATTGGAATTAAAGTCCATCAGTAGATAAACTGACATCGTCATATAACAGAATTCTCCTAGATAATAACGACAAATGAATGTCTGCTATATACAAGAACATGGGTGAATTTCGTAATACTACTGGAAGAAGCCAGGCCAAATATATGCTCTATTTTATAAAACTCAAAAACAGGCAGACCTCATTTACATGTCAGGAGTCAGAATCAGACAGTGAGTGTCTCTGAGGTGGAGGAGGAGTGACTGGGAGAGGTCATGGGGGGCTTCTGTTGTGCTGGTAATTTATTGCTTCATCCAGGTGATGGCAAGCTGAGTGTGTTAAAATCACTGAGTTATACACTTCTGATTTGAATAGACAATGAAAAGTTTAAGTCTATTTTCCAAATCACAGAAGCAATTATTACCACTTTGCAGTGTTTCTTCTAAAATAGTCTATGAACATACAGCATGTTCATTCAAATTTAATGTTAGACTCTCTACTTGAAAATTCAAAGCACAGGAAATGTTACATACAAAGCATGTGGACAACCCATCTACAGAGCACATGCGTGACTGTACCTTATACAGAGAATCCTTGTTGGGCTTTAGTTTGACACGATGGGCGAGCCGGAGTTGACCAGTTGTCCGCATTCCTGACCAGGTATCTTTCTCACCAACTGGTTTCAACAAAGATGTTACTGGGTTATAGAAGGCTGGAATGGAGACAGGATACCAAGTTCTCATGAAGACAATATCTGGAAAGAGAGGAAATTTACTTTAACATTTTCAGAAGGTTCATATCCATATGTCAAACAAAGAACAAAACATTCATCCCAAACTTCTCACGCTGGTTGCACAGAATTTGAAGACAGATTTTACCAAGTGAACTAATCTGGAACTTCACAAAACTTTTACCGGTGTGAACCACATGGCTCCAGTACAGCGTGACTGGCACACTGCAAAGCTGCTCCGACCAGGAGAGCTGGAGCTGACCCCAGCTTTCTAAAGACCTGAACTGCACTTGTAACCCACACCAGATGGAAACCAATAAAAAGGTATTTACCGCTCATCAGCAACTTATCCTCAAAGGTGGCCCGGAAAGCGCCTTCGGGGGCTCGGAGTGCTTTCTTGATCTGTCCCCTTATTCCACTGACAGTGCGAATCACAGCACCTTCAAATTTGGCCACTTCTAAGGCGGAATTAAACATTCCCTACAGGTATACACATATATAAAAAAATGCATACACACAAAATCAGATACTTTACTTCTTAGTTCATAACTACATCCTTGGTTATAAAACATAGAACTCAGTGAAGGGCGATAAAGGTAATAATCAAACTATTTCCCCCCTAAAGTGGAATTACTAGATTAAAAAGAATACAACTCTGTTTTATTTTCCCCAAAATAACATAATTAAGACTCTATTGTGGGCTCATTCATTATCATGCTCATCACTGATATCGAATAGAAGATACTTGTTAGTCTGAACTAGCCTGGATAGCCTCTGCTGTCCAGCTCATTTCCTATTACTTAGGTGCACACACTCAGCAAATAAAGAGCTAGGTAAATGCTATAAGAACATTTTATAATCATCTTAACTCTGTGTTAGTGGGAACATCCCTCAATGAAAGTTTCAATAAATGTCATTCAAACCACCCTCCGATGTTATACCGCGTGAGTGTCCATCTCTTATACCCTTGTCCACAAATTAAGAATGGTTTTGTCTATTTTTCTACTGATCTGTCTGATAAACCTATGATTTTAATCTTTTCTTAACACAAACCAAAAAGGCAGGAAACAAAGCCCAATGAAAGATTACACATATTAGCTCTATGACAGTCTCTCTGGAAGGAATAGCCTCAATTACTAAATATCTCTATTGTATTTCACCTTAACATTGCTGGGCATATTTAAGTAACACAGAAACCAACAGAAAAAAGTAAACTAAAAATACCAAAGACCAAGTTTATTTAAATTCCTTTTCTGAAAACATTAGACCTACATTTTAGAAGTATTTCACTGTTCCTTTAATAATACAAGGGAGAGGCAAAAGTAGATTTACAGTTATAATACAAATAAATAATATAACAATAAATAATACAAGAATAAACTATATTCACAACTGTAAAGTTACTTTTGCCCATCCCTATAATATACATTTATAAATATGTAAATATACAGACCTTAATGAATGAAGTATTCTTGAAAATTTTATATGGAAAACCAGTTAACTTTAATTTCTTCACAATTTTTATGGATTTATCCAAATCAAGAACAATTCCTGTGGCAGCTATCCGGAAATCAGGCTAAAAAGGAAACCCCCAAAATTTGAATACAGGAATAATATCAGCAAGAGAACAACTACAATTCTCTCTGATATAGTAAATTAGCAAAGTGCACTTCACTTACAATGAGCTAAGAAAAAAAGAGTATCTGAACATGCAAAACAGTATTTTAACAAAAGCAATCTGAAACTATAATGAACGTAAGCCAAACTAATGTTGATGTCTTCAGTATTTTCCTGAATGAGGGTGATCTCATAGTAACATAGTTTCACAACAATGACTTATCTGAGATAAAAAAGAACATGAAAGTTTGGTTATAATGTTTAAGAAATTAAATTTCAGACCTCAGGGTGGGTTCCATCTGTTCACTATTCTGTTTTCTTTTCTGATAAATGGGGCCAATAAAACCCACTCTGATTGATCACATGAAGACGGTGTGAGCATACTTTGCTAACCCAACATTACAGGGTGTAGCCTTATGTCTAGCTAGTATCTGATATATCCCCAAAACCTAGTATAGTACTTAGCACATGGTGAATACTGCTTACATATTTTTAGAAAAACACGTCCAAAAAGTGCATAAAAATATAAAATGTCCTCAGTACCATTACAATTCTTCTACCTCCCTCTTCTTTACTCCCATAATCTACTTAAAAAGATGCAGGAAAATTAAAAGCAAAGAAATTTACTATACACACTAAAAATGAGCAATTTTCCACTTTAAGTATCATGTACACATTCTATATTTAAGATATATCTCAAACACAATATATAAAATAAAACATCCGAGATATTTACTGTTGTGCCATCGACAAACTGTACTGCCAAGAATCCAGTTCCTTGTGGAGTAATAGGACCTTGAATAAAACAGTAAAAAATATATAGTGAACCACAAAATTTAGAATCTATTTTACACGCATATATATTCCAATCCAAAAAAAAAAGAGAATTGGGATTTCATAAAATGAAAACTATAATGATAAAGCTTAAACGTTTAAATTAACCTAAAGGCCAATTATTCTAATCACATTTTACCCCAAAAGGCTGCTCCACAATGCATGTGCTGAGGGGTGTATTTTAGAAGCCTTTGTCTTCCATTGTGGTCTTCGATATAATACAGTGGGATGGTCTGAAACCTCCTCCACCCTACAGAAAAAATGATTGGATCTCGGGACTTGAGAATTTTCTTATACCAACGATGTTTCTTGAGACGCATCTGAGGGGAGAAGAGATTTCAATAAGATTATTCAGTGAAAGTATGTCCCAAAAAACCTCAACGATCATATCAGACACAAAGGGTACCTACCTGTACATAGCCAACACTGCCCTCACTATTGCCCAAACCACCCAAAATAATTGGGTAATGGGGGTCAAAGTTAAGCACGAATTCACAGGGGACATTCTCTATCTCAATTCGGACATACATCCCAGGTCGAAAACCCTCATATTGAACTCTGGCTTCATCATCTTGGTCTTCAAATTCTGCTCGGTTAAGCTGTATAAGAGAGGGGGGGACAACACAATAAGAAACCCACAATACTGTTATCTTTAATAAATGTATGATCAATATATAAAAAATAAGCTATTTCAAAATAAACAATCTATAAAAAGAATTATTTAGGCTTTATCCTAATTAAAAATAATATATATTCTATCTTCACATTTTTTCAGGATATGTCCCAATAATTTTCTTCTCTGTTGTTCCAACATATAGCAAACATCAGCAACTCAGAAAGGAGCCGTAATGTTGATCAGCAAACACCCTCAACGTTCCCCAGTACACACTTTCTTCTTTTATTCTCCAAATAATTAGTTCACACTTTTTCTCCTTTTTTCAGTCACCCAATATCCAACCCCTCATCCTCATTCTTAGCTGCTGTTTCCTAATTCACTCAAAAGTTAAGCATCTATAAGAACTTCAACACTCAATCTCTCTACCAGGGTTTACACCCATGGCCTTTCATTATAGCTCTACACTGTTCAATATGGTAGCCACAGATGACTTTTCAAATTGAAATTATTAAAATTAAATAAAAAATTTTAAATTCAGTTCCTTGGTCACATTTCAAGTGGCCAGTATCAACATGTGGCTAGTGGCTACAATACAGTACAGCAGAGTTCTATTGGGTGGTTGTTATAGATTATACTAGAGGCCCAGTACACGAAATTTGTGCATGGGTGGGTCCTTAGGCCTGGCCAGTGATCAGGGCTGATCAGGTTCCCCGTCTCCTCTTTCCCTTGCCACACGTGTCCATTGCCACCCACCTCCAGTTCCCAGTCCGGGGCCTGGCCCCGATCAGGTGATCAGGACCTGGGGGGGGGGGGGGGGCAGGGGGTGACTGGGAGGTTGGCTTGCCGGCTGGGGGGAGTGGCCAATTACCACTGAAGTGGGCAGGTGGTGGGCTGATTGGGCCTACTGGCCTGGGAGAGGGACAGAGGGAGGAACCCAGGAGGTTGGCCGCTGGCCCCGAGGAGGGAGCTGGCCCTCAGCCCCCCTGGGAAAGGGGCCACGTCTGCCGCCACCCATCCCCAGTTCCTTGTTCCAGCCCAGGGGCCTGGCCCGGAGGTTGGCCTGATCAGGTGATATCTATATATAGATACCAATCTATTCAATTTCACTTATACACTAGGAATCATCCACTCCTGGACTTCATTCCAATATCTTACCTATTATTTCTCTCATCTTAAAATTTCCCTTTGACTCCACTTCCTTCAACTAGAATCCCATTTTTCTGCTTCTTTCTGAAGAAAATTGCCACAGAAGTTTTCTATAGTTGCAGTCTCCATTTCCTCTTCTCCCATTCTCTTAAATTCCCTAAAACTGGACTTTAACCCACACTCGATAAAAATGTTTGCAGTCACATAAAGGCCTCAACATTCCTAATCTAGTGGTCAATTTTGTCTTAATCATAGTTAACACATCAGCAAGATTTGAAATAATGTCTCATTTCCTCTGTAGTAGCTTCCAGCATACCTGGTATTCCCCTAGATTCCTTAGGTCTCCCGAGCACTGCTCCATCCCCACTGCTGCCTCTTCCTCCGCCAGCTTACAATGGGGCACCGTGTCAGTACTGGTCCTCTCCTCTTCTCTCTACACTCACTCCCTCGTCATCCCATCCATCGCACGGCTGTAAGCAGCATCTAGCTCTAAGCCCCTGGCCCCAACCCTCTCAGCTTGACACTCTCCTTGTCTGAAAGAAAACCCAAACCTAACAGATCTAAACTTCATCTTCCCAGACAAACCTATACCAACTAAAGCTTTTCTATCTTACTTATGAAAACTCAGTTCTTCCAGTAAGTCATCCTTATTTTCTCTCACACACCCCCTGAATTTCACATTCAGGAAATCATATTGGTCTACTTTTTAAACAAAGTATACCCAGAATTTGATTTTCTTTCACCTCCACTACCACACACCTCCCCATCCCCCAGTGTGAGTTACTTTAATCTTAACAAACTCTTGCCAGAGCAACCCTCTCAAGGTAATTAGATCACACATATCTATCCTCTGCTCAAATGGGCCCCATTTCACTGAGTGAACCAGTCAAGACCTTTACAATGGCCCGTGAGGTTCTAGGTGAGTTAAACTGTAAATGCCTGAAGCAAAGACTTCAGAACTTTTATATTTCTTAGTCACAGTCTGTGTAAGGTCAGTACAGACTTGAGACACTATGTTAATGACGAACCAGCAGATCCTTTTGACTAGATGAAGGTCTAGGTTGATCACATTTTCACAAATGATATACTTAACTGGCATAAGGCAAAGTGTGTTCCAGTTTTCAGAGACTCCTGTGCCCACTTGTCAAAGCACTCGCCATCAACTGCGCACACATCTTTGTGTCTTTCAGAGTGAGGTCAGCCTCCCCGGGCAGGAGGGCTAGACTATCTCCCTTTCAGCATCCCACATGCCTCTTTATCTCCACATCTGACCTTAACTCAAAATACCCCTGAACTCTGAGAGTTTCAGGCAACCCTTCCTGCAGACACTGGTGTGTGCATCAGCCACACAGGCCAAGAATCACCTCCCCATTCAAATGATTTCATTATGGTTCTAGGGAGCAGTAATATGAATGCTAAGGCAACGCTGGCATTTAAATAAACGCACTGCCTCAAATAACTACACAGTGAGATCCTCAAAAGTGGCGGCAGTGTCTCAGCCATTTCTGTTTCCTCACTTAATTCTTGGAACAAAATAGGAACTGGTATCTTCTGATTTCTTGCAGAAACAGAGGACTGCATGAATAAACACGAATGCACACACTCATCTTCACCTCAACCTTGGAGTCCAAACGAGAAGGCACAGAGGTAGATCAGGGAGCAGAGAGCTAAAGAAGTTAAGGATTCACAACACTGTATTACAGCCTTGAAATGAGGCTGATAGGGTCTGAGTTTTCTTACCTGTGCTTGTTTATGCATTTCTCCTTTAAGATCATCAAAGTACGTGCTTTCTCCTTCATCATACTCTGCATCAAACATCTCCTTCAATTTTCTCTTCTTATCCAAATGCTTTTTCTTGGCACTTTCCTCTGCAGAGGAGTCAATTTCTTCTTTAACTTCTTCCTCTACATCTTCAGTCTTAAATTTCCAGAAGAGAAAATTTTGTAAAAGTTTGTGAAAATCTTTTCTTTAGCTTTAAAGCAGACTTAAAAAGTTCTACTGAGCTGCAAAAATCTAAGTTATGATCATCATGAAACAAAACAAACCACAGCCTTGAGCTCTAAAGAACATGCATTGCTACAAGAGACATTTAGACATCTGCATTACAATGAACTGCAATTCCTTAGTCTGTCTGGGAATGCCAAATGTGAATAAAATAGCAGCAAGTGTCCCCACCCAGATACTGTTCTAAAAAATCTTAGGGAGAACAGAGAATTGGTTTTTCTAAATGGCTTTTTTTTGTCTTAGATATGAATATTTTCTTCTTTTTCCTGCTTTCTATTGAATTCATTGGGGTGACATTGGTTAATGAAATTATCTAAGTTCTGGGTGTACATTTCTATAATACAAATTCTGTATAAATTCTGTATATTGTATTATGTGTTCACCATCCCAAGTCAACTCTCCATCACCATTTATCTCCCCTATACCTTCTTCTACCTACCCCTACCTGCTCAACGTGCCCCCCACCCCTTCTCTCTGGTACATACCATACTATTGTCTGTGTCCATGGGGTTTGCTTTTTTTTTTTAATCCCTTCACCTTTTTCACCCAGCCCCTGAATCCCCTCCCCTCTGACAGCCGTCAGTGTATTCTTTATCTATGAGTCTGTTTCTATTGTTTATTTTGTACATTAGATTCCATATATGATTTAAGAACAGGAGAATGATGGCAAAAATAATGGTGGAGAGGAAGACAGTGACCTAAAAGCTGAAACTTTCAATGACTGAAGAATCATAACAAGAAGAGGTAATAGGTATCACTCCAAAAATCAAGAATAACAAGTAGCCCAGACTCAGTGTGTCTCAGTGGTTGGGCATCAACCCATGAACCAGATCAAGGTTCAATTCCTGGTCAGGGCATATATCCAGGTTGCAGGCTCGATCCCCAGTAGGGGGCATGCAGGAGGCAGCTGATTTTTTATTCTCTCCCATCACTGATGTTTCTTTTATGTTGTTGTTAATCCTCACCAGAGGGTATTTTTCCATTGATTTTTAGAGATTGGAAGGGATGAGCAGGGAGACAGAGAGAAACATCGATGTGAGAAAGACACATTGATTGGTTGCCTCCCGCAGGCAACCCGATCTGGGCCGGGGATCTAGCCTACAACCAAACTACATGCCCTTGACCAGAATCAAACCCGGGACCCTTCAGTCCAAGGGCCGATGCTCTAACCATTGAGCCAAATCAGTTAAGGCTCACCATTGATGTTTCTATCTCTCTCCCCCTCTCCCTTCTTTTCTCTGAAAATCAATAAAGACATTTTATATACATAAAAAGAAAGAATAACAAGTAAACCAATAACCTTTGATCTGTCCCCACCCTCCATGTTTTCAGGAAGGAATCCATCCAGTCTCTAATCGACACAGACAACAAGATTAGAATGTCTCAAAATAGGCCTATCTCAGAATATACTGACCAGTTACAGGACCAGAGGCTGACAGCTTCCTGGCAAAGTCATACCTGAGTATCCAGGCCTGATTTTCCCTTGTGCACGTCCCCTGTTTCCAAGTCTTCAAAGTCCCCATAGAGCTCCTCTGGGAAAAGAACATCCAAATGACTCATCTCTGAACAGGGTGCGTATGACACTCTAGTACTACCCGCTCCAGGTGGACAGTGTGTTCTGCACCCCAAACTTCATTGTTACTATTCCTATCACTACGCACCCCAGAAGAAGGCAGGACTGTTAAACCTTATTACATCACCTGTTCAGTTTAAGTAAACAAGCCCAATCCACATTTCCATACTTTCCTTCAATATCCCACACAACCAAGAGCTATTTTTCCAGTATAGGTAATTGACACTGTAGCAGAGATGCACACAGAGGTGGCATGAGTGGCCCTGCAGATGAGACCCCCAAAAACCAAAAATTTCAAGTGACTTGAAAAGCCATGGCTTAGATAACAAGCACATGTGAGAAAGTCTCACCAGTAAGCTCAACACAATGGTGACAAACCAAGGGAAAAATCTTAGATTATAAGAGTAGTGCCTAAAACAGTGCTGAGCCGACATGAAGAGCCCATTCATTCATTCAGTTGTTTTTGAAGTGCTAAGTTTAATTATGAATATTACCCTTAAAAGAAATAGACAAGTTAAAAGTTCTCTGGGAGGCAACTTCAGAAGGATATTAAAACATTTTCATATAAGAAAGAGTCAAAGAACCTAAGAGCCAAAGGAAATATAAAAGATGGGAAGATTCTATTGTAATGAAAACAAAAAATAGGATATTTAGAAATAAACAAAAAACGTACAAGATCTTTAATTAAATATTATAAAGGCTTTACTATGCTACCAAAGGTCACATGGAATAACATTAGCTAACACTTTCAAGTGTTTTACATTCCAGGCACCGCTCTAAGTAATTTACATGTCTTAACTACATTTTTTAACTTGGCCCAGTGAAGAAGGTATTATTAATATTATCTACTGAACAAATAAAGAGTACCATGTTTTTGGAAAGGAAGACTCAATATCATTAAGATTCCAATTCTCCCTTCAACACAATTATAATACAAATAGCCACCAAGAATTTCTAGGCTGGAAAAGATTGAGTATACATGTTTCCTTTGTTCTTCTCAACTATCTATAATAATAAAAGTGTAATATGCTAATTAGACCGGATGTAGCTACGGCTGCAAGGGAAGCCCGGGTCCCGGGTTCCAGAGGGAAGCCAGGGCCGGCAGCCAGGTGAAGGAAGGCCTACTATTGTACGAATTTCGTGCCCCGGGCCTCTAGTGTATAAACAACCAACTCCAGAAATAATAAATGAGTACAAACAATTGAAAACCTCAAGAAAAAAAACTGAAGAACCAAATGGAAATTATAGAACCGAAAAATACAATTAACAGAAAAGAAAAGAGCCCAGCCAGCGTGGCTCAGTGGTTGAGCGTCGACCTATGAACCAGGAGGTTCGATTCCTGGTCAGGGCACATACCTGGGTTGTGGGCTTGATCCCCAGTGTGGGGCGTGCAGGAGGCAGTCGATCAATGACTCTCTCTCTCTCATCATTGATGTTTGACTCTCTCTCATCATTGATGTTTCTTTCTTTCTCTCCCTCTCCATTCCTCTCTGAAATCAATAAAAATATATTTAAAAAAAGAAAAAAGAAAAAAACCTAATTAGATGGTTCAATAATAAGAACAGAGATGACAGAGGACAGAATCAGAGAACTTGAGGCCTGATCAATAGAACTTACCCAATCTGAACAACCTTGAGCAAAAGAAAAGCCTTGGGGGGATACAGACACATATATAATACCTTAATCAATAAAGAAAAAGGAAAAAGAAAAAGCCAAAAAGTAAATGATCAGAGGCTAATGGACATGTGGGACAGAAACAAACAATCCAACACATATCATCAAAGTCTTGCCAGGAAGACTGAGGCTGAAAGAAATAATGTCAAGATTCCTAAATTTGGTGAAGACAAACCTACAAACTTAAGAAAATGAGCAAATCTCAAACAGTAAATCCAATAAAATCCACACCAATTAAACTTCTGAAAACTAAAAACAAAGAAAAAAATCTTGAAAGCATCCAGAAAGAAATGACAGATTACTTGTAGGGGCACACCAATTCCAGTAACGGCATATTTCTCCTCTGAAATCACGTAGGCCACCAAGACGTGGCACATTTTTCAAGTGCTGAAAAAAAGGAATTGTCATTGATGATCAATTCTTTATCTGGTGAAACTACCCTTGGGAAATAAAAAGACATTCTCAGACAAAGGAAAACTACAGGAATTTGTCATTAGCATAGCTACCTTTAAAAATGACTAAAGAAATTTCTTAAGCAGAAAGGAAATTAGAAAAGGAGAAATCTAGGACCATCAGGAAAAAAAGATCAGAAATATCAATACATAAGCTATCCTTCTTCTCATGAATTTAAAAAATTATATTTGATTAAAAAAAAAAAATGATACCCTTGTCTAATACTCAAGCCAATGATATCTTTAAAAGAGACCTGAATGTAAGAAGCAAGGTTTCCACATGTTACTCAAAGTGGCAAAATGTTAATGTCAGTAGGCTATTATATTACAGTATGTGATCGAAATACCCAAAGCAAACACTACAAAAACCATACAAGGAGACACACTGAAAAAAAACACTATAGCCCAGCCAGTGTGGCTCCCTGGTTGAACCAGGAGGTCCTCAGTTCGATTCCAAGTCAGGGCAAATGCCTGGGTTGCGGGCTCAATCCCCAGTAAGGGGTGTGCAGGAGGTAGCCGATCAATAATTCTCTCTCATCATTAATGCTTCTATCTCTTTTTCTCCTCTCCCTTCATCTCTAAAATCAATAAAAATATATTTAAAAACAAATGAACACTGTAAACAAGTCAAGATAGAAGAAAAAGGCAACAAAAAACAAAACAAAATAAAAACACAGAACTAGGACTAGAGTAAATAAAAAATAGTAAAATACCAGACTTATAAAATTACATATCCACAAGTACCTTAAATGTAAATGGGATAAATATGCCACATAACACATAAACCTACAAGAAGCTCACTTCAAATTTAATGACCTAAGTAAGTTGAAAGTAAAAAGATGGAAAAAGATGTACCATGTAAAAACACTTTTAAAAAAGCAAAAGTGATATACTGATATTTCATAAAGTAACTTCAGGGCAAAGAAGGGACTATCAGAGCCAGACAGTGACTTAACTGAACTCTAAGACTTAAAATTTTATGTGCTACCCTGACATCTTTGAGCCTCATAGGCCCCAAAGGCCTAGCTGTGAGTAGGCCTGCCAGATATTCTTCCACCCTATGAAAAAAGATCCCCATCCTCCTAGTTCCTTTATCAGTTGAACCAGCTGCACCTCATCTAGTCCTCAACCTAACAGGTTTCACTTCACCCCTCTGCCAGACCATGAATTTATTCATCTTCCAGAGGAAACCAGTGGTCATCCGTGCTTTTCAGTACAAAGCTTGCCTCCCAAATGCAATTGCTGTAAGGCATGCAGTGTCTTTTTCCGTCAAGCTCTGGGTGTATATGACTAACAAACCACAGTTGTCCTCATCTGTCCAGTGTCAGGTGTTGGCTGTTCGACCATAACCCATAACTCTAGGGCTAGAATCCCTCCTTCACCAATGGACTGAATAAAAGGAGACCATCCTATATAATAAAAGCCTAATATGCTAAGTGTCCGGTTGACTGGTTGGCCATTCAACCAATCAAAGCATGTTAATGATATGCCACTCAACCACTCACTATGATGTGCACTGACCACCAGGGAGCAGACAGTTGACCGGTTGACCAGTTGCTATGACATGCACTGACCACTAGGGGGCAGACGGCCCGACCAGTAGGTTAGCTTGCTGCTGGGGTCCGGCCGATTGGGACTGAGCGAGACGGGCTGGACACGCCCTGGAGCCCTCCCATAGTCCTTCCCTGGATGGCTAACCTCCTGCGTCTTTCCCCGACCCCGATCGTGCACCAGACCTCTAGTCTATATATATAAAAGCCTAAGTGACTGGAACATGGGAATGACCCGTCGCTATGACACGCACTGACCACCAGGGGGCAGACGCTCAACACAGGAGCTGCCCCCTGGTGGTCAGTGCGCTCCCATAGCCAACCTCCCATGGCCGGCCAACCTCCCCTGGTCCCTCCCCCAATCCGGCAGGAAGGCCCCAAATGGCCCTGATTGCCGGCCACACCTAAGGACCCCCCCATGCACAAATTTCGTGCACCAGGCCTCTAGTAACATATAATGACAAAAGGATCAACCTGCCTGGGAGATGTAACGATCCTAAATGTGTATGAACCAAACAGAGCCTCAAATATAGGAAGGAAAAACTGATTTAGCTGAGAGAAGCGATGGATAAAACTACAATTACACTTGGCAACTTCAACATCCTCCTCTCAGCAACTGATAAAACTAGACAGAAAAATCAACAAAGATACAAAAGACTTGAACAACACAGTCAACCCATCAGAATATAACTCACACATACAGAACATTCTACCCACCAACAGCAGAATACATAATGTTTAAAACACCCACAGCACATCTACCAAGTAGGGCATATTCTGGGTAATAAAGCAAATTGCAACAAACCTAAGTAGTTTGAAATCATAAGAGTACTGTCTTAGAATATAATTTAAGTATACTGGAAATCAATAACAGAAAGACAACAGGAAAATTTCTAAACATTTGATAATTAAACAACACACTTGTAAAATAATGCATGGGTCAAAGAGAAGTCACAAAGGAGATATAACAATGCATAGAACTGAATGAAAATAAAAATACAACTATTATGAAAATTTGTGGAGTACAGCTAAGCAGTGCTGAGAGGGAATTTACAGCACTAAATGCTCACATTAAGAATGAGACAAGTTCTCAAACCAATAACCTAAGACAACCTTAAAAGTGCAAAATAATCTAAAACAAGAAAAAAACAGAAATAATAAAGAGCAGAAATCAACAAAATTGAAAATCAGGAGTGCATGCAGCAAGGAGAGGCGTGTGAAGTGGTCTACAACCCAAGGGGAGAGCTCTCATCACACACCAAACCTGCTGGCACCCTGACCTTGACTTGCCTCTAGAACTGTAAAATGAAGAATCATGAATGCAACGATGAACGAAAGGGTATTAATAGGATGCTATGAACATTACACTCAGAATGCCCAAGCTGGCCCTAGCTGGTTTGGCTTAGTGGATAGAGCCTCGGCCTGCAGACTGAAGGGTCCTGGGTTCGATTCCCGTCAAGGGGACATTGTGGAGTTGTGGGCTTGCTCCCCTGTGTGTGTGTGTGGGGGGGCATGCAATTCTCATCATTGATATCCTATCTTTCTCTCCCTCTCCCTTCCTCTCTGAAATCAATAAAAATAAAATAAGTAAATAAAAAGAATGCCCAAGCTGGCTTCTTGGAGAAGGCACTTAATGACTTTCACTTCCCTAATAGGCCTTGATATTCCTTGAAAACAATTCCTACCAAAATTCAGGCAAGATGGAATAGATAACCTAAAGTCCTATAACCAATAAAGAAATAAAATTTGTAATTATAAGCTCCCAAAAAGGAAATTTCCAGGCCCTGACAATTTCACTGGAGAATTTTACCAAACATTTCAAGAATTCATCCTGGATGGTGGGCACATGGTGCAATATCCAGATCTTGTATAGAAAACCACACCTGAAACCTATGTGATCATATTAACCAATGTTAACCAATAAATTTAATTTAAAAAGGAAAAAAAAAATTCATCCCAATTCTAAACAATCTCTCCCAGAAAACAGAAAATATTGGAACACGTTCCAACTCATTTTACGAGACCAGTATTACCCTGATTCTAAAACCAGATGAAGACAGCACAAACAGAAAAACAAACCAACAACATACATACCAATATCTCTCATGAATTCAGGTGTATAATTCAAAAAAATACTTCAAATAAAATTCAACAACTTATAAAAAGAATTAATTGTATGCCTTAACCAAGTGAGATTTATTCCAGGTATGCAAGGCTGGTTCAACATTCAATAATTAATCACGGTAATCCACTATATCAAAAGTGTAAAGAATACAATTCACATGATCCTATCAATTGACACTGACAGGCATTTGACAAAATCCAACACCTATTCATGATTGGAATAAAGAGGAACAGAGCACATAAATACATAATAATAAAAGGCATACAGGTCGAAAAGGAAGATACAATACTGTCCCTGCTTGAGAGAGAACATTATCGGCAATGTAGAAAATCTCAAGCAATCTACAGAAGAAAAAACCCAAAAAAACACCTTCTAGAACTGTTCAGCAGAATAAAAGAAAAACACAAAAATCAATAAAAATCAAATAAATCGAAATGAAATAAGTATAAGCTTATCAAAATATATTCACCATCAGTATGATGAAAATTACAAAGTGCTGATGAAAAAAATCAAAGACTTAATTAAATGGACAGACATACTGTGTTCCTGGATTAGAATACTTAAAATAGTAAAGATTCTCCCCAAACTGAAATTCGTCCAAGGGTGGGGTCCCTAGGCCTGGCTGGCGATCAGGGTCGATTGGGGCCTTCTGGCTGCCGGCTGGGGAATTTCCTCCCACAACCCCTTCCCGCAGTCAGCCCTGTCTTCCTGCCAGCTGCCGGCTGGGGAGGAGGGACCCATGGAGGTTGGCCAGCCACGGGAGGTAGGCTGGCTGCAGGAGCACACTGACCACCAGGGGGCAGCCCCTGCGTTGAGCGTCTGTCCCCTGGTGGTCAGTGTGTGTCATAGTGACCAGTTCCAGCATTCCAGTCACTTAAGCTTTTTTATATATAGACTAGAGGCCCGGTGCACGAAATTCATGCATGGGGATGGGGGGTGGGAGGTGTGTACCTCAGCCCAGCCTGCACCCTCTTCAATCTGGGACCCCTCAAGTCGGACATCCCTCTCACAATCCAGGACTGCTGGCTCCCAACTGCTCGCCTGCCTGCCTTCCTGATTGCCCCTAACCGCTTCTGCCTGCCAGCCTGATTGATGCCTAACTGCTCCCCTGCCAGCCTATTTGCCCCTAACTGCCGTCCCCTGCAGGCCTGGTCACCCCTAACTGCCCTCCTCTGCAGGCCTGGTCCCCCCCAACTGCTCTCCCCTGCAGGCCTGGGTCTCCCCAATCTGCGCTTCCCTGCATGCCCGGTCACCCCCAACTTCCCTCCTCTGCCGGCTTGGTCCCTCCCAATTGCCCTCCTCTGCTGGCCATCTTGTGGTGGCCATCTTGTGTCCACATGGGGGCAGCAATCTTGTGTATTGGTCAATCTGCATATTACTCTTTTATTAGATAGAATAGAGGCCTGGTGCATGGGTGGGAGCCAGCTGGTTTGCCCTGAAGGGTGTCCCGGATCAGGGTGGGGGTTCCCTTGGGGCGTGGGGTGGCCTGGGCGAGGGGCCTGTAGTGGTTTGCAGGCCAGCCACGCCCCCTGGTGACCCAAGCGGAGGCCCTGGTATCTGGGGTTTATTTATCTTCTACAAGTGAAACTTTGTAGCCTGGAGCAGAGCCAAGCCTTCTGCTTGGTCAGTGGCAGCAGCCATTTCTATTGGGGTTTATGTATCTTCTATAATTGAAACTTTGTAGCCTTAAGTGGAGGCCTGGGCAGGCCAGGGTGTGCGGAAAGCTTGGCTTTCTCCATTGCCGGGGGCAACCCTAGCCTCTAGCTCTTTCCAGCTCTGTGGCTGCTGCCATTTCTGTTTGGATTTGTTTACTTTCTATAATTGAAATTTTGTAGCTTTGAGTGGAGGAGGCCTAGGCCGGCAAGGGCAGGCGGAAAGCTTGGCTTCCTCCAATGCCTGGGAAACCCAAGCCTCCCTCCTGCTCTCTGTGGCTGTAGCCATCTTAGTTGGGTTTATTTGCATATTTGCTCCTGATTGGCTGGTGGGCGTGGCTTGTGGGTGTCACAGAGTGATGGTTAATTTGCATATTACTCTTTTCTTAGATAGGATATTAACTTTTTATTCTAAGTGTTTTATTCTAAGTGATAAGTGCATGCTTCCTTTATCATTAAAAAGAAAAATGTAAATGTTGAGTACATTTTTCACACAGAAAAATCTATTTTTAACGAATACATGATAAAATTTATGAAAAGTTTCCCACTTTTCTTCAAGGTCTTTATCTAATTAGTCAGTTAACCAGGGAGAGAAAATAATGTCACCATGGAAGAAGAACCAGAATATTACCCATAACTCTGTCAGTGTTCCCCAAAGCATTTTACAGTTGACTATTTTCGATCACTAAAATATGGAGGAACTTTTAAAGAAGGTAATCTTTGTTGAAAAACATAGCCCTTTGCCTGGCCAGTGTGGTTCAGTGGTTGAGAGTTTGAACCAGGAGGTCATGGTTCGATTCCCAGTCAGGGAGTATGCCTGGGTTGCAGGCTCAATTCCTAATCAATGATTCTCTTATCATTGATGTTTCGCTCTCTCGTTCTCTCTCTCTCTCTCAAATCAATAAAAAAATATTTTTTTAAATAAATAAAAATTTTAAAAAGCTTAAAAAAGAAAAAGGATACATCCCTTTACTTACCATCTTCTGCTAAGATCTTGGCGGCATCTTTATCCTCTTCCCACTTCCCAGTCACGAAGCAATCTCTGATACTGTTCATAACCTTACACAGAAACATCAGCACTTAATTAGACAGGGTAAGTCCTATTAGCCACTGACCTCATAAATAAACAGATATTTACTAATTCAACAGATTTTCAAAGTTTATTAGTGTTCTTAAGGCAATGCAGTTAAACAGCATTTTTAACTTACTATTTGCTACTCCAGACTTATTGTGGCTGTTTGGCTTTCAACTGAATCATATTTCTGGTTATGAGTCATGTTTTTCATACACAACCTAATTCTCAAAAAGTAGCCTTGAGGCTAGCATGATTACAATGCATGCAAAAGCAAGTCTATTCATTTACTCATTCCTTCATGCCTACACTCACTCACTAAACATTTACTGAACACATCTATTTTATGCCAAGAAGTTCTGTAGGCAAGCTGTTCCCAGATGATCCTTATTTCACTAAGCTTAATAACTGACTTAGAGGAACCAAAGACCAAACAAATTCTTAAAAAAATTAGAACCTCCATGAAAAGCACACAACTGACTAGGAACAGAAGGAAACTTCCTCAACATGATAAAGGACATCCATGAAAAACTCACCACTAGCATCATATTTAATGATGAAAGACTGAGAGCTTTCCCTTTAAGATCAGGAATAGGAAAGTCTATCTGCTCTCACTTCTATTCAACATTGTACTAGATGTGCTAGCCACGGCAATTAGGCAATAAATTGACATAAAAGGCATCCAGTTTAGAAAGGAAAACTGTCTCTATTCACAGGTGATATAATCTGGTTTACAAAAAATCCTAAGGAATCCACTGAAAAACTATCAGAACTAATCAATCAATGAGGTCAGCAAGGTTGTAAAATACTAGGTTAATATAGAACAATAAATTTCATTTCTCTATATTAGGAATAAAAAATCCAAAAAATGATGAGAAAACAGTTCCTTTTATAATAGCATCAAAAAGAATAAGATGCTATGAATACATTCAACCAAAGCTTATACTCTGATAACTACAAAACATTCTTGAAAGACATTTAAAATCCAAATAAATAGAAAGGCATCCCATGTTAATGGATCAGAAAACTTAATATTGCTAAGATAGCAACACTTTCTAAAGTATAGATTCAGTACAATCCCTGTCAGAATCCCAGCTGGTCCTTTGTAGAAATGGCAAAGCTGATCTTAAAATACAGAAAACCCAAGAGATCCAGAATAGATCAAACAACTTAAAAAGAAAACAAAGCTGGAAGATTCACACTTCTCAATTTCAAAACTTACTATGAAAGGACGGTAATCAAAACAGGATTGTGCTGGCACAAGGAATGACATAGATCAATGGAATACAATTAAGAGTCCATATATATAAGCCCACAAATCTATGGTCAAGTGATTTTTTTTGCCCAGGGTGCCAAGACAAGGCAATGGGAAAGAAACAGTCTTTTCAACAAATAGTGTTAGGACAACTGATTTCCATATGCAAAAGAATAAGTCATATTCATCTCACACCAAGTACAAAAATTAAATACAACTAAAAATTTAGTTCTTCTGTCCCACTAGACATATAAAGTGCTCAACAGCCACAATAGCCACATTGGACAGTTCATATATAAATTATTTCCATCATCACAGAGTTCTATTGCTATTTCTCTGTACCACTCTATAGGAAACACAGAGGACAGAGGAGCCTGATAAACTGCACACAGGGTTACAATGGAATTCATAAAGTCCATAATATGAGAAACTACACACCAAATACTTGGTTTCTTAAACAAATTAAATGGAAGGGGAGGGGAAGAAGGGCAGAGAAAAGGATCGTATATTTAAAGTTTTAAAAAGCACAGTGAGCAGGCTAGGAGGGGTCAATGGGGGAGTAAGGGGGACATATGTAATACTTTCAACAATAAAGATTTTTTAAAAAAAGGCACAGTGAAAAACAACCCCCCAAAAAACCTGGTAAAAGTAAACTATGGTGTTTATGATGCAAACTTAGAGGACGAAATGATGGAGATGATTACCACAGAGTCATGTTCCTTCTGCAAGGAAGGGAAGGACCATGACTAGGATGGGCACATGGTGGTCACAAGAGTCCTCACCTAGTAACCCATTCATTAAGTTAACAACTATTTTATGTGGTCTTCTAAAATCTGTATTAAATTTTACCATAAAAAATGGTTATGGTTAATACATTTCATCAAGTACATAAATGCTAATCAGTAAATTATAATAGCAATGTGATAATAAATGACTGGAGCTCTCTGAGGAGTGACATTTTATGATCAAAAGAAGCCAGCTTGGGAAGATCAGAAAAACATTCCAGAAGAGAAAACAGAGGGGAGTAAGCCTAGCAAGTCTGAGAACTGAATGAATTCCAGTGTAATCAGAGAGTGGTGAATAAGAAAGAAAATTTACCATCAGTGTAATACATTCATGTTTATAAACAGCAGAAATTACAACTGCTAACTGAGGGACACTAGATTCATTCAAATTATAAAATAAAATATTTTAAATGTATAAAATTTATTTGCAATGCTTCAAATACTGTCCATACTAAAAGCTGAACATTTTCCTTTTCTCCATAACACAGGCACATGGTCTAAAGGTTAGACTCTAACCAAACTCAGAACATTTCATTGTTTAGGATGCATGAAATACACTCCAACATCTGAGAAAATATCCTGTTATCTTATAAAGTAATAGGTGGGCAACATTAAAATCACATGATCTTCTTTTAGAACAATTTTCTCATAAATCAAACATACTATTCATATTCAGTCTTACCTCCTCTAAATCCCAATCATGGGGCACCTCCAAGTGAAATCTGGAGCAGTCCAAAGAGTCAGCCTTGTACTTAGACTCTCTGGCAGGCTGGCTGACACGAAACAACCCTCCAAGCTCCTCCCTGGCCTCATCTTCTTCTTCATTATCCTCTGTCACTAAAGAGACCACCAAGATGGAAAAGGGAGAACAAGTCAACACCCTAGAGGACTTGGGACTGAGGGTCCCGTTTGTGGTAGGAATGGTGGCGCCCCTGAGCACCTGAGTCAGAGAGAAGCCAGGGAACTGCTGCTGACATGTCAGGAAGACTTCTATCTTCCTGCACTCAGCAGCAAAGAGTCCACTGAGGAGGGAGAGTAACAGGGGTTGGGGCAGGGAAGGAATTTACAGGCAGAACTCTCAGTTATCACAGTTCCTCTGGAGGAATGCTGAGTCCCTAGTCACTAAGAGAACTTAAGCAAAAGCTGACTGGAAGCCAGTCCACACCCACCTGCTGATTCAATGCTCCTAGCTCACATAACACTTTTGGCCTTGTTCTAATCACGTACTAACTAGGGACCACAATGTAAAGTTCACCACTTTGTTTTCTTGGCACTAAATTCTACCATATAAGAAATTCTCATAAAAGACTTTGTATAGAGGAGACAAAATGACATAATGAAGACTATTCTCATCAAAAGTTTTATGGCAAACCCAGAAATCTATTTCATAGGACCAATTTATGGTACTCATAAACTGAAGATTAAAAACATCTGCCAAATGCAAACTATGATAGACAGAAATATCTTATAGATATCACAAGTAGCATTCAAACCTCCAACCAATTTCCTCACTGCCTTTCCAGAAATAGCCTAAGAAACTACGATGCTTCTAGATATGAACCAGAGCTTTTACCTGTCCCATAAATCAGCTTTTGGAGATTTGGTGTTGCTTGCTGCTGCCTCAGGAAAGCCTCAGCTGCCTTCCGGGAAAGGTCTTCCTTCCATTTGAGGGCACCTGGAAGGACCAATGCCAACATCAATTAAGGCTGTTTATCTGTCGTCTCTACTTCAAGCTCACTGCCCATTCACCCTGAAATCCTTTTTTGAAGTATAATATTTGAAGTTAACAAATATCCAAACCAGCAGACCCCCAAATATAGACATTTTATTTGTAAAACTAGAGGCCCAATGCACGAAATTCATGCAACAGTAGGCCTTCCTTACCCCTGCTGCCAGCACTGGCTTCCCACTGGCACCCGGGACTCAGGCTTCCCTCCGGCACCCAGGACCCGGGCTTCCCTCCGGCACCCAGGACCTGGGCTTCCCTCCGGCACCCAGTCTTCCCTTGGCACCCGGGACCCAGGCTTCCCTCAGGCAGCCGGCAGGCACCCAGGACCCGGGCTTCCCTCACTGTCCCGGCTTCATCCAGAAGGTCATCTGGGCTGATTAGCATATTACGCTTTTATTATTATAGAAGACATGTCAGTGCCAAGTTTATAAGGGCAGTTAAATTTAGGCATACCTGAAGTTTCTGTGGAATAATTACTTGCTTCCTTGTACTCTTCTTCCTCTTTGAGTAAGTCTTCTATATCACTGGTCTCATCAATTAAGCTCTCTGACCCCCGTTTCTGACCACTGACCACTTGAGAAGGCTTTGGAAACTTCTTCCTAACAAGCGCTTCATTTTCTGAGTCCTTTTCCTCTGTACTGAGAGAGGAGCTTCCTTCAGATTCATCTTCAGATGCAAATGCCTCTTCAGCTGTGCAATGACCGGAATCTGAAGTAGTGAGGGCTGCTTTTTTCATTGTCTTCTCCAGATTCAAACGGTCACTCAGACCATTACTGTGTAAAAGACCTGCCTTACTGCCTTTTTCTATAGCCTTAGATTCTAAATTATCCCTCTCTCCTGCAGTGGAGCCCTCTTCTTCACTGCTTTCATCAGCTTCCTCTACTTCTCCTTCATCCCCTGAGCTCCTCTCCAGGTCATCATCACTGTCAGCAAATGCTGGCAAGTCGATCTCGGTGTCTTCTTCCATCTCAAGTCTCTGCCGTTTGGCACCTTTGTCAGCCATATACACTTTACCGGTCACTTCAGCATCTTCTTCCTCTTCTGTTTCATCACTAGAGCTATTTTCCAACCTGTCACCTTCAGACATTTCTTCATCATCTTCAGGATCACTATCCCCAGACTCATCCTCCTCGCCTGCAAAAACGGCTTTTCGACGTACTCGACCAGTTTTTAAATCCACCTGCTTTTCCTCTTTTGGCATCCACAGCCTATATTACCAAGTAAAGCAAAATAATTCAACATGTAAAACAATCTGCTATCTAGAAATGGCAAGTCAATAAATATACAAAGCAGAAAATACTGTCAAAGGATGGTTTTAAATGACATAGCACAGAAAGGAATGATTTAATAAATACTATAATAGTAAGCAAACTCATACGCAATTCCCTAACAACACTTAAAAAAAAAAAAAAGACTAATTTTAGGGAAAAACTGTTCAAAATGGAAGCAAGTACTTAATAGATCTTTTAGAAGACCGACTACTTCCAAGCTTGAACCAGATGATCCTTAGAAAAATGGCTAGCTACAGGTCCGAGGCAGGGAAAGTACAATAGCCTGGAACATCCTGTTGTGTCAGCAGCCAGCAAGTGCTCAAAGAGCAAAAGAAATGTGCCAAAACGACACGAGACAGACTAAAAGGACAACATAGGCACAGAAAGAATAATGATAGTAACAGGATAATAAGTGAAATAAACAAAAAATGTCCATTGTCAAGTGATACTAAAATAAAGAAGTAGAAATGAAAGCTCCCTGTTAAAGCATGCCAGCTAACAAATTAAGAATACTGCCATTTTGCCCTGGCCGGGTGGCTTGGTTGATTGGGGCATCGTCCCATACACCAAAAGGTTGCCGGTTTGATCCCTGATGGGGAGGCAAACAATAGATGTTTTTTTCACATCAATGTCTCTTTCTCTTTCTCTCTTTCTCTCTCTCTCTCTCTCTCTCTCTCTCTCTCTCTCAATGAAAAAATATCCTCGGATGAGGATTTAAAAAAGAAAGAAAAAATATTGCCATTTTGAAATCACCAATGCAATACTTGATAAAGAATCATCATCAACATGCTAAATCCAGTCCTGGCTGGTGTGGCTCACTTGGGTGTCATCCATGCACTGAAAGGTTGCCAGTTCAATTCCCAGTCAGGGCACATGCTGGGGTTGCAGGGTCGATCCCCAGTAGGGGGTGTGCAGAAGGCAGCCAATCGATGTTTTTTTTTTCCTCTCTCTCTCATGCTCCCTTCCTCTGTCCTTAAAAATCAATAAAAAAATCTTTAAAAAAAATGCTAAATTCACGAGATAAAATAAAAACTTATGAAGCTTTTATTTGATGTAGTTTATATAAAATTGTGAAAAAAATACTAAAAATTGTACTAAGAGAGATTGTATAAGTTAGATATACCAATAACAGTGATGACTATATAAAAAGACTATAGAAAAAAGAAATGCTCACAATATACAGAGAAATTTTATATGATCATGACTGTAACTACGTTAGAGTGTCCATGTAGACAAGGATGACCAGATACTTAAAAATGAAAATAGCTAGTAACACTGACCATAATAGGGATCTTTAATACTTGTTATGTGCATCATGCTAAATAGTTTATGTACACTATTGCATTTAATAATCATAACTACTATGAGATTATAAAATTGAGGCTTAGAGATGTTTTCCCCAAATAGTAGAACTGTTGCACTCAACTACCATGCTATACCATCTGCTAGTTAAGAGGCAGATGATTTTTTTTTCTTCATTTGTATTTATAACTAGAGGCATGATGCACAAAATTCGTGCAAGGGGCTTGGACCTCGCAGCCATGGCGGCTTGTCTCGGCCCTCGCAACCCCGCAACTCAGGCTTCGTCCAGAAGGTCGTTTGGCTGTCTGGTCTAATTAGCATATTATGCTTTTATTATAGACTAGAGGCCCAGTGCACAAAATTTGTGCACAAGGGGCACGGGAAGGGGGGGTGGTGGGTGTCCCTAGGCCCAGCCTGCACCCTCTTGTAATCCGGGACCCCTCAGGGGATGTCTGACTGCCGGTTTAGGCCCGATCCCTGTGGTCCTAAACCGGCAGTCAGACATTCCTCTCCCAATCCAGGACTGCTGGCTCCTAACCGCTCGCCTGCCTGCCTGATTGCCCCTAACCACTTGCCTGCCTGCCTGATCGCCCTTAACCGCTTCTGCTCGGTCCCCACCGCTGCAGCTTGGTCCAGAAGGACATCGGAATGACGTCTGGAAGGTCATTCAGCTATCCGGTCTAATTAGCATATTATGCCTTTATTATTATAGACTAGGGGCCCGGTGCACGAAATTCGTGCACTGGGGAGGGGTCCCTTAGCCCAGCCTGCCCCCTCTCACATACTGGAAGCCCTCAGGGGATGTCCTACTGATGGCTTAGGCCTGCTCCCCATTGGGAGTGGACCTAAGCCACTGTCTGGCCTCCCTTTGTGGGAGGTGACCGGGCTGATCAGGGGAAGGTGCCAATCCCATCACCCCACTGCTGCAGCCACTGCCAGTCACCGCAGGCGCCAAGGTATTTTCATCAACACAGACTCCAGTCCCTTCACCATGAAAAAATGACAACTTTCTTCAGGCATTTTCAAGATGTGTCTTTCATAAGATATGACATTTCTTTATTTTTCTTTTTTATCCTCACCTGAGGATATGTTTCCATTGATTGTTTTCCCCCTTACCTCTGATTCCAGGCTCGGCCCCTTCCCAAGCCTAAAGCCTCCGCCCGAGGCTTTAGGCTTGGGAAGGGGGGCCCCCCCGCCCCTCCAATGGCTGGCTGGGAGTGACCTAGGTGCCGAGGAGGTTCCCGGGACCCAGGTATGTATGCAAATTAACTGCCACCTTTGTTGGGTTAATTTGCATACTCACTCTGATTGGCTGTGGGTGTAGCAGAGGTACAGTCAATTTACATGTTTCTCTATTATTAGGTAAGATAAGCTATAAACTAGATAATCTCAATCTTTTTCAGAATGATTTGTATTGGGAATCACAAATTACTACAATAAAACTAAAACTATGTACAAGGTATACAAATTCCCAACCCAGACTGAAAATAATTTGTATAAGCCACACATTAGTGGAAATCACCCCACAGGAGATACAACAACACAATGTAAGTAACACTTTCAGAGATAAAATGTGTGGCTTCTGGACAGCCATGTGCACAAGCTCCCTGACTCTGCTTGCTCCACTATTTTGACCACTAAAAGGAAGCTAAGTGGCCTCAGGTCTCCTAAGAAGCAATCTATGAAAAATGTTTTGTGATAGTTGAGGAATGTTCTGGGTCTGTTAAAAACAGAATTCTCCATATTGTTTTAAGAAATGCCATGTAAAAAAAAAGTCATGTGATGTGACCTAGGGGAAGAGCCCTCAGAAACATATGCACATACAAAGCAAAGCAAAACAAAACGCCCTGGAATGAATCCCACCAAAATGTGTTATGATAGCAGTTATGGGTGATAGAATCTTCTGTAGCAGAATTTTTTTAAATTAAAAATAGAAAAATAGCCAACTTACCCTTGATTATCTATATCCTCTGACCCCAGTGGTTTGGAATCAGAAAAAAGTGTCACTCTACTTGAAGCCATCTTGGCATCAATAGTGGAATGGGTGGAAATGAGACTCTGGACCAGTTCATGGGTGGGACTCGCCTCATCCTGCCAAGGCAACCAAGAAAAGGAAAGTGAGGAATGCACAAGGATTGTGAATAGAGACACACTGGTTTCAATTACTTTCTCAAAATTACCCTAAACACAGCTCCTGAAAACCCTTCTTCCTGCCTCAAAAAGAAAAGAAAATTCTTATTGAATTCTGTCTTCATTAAACTTTTTCAAAGTTCACGGAGTACATATATTTTGCTAGAAAAACTTGAGGTGCTGAAGCTACAGAATGTACTCACTTTAGCCCAATTAAATCCCATTTCAGAACAGTAAAAGAAATAAAAATCTGGAATCCGTTAAGAAAAATATTGCTACCTTTGATACAAAAATTTCACTTCAAAGAATTTACTGCATAGGAAGATCCCTCCCAGTGAGCAAAGCTACATGTACGAGGTCTCACTGCATCACCGTTCAAACTAGGGGACAAGCGGTGAGCCCATCAGCACTCCGAAGACTGCTTCAGTAAATGAGGTGTATCCATACAATGAAATACTACACAACTGTCAACAGACAGAAATAGCTCTACAAATACTAACAGGGAACAACAGAATCACATATTCCTAAGTGCCAAATCTTATAAAAGCATTTATAGTTAGATCCCATATAATATTACTTCTCGTTCTCATACACACAGATACATTATAGCATTTACAGATAATATGTAATAATCTAAATAAACATACGTTTAGAGAGAAAACAAAAGACCAGAGAGAGCTGGAGCTAGAAAACACACTGATTTTATATAAGGAGAGGTGCAAGTCAGGCACCACGCTGCTTCCAGTGCTCATGTTGGGAGATGTGGGATCCTGTGCATCTTGCAGCAGGGAGGTACAGGGGACATGACTTTTACTTTCTGCTTAGTGCGGTTAAATATGCTGCATATTTACAATAGGCATTATCATAAATATGAATACAGATTACAAAACTCCAATTATATGCCTGTGACTGCCCTCACCGATTCCTGGAAGCCATGGCTGCCACCAAGGTCGACATAGACAGCATCTTTGTCATACAGCACCCCGCCAACTCCAGAGAGAGGCGCATAAACCAACTTCTCCTTTTCATTTAAGCAGCGCTTCTTTTGCTGTTCAGGAAGGGCACAGGGGTCTGGTAGGAAACTGATGTCACTCACAGCAAAATCTCCTACACCTGGAAGAGAGACAGGAGAATGGCTTCAGCTAACAAATCTACCGGCAGCAGGAATGGCCCCCAGTCGGAAGGAAAGCTTCAACCACACACGACAAGGGCATCCTTGACACTGGCACTGTGTCTCTCCAGCTAACAACAGAGCAAAGGAGACTAGGCAACTCAGTGTTTGCCGGCCAAAGCAGAGCTGAGTTACTCTTAAAACCTCCAGCCGAAACCGGTTTGGCTCAGTGGATAGAGCGTCAGCCTGCGGACTGAAAGGTCCCAGGTTCGATTCCGGTCAAAGGCACGTACCTTGGTTGCGGGCACATCCCCAGTAGGGGGTGTGCAGGAGGCAGCTGATCGATGTTTCTCTCTCATCGATGTTTCTAACTCTCTATCTCTCTCCCTTCCTCTCTGTAAAAAATCAATAAAATATATTTTAAAAAAAACACAAAAAAAACTCCAGCAAGGTGGCTCTACCTTGTTTGGCCAATTTGAAGTTTTCCTCAGAAGATGAAGTCATCTAAAAAATTCTACAAATACAGTACATCTTGCAACGAAAGAATACCTGGCATGTGAATTTGGCTTTTATTTTTCAAATGTGCTCCTCTTAAATAACCATAAAGAGACACTTTTCGGTCACACTTGGCATTTGTTCGGATATCTTCTGGGTTTGTCAAATCTTCCATCCTAGAAAAATAAAACCCAATCACATGGCAGAAATGAACGTCAAAGTTCGTGTACTCCCCTTCACATGTCAGTACAGTAATTCATCATCTTTACTAGTTCACTCAACACGTTTAGAAAATTATAGAAAATACAGAAATAAGGAAGCACAGCTCACCATCTACCAGAGGAAAAGAAGCAAACACATGATTGCACCTTAGGCTCTATGAAATATACATCCCATAAGACCCCAGAAACGGGAAATGCACGTCCCTGCGGTCAGGGAAGCATAGACAACATACCCAGAAGGAACCCTTTATGGAAGAGGATTAAGCTTTGATCTGGGCTTTTTAGTGTGGGTTGGGTTCTGGCAGGTGGAGTAAGGGTACTCAAGGCTGAGAAAACAATATGAAAAAAACAAAAAAACACAAAGGAAGGAAAACACCGGACACACCCGAGTGACTGCAGCCCCAACTTAAGGTTGGAAAAGCAGGTGGAGCCACATTCTGTAGCCTTAAATGCTTCAAAATCCTCACATTTTTCTAAACATTTCATATTTTATTCCCAAAGCCACAGCATCTTTATGTAATGATACAAAAAAAGGAGATATTTTCCCTCAACTACATTTCTCCCTCCACTATTCATAAAGAAGCACAAAGTAAGCTTTATTACTGTTCTTTTTCTAACCTCCTTAGCTTTGAGATATCTGGGCAAGGAAGAAAAAATGACATTCACTTTTTACCTGTCTGCCAGGATATAAGGGTGAGATGTTTGCCATGTCAGAGGCCTAAACTTCATAACTGTAATGAAACGGCCCAGATTGTGAATTTCTTGGTTTTGATATTCTCCATGTACCATTCCAGAAAGGTAGAACAGCTTGGCACCCTAAACATGAAGAAAAAAGAAATTAAATTTCAACTAAATTCTTGTCGATACTGCACTAAAATAAAGGCCTCGAAATAAGCAGCAAGGCTAAGAAAGGGAGACTTCTAGCAAACCACGGTGCCAATGCTTCCCGAACCTCTCCAGTCTCTCAGGAACCATCTTTAGGGCTTCGTAAGGACAGGACTGCAAATACATTTACTTTCAAGACTGCTCTGCAGTCCAGCAGTGGCACCTGTCTGGAGTTGTGCAGTGAGGCTCCTGGGCACAAAGCATCCTGAGACCAATGGGCCGCATCAGTATGAGGGAGGGAGGAGGGGCAGTATGCGTGCACTCGTTCTTGGTCCCGTAACTACGAGAACCTTTGGACGCTCTATTAAGTTGAAAATCCAAGACACTTAGAGCCAGACCTGCCTGGTGCTGGGGGACAGAGACAAATGAGACACACTAAGAGTCTAGTCCAGTGATGGGCAACCTTTTGAGGTTGGTGTGTCAAACTTCGCCAAAAAACTGAGCATAACTCGGGTAGTGTGTCACTTTGAGGAAAAACCTAACTCCAAGACTCTAGTCGCAAATGTTTCATCCCCAGGAGCAGCAAATGTTTCATCCTCGGCATGAGGCCGCGTGTCATCAGAAATGGCTACGCGTGTCAGTGCTGACACGCGTGTCATAGGTTCGCCATCACTGGTCTAGTCTGTCCAGAATAAAGACTACCTCGAGGAAGTATGCCAGGGGCTATCAACAGATATATAGGAGGTGAGTCCTGGGGAGATGCTTGTTAAGATCTCCCACTCATGCAGTTATTTCTAAAGGATTACAGGGTTAGTATTCAATAATTAATTATCTTCCCACCGGGTAGACTTCTGTCCAGAACCTGTGCTTCAATCGCTTCTTCGCCTTCTTCAGCTGCTTATTATACTTGAAGGAATCTAGATGAGTGAGAACGCCCATAATTTTAGGAAAGCCGTGTACTTGACAGATGTTTAGAAACTCAAATGTTTCCATTTCAAACCCGAAGCTGGCATCTATGAGCATCAGAACCTAAAAACAAAAGACAATTATCAAGGAAACTACCCAAAACAGACCATCAGAAAACTAAGGCCTGTGGGCCAAATCCCAGCCAGCACCTATTTCACAACAAAAGTTTTACTGGAATACAGCCATGTTAATTCATTTATGTATTGCCTACACCTGCTTCTTTTTTTTTTAATCTTCACCCAAGGATATTCCCTCCATTGATTTCTAGAGAGTGGGAGGAGGGGGAGAGAGAGAGAAAACATCAACATGGAGACACACTGACTGGTTCTCTTCCACACGCGCCCCTACTGGGGCTGGGGAACCTGCAACCAAGGTACGTGCCTTTGAGAGGAATCGACCCTGAGACCCGTTGGTCTGCGGGCCTACGCTCTAACCACTGAGCACCCGCCAGGGCTCTACACCTGCTTCTAAGCTACAACTGCAAAGTTAAGTAGTTGCAACAGAAACTATGACCCACAAAGCCTAACATATTAACCATCTGGCCCCTTACTGAAAAAAGTGCTAACTCCTGCTCTAGAGTAAATCAAGTGATTATTTAGGGGTAATTATCATAAGAGAAAAAAAATACCTTTGACTTGCTCTAAAGAGCAAACATGAGACAATATCGACCCAGATATAAACTTCCACTTCAGGAATTTTGATGTCTGAGAAATAACTCAGAAAAGGCTGTATCTAATTTAGCCCTTACCTGGAAAAGTTCTTACTTCAAGAAATAAACTGTTTGGCAAGGTGTTTTTAAGCCAAATAACAGGTCTCTCTAACAAAGAAACCAAATCTTTGACATCCAAAAAATGGGAGGAAGTGATAATAAATGAAAAATATAAAAAATTTAGAGAAAACCAAATATTTTTGTTTCAATTTTCTCATATGGAAAACAAGTCTTTTGCTGGGAAGTATGTAGTAGAAAAGCTCTATCATATATATTAATTTGTAACATGCAATTGCTCAGAAACTAAAAATAGAAGGCTACCAGTTTAGAATGGAGTCAAAAGATAATAAAGTTACAAATGGTAATCTATAAGAAAAGATAAGCAGATAAGACCAATTTTTTAAATTTACGACCCTTCAAATAATTTCAGCGTTGACTCCTAGAGACTTCTAGTTTTAAGATATTACATTTCTGTCCTCGTCTTTTTGTAGATAATTAAAAATAATTTTTAGCCCTGTTGGTGTGGCTCAGTAGTTGAGTGTCAACCCATGAACCAGGTCAGTTTGATTCCTGATGGGGCACATGCACAGTGGCCGCCTCAATCCCCAGTAGGGGGCATACAAGAGGCGGCCGATAGATGATTCTGTGTCATTACTGATGTTTCTGGTTCTCTCCCCATCCCTTCCTCTGAAAATCAATAAAAATATATTTTAAAAATATAATAATTTTTAAATACAGAAAAACTTATCTGATTAAATTATGGAACATTCATAATCCTGAACCACAGACTCCATGAAGGTGGGCTGCTGAGCACTGTGGGAAAGTATAGCTGCTGCTGCAGAGCATAGGCAGAGCTGCACAGAGAGCTGAGCGGGCTGGCTGTGGTATCCCCTTATCCCATTTGACAACATGGAGTGACAAGGGGCAAGCAATTAGTTGTACGATCAGAAAAATTGGTGGCAAACATAATCTTTGTCTTAGTAACAACCTTTGCCAACTGAAGATAAATGAAACCTGTATTACTCCTCCAGTGCACACACATATGCATGCAAACATAAATCCGTGTATTATGTATGCCTGCTGTGACTTAGAAGGCTTTATAACAACCCACAGCAGAGCAATCAACAAAAAGTTAAATAAATTATGGTACACACAATGGAATACTCAGTAAGGTTGAGCTACAGTACTTACTTACCTCCAAGAAATGCTAAATGAAAAAAACACAAAGCACCTGAGTATAATAAACACCGTGTGCTTCAAAAGGGTTATATGTGTATGTATAGACATTATCTGGAAGGATGCGCTGTGAGGGAAACTGAGAGAAGCAAGGAAACAGAAAACAAGCATTGTTTGCACCCTGTAGTACAGTTTGAATATTTTATCAAATTCATGTGTTCCTTTTTAAACTTTAAAAAAAAATGTATATGAAAGGCTTATTTCTGAATATGTGTATGCTTTTAAAATTAGGAATTGGGCCCAGCCAGCATGGTTCAGTGGTTGAGCATCGAGGTCACAGTTCAATTTCTGGTCAGGGAACATGCCTGGGTTATGGACTCCATCCCCAGTGTGAGGTGTGCTGGTCTATTATTCTCTCTCATCACATGTGTTTCTATCTCTCTCTCCCTCTCCCTGCCTCTCTGAAATCAAAAACTATATTTTAAATATTAATTAAATAAAATTAGGACTTGGAATCTATATATATAAAAGGCTAAGCGACCATCCTATCCGAAACCGGACAACCGAACAGGCTGTGTGGGGTGACCAGGCTGGCAGGGGGGGTTAGTGAGGGGCGACCAAACAACCGAGCAGCAGGCTGCGTGGGGCAACCAGGCCTGCAGGGGGGGCAGTTGGGGGCGACCAGGCCAGCAGAGGGGGGTAGTGAAGGGCAATGAGGCTGGCGGGGGGTTGGGGGACAGCTGGGGGTGACCATGCCGGCAGGGGGTGCAGTAAGGGACGACCAGGCCGGCAGGGGGGCACTAAGGGGCAACTGGTTGGCGGGTGGGGGGGGCAGTTGGGGGCAACTACGCCTGCAGGGGGGACAGTTGGGGGTGACCAGGCCAGCAAGGGGGGGCGGTTAGGTGCGATCAGGCAGGCAGGCAGGCAGGTGAGCAGTTAGGAGCCAGTGGTCCCGGATTGGAGAGGGTGCAGGCTGGGCTGAGGGGACACCCCCCCCCCCCCGCCCCATGCACGAGTTTTGTGCACCGGGCCTCTAGTATTTTACATAAAAGAAAAACTAATGACTCATACACTAAGTTTTCAATCATTTCACTTATGTAAGATTTAATAAGTTTATACTATTCTGTGTTGACAATAACATTTTTATTAATGGTAGCATTACATGTTGAAAATTTGAATAGTATTTAGCTTTCTGATATTAAAATGGGATAGCCATAACATCGTATTAAATTATTTTTTATTTTAGAGGATTTCCTGGGCTAAAGAGTAAAACCTGTAGTTCTGTCACCAAACAGCTATCCAGAAAGTTGAATGAAAAAAACCCCAAAACACCAAGGTATCTATTACCCCACATTTTCTAAGCAATATGGCTTAATTTTTTTTTTTTTTGGGGGGGGGGCTTTATTTTTGCACAGTAACATTTCTGTAAATGCAATCGAGGCTGCACAATTTCCATATGCTGAGTACTGTAGAGATGTTTTATTTTAAACTCTGACAACTTCTCATGGGCAATCCACATATTTGTTTTATCATAATCATTTAGAACAGAGGTTCTGGCACCATCTAAGAGTAGAGTTCCCACCCTCTTGACAAATCATTTAACTTCTGGGAGTCTTGATTCCATCACAATTGGAGATAATACCTATTTACCTCTAAGGCATACTAGGGGATTAGATGAGCTAAATTTGTAGAAAGCTGTTAGCACAGTGCCCACTAAGGGTCCAAAAAATGGACCATTACTACTGTTTCATGTACATATTTATGCATCTATGTATATATATATACACACACACACATATGTATATATATATGTACGTATATATATCTTAATGAGCTTTTATTAGCTATGTTCATTAAAGGTTTTCTTTGTCCTGTGATTTACTTTTAGATTTCAGAATACATTTCATTGTGCACATCCCACTTTTATTATAACAAAAATTATTATGACCATCATCATCAATTACATCTATTGCATCCCTCATAACACTCACCACTTCCTTAACCTTTTGCACTCGCTTGCTTTTTTCTCGATTCCTTTATTCTACTCGGGATTTAATTTTTTTAATACCCCAGATTTTACAAAGCGTGGCAGTAGAATAAAAAACTGGAGTTTCTTTTCATACAAACTTATTTATTTGGATTTTTTTATATTTCAAGTTATTGATACATTCAATACAATTCAGCATACGAGCTGCTACCGATGCTAACCGTGTCGAGTCACACTCGACATCCGAGTGCAAAAGGTTAAAAATCATAAGCCTTTCTTCCCTTCAACATGGGATAAATAACCCAGCACCTGCTCTAAGTCCCCGTCAGAAACCCACTGCCCACACTAACTTACCAAATCTGCTACTTTAGCCAGGTCAATCATCATGTTAATGTCACATCCACATTCAATAATGGTGAGTCTGCGCTTTTTACCTTTAAGTGAAAAGATGAAAATTGTACATTTGAAAAAATATATTAATGCTAATTAACATTTTTAACTGCATCAAGCACCATATACACTTATAGGAGTATGCCAGAAATTCATTTTATAGGACAAAATTGATAAGGTATATTTCATCTTGGTTTTCTTGCTATGTTCTCTAATTTTAAAATATCACAAGACTGCTCAAATGAATCAAGTGTTCAAACAGGTACAATCCCGACTAGAATGGGCAGACAAGTGGATTTCATGACCCTGATCCTGCTGTTCAGTAGTGGGCCAGCGCTTCTACCTCCATCAAAGCTTCCTGTTTTTCCCAATATAGCTAAAAACATCCTCAAACCTAATACAACAGAATGTTCGTGGAACAATCATTTCTAAAATAAGTACAAAGAAATCATCACCATAACAAAAATGTCTTAAAGACAAAGAGAAGCCTCAGTCCAACTATAGTTGACCCTTGAACAATGAGGGGGTTAGGGACGCCAACCCTTGTGCAGTAGAAAATGGCATATAATCTTTGACTCCCCCAAAACTTGAGTTGTCCCTTGGTTCCAGAATCCCCGTGGATATCAAAAGCCAAAGGGGCTCAACTGCCTTACATAAAATGGCTCATAACAATGCATAGAGTTGGCCTTCGTATATGCAGATTACCAACCACAGATGAAAAACACTCTTTTTGATCCATAGTTGGTTGACTCTGCAGATGTGAAACCTAGGGATACAAAAAGCCAACTGTATACTTATAAGATAAAAAATCCAGATAGAAGTGGACCCGTGCTTATTATTGCTTTAATGAGAAAGTTCAGATTCTACCACTGTCATTTTGGGAATATGTTCCATCTTTCCTCAAATTTAGAAAGGTCACACCATCTTCCAAAGCAGATAAATCTCACAGGAAAAGAGAGGAAAACTCCCTTACTTCCCCAAGAAAGGGAAGTACTTGCTATCTGTTAAATGAAAGTGCTCACTGTGACCAAGCCAGCCTGTCCAGGCCAGCCAAGCCTTTCAGAGGAGCATCCCGAGCAAACCCATACTGCAGTCAGAATAAGGTATACATCTGTATCATTATTATCTCGAGGAATTTACCTTTTTCTGAAATTACAGCCAACTTAGTAAAACTACAAGAGAGGTAATATGAAGTGACAATATTACTTTAGCATTTACCAGAGGAAAGAAAAAAAAGTTCAACAAGGACATGCATGCTTCTCAGACGACAACACCTGCCATGTCAGTCTGGGAGCACCGCCTACCTGACACAATTGTTACAGGGCCTCTGATCTCTGTTAGCTTCTGCCTGGTGAAGTTCCGAATGAGGCACTGAATCAAAGTGCTCTTGCCAACTTTCGGAGGCCCCATCACCACCACCACTATTGGTGGGGGCTCTAGTGGAGTTCGATCAACCACTGGAATATGATGCTTTTTTGTCTTCAAATCCTGAGTCCTATTTGTTAAAAAATGAATAAATAAATTCATTTTCAAAATATAAAAGGCAGTATCCCTGTATGTAAAGATTTTCAAGAGAGCAGAACAGACAACATATAGATACAATAAACTTGTTAAAACTATTGGTTCCAATCCAAATAACCACTTCAGTAAATATAAAAACAGATTGACTTCAACAGTAAAGAATGTTGAAAACTATACAAACCTTAAATGATTGCTTTATTAGTTGACTACATTAGTTTAAAGAGAAAAAAAAAGCAAACATAGAGGCAGTATATCATAATGAATAAGAGCAGAGGCTATCGAGTTAAATTTAGCTCTTCTATTGGGAGAATATAATTCACTAATGTTTAGCCCGGGCAGTGGTTAAACCTGAAGGTCACTGGTTCCATTCCTGGTCAGGACACATGCCTGTGGGCTCAATCCCCAGTGGCGGGTGTGCAGGAGGCAGCGGATCAATGATTCTCCCTCATCATTGATGTCCCTATCTCTCCCTCTCCCTTCCTCTCTAAAATCAATAAAAATATATTATTTACAGAAAAAAAACACACGAAAGAACCACTAGAAGAATCTAGCTAAACATACCTGTGAAAGGATCGAGCCATCCGCACAGCAGACTGGACCGCAAAAGCTTTGGGGTTTCTCTTCCGGGCATCTTCCTCATCGCCAAGTTGGAGGTCTTGCAGATGCCGTTTCTTTTTCTTCTCAGCTTTGGGCCCACTGTTTTTCTTTCTGTGTTTCTTCTGGTCCTTGGTCTCCATAGTGGCTTTTTACCAATTCACAAGTAACCTACATTGAATGAGGTGGGGGTGGAGGAAGCATTTTACAATCCAAACACCCAGGGAAAAACAGTAAATTTATTTCTTTAAAAAAAAGATACTTACATATATGTTCACCCAGGAAGGGTAGGAACTATTTAATATGCCAAATTTCACTGCTCTGCTATAAATTAGTTACCTCTGCTTAGATTACTATCTATTCATCTTAAGTCTCTGCGTTAGCATTGTCCATTTCTGCAACGATGGAAACATTCCATAGCTATACTTTTAACACAGTAGTCTCTAGCCACATGTGCCTAATGAACTTAAAAATGTACCAAGTGAAACTGAGAAATTGACATTTTATTTTAATTAATTCAATTCTAAATTTAAATAGTCATATTTGACTAGACTATTTTGACAGCTCAGCTCTAAATAGCAACTGAACTAATAAAGTGGCTTCTAAACTTAAACTATTTTTAAGGTACTTTATTTAAAAAATTAAAGCATTTTAATAACCCAATAGCAGTATTACTTTTAGTTTGATATTGTAAAACTTTTAAATTATAATAATGACCTACATACACTTAAAAAATAGTAATATCTACTCGTGAGATATGAATGATTGTGGATGATGCCTGGAGACCACAGATTTGCAGAAACCTGTGGAAACCTTAAGATTTCTGAGCATCCCAGAAATTCATGGCCCATAAACTGGGAACCACTGGATTAAGTTTTTTGTGTGTGTGTTTTTTTTAAAGGAAATCAGGCTGCATACAAAAAAGGGGAATGGGGCAATCAAGTCATCCAATGAAGGTACTGTACTGAGATAACTTCAGTTCAATAAATATACGTGTCTGCCTATGATGTGCTAGGCACTGTGCCAGGAGAAGGCTACCGTTACGATCTGACTAGTGGAGGAAATTCAAACTAATGTCTTCAGAGCCATGCAGTAAGGGCCACATCAGAAGGTGCACTGTAGGAGGTCAGTCCGATTCCCCCCACACACCAGCGGAATAGAAAGTCCACATATACCAGCATAATGTCAAGAAATACTAATCGGGAGTTAGGAGAGCTGGGTTCTAGGAGCACTTTGAAACTAAACAGCTGTGTGATTTCAGGACATTATTTTTCTACTCAGCTGTATTTTGGTTTCGAACTTGTATGTACTTGATGCCTTTATCCTTTGGAGGTGGTGGTTAGGTGGAGAGAGAGGAAACACTTTTTGGAATTAACTGACCTGGCTCAGGTCTGTCACCGGCCAGGGTTACGCCGCATTGAAACGCCCTCCAGCTCTCCCTGCCACCTCTCCCCGGGTCCAGGCAACACGAATTCATTAGCCACTCCCCCAACGACTAAGGATCACTTCTCCGGAAGGGACGAAAGGTGCCTGCCCAGCGCCTCAGGTACTCCCCGGGAGCAGACTGCCCGAGACCGAACGCGGACCTTCCCGTGCACTCGGCTCGCGAAGCTCCCGGAGCCCCCGCCACCGCCGCCTCCCCCAGTCCGCAGCGCTTACCTAGCTCAGAGGCGCCCCTGCTTAGCCCCGCGTGGACCACGCCGGAACCGGAAACCGGCCTACGCACTTACTCCACTAGCCGGCGGGAAACAAGGCGGGGACCGAAGAAAGGGACCGGCGGAGGGACGACTTTCCGGGGAGAGCCGCAAGGAAGACTTGTGATTGGCTAGTGGAGGCGGCCCGCCCCGGGCATCCCGACCGCGGGGACTGCGGCCCTAAGCTAAAACTATTTACTCTTCTGGGTTTCCGAGCCGTGTGCGCTGCGAACGCCCGAGCGACCCCGGAGGCCGAGGCGGCAGTGCGGCCTGACACCGTTCCTCGCTGCGGGACAAAAGCAGGAAGTAACAGTTCCGGTCACCTTGAGTCCCCTTGCCGTCCCCCGACGGGCCTGGTGGGATATCACTGGGTTGGGAGTCGCTGTGGCTCGACCGCTCGCTCAGCCTTACGGAGGACAGAGCCGGGCGTGTCTCGGGCTCCGTGTGTGCTATAATTCTCGCTTGCCAGGAACAGCAGACTCAGGGCGGGGACACACTGACCCAGCGTGGAATGCCTCGGCCTTCCTCTGATCCTGGGAAAGGACTTGCCCTGGGAGAATGCAGCCTCTTGCCATTTTCTTCTAGCGCAGAAGAAAATGCCCATTCCCACCAAAGGGGCTGCTGTGGGTTCATCTAAGCCCATCTCGGGTGAGCTGGATGCCTTTGCCTACAGAGTTTGTATCCCCCTCTGGTCTTGGAGGTTTTCTTTTCAATATCCTACCAGTGCCACCCCTAACCCCCAGGGCTTAGATCTGCTTCATAAAACCAGGCACACTGTAGTCATTGAGACCCCCTGTCCTCGATGCCCTTTACCGCGAGCTCGAGTTCTCCCTCAGTGTCCACAGGCATTCGCTCTGCATCACTATACACTGCTATACCAGGGAGGCCACCCTCCAGGGCACACACTTCCTCATCTGTGAAGAGCTTATGATTTTGTAACTTTAATGCTAACCCTCATACTTCTTGGAGATTTCAGTAAACAGGTAGGTAATTCTTCTAACATTCACTTGGCTCCATGTGTCCCACTCCTGTCTTCTAACTTGGCGCAGCCTCAGTGCCCCTGTGATCACACCATAGAACATGTCAAGTCTAAAGTCTGCAACCAAGATATACCTTCTGGTTTTTATCTGGCACATGTGGGTGTGGGACAAGCTGATTCTATATCTCCACCCCTTCTACCAGTCTCAATGTGGCTTCTTCTTTAAATCCCTAGTTGTAGGACTTCCATTCAGCTAGATTTCAGGCAGTTCTGAATAATGATTGTTCTGTAGTTTATTTTAATTTTGATGTGGTTGTGGGAGGATTCGAGTAACCGCATTTACCTACACCACCATCTTGACCAGAAGTCTCTGTTAATTTTTTTGTACATGTTTTATTTGAGTTTTGTTGAGTTCTGTGGTTCTTTATATATTCTGAATACAAGTCCTGTGATGGAAAGGGATTTGCAAGTATATTTCCAAATCAGTATCTTGGCTTTTTAATTTTCTTTACAATATCTTTTTTTCAGCTAAAGTTATCAACTTTTTAAATAGATTGTGCTTT
Source organism: Cnephaeus nilssonii (assembly GCF_951640355.1). NCBI lineage: Eukaryota > Metazoa > Chordata > Mammalia > Chiroptera > Vespertilionidae > Cnephaeus > Cnephaeus nilssonii. The sequence continues at coordinate 9,572,613 of NC_137087.1, forward strand.
TGGTGTCATGTCCTAGAATTCTTTGACTAATCCCAGATCAGGAAAAATATTCCCTCTGCTTTCCTCTAAAAAGTTTATAGTGTTACATTTTACATTTAGATCAATGATCCATTTTGAGTTACCTTCTGTATAATGTGAGGTTTTCGTTGAGGTTCAGTTTTTTTTTTTTACATACATGTGTAAAATTGTTCTAATGCCATATATTGAAAAGCAATCCTTTCTGCACAGAATTACTTCTGCAGCTTTTTCAAAAAAAGGGGGGGGGGGGGGGAGAAAGACACAAAACAACACAAAAAAAGAAACGAACAAAAAACATACAAAAAACCCCCACATGTGCAGGTCTATTTCTGGTGTCTATATTTTGTTCCCTTTGCCAATACTATAATATTTGACTATTGTAGCTTTACAGTAAGTTTTAAATTAGGTATTGTGGTTTCTCCATCTTTAGTCTTTTTTTTGTGTGTGTCTTTTTTTTTCTTTTTCTTTTTTTTTTCATCTTTAGTCTTGTTTTACAAAATTGTATTAGCCATACTATTTTATTTGCTTTTCCGCATAACTTTCAGTATCAGCTTGTCTTTATCTACAAAATATCCTATGTAAACAATCATGTCATCTGCAAATATTTCACTTGTAATTTTTATGTATTTTATTTGTCCCTTTATTGTACCTGGTAGGAATTCCAGTATGATATTGAATATAATATTAAGAGCAGACTTTTTTTGTGAGGGAGGGGGTCTCAATCTTAGGAGAAAGCATTTAGTCTTTCACTGTTAAGTATGATGCCAACCTTCACTTTTTTGAAGATGCTTTGCTATGGATTGAATTGTTTTCCTTAAAAATTTATGCGTTGAGCCCTGGCTGTTGTGGTTCAGTTGGTTGGGAGTCATTCCGTGCACCAAAAGGTTGCTGGTTTGATTCTCGGTCAGGTCACATGCCTGGGTTACAGGCTCGATCCCTAGTGGGAATGTGCAGGAGGCAGCCGATCAATGTTATGCCCTCACATCCATGTTTCTCTCTTCTCCCTTCCTCTCTCTCTAAAAATCAATAAACTATTTAAAATTTTTATGTGTTAAAACCCTGAGGTCATGGGGGTGGGGTCCTAATATGATAGGATTTGTGGCCTTAAAAGAAGAGACATTTTTCTATCTTTTCATGTGCATATACTAAGAGTTTATATGAGTACACAGCAAGAAGGCAGCCATCTGCAAGCCAGTTAGGTCTCAATAGGAATCAAATCAGCCAACACCTTAATCTTGGACTTCCCAGCCTCCAAAACTGTAAAAAAGAAATTTCTGTTTTTTCAGTCATCCAGTCTACAGCATTTTTGTTATGGCAGCCCAAACTAGGACACTCTAGTCCCATTAAAGAAATTCATTTTCTTTCCTAATTTACTGAGAACTTTTTATCATGAATAGATATTGAATTTTGTCATGTAATTGTCTACATCAATTGTTGTAATTATGATATTTTCAGGGTGCTTATATAATAGTTTACATTTATTAATATTCAAATAGTGACCTATCTTTGTGTTCTGAGATAAAACTTACTTGGTTGTAATTTATTTCCTAATATTTAAAGTTTTTGTGTTTATGTTCATGGAGGGGTATTATTGTGTAGTTTTATTTTGCTGTTGTGTCTTTGTCTGATTTTGTATAAGTAAAATTAACTAGAGACCCGGTGCACAAAATTCGTGCATGGAGGGGGTGTTCCTCAGCCCGGCCTGCACCCTCTCCAATCTGGGACCCCTCAAGGATCGGACATTCCTCTCGCAATCTGGGACGACTGGCTCCTAACCACTCGCCTGCCTGCCTGCCTGCCTGATTGCACCTAACCCCTCTGCCTGCCTGCCTGATCGCCCCTAACCCCTCTGCCTGCTGGCCTGATCGCCCCTAACCTCTCTGCCTGCCTGCCTGATCACCCCTAACTGCCCTCCCCTGCAGGCCTGATCTCACCCCCAACTGCCCTCCCCTGCCGGCCTGGTCACCCCCAACTGCCCTCCACTGCCTGCCTGATCTCACCCCTAACCGCCCTCCCCTGCCAGCCTGATCACCCCTAACTGCCTCTGCCTCGGCTCCCACCACCATGGCTTTGTCTGGAAAGAAGTCGGACGTCTGGAAGATGGCTGGTTGACCCGGTCTAATTAGCATATTACCCTTTTATTAATATACACTGAGTGGCCAGATTATTATGATCTCTGAATGCATAATAATCTGGCCACTCAGTGTGTGTGTGTGTGTGTGTGTGTGTGTGTGTGTGTGTGTGTATTAGAGCAGTGTATTAGAGGCAAACTCATTAGTCAACAGAGCCAAATATCAACAGTACAACGATTGAAATTTGAAAGCCGAAAACCAACTTCTGTGCATGGGCCACGAAGTTTCAGTCGCACTGTATGTGTGCGCCCGCACGTGATATTTTGTGGAAGAGCCACACTCAAGGGGCCAAAGAGCCGCATGTGGCTCGCGAGCCGCAGTTTGCTGACCACTGTATTAGAGGCCCGGTGCATGAATTTGTGCATGGGTGGGGTCCAGCCAGCCTGGCCAGGGGGAGGGGACATGGGCGGTTGGCCGGCCTGCCTGCTGGTCGAACTCCTGGTGGAGGGGACAATTTGCATATTAGCCTTTTATTATATAGGATATACACTGAGTAGCCAGATTATGCGTTCAGAGATCATAATAATCTGGCCACTCAGTGTAGATTGGGAAATGTTGCTTTTGTATTTTTTGGAAGAAAGTGTGTAGAGTTGGTGTTATTTGTTCTTTAAATATTTGGTAGAATTCACCAGGAAAACCAAATAGTTTCATATATTTCTTTGTCAGAATGCTTTTAATTATGAATTATGTGTGATTATAAAGGTATTGCATGAGGGAGATCTTTATGGTAATTGAATAGTTCTTTAGCTTGATTGAGGTGGAGGTTACATGTGATAACATGCATCAAATTAGCTTTGTACCAATGCTAATATTCTGTTTTTATATGGTTACATAAGATGTAACTATTAATGGTAACTTGGTGGGTACACAGAACCTGTCTGTGCTATCATTTCAACTTTCTGTGAATCTAAAATTATTTATTTTAAATATGCTTTTTATTGATTTTTAGAGAGTGAGGAAGGGAGAAGGGTAGAGAGATAGAAACATCAATGAGAGAGAAACATCATCCTGCACACACCCCTACTAAGGATCAAGCCCACAACTGGGGCATGTGCCCTGACTGAGAATCGAACCAGCGACCTCTTGGTTCCTGAGTCAACACTCATCGGCTGAGCCACAGCAGGTGGGCTATTATTATTATTATTTTTTAAGGTTTAAACAATGTTGTAAGAGGTCTTGGTTGAGGTTCACTTTTTGCAATTATAAATAGAGCTGCTGTAAACATTCATGTCCAGGTTTCTGTGTGAATGTAAATTTTTATTACAATTATTTCATCTTGGGTGAATTTTGATTGCTTGTGGTTTTTGAGAAATTGTTCTTTTTCATTAAAGTTTTTAAATGTGTATGCTTGTTTGTAGTATTCTTATTTTTTGTAGTATTTCTTTTTTATCTACCTAACATCTGAGAGACCTTTGATATATATATATATATTCATTCAATGTTGCTGGGAGTTTATCAATTTTATTCACTTTTTTTCAAAGAACCATCCTTTTGTTTTACTAATTTTTTCTACTGCTTTTTTAAAAAAAATATTTTTATTGATTTCAGAGAAGGGAGAGAGATAAAAACATCAATGATGAGAGAGAATCACTGATTGGCTGCCTCCTGCACGTGCCACACTGGGAATTGAGCCCACAACCCAGGCATGTGCCCTTGACCGGAATTGAACCCAGGACCCTTTAGTCCACAAGCTGATGCTCTATCCAGAGCCAAACCAGCTAGGGCATATGACATCTTTATTTGAAAATTCTCCATACATATGGCAGAAATATTATACTCACATAAAGAAAAGCCAAATGCTACATTATAATGATTTTTGTTGCCACTCCATCCCTTTAACAAAATAGTGGTGAAAGGTATTGGTGCTGTGAAGATGGGAGAGTCTGCAATGCCTGATGCACAACTAGTCAGGATTTGGATAACATTCAAGATGGGAAAGAAAAACATCAGCAGAAAGCTGGTATTGAAAGGGAAGTAAGAAAACCCTGAAAAAGTTAAAATATGCAGAAGAACAAAATGTAACACCATCACAGGTACTTTGAAAAATTCATGATTTTCATGATAGATATCCTGTTAATACTACCTGAAAGAAGCTCATTAAAGAGGCAAGTAAAATATTCATAACAAACATAGATCTCCAAACCCAACTTCATTGCATGAAATTGAAATTGCAGAAGAGTATAAAGTGACCAGACCCAGAGGACCACTTCTTATGCACAATTCTGGTGGTCAAGATGAAAGAATTCTTACTTACACAATTTTGGACAATATTCAAGTGCCAGTATCACATTATTCAATGATAGCACCTTCAAGACAGCACCACCAGGTATTTACTGTGCATGGTGTAACATTGGGTTACACTACGCCATTGATTCATGCCCTAACAAAGACAAGAAGTCACTTACATATATTTGCACAGGAATGAAATCACATTAACCCTTCATTGTGCATGCTGGATTTTGCGATTGCAAACATGAATGCTGTTTGACTACTACCAAATGCAAGTACAGAAAAGGATACTTATTTTGCAAGTAAATGACAATGAAAAGTGACTCCTGTAACTGCATCTATGTTGCCTGGACTTCCTTTTGTGCCCTTGGAAGATGTAAATAAAACTTCAGTACATTGTGGAGAATGCAGAAGTAAATTTAGATGACCTAATAGATTATGTTGAGAGAGGGTACCTCTGTGGAAGGTGTGACAGAGGCCGCAGACCAGAAGCTCCAAGATTTCTACCAGAAACTTGGGATGTATACAGATCAGTACTGAAGGCTGATCATAGGACAAACCACACAGTGGAAGGGTGGCATAGCAAATTTCAAAGCTGATGATAGTGCATTATCCTTCTATTTGGAGTTTATTGAAGTGTTGAAAGATAAACAGCAAAGCTATAAAGTTACCAGCCAGGTTTTTGGTGATCACACTCAAATATAGCCACCAATTTAACAATGATACCAACAAAATAAAGTCTGTATAAACAAAATTGTTAACAGATATAACAAATATAAAGCCAATAACCAGGTTGATATATTCTTTTTAAAAATGTTTTTATTGATTTTTTAGAAAGAGGAAGGGAGAGGAAGAGGACAGAAACACTGATGATAAAGAATCATCGATTGGCTGCCTCCTGCACATCACTACCAGGGATTGAGCCCACACCCAGGCATATTCCCTGACCAGGAATTGAACCAGCAACCTGTTGGTACATGGGACGGTGCTCAACCCACTGAGCCAGGCAGGTTGATATATTCTTTAGAGCAAATGGTCATGGACTTTCCAGAGTAACTTTGCCGAACTTCATGACAAAGAAAAACAAGAATAAATATGAAACCCTAAATTCATCATAATAAAAATAACAAAATTTTAACAAAGTTAAATGTATTATTTAATGAATCGTGGGCCAAATGTCTCAATGGGCATTTTGGACAGGACTAAATATCAAGGACCTTTTGGCATGGACCAAATGTCTCAATGGATGCTTTGGACAGGATCAAATGTCCTGCAAAGATGTAATAAAAATGCCATACCAGAAAGAAAAAAGGTGAATTAAACTGCAGGGACAACTGGCTTATTTGGAAGAATAGAGAGCTGCTTACCTCATACCACATGTAACAAACAGTACAGACGGATATATGAATAATGCAATTATACATGTCTGCTTCACACATGTTAAAGGAGAGACATACCTACCACAGTACTCAGTTCCAAAAGGAATTTACTGTGACAACAAAGCAAAAACACAACTCTCAACTAGGAGAATAAATTTCTAATACTGAGCCTTTACAAAGGAATTTACAGGAATTAAGAAACACTGTGCTGCTTATTCTCCATTGGCTCCACCCACATCTTCTCTGTCCCCTCTGGGGCTTATCTGCAGATGGCATCTGCTTAGGTTCTCCCTAAGGAGACACCAGCAACTTGGTGTCACAATTCTGGAGGTGGCCCCTCCATGAGAGCAAGTCTCACTGGGCTCTGGTAACACTTGCTTCCATCCTTTGACCCTTTAGGATTTAGAATAGTGAAGGCTTCCTGCGGATGCTAGTCTCTAGGTGACTCAATAGCCCTTGTTTCTGGCCCACTGTAAGTCTGCCATTAAAATCTAGAATTGTTTTTCACCAGAACCATGCTGACACAAGACCTACCCCATATTAATTTGTCAAAAGAAATAATTCTTCCCCAGCCTGGCCAGCATGGCTCAGTGGTTGAGCATCGACCTATGAACCAGGAGATCTCAGTTTGATTACTGGTCTGGGCACATGCCTGGTTGCGGGCTCGATCAATGATTCTCTCTCATCATAGATCTATCTCATCTATCTCTCCCTCTCCTTCCTCTCTGAAATCAATAATATATATATATATATATATATATAAAGAAATATTTTGCCCTAGCTGGTTTGGCTAAGTGGATAGAGCATCAGCCTGTGTACTGAAGGTTCCTGGGTTCGATTCCAGTCAAGGGCACATGCCCGGATTGCAGGCTCGATCCTCAGTAGAGGGCATGCAGGAGGCAGCCAATCAATGATTCTCTCATAACTGATGTTTCTTTGTCCCTCTCTCTGAAATCAATAAAAATATATATATTTTTAAAAAGAAATAATTTCCCCCAAAATTCACTGTATAGACTATTAATACTTAGAAAAGAATTCATTTCTATTGGGGGGAATGCCTTCAGCTCTAAGTAATAGCCCTAAGAATAATTGAGAAACCATTATTATCACAGTAATATTAGGTCCTCGTAGAGAGCAGGTCCATATAGAGTTGCATATCTTAAAGCCAGGGTTTTCTCATCTTGTGTGCTATTATCTTTGGGGTATTGCCCTTTAGAGCCATAAACTATAATTTGATATACCATACAGGCATGAAAAAGTCCATTACAATAGAGACAATCTCTTCTCATGTTTTCTCATGTTATGACAATATTTGATTTCTGAGATCTTTCCCAGAAGCACTACAGAATATTTTCCAAACACCTCATATCTCACATATCCACCCAACAAAATCATTAGCATATCCATGACTAACTCAGACTAATCTGGATTTACCCTTATATCATCTGGGTGAGGGATAGACAAAGACAAAACAGAGCCCAACAAGTAAGAAGTAGAGTCTCTGGAACTGCTTATCAACATGTTGCAAGGAATCATAGGAAACAATTGAACAAAGGCAAAAGAGACAGTATATGACACTCTATGAAAAACACATACTTCCTAGATTACATACAACTCAGGTTACACATATCATGCCTAAATAGATACAGCAATGAAATACCAAGACTATGAAAGAGGCATTTCATTATATACCACTATTTTTTTATTTGTACAGTACAGTATTACTGTTTATAATATTAATCTTTGTGGAATTTATGTATTACTATTAACAGCATTTACAGTATTGACTGACCGAGAGGCTGCTTTAAAAAACTCAGAAAAATGTTTGGCTTTTTAATGGAAGTAGTTCAGTAATAATGGCCATATTCATTCATATATGAGGAAAGGTAGGTGATGTGGCTATAAAATAACATATACTGGCCGTACTCTAAAGAGACTTGGCAGTATTGAAAATAGAGATGATGCAGAGGTGGTTAAAAACCTCATAGAAACATATTTTGTCTTCTTTATTGAAGTGGCAGTTCAGCAATGACCATAGTCATGTATTTATGTCAGGAAATAGGAGAAAAGGTATGTGGTTTTCACTTTAACTCTTCCAAATATATTTTCTTATATCCATAGTGGTGTGCTGGTAAATACTTGACAATAGGTTATCTAAGAAAATAACTCTAATTTGTAGAGTTTGCCAATTTCCATTCTGTAAGTACTCACACTAAAGCCAAGCTACCAACATGATGGCACTGAATGTAGAGATGGAAAGAGATGTGCAGTTGCACACCATTACTCAGTATTTTCTCCATGCAGACTCAATAATATAAGTAACCTAAAGAATAGCAAAATATCTATACTAATAGAAGGGTAATATGCTAATTAGACCAGACGTCCCTCCGGACAAAGCCACGGTGGCGGGGGCCGAGGCAGAGGTGGTTAGGAGGATCAGGCCAGGAGGGGAGAGCAGTTAGGGGCGACCAGACAGAACGGTGAGGGGCAATTAGGCAGGCAGGCAGGTGAGCGGTTATAGGCCAGAGGTCCTGGATTGTGAGAGGGATGTCCAACTGACGGTTTAGGCCTAATCCCACTCAGGCCTAAACCAGCAGTCAGACATCCCCCAAGGGGTCCCAGATTGGAGAAGGTGCAGGTCAGGCTGAGGGACCCATGACCCCCCCTTCCCCCGTGCACGAATTTTGTGCACCGGGCCTCTAATTATAAAATAATTAGGAAGTAATGAGTGTTGAGTATTTACTACAGTTGTTTTTAATATAATTTAATTATAATTTTTAAATGACTGTGTTTAACAACTGGCTCACAAAATTCCTGAAAATTTAAATCAGCAGTACTTCCAAGCCAGTCTAAACTTATTCTAGCACATCACTATTTGTGTGTATAAATATATTTACATGTACATATGTAATTATGTCAACCTATAAAGATACTGGTGGTATTTAGTGTGGTAAATATTAATGTAGACTACAATAGTTGTTTTACTAAGTGTTCATACTTTCTCTTCACAATTAATGTTGGGCTCTAATGTATAAATTAAGCATACCTCAAATTTCTATTATGTTAGAATACTTACATAGGCCTGAACATATTAGGGATTCTTCACATGAATGTTTAATGCTACTGTCATTCAACATTTTTTAAGCTTCAAATTATACTGTGAATATCAGTAAAAGAGAGTATCACACATTATATTTACAAGAAAATTTTGGTATCACATTTGGAATATGATACTAGACAACATAAATTCTCTACAAAGATTTTTACCATATAACTTAAATGAACAAATTTTTCCTCAGTACAACTTTTCTAACAATTTATTTTTTCTTAAAAGCTTCCAAATATTTAAAACATTAATAAGGTTTTATTCTAATATTAACACGTTACGCACCCAGTCAGTCACTGGTGACTGACACTATACTTTCTGTCCGGAAGTCAAAACAGGCTGGGCACTTAATGTGTTAATTATCTGAAAGTGCAATAAGACATAACTTTTGAGTAACTTGTGATATTCTTTGGGTTTCACTAATCTTATTTTTAAAAAGTGAATAATGAATTTGAAAGGGTAAACAAAGGTTTCTGAACATTCAGGATGTTGAAAGAGCTTTCACCCTTGTGTGAATTCTCTGATGTTTAGTGAGTACTGATCTTTGACTAAAGGTTTTCCCACATCCATTACACTCATAGGGTTTCTCCCCTGTGTGAGTTCTGAGATGCTTAGTAAGAGCTGATTTCTCACAGAAGGTTTTCCCACACTCATTACATTGATACGGTTTCTCTCCTGTGTGAGTTCTTTGATGTACAATGAGGTTTGACTTCACACAAAAGGATTTTCCACATTCATTACATATGAAGGGTTTCTCTCCTGTATGTGTTCTCTGATGTACAGTTAGTGCTGACCTGTGGCAGAAGGATTTTCCACATGTGTTACATTCATAGGGTTTCTCTCCTGTGTGTGTTCTGTGATGTTCAGTGAGGTTTGACTTCACACAGAATGTTTTTCCACACTGGTTACATTCATAAGGTTTTTCTCCTGTATGTGTTCGTTGATGGTTGGTAAGGTGTGGTTTCTGACAAAAGGATTTCCCACATTCAGCACATTCGTAGGGTTTCTCTCCTGTGTGTGTTCTCTGATGTTGAGTGAGGTTTGACTTCTCCCAAAATGTTTTTCCACATTCAGCACATTCAAAATTTTTTTCTCCTGAGTGAGCTCTTCGAGGTTGGGTGAGATGTGACTTATTGAAATTATTTCCATTCTCCTTGTGCTCATAAGATATTGTTCCCACATGTACTATCTGATGTTTAAAGAGGGCTGATTTCGCCCCCGTTTTGTGACTTACTTTATATTCATGGGGAATTTTCCCTGTGTAAGTTCTTGGATGAATAATGAAAGTTGAATTGTCTCCGAAAATTTGATATTCATTATATTCATAAGGATTCTGCCCTGCAAGAGCTCTCTGATGTCCCAATGTTAAATCCATATAGAAGGAATTCCCACAAATACTGCATTCATATGGGTCCCTTTCTAAATGAGTTCTCTGAGATAAACTGAGCTTTAAATTTTGGATGAAAGTTCTTTGACATTCATTATATTCACAGAGTGTCTCTCCTATCTGAGCTCTCTTGTTTGAGAAAAAGGCTGCCTCTTCTTGTAAGCCTTGTCCATTTTCATTATACTCAGAAGGCTGGTCAAAAATTAACTGAGTAAGATCCTGGCCATGACTAAGGATATTCCTTTCTTGATCATAGTTATAAGATTTCCCTCCAGTAGGAGTTTTCTTATGACCAATATCAAGGAGCAATTTCTCATGTAAATTAAACTTATCAGGTTTTGTTCCAGAATAGTTCTTTCTACTAATAATTAAGTCTGAAATATTCTTCAAACTCATTTCACAAGAGGCACATATCTTATATGAAAAATTTCTTGAAGGAACACAGTCTTTACCCAGATTGAAAGTTTTCCTTACTTTATCACCACCATGTATATTTAATGTTTTGTTGGTGGTGAGAGCAAATTGCCAAAAATGTCCATCTTCATTTTCTTGGCTGCTCTCTATTAGGTCATCAACTTCCCAGTCTTCTAGAAATGAGAAAAATAACCACATCTTATGAATTTCAATACATTTCTAATGGAATTGGACTTTTACACAAATGCCCTATTATGCAATGAATCCTTTGTTTTAGACCCAGTTTCCTGGTATGAACTAAATCCAACTATATATTTCCTTTACTGGTATGGTTGGAATGGAAAATACATGCTGCAGTGGAAGCATGGCAAGGAAAGTGGCAATGACATTTAGCACTTTATAAATATATAACCTTCAAAACTAAACAAAAAGAAATGGAAATAAAATTCAAAGCACTAGGGAGTGGCTGATTCAGAAACAAAGAAATGCAAGAGAATGGGGTGAGCCCAAAGGAGACATTAAACATGGAATAAAGTGACAGTTAAGGTGAGTAGACAAGAGATTTCAGAGGATGAACTGTGTTTGGTAGAGAGAGAACAATTTAGTCCTAATCCTCTCGTACACAGATTACTGGGGTAGGATTCCAACTAGCGTATGACTTCACTCTACACATGAAACCAAACTAAAGTTCTGAAAACACCAAATTCCTTAGGTCCAAAAGAATAGTCCTATAACCCAGGATCTAGATTTTCCTTTAATATAATTCACAGAAAAAATAATTATTTTTAAAAATGTTTTAAGAGAAACAAGTTAGAGAAGGTGAAATAAACTGAAGACATGGTGAGGTTTTCTGAAAGTTGTTCATTCGGAAAGCAAGAAACTCAGAACTGGATGAGTTCAACAAGGGAAGTTTTTTTGCGTTTTGTTTTTGTTTTTAAGGAAAACAGACTGAAAAACAAATCAGAGGAAGAATTTACTTTGGCAGAGGCAGATCATAGTTTATGTCCTTACCTTCTCACAACTTTATTGCTGTGGGAAGATCCTCACTAATTCCTGTGCCATTCCTTTCTCTCCCCATTTTATGTCAACATCAAAATAAATTTCTGCATTAAGGAACACTGCTTTACCCGAGACTCCAACTCTCTTTCTAGCTGTGATTCACAACAACACAAATGTTTAACAGGAAATACAACACAGCTGAGGAGCAAGCCATCTCTGCAAAAGGACCAGGTTCATTTTGTTTTCTCACAGCTGTTAATGAAACTGCCCAAGCCATCAAGTCAGATGTTCCTTCACCTCAATCTGCTGGCTTACTTCTCCCCAAAATAATTTTGTTTCTGAGGCAATGTTGATTTTTAAGTCTGCTTTTATTTCCAGGTTAATCTTTTATAGAGTTTTTAGTTTTTATACCTTGAGCCTCATCTGTGGATTTTACTTAACTGTAATATCCATAACGATCACATTTCTCTATGTGGTTCTGAGACCTTAAGTAGATATTATCTTAAAATTTTTGGCTAGCCTGGCCAGCGTGGCTCAGTGGGTGAGCATCGACCTATGAACTAGAAGGTCATGCTTAGATTCCCCATCAAAGCACATTCCTGGGTTTCGGGCTCAATCCCCAGTAGGGGGTGTGCAGGAGGCAGCCGATCAATGATTTTCTGTCATTGTTGATGTTTCTATCTCTCTCTCTCCCTCTCCCTTCCTCTCTGAAATCAACAAAAATACATTAAAAATTCTTTAGAAAAGGACCTATAACCAAGATTAATCTACCCTGCAAAGCTATCATTTAGAATATAAGGACAAATAAAAGAGCTTCCCTGACAAGGACAAGCTAAAGCAGTTCATTACCACCAAATTAGGGTTGGAGAAGAAAAAATAAGAAGGATAAGAAGTATGAATAATAAAATGGTAATAAGTATATATCTATCAACAATTACTTTAAATGCAAATAAATTAAGTGCTCCAATCAAAAGATATATGGAGACTTAATGGATAAGGAAAACAGACCCTGTCTACAAGAGACTCATAGACCCTTGCTGCTTACAAGAGACTCACTTCAGATCAAAAGACACAAACAAATTTAAAGTAAAGAGATGAAAAAGGTATTTCATGGAAATGGAAACAAACAAGTAAAAAGCTGGGGTAGCAATACTTACACCAGACAAAATAGATCTAAAAAATAAAATAAACAAGTAGAACAGAAACAGACTCACAGATACAGAGAACATTTTGACAGTTGCCAGATGGGAAGGCTGTTGTGGGGATGGGTGGAAAAAGTGAAGGATTAAAAAGTACAAATTGGAAGTTACAAAATAGTCATGGAGATGTAAAGTACAGCATCGGAAATATAGTCAATAATATTGTAATAATTATCTAAGGTGTCAGATGGGTATTAGATTTATCATGGTGACCACTTAGTAAGTTATATAACATCTAATCACTGAGTTGTACACCAAAAACTAATATAATATTGCATGTCAACTGTAACTGAAAAATAATAAATTACTTAAAAAAAAAGAGAGCATTTGTAAGTGAAATTTAGGATATAATATAGTATGGGTTTTAGTGTAAATTCTGGAGAGCAGAAAGAAAGAAATTAGGATAGGTAGAACAGGACCACAGTAGAGCACTGGGATCTTGGTTCCCAGCATGTCATCATTTTGGCTCAAATAAATTCATATATATATATATATATATATATATATATATATATATATATATATATATATAGAATAGGACCACACTAATAGTCAATGAAAGACTTTAATTTTATTTATTAATAAAAAGCTGCTTTGTCAGGCTAGTAAAAGATACACTGGATGCTGTAGGTTAAAAAAATAAAAGCCATTTAGCAGGTAGCTCAAGCCAGAAATGAAAAATCACAGGCAAAGTTCTGGTTTTATGTGGTATCAGTGAAAAGTGAGAAAATGAAGAGATGTAGTAGATGGTTTTGAAAGGAAAACAACAGGAGTCTGAATAGACTAGTAATAGGAAATAACAGGCTTAGTACAATGACCCATGGTTGCCATTAGGTAGTAAAAGGATTGTAGAATGTCCCTTATTTGACTCCTAGAAAACCAGCCTCTCTGGTTTTCATGTCACTTAGACCGTTCCTTCTCATTCTCCTCTAATGATGAGATTTAATGGATTTACATGTCTTATAAAAGTATGTTGTCCCAAGACGACTACTTTCACAAAGAACCACTCTTTAGAAAAGGAGTCAGCAAACTATGACTACAAGCAATGAATGGTTCTTGAACTAAGAATATTCTTTACATTTTTAGAGGGACAAAGTAGAAGAGCAATAGGGAGGAACAAGGATAAGAAGAAAAGAGGAGAATAAATAGGAAGAGAAGGGGTGGAAAGAGGAGGAGCAGCAGCAGCAACAACCATGACTACATGTGGCCACTAACCCTAAAATATGTACCTTCTGGTCTTTTATTAAAAAGTTTGCCAACATCTGTTCTAGAAGATCTCCTCTAACCCCATGCCTTTGACACCACCTGAAATTAATGCCTTTCAAATGGATACTTCTAGTTCTGTATTCCATACTTGTACACATCCAACCTCGAATACACAGACTAGATTTTAACAGCTATCTCAAGATTCTTGAGTCCAAATTTAAATTTGTAATAACTCCCCTATAATCTCTCCTCCCTAATTTTCTCTATCTCAGTAAAAGACACCTTAATTTATCCAGTTGCTTGAGACAAATCATTGGAGTCATTCATGAGTCCTTTCTTTAACACACTATTATCCAATCCAACAGCAAATCTCATCCTATCTAATAAAAGGGTAATATGCAAATTGACCTCACTCCCACACACAAGATGGCTGCCCCCATGTGGTCAAAGATGACTACCCCCATGTGGACACAAGATGGCCACCACAAGATGGCCTGCAGGGGAGGGCAGTTGTGGGCAATCAGGCCAGTAGGGGAGGGCAGTTGAGAGGGACCAGGCCTGCAAGGGAGGGCAGTTGGGGGCGATCAAGCCTGCAGGGGAGGGTAGTTAGGGGTGACCAGGCCAGCAGAGGAGGAAAGTTGGGGGCGACCGGGGCCTGCAGGGAAGGGCAGTTGGGGGGGGGGGGGACCCAGGGCTGCAGGGGAGAGTAGTTGGGGGGGGACCAGGCCTGCAGGGGAGGGCAGTTAGGGGTGACCAGGCCTGCAGGGGAGGGCAGTTAGGGGCAAATAGGCTGGCAGGGGAGCAGTAGGCAACAATCAGGCTGGCAGGGGAGTGGGTAGGGGGTGATCAGGCTGGCAGGCAGAAGCAGTTAGGGGCAATCAGGAAGGCAGGCAGGCGAACAGTTGGGGGCCAGCAGTCCTGGATGTGAGAGGGATATCTGGCTGCCCGTTTAGGCCCGATCCCAGTGGGGTCCCAGATTGGAGAGGGTGCAGGCTGGTCTGAGGGACACCCCCCCCCCCATGCATGAATTTCGTGCACTGGGCCTCTAGTCTTCAATACATCTGTACAAATCTACCACTTCTGAGCACTTCCAACATAGCCTTAGCTACTATCTTCTCTCCTCTGGAGTACATAATGGCCTCCTAATTGGTGTTTCTTCCTTGCTAATGCCTAAGTACCACCCACCCAGCACAGTTTATTCACTGATTAGAAGTCAGAAAGACTCTTTTAAATAGTAAATCAGATTTGATGACATAATTTGATTTACATTTACTAAAAAAAACAAAGGATTTCTCACATCACTCAAAACAAAATTAATGTATCTACCATGGTCCATGCTACTTCTTACGATATCATCTCCTATCTCCCCCTCACCCACTGGTCTCCAGCCACATTGGCCTCCTTGCCATTCTTCACTCTAAGAATACATCTGTCTGAGAAGTACAGCACCTGATGTTTCCCCTGCCTAAAATATTCACGCTTCCACTTTATTAGTCTCATCTCTATTAACCTCATTAAAAAAGTTTTCCCTGACTTACTTACCAAATATTACATCATTCTCCATTCCCCTTTCCACTGCTTTAACAGTACTTACCATCACCCAACACTGTGTGTATATACATGCACATATATCTACACACACACACATACACACAACACACAGGTATGCTTTGTGCCCCTCACTGTAATATACACTACATGACAGCAGGGACATTACTCTTTTAATTACCTAAAAACATAACTGGGTTATAATCAGTGCTCACATATATTTGTTAAATGAAAAAAAAAGATACATTATTCAAGAAAAATTATCTAAGATGAACCTGACTGAGTTTGGCTTATGGGTATAGGTAAGTTACCCTTAAAATGTAGAAGAACAAAAGAAAGCACTTATGAGTGAAAGTGACATGTGGAGGAATGTGATTAAGGTAATAAAGGGATGTGGGCCAACTGTCCTTAGAACTTCCAAAGGTCTGGGGCTACAAAAAGAAATATCTGAAAAATATCTGAAAGGTGATAAGCCCTAAACAATGGCTTAAGATCTCACTTCCTGTAGCTTCCATCTGCTTGTGAACTCATGAACTCACCTGGGTGGGACTGGCTTGGGAATCCTTGCTTTAATATCCAGGGCTCTTCTCCTTGCTCTATCTTGATGATCACGTCTGGCTTAGTAATGCAATACCCTGATAAGAGAAAATAATACAGTACTATGGCTGAACAGCCTGATTTTAGGGATTCTGAAAAAATGATGGGGGAAAAAGATACAGCTTAAAGAGCTGTTCAAAGGAGGTGCCCAAATCAACCAATCCCCGAGTAGGAAAAAACACAGCATTCTTAATGCTAGCCCAAATCTCTAGCTACAAATCCGAAAATTCTTACAGGAAGTTCATATGTTTCATCAACTAAGAAATGCATGCTACTGGTAGTCACATGGAAAATATTCTTACCTATTGAGACAAGGTGGCTGTAATTTTCCAGCATCATGTCTCTGTATAGTATCTTCTGAGCAGGATCCAGCAGATACCACTCTTCCTGGGTGAAGTCCACGCATACATCTTTGAATGACACTTGTTCCTGTAACGGTATATTCTTTTTCTATATGAAGCTGTCAGAACTATATAATGAGGAAAAAATTTAAAAGAACTAATTTCTTTAGAGCTTACTAAAAATTGTCATATAGGATGCCTTCTTTTGTGCTATACTATGTAGGATAAAATATGTACAAACTGACTTTCCACTAAGGGCTTGGAACTGTCCTAACTGCTACAAATACTATTTATGAAAACAAACACAGTTTCTGTTCTCAAATGTTTGTGACCTGATAAGGAGACATGTAAATTATCATTTATTAAATTAGACATTGCAGGAGCTAGCATTATTCACAACATAGACTGGGGTTATCAAGGAAAAGTTAGTTCTTTTATATTATATTTTAAATGCTTAATAGTTTTATCTTTTAAAATATATTTTTTATTGATTTCAGAGAGAGGAAGGGAGAGGGAGAGAGAGAGAGAGAGAGAGAAACACCAATGATGAGAGCAAATCATTGATTGGCTGCCTCCAGCATGCCCCTAATGGGGATTGAGTCTACAACCCAGGCATGTGCCCTGACTGGGAATTGAAATGTGACCTCCTAGTTCATAGGTTGATGCTCAACCACTTAGCCACAACAGCTGGGAACCTTTTATATTATTAAGTTAACGTTCACTGAGGAAGTAAAACTTTCAGTTAAAATGAATAGTGGATTGAAATGAATATGGTACAGGCCCTGACCAAGTTCAACTTATGATAGATTAAAGTGACCAGTCCTGCATTCTACCTGCCCACCAGAGAAAGGATGAATCCTCTCTGCTGAAAGAGATCATTTTCTGGAGCCTCTACCATTTTTTTTTAATACTAGTAGCCCGTTTGCACGAAGATTCGTGCAATAGACCTTCATTCACCTGGCTGCCTGCACCAGTTTTCTGCCGGCACCAGGGACCCAGGCCTTGGCTGTGGCCACCGCCTTCTGCCTTTTTCAGGGTCGGGGCTTGGCCCCGGGCGGTGGCCTTGGGCACCAAGGCACCCAACATCCTTGCTAAGGATCGCAGGAGCCGACCCCCAGTGGTTTCCTGCCATCCTTGCAGGCTGCCCACTGGTGCCCAAGGCCGGGAAAGCCTCCGCCCCAGGCTTTCCTGGCCTTGGGCTCACTGCACCCAGCGTCCCTGCTACCCATCACAGGAGCCGACCCCCAGTGGTTTCCTGCGAATCAGTGCAGGCTCCCCGCTGGTGCCCAAGGCCCGGAAAGCCTCGGCCCCTGGGACCCCGGGAGCGGCGGGAGGGGCGGGATGGGCACGGCCAAGCCCCCCCAGGTGGCCAATCGACCTGGAACCCCCGGGAGGGGCGGGAGGGGCCCGGCCACGCCCCCGGGGTTGCCTATGGGCCCTGGCATGGGTCCGGCCACGCCCCCCCCCCCCCCCGTGGTGCCGATCGCCCAGCCACGCCCCCCCGGGGTGCTGATCGCCCCAGGCACCCCAGGGAGTGGCGGCATGGGCCCGGCCACGCCCCCCCGGGGTGCCGATGGCCCCAGGCACCCCGGTGAGTGGCGGCATGGGTCCGGCCACGCCCCCCCGGGGTGCCGATGGGCCCGGCCACGCCCCCCCTGGGTGCCGATGGCCCCAGGCACCCCCGGGAGCGGTGGCATGGGTCCGGCCACGCCCCCGGGGTGCTGATCGCCCCAGGCACCCCGGGGAGTGGCGGCATGGGCCCGGCCACGCCCCCCGGGGTGCTGATGGCCCCAGGCACCCCCGGGAGTGGCGGCATGGGCCCGGCCACTGGGCACCGCCATCTTGATCTTCTCAACGGCGGATATGCCACCCGGAGTCCCGCCCCCAGCCTCCTGCCGGCCCAATCGTGGGCATAGCGGAGGTGCGGTAAATTTGCATGTTTCTCTATTATAAGGTAAGATAATGTCTGGCATCCAATAAAAACTTCATGTTCTGTGAAGATAAGGACCAAGTAAAAAATCTATATATATAAAGAGCCAGGGTCCATAATGTCTAAAACGACCAAAGGGACAACCAAACGCCAGGCTGCACATGCAGCAGGCTCAGGTGGGCAGGGACTGGCGAGGGGGCTGAACTGCTGACCTCTCAGAGAGAGAGAGAGAGAGAGAGAGAGAGAGAGAGAGAAGTGGGACTGATCATCAGCCCTTGCCTCTCTCTCTCTCTTTGGGCCTCGCCAGCAGCTGAGACTCTCTAATATAGTTCCTGTTATGAATCGTAATGTAAATATCTGTGTTTTCCGACGGCCTTAGGCTCTACAGCAGTGGTTCTTAACCTGTGAGCCGTGACCCACAGGTTGAGAACCACTAGCAGGGTTGCTTAAGACCATCGGAAAACACAGATATTTACATTATGATTCATAACAGTAGCAAAATTACAGTTATGAAGTAGCAACGAAAATAATTTTATGGTTTGGGGTCACCACCACATGAGGAACTATATTAAAGGGTCGCGGCATTAGAAAGGTTGAGAACCACTGATCTATACTAATAAAAGGGTAATATGCTAATTAGACTGGGTCGACCGGCCATCTTCCAGATGTCCGAATTCCTTTCGGACAAAGCCATGGTGGTGGGGGCCGAGGCAGAGGCAGTTAGGGGCAATCAGGCTGGCAGGAGAGGGCAGCTGGGGGAGAGATCAGGTCAGCAGGGGAGGGCAATTGGGGGCGAGATCAGGCTGATAGGGGAGAGCAGTTGGGGGCGAGATCAGGCCTGCAGGGGAGGGCAGTTGGGGACAAGATCAGGCTGGCAGGGGAGAGCAGTAAGGGGCAATCAGGCAGGCAGGCAGAGGCAGTTAGGGGTGATCAAGCAGGCAGGCAGAGAAGTAAGAAGCGATCAGGCAGGCAGGCAGAGGGGTTAGAGGCAATCAGGCAGGTAGGCAGAGGCAGTTAGGAGCTATCAGGCAGGCAGGCAGGTGAGTGGTTAGGAGCCAGTGGTTCCAGATTGCAAGAGGGATGTCCGACTGCCGGTTTAGGACAACAGGGACCAGGCCTAAGCCGGCAGTTGGACATCCCCCAAGGGGTCCCTGATTGGAGCAGGTACAATTTGGGCTGAGGGAACCTGCCCCCCCCCCCCCATGCACTAATTTCATGCACCGGGCCAGTAGTAGACAAAACAGAATCAAAGGGGACTCAGATATTGGAAATGATAAGCAAGAACTTCAAATTAAATTATGAATAATATGTTCAATAAAAGAGATGAATATATGAAAAAAATAAATGAATGTGTGTTGTGCAGAAAAGAACAGAGCAGGGCTAAGACCACTAGCCCTTGAAAAGTCTGCCACAAGGTGGCCTTTGGCTGGCATCTGGGACCTTGGATTTCAGGAGAGTTCTCACCATCTATCTATATATACTAGAGGCCCAGTGCACGAGATTTGGGCGGTTGCAGTCCAGAAGCCCTCAGGGGATGTCCAATTAGAGGCTGTGGGTGGTTGGCAATTGGGAGCCCTTGGGGGATGTCCAACTGCCAGCTTAGGCCCTCTCAAGCCATCAGTCGGATATCCTTAGCGCTTCCGCGGAGGGAGGAGAGGCTCCCACCACCGCTGCTGCGCTTACTGGCTGTGAACCCGGCTTCTGGCTGAGCGGCGCTCCCCCTGTGGGAGTGCACTGACCACCAGGGGGCAGCTCCTGCATTGAGCGTCTGCCAGTGGTGGTCAGTGCATGTCTGCCAGTGGTGGTCAGTGCACGTCATAGTGACCAGTCGTTCCGCCATTCGGTCAATTTGCATATTAGCCTTTTATTATCTATATTAGAGGCCCGGTACACAAAATTTGTGCATGGGGGTGTGTGTCCCTCAGCCCAGCCTGCACCCTCTCCAATATGGGACCCCTTGAGGGCAGTCGGACAGCCCTCTCACAATCCAGGACTGCTGGCTCCTATCCACTTGCCTGCCTGCCTGCCTGCCTGACTGCCCCAACCACTTCTGCCTGCCAGTCTGATCAACCCCTGACCACTCCCCTGCCAGGCTGATCGATGCCTAACTGCTCCCTGGCCAGCCCGATTGCCCCTAACTGCCCTCCCCTGCAGGCCTGGTCACCCCCAACTGCCCTCCCCTGCAGTCCTGGTCCCCCCAACTGCCCTCCACTGCAGGCCTGGTGCCCCGCAACTGCCCCCCCTGCAAGCCTGCTTGCCCCTAACTACCCTCCCATGCGGCCTGGTCACCCCTAACTGCCCTCCCCTGCTGGCCTGGTCGGCCCCGACTGCCCTCCCCTGCAGGCTTGGTCCCCCGCAACTGCCCTCCCCTGCAGCCTGGTCCCTCCCAACTGCCCTCCCCTGCAGGCTTGGTCCCCCCCAACTGCCCTCCCCTGCGGGCCTGCTTGCCCCTAACTGCCCTCGCCTGCCGGCCCAGTCACCCCTAACTGCCCTCCCCTGCAGGCCTAATCGCCCCCAAGTGCTCTCCCTTGAAGGCCTGGTCCCTCCCAACTGCCCTCCCCTGCTGGCCATCTTGTGGCAGCCATCTTGTGTCCACATGGGGGTGGCCATCTTTGACCACATGGGGGCAGCCATCTTGTGTGTTGGAGTGATGGTCAATTTGCATTATTACCTCTTTATTATATAGGACTAGTGGCCCGGTGCACAAAATTCGTGCGTGGGGGGGGGATGTCTCTCAGCCCAGGCTGCACCCTCCCCAATCTGGGACCCCTCGAAGGATGTCCTACTGCCGGTTTACAGGGATCGGGCCTAAACTGGCAGTCAGACATCCCTCTCACAATCCGGGACTGCTGGCTCCTAACTGCTCACCTGCCTGCCTCCTTGATTGCCCCTAACCACTCTGCCTGCCGGCCTGCTCACCCCCAAATGACCCCCGCCGCCGGCCTGATCACCCCCAACTGCTCCCCGTGCCAGTGTACTCGCCCCCAACTGCGCCCCCTGCTGGCCTGCTCACCCCCAGCTGCCCCCCCGGCTGGCCTGCTCACCCCCACTTTCCCTCCCCACTGGCCTGCTCACCCCCAACTGCCCCCATTGGCCTGCTCACTCCAAACTGTACCCCCCACTGTCCTGATCACCCCCAATTGACCCCTACTGACGGCCTGCTTGCCCCCAACTGGCCCCCCTGCTGGTCTGCTCACCCCCAACTGCCCCCCCCACCAGCCTGATCACCCACAACTGCCCTCCCCTCTTGGCCTCTAATGGCCTCCACCTCGGCCCCACCACCATGGCTTTGTTCAGAAGAAGATCAGGAAGGTTTCCTGGAAGGTTTCCCAGTCTAATTAGCATACTACCCTTTTATTAGTATAGATAGAGGCCTGGTGCATGGGTAGAACTGGCTGGTTTGCCCTGAAGGGTGTCCCAGATCAGGGTGGGGCATTATAGAACTGAAACTAAGAACTCATTAGATGGGTCAAAATCATACCACAGAAAGGAGACAATATGAAACATGTACATATCTAACAAAAGAATATCAAAATACAAACAACAAAAACTGATAAAACTGAAAGACAGATCATAGTTGGAGACTTCAATGTTCCTCTCTCAGTATTGAGAGATCGAGTAGGCAGAAAGTCAGTAAGTATATGGATGACCTGAACAACACTATCACTCAACATGATCTGACTTTAACCAAAACAATAAAATACAAATTCTGTCACTCCGTTCTAGCTCACATGGAACAGTCACCAAGACAGAACATAGCCCAGGCCACAAAACACACCTTAATGAACTTAAAACAATAGTCAATCATACAAAATATGTCCTCAGATCATAATAGAATAGAAATTAATAAGCAAATGACAGCTGGAAAATCCCCCAAATACTATTTGTGTTATTAAAATCCCCCCAATACTAAAGGTGCTATTAAACAACACATTTATAAATAACTTATAGGTCAAAGAAGAAGTCTCAAAAGAAATTTTAATATATTTTAAATATAATGAAAATGAAAATACCTCTCATCAAAATTTGTGGGATGCAGTACATAAAGGGAAATGTATAGCATCAAATATATATGTTAGACATACAAGTTTTCAAATTGGTAACCTGTGATGTCAGAGGAATGGTGGTGTGAGAGATTCCCTTGGTCTCGCCCTTGAAGTTTAAATAATTTGAACAGCTATAATTCAACAAAGAATTCCCTGTTCAACACACAACCATGTCTGAGATCTGCACATTGAAACATCTAAAGGTGGGCAAGTGGGAGCCAACCAGAGTGACAAGAAGGGAGAAGAGTTTAAAGGAGCCATGGATGCAGCCCTGCAGCCAAGAGCTGATTGTAGGGCTCAGTCCAGACAGAGGAATCTTTCCCTTCAGCCAAAAGAAGCAAAGAGATTTAGTAAGCATTCCTGTAGGAGTGGGCAGTATGAGCTTCAGCTGAGCCCAGTGTCCAGGGCAGGGACAAAGCACGGAGATGTGGCCATGGTTGTCTGGCAATTGGCATTCCAGACAGAGAATTCCAGACAAAGCCCAGGAGCCTGGCCACCTTTCTTTAAGCACCCAGAGCTCGCCTCCTCTCACCCTTTGTGTTAGGTTGCAGAGCATATTACCTGCTAACCCAAGAAATGTTACCACAGAAACACTTTTTCTCTGAGCGAAGGGTGCACTCTGTGACTAATCTCAGGGATGGGTGGAGGCACAGAGGGGACTCCATGCAGGTCCACTGGTCACCATTGCTGGAAGGGCAAAGCAACAAAGGAGGCAGCCAGGTCTCATCAATTCACCTCACCCCTAAAAACACTCACAAAGAAACACAGTCTTATTTAATACACTAGAGGCCCGATGCACCAAGATTCGTGCAAGAATAGGCCTTCCTTCTCCTGACTGCTGCCACTGGCTTCCCTCTGGCACCCAGGACCTGGGCTGCTTCACTCCGGCTGCTGCCAGGTACCCAGGACCCAGGCTGCTTTGCTCCAGCCACCGCCAGGCATCTGGGACCGGGGCTGCTTCGCTCCGCGCCACGGCCACTCAGAGCACATCCTCACCCATGGTGTGTGTCCGCTGGGGTGGGGGCGGCACGTAGTCCCCTCCCACCCATCTGCGCACACAGCTCCTCCTGAGCCAGTTGTGACGTCCGGCTAATTTGCATATTGCCTGTTTGTGTGTGTGTGTGTGTGTGTATACACACACACACACACACACACACTAGAGGCCCAGTGCACAAAATTTGTGCACGGGGGTGGGGGGGAGTGTCCCTCAGCCCAGCCTGCACCCTCTCCAATCAGGGACCCCTCAAGGGATGTCCGACTTCCCTTTTCGGCCCAATCCGGATACGATCGGGCCTAAACAGGCAGTCGGACATCCCTCTCACAATCCAGGACTGCTGGCTCCCAACTGCTTGCCTGCCTGCCTTCCTGATTGCCCCTAACCGCTTCTGCCTACCAGCCTGATTGATGCCTAACTGCTCCCCTGACAGCCTGTTTGCCCCTAACTGCCATCCCCTGCAGGCCTGGTCCCCCCCAACTGCTCTCCCCTGCAGGCCTGGGTCCCCCCCAACTGCCCTACCCTGCAGGCCTGGTCGCCCCCAACTTCCCTCCTCTGCTGGCCTGGTCATCCCTAACTGCCCTCTGGTGCAGGCCTGATTGCCCACAACTGCCCTCCCTTGCAGGCCATGGTCCTTCCCAACTGCCCTCCCCTGCTGGCCATCTTGTGGCAGCCATCTTGTGTTCACATGGGGGCAGCCATCTTGTGTGTTGGAGTGATGGTCAATTTGCATATTACTCTTTTATTAGATAGGATATATATATACTAGAGGCCCAGTGCACGAATTCGTGCACAGGTGAGGCCCAGCTGGCCCGCCCCGATTGGGGCCGATTTGGCCGGGCCGGCTGGGGGGATGGGCTTCGGGTTGTTGGCCAGCCGGTCCCACCCCCTGGTCAAACTCTCAGTTGAGGGGACAATTTGCATATTACCCTTTTATTATATAGGATTATTATATAGGATATAGATGATCTAGCAATTTCACACCCCAGGTGCTTAAAAATTTACATCCATGCAAAAACCTACATATGTTTCTAGAAGTTTAATTCAGGCCCTGACCGGTTTGGCCCAGTGGATAGAGCGTCGGCCTGCGGACTGAAGGGTCCCAGGTTCGATTCCGGTCAAGGGCATGTACCTTGGTTGCGGGCACATCCCCATTAGGGGGTGTGTAGGAGGCAGCTGATCGGTGTTTCTCTCTCATCGATGTTTCTAACTCTCTATCCCTCTCCCTTCCTCTCTGTAAAAAACCAATAAAATATATTTTAAAAAAAAAAAAAGGCCCAGTAGAAGTTTAATTCAGGATGCCAAAAACTGGAAGGAAAAGTTCTAAAATCACTTATACATGTACTAGTATGCTGAAACTAAATAATTAAGTAAGTGAAATTCAAATGGTGGTGGCCAGATTCTCACTGTTAGTGTGGGAAATTACAGACAAGCAAGGGGAGAAGGCTAGTTAGAATGTTCCATGTGGCAATGATTACAGCAAGAGACATCAATATGAACTAATACTATAGATAGAGATGGTTACATACTGAAATATTTATAGATATGTATATATACATGAGTTAGTATAGATATCTATTTCCTTGTTCAGTCAGCTGAGAGGGTGTCTACAAGCAATGACACATCAGCAACAATAGCCTCCCAATCTTGGTTCCAATAAAAGAAACCAGAGAAATTATCAAAAGACAAATAATATAACAAAAAATAATAGTTTGTAACGCATATAATAAACAAGCATTAGTAACCCTAATATATATAAAGAGCTAACTAGACACTGAAAAAAGGAAGCCAGAAACTTAGGAGCAAAATGGGCAATAGGTATGAACAGATAGTTTACTGAAATATAAATATAAGACAACTTTTAGATACATGAAAAAATATTAAGCCTCACTCATAATTAAGAAAATTGCAGATGAAAACTACATAAAATATCACTTTTTACTTATTAGTTGCCAAAAGCTGAACCACATAGTGTATAAAGAATAGCTGTGGAGAAACAAGCACTCTCATGTAGTGTAAAGGGAATATAAAATGATATTATAATTCCACCAAACTGATCAAGTTTATCCATTTGTAGTCACACTTTGATCTGGCAAAACTTATGGTAATTTATTTGATGGAATAAATCTATACTTACAAGGTTATTCATTAAAACATGGCTTGTAGCAGAAAAAGGTTGGAAGTAGTTAATAATTGGTTAAATAAACTATGGGACATTCACAATTGAATTACTATACAGTTATAACACAAAAAGAAACAGCAATCCATGTTCTGTTAGAGTTCTCTGGGACAGGATGAAAAAAGTGAAAAAAAATGCTGAAAAGGGAAAATAGTATATAGACTTGTTATTTGGTGTGTTAACTTTAAGAGCAGAATCAGCTTCATTTGGGAGGTTATTAAAAATACTAGAGGCCCGGTGCACGAATTCGTGCCTGGGTGGGGTCCCTCGGCCTGGCCAATGATTAGGGCCAATTGGGGAGGGGGGGGACAGCCGGCCGGGATAGGGGCCTCGGGAGGTTGCTGTGGAAGAACACTGACCACCAGGGGGCAGCTCCTGCATTGAGCATCTAATCCTGGTGGTCAGTGTGTGTCATAGCAAATGGTTGATTGGATGTTCAGTCATTCGGTCGTTCAGTTGCTTAGGCTTTTATATATATAGATAGAATTCAAGACTCCACTCAGCTCTACTAACCACATCAAAAATCTGCATTTTAACAAAAGGTACAAATGCATCTAAATTTGAGAAGCATTTTAAATAGAGAGGGCATACAAGAATATGCACGCATATTTTCTTTTAATTGAATTAAGAAACACTTGATAAGAAAAACAAGAAATCATTAATAATGGATACCAATAGTAGGGTGACCAGGCACTCCAATTTGTCTGGAACTGCTCCAACATCTGCCAGTTGTCACAGCATAATTACTTGTAGAACCTCTTTCACTCTCAGTGAAAGTGTCTCAGTTTAAGTGATAAATAAATGTCACCATACCCAGAGGAAGCATCAGGTACAGAGAGGATGGAAGTGTGCGTTTTTAAGTTACTATCTTCTATATCACATTTTAAACCATATTGATAGTATATTACCAATTCAAAACTATTTTATTTTTTAAAAAAGCAATACCGGTCATAAAAAATAGGTAGACTGAGGAGAGCAATGGGCCAAGAACAGATAAGCAATGATAAGCAATGTCTGGAGCAAAAGGCAAAGACACTTCATGGGGGACAGAAAGAAATTCCATCAGAGTCAGGTAAAGAGAGCTAGGAGGGCAGTGTCATAGACCACAGAGGAGACTTTCAAAACAGCCTAGAGATCAGAGTGTCAAGTACTGCAGAGGAGGCAAGTAAGACAAAGACAAAAACTGGATTTTACTACAATTTGGTGGCCTTTTCCAAAACTGGTTCAAGTTAGCAGTGGTGGTGGAGCAAGACTGCCTTCATTAGGTTGAAATGTAAATGACAAATGCAGAAATGAAAGTCAGGGCTGTCTACTACTCAAGCTAGAAATTCAAACGAGCTGACACAAACATTTATGGGGAGTTATTTTGGGGACATAAAGTCCCTCCATTCAGCCAGATCTTCCAGGTTTTAATTCCTGGATCAAGCAGGACCATGAACAGCTGTGGACTCAAACCTCACTGTTGGGTCTCCTGAAAAGTATACCCACCGAGTTCTGCCTTAGCACTGTGCTGTTTCCACCAAAAAAATGATGATAGGCAATATAATGCATTTATTTCAGTGTTGTCATTAGAAAGATCAGAGAAAATTTTACAATAACTTGGGTAACTGTAAAATTAAACATCTTGCATCTGGTTTTACCAACTGTCCTTTTGGATTTACTACTCTTGTTACATTTCCCTTAATGTAAAATTTTGCCTATTTCTACTTTTTCATTTTAAAAATATGAACCCTCATAAAATTTAGAAAACACATTAAACAAGTGGGAATAAAAAAATACAACTCACCTGGGATTTGTTCATTTTCTGTTCTTAGTGGAGGAGGCAGTGCTGAGAGAGAAGGAAGAAGGAAGTCAGGAGAACTTGACCTGCTTTGCAGTTCCTGGAGTTACCTGCCTACACAGCTCCACACACAAGATACTTACATGTCCATGTGTGGCTCCAATATATGTTGAGCTTAGACATGATACTTTTCACTGAGTGAATGTAATATTTGTTTCTTACTGATTTATTACCAATTTAGGTTCTGTGACACAAAAATTAAAAACATAAGAAGATGAGTTTAACATAAAACAGTAATCTAAAGAAGGAAACACCACGGATTTGTTAAAACTTGTGTTGTAGAGAAAAAGAAACCCTCAAGCCATATTGTTTATCGATTTACCTGCTAACATTAATCCTTTGGGGTCAAATAATCCAAGACACCTCTGAAAAAAGGGATGGGGATGTTTAAGACCAGGTAAAAATTTTAATGTTTGCTCTAACCTGCTTAGAATTTTCAAAAAGGTCTTTTAATAAGGAACCAACTTTGACCTAACAGTGACAAAACGAGCAGTAGCTCGGGGATCTGCAGACCTACCTTTTAATCTTGGTTCCACCACTAACAAATTGCATGATCTGATCCAGTCACCTTCTCAGACTCATTTTTTAAAAAACCTTCCAAATAAGGTCAAACTAGATCATCCAGAAAGGACCTGCCTGCAGGAGGCCAGGAGAGTGGGAACCTCAGCATCTTCTCTAGATGCCATCATCAATCAATCCATGGGACACGGCAGGCAGCTCACCTCCGGAAAGAGTGAACCGGGAACCAAGAACGAGAGGCGTAGGGGGTATTTAGGGAGGAATTATGACAGAATTTCCTTAGCTATCGCTGGTGAGCCCACGACAAGGTCACGAACTCTCCAACGGGGTGGCATTTCCTGTAGAGCCTGTGTGCCCAGCCCTCGCAGCTCCAGCTCACCCCTCTCCTTAAATTTGTCCGAGACCTTCCTGCCACACAGCCTTCCACGGCTTCAGGAGACGGTGTCAGGGTTACACACAACAAATCACAAATGAACACGTAATAAATACTAACTTGGGATCTGGAGAATGTTGGAGCCAGGCAGGGGCCTCGGTCGCCAGCCAGTCCAGCCCTTTCCCTCTTCCGTTTCCCCAAAGAGTTAACTGAGAAACGAGGCCCTGAGGACCCGTCCAAGCTCCAGCCGCACGTGTCACACGCACAACCAATACAAAGCAGGTGCTCGGAACAACCCAGTGCGGCAAGCAGTCCTAACACCCGCATTTTACAGAAGAAAAATCAGGGTCTCTCGTGGGCTACTTGGTCCGGCGACTTCATGTACCACCAACCCCCCCGCCCGAAGCGCCCTTTTCCTCGTAGGCCCAGCGCACACGCCAGGCACGCGCACACGCCGCGCACGCGCACTCCTTCTTCCCAGGCCCACCCCGCCCCGCGGGCCCAGCGCTCACGTCGCGCACGCGCACTCCCCACCGGCGGCCACACGAGGGCGCGTTAGCGCGGGGGCTAAACGCCGTAGAGCTCGCAAGCCCTGGAGCCCGCATCCCACGCCAACCCGGCCCAGTGGGACAGAGAAGCCCCCGCCCGGCGTCCCTTCAGCTTCGGGTGCCGCAGACGCCAGGGGTTCCGCAGGGTTCCTCCCCATCACCGGGACCGCCGCCCCCCAGAGCCGCGCGGGGGCCCCTCGGCCCTCGCTCCCACCCTCCGGGGCTCACCCGCAGCTCCCTCGCCGCGTGGACCCGTCGGCCAGGGCTCGTTCCCCCCCGGAGGGCTGGAGGCCGGGAAGGACGCGCCGGGAAGGAGGCGGGGATGCACATGCGCAGAGGGCGGGCTCCGCGGCGGGCGCAGAGCGGGGGCTCGGCTCCTGACAGCTGGGACCGCTGGGGCTGGAGAAGAGGCCCGGCCCTTCGAAGCGATGCCCCGCTCCCAAATTGTAGAAGGAAGCTGGTAGCGGGACCTTCCTAGCACGGTTTTTACGAATACGTATCACCGGCATCTACACTGTAAAAGCACGTAGGACGGTGTCTGGCACGTAAATTGTTAAGTACATTTCTCAGGGTTCCCCTTCCCAGGAAGCACCGTGCCCGCCCCGTAGACACCCGCTGGAGGTTTTCTGCCCGTTGGCTGAGCGGAGGGACTGCTACCCGAGAGACTCCTGTCTGCATCCAGGATTCTGTCCTTCCCCAGAAACGGGCGTCAAAGCACTGCCCCTTTCAGGCACAAACCAAGAGGAGGGAGAGGTGCCTGAATTTCATGTCTGAACGTGGACAGTTGTTATTTTACTTTAGGTACATTTTTTAACACTTAGAAAATAAATTTAAACTAATATTTGTGACCCTAGTTACTCTCTAGAATGAGGAATAAAGCAGCTAGCAGTTCGGTGTTAATATTAAAAATTGCTCATATGTAAGAAACTTCATATAAAGAGGAGGGCACACCAAAATTTACCTGGCACCAAATATACATTATTTTATGTGCACATCCTCCTGATATTTTTAGCACAGTATGATCGTATGGTCATATTTTTTAAAATTTTTATTGAATTTATTGGGGATGACTTAGGTTACTAAAATTATACAGGTTTCAAGTATACAATTCCCAACACACCACCCCAAGTCAAGTCTCCTTCCATCATCATTTATCCCCGTTTACCCTCTTCTACCTCCTTTACCCTCCTTTCCCTCTGGTAATCACCATACTGTTGTCTGTGTCTATGAATTTTTTTGGGGGGGTGGGCATATTATTTATTTTTTAAATATGTTTTTATTGTTAATAGTATTACAGATATCTCCCATTTTCCTGGGCATATTATTTTATGATTAGCTTCTTATGAAACAACTAGAGGTCCGATGCACGAAATTCTTGCAAGGGGCTTGGCCCTCACACCCCCGGCTTCGTCTGGATGGTCATCCGGCTGTCCAGTCTAATTAGCATATTACGCTTTTATTGTTATAGATATATAGTGAACTCTTTTTGGTCAATGTCATTTTTTTTAC
This sequence comes from Cnephaeus nilssonii, assembly GCF_951640355.1. Classification (NCBI taxonomy): domain Eukaryota; kingdom Metazoa; phylum Chordata; class Mammalia; order Chiroptera; family Vespertilionidae; genus Cnephaeus; species Cnephaeus nilssonii. The sequence goes on from NC_137087.1 coordinate 9,603,106, forward strand.
CTTTTATTTTTTTAATAACTTCAGATTTATAAAAGAGTTAGTTAAAAAGATAGTTCCCGTATATTCTTTACCCAGCTTCTAGAATTCTGTGCCATTGGGCCAGTACAGTTCAGTTCCTGTCCTTGTCCAGCTAGCTTGGTCTGATCCCGGCTGGTGCTGTATTGCCATACTCAGGCTCAGGCTTGGACCTGCACTGGAGTCCGTGCATGGCTGTTAGGAGAGAAACGCAGGGACAAACTGGTGACTGGATGTTACTGAGTGAGAGCGAGGGAGAGAGCTTTGTTTTTGTTAGACTGATTATATTATCGTGGGCTAGAGGAAAACTAGGAGCCCTTTCAAAACAACCAACTCCCCGCCAGCAATGAAAGAGAGATCCTGTTTCTCAACATCCACAGCAGTTTGTATATTCAGTGTTTGTTTTATTTTTTTCCATTCTAATACGAGTGGAAAGACCTTGTGGTGTTTTTAAAGTGCATTTTCCTATTTTGCTGATGGAAGTGGGGTTCTTTCACCAGATCCCAAGGAAGACATTCCAGGGACCCATGTATGGGAGCTTGTGGCATGGTAAGATTTATTTTGGGGGGAAATAGAAGGCTGTCGCCAGGTTCCCAGTGTCTCATCTCCATCTGTCCCGCTGTGGGAAAAGTCCAGCCTTGTCTTCATCAAGCCCAGAACGAAGACCAGTGTTCAGAGATGCTGTGCCATATTAAACCTTAGTACTTTGTAACCTGCGTGGTCTGACATGGGCCCCAGGTGGCTGCTAGGCCCACATAGCTGCTATGAAACAGTGATTTTCAACTGGTGTGCTGCAAGAATTTTTAAAACATGCAATAATACCTGACTCTTTAGTTATTTACATTTAAATAAATATCAATAATTGTTTTAGGTCAGGTTCTCCATTGTTTTAAATGTAAGTGAAACCAAGAAAGATGAGAAAGCCACAACCTTGGAAGGATTGCCGCCCCCCCCAAAGTGTGACAAGAAGAGGAGGGCAAAAGGACAGAGGTTCAAGCCCAGGTGTTATTGGAGGGGAGCGTGCCTCATCTGCAGTTGCTGCTGGGAGTGGAATTCTTGTGATATCCCGAGAAAAGGAATTTTCTGAGATTCTCATGGGAGGATGCAATATGGTTGAAAGTTTATTTTCATGGAATTACACCCCTGGTCTTCCAAAGTCCCACTTCCTTTAATCCAGTCATAGAAGAAGTGTAGATGGCGTTTCAGTAGGGCTAAAATAAGAGCCAGTGTCCAGAGTTTCCTTTCCATGTGGGAGCCAGGACCAGTCCGGCATCAGGCTAGTTACAGTTCATTAGTCCATTGCATGGAGGGGTCCCTATGGCCGTGGGCCATATGGGTAAATACCAGCAGGCCAAGAGCAAGCCAGGAGCACATGAACAATAAGAGTCCCAGGAGCACAAGAGAGCAAACTTTGTTTAGGGGATTATGTATCCCCAAATTTCCATGTGCTTGCAGTGGCCATGCCCATTCTGGCTAGTGATCTCTGTTTCCAGGTGTGACTGACAGCATCTTCCCTAGTTTCTCCAACTTTACTGGGCATGCATCTGTCTCCTCTTTGTTGGATTCCTGGGGAGTGTGAAACTGCAGCTTCCTGGCTAATTTGCCCAAATAACATGCATTGTGATAAAGCCAATTTATTAAAAAATTAAAGCACGCAAGTTTATTAAAGAAGCAAGGCAAGCGAATCTATCATCGGCATAATATGCCAATGTGCTCTCTGCTAATACATTTTTATTGATTTCAGAGAGGAAGGGAGAGGGAGAGAGAGAGAGAAACATCAATGATGAGAATCATTGATTGGCTGCCTCCTGCACACCCCCTATTGGGGATCAAGCTCCCAACCCAGGCATGTGCCCTGACAAGAGAATTGAATCATGACCTCCTGGTTCATAGGTCTACATTCAACCACTGAGCCACACTGGCTGGGCCAGGCTTTATTCTTTTTTTGTTGTTGTTAATCCTCATCCAAGGATATTTTTCCATTGATTTTTAATTTTTTATTTTTTAAAATATATTTTATTGATTTTTTACAGAGAGGAAGGGAGAGGGATAGAGAGCTAGAAACATCAATGAGAGAGAAACATCGATGAGAGAGAAACATCAATCAGTCGCCTCTTGCACACCCCCACAGGGGATGTGCCCACAACCAAGGTACATGCCCTTGACTGGAATCAAACCTGGGACCCTTCAGTCTGCAGGCCGACGCTCTATCCACTGAGCCAAACCGGTTTCAGCTCCATTGATTTTTTTAGAGAGAGTGGCAGGGAGAGGGAGAAACAGAGAGAAACATTGATGTGAAAGAGATTGGTTGTCTCACACACCAGTCCCAACCAGGGGTGGGGGGTAGGGGTGGAGGGACTGGGCATGGAACTTGCAACCGAGGTGCATGACCTTGACAGGAATTGAACCCTTGACCCTTCAGTCCTTGGGCCAATGCTCTATTTACAGCCAAACCAGTTAGGGCGAGCCAGGCTTTATTTTTAATAGATTTTCTAGTTATTGGATTGTCCTTGGAAAGTACTAATTAAAATTTATTTGTTGTTAATCCTCACTTAAGGCTATTTTCTATTGATTTTTAGAGAGAGTGGAAGGAAGGGGAAAAGACAGAGAGAGAGTAACATCAATATGAAAGAGACACAAGGATTGGTTGCCTCCCACAGGAGGCCCGACCAGAGCCGCGTATCAAGCATGCCCCACAATGGGGATTGAGCCCACAATCCTGGCATGTGCCCTTGACCAGAATTGAGCCCGGGACCCTTCAGTCCACAGGCCAATGCTCTATCCACTGAGCCAAACTGGCTAGGGCAGTACTAATTAATTTTTATTTAGTTGTTAATTGAGAAGCCTGAGAAAGTTAGAAATGTATTTGCTCTCACAGCAGGTTGAAATAAAGAGCAATTCTAAAGGCATTAAGGTTCCTCTTAAAATTCTATCAAGATGGAATGCTCGTTAGAGCTGAGTACAATATTGGTAACTATTTTACCATGGAATATCAAAGTTATATATACTTTATTCTTAAGATACAAGCAATCACTAAATATCATCACACTAGGTGATCATTAGTGTTAAACAGACAAATCAGAATGAAGCATGCTTAAAAAGTTGAACCTCATTGAAAGTCATCACTAAAAAGGGGAAGTAAGGTGGCAGGATTTAGATTGGAGCAGCATTTGAAATTAGATGAAGTATGGGCAATAAATTAGTTTTATTAGTACTAGTAAATTACTAGTAATGTGGCTGGTGGAGTTGGGTATTGTGACTTTTTTGTGTTATTAGGTTAAATTAGTTAAGTATGACATAAAGATGGTATTTTATCATGAGATAGTGAAAACCTATAAAATGATACAGGGAAAACTTGCTATTGACTTGGAAAATTAATAATGTGGACAGGGATCCATTAACAATTCAATTTTATTTAGACACTGTTTATTTTGAATATTTACTGCTACATTCCATCAGGAAATTTCTTGATATTATGAAAAATCATCAAGTAAAATACATTTATTTGAAAAAATTCTAATGTTTAGTCTTTTCGCATGTAAATACTAGTATACTACACAAAATATACAACACAAAACTACCCCACCACAAATTGCTGTATGCACCATTTCTGAAACACATACCAAATATAAAAGTGCCTTTACATTGGTTGTAGTGCTTTTAGCTCTAAGGAACAGAAAAAGGTAACTTTGTAAAGTGCCAGTTAGGAACTATCTTAGGCTCTATGGGCCATAAGGTCTATGCTGGGACTACTCAGCTGTGCTCTTGGAACATGAAAGAAGCCACAGGTAAAGCAGAAATGAACGGTTTTTGTATCGGTGTTCTAATAAAACTTCATTAGAGGGATACTGATATTTGAATATCTCATAACTTTCACATCACAAAACATTCTTTTTTTCAGCTATTTAGAAATGTAAAGCCATTCTTAATTTGCCAGCTGCAAAAATGGGCATGGGCCAGCTCTAAGTCACTTCTGGGAAAATGTACAAACCAACCAAGTGGCACTACAGCAATCAAGTTTGGAATGAATGTTGGCAGCCAATCTTTTTCTTCAGCATAATTCAAAAAAGACAAGTTACAATCATGATAATGTCTAACATACAGCTATGTTTCCCTCTCAGAAACTAGTCTAAGTGCATTAAAATAACTCATTTATCCCCAAAGCAATCCTAACATATTATCATTTTCCTATAAAAGTAAACTGAGGCATCGAGAGGTTGTGTGGCCTGCCCCATGCTGGAATTTGAGCCTATGCCATGTCGCTTCTGCCAGAAATAAACAGGCAGCACAGCACATTTAGGACCCCTACAAAATACAAAACAGGTAGCGCTGCACCCTGCTAAAACATCAACAGTAAGGTAGATAACAATTTCTTACATAGACTTATTTGTGGTTACTGTGTAGAGGTTTATCAGCTGTTTAAAAAAATAAACTCAGGCTTTTCCTATAAATGTGTCCCTAATGTAAAATGTAGCTCACAGTTGAAAATTTTACAAAAACATTTTTAACTTCTTTCTGAAGGATTAGTTAGTAACAACATACATATTCATTTAAAAATGACAGAAAACAGGAGAACAAGATGCATTATAATTAAAAAATATACTTAAATACACATTGACAGGAGTCACTGCTGAAACTTAATGTGGAATATCTTCGTGTACATAAAAGCTACTGAACTAAAGTGACATATTTCCCTATGTACAAGTATGGGTTCCACACGCACATCAAACACCCACAGGCCGTGTTTTGTAGCGCATTCACACACATAAGTCCCACATACTACAGGACCTGCCTGATTATTCAATTTATTTGTACTTTTCAAAACCTTAATATATTGAGACAGTTGTAGTTTTCTAAACACACACATACCTTATAGTCAAATCTCTGTGACATGACTTCTGGCATCACTATTTCCCTCCGTATAGATTCTCTTTGAATTTTCTTGTAAAGCTTTCATATATTTAAAGGTTCTATCCCAGTATCAATAATCTGACATTTGCTGAAACATCACTTCTGATAGAAGTTTCTGTATCTGTTCCCATCTTTGCAGTCATTCCCTCTGTGTTCTGAGTCTAACTGGGGTAGAAAGGCTTCTGAATGATCAGGATTCTGACAGGAGTCTCTCATGTGAGCTTTTGGATGTCTAGTGATGGCTGCCCTGACAGAAAATTTCCTGACATTCATTTTACTTAAAGGACTTCTCGCCTGTGTGATTCCTATGTTGTACAATAAAGTCTGACTTCTCAAAGGTTTCCTTGTGTTTCATGATTTGCAGTGTTTCTGCCATCTATATTGTCTGATATTTAGTCAAGTCTGACATATGGCAAAAATTTCACTCATAGAATTTCTCTGTTTCCTCTCTGTGAAGGATTGTGGCTCAAGTTCCCCATATTGATGGTATTCCTAAAGTTTTTGTCTTGTGTAAATTATCTCATTATTCTGAATGGTGCATTCAGACAGAAGTTCCCAATTCATACTATTTATTAGCTCTTTCTCGCTCTGTGTATCTTTTGATGTGCAGTGAGTTCTGACTTCTGGATAAAAGATTTCTTACACTCTTGACATTCATAGGGTTTCTCCCCTGTGTGTTTTCTCTGGTGTATGATAAAATGTGACTTCTGAGAGAATAATTTCCCACACTCCTTACATTCATAAGGTTTCTCTCCAGTGTGAGTTCTTTGGTGTAACCGCAGGACTGAATTCACAGAGAAAGATTTACCACATTCATGACATTTGTAGGGCTTCTCCCCTGTGTGTTTTCTTTGATGTTTAGTAAGGTCAGATTTATAGTAAAAGTGTTTTCCACACTTATTACACTCAAAGGGTTTCTCTCCTGTGTGAGTTCGCTGATGTACTGTGAGGGCTGACTTCTGGTAGAAGCATTTCCCACATTCAGTACATTTATAGGGTTTCTCCCCAGTGTGAGTTCTCTGATGAGTTTTGAGGTGTGAGTTTCTAGAGAAGAATTTCCCACATTCCTTACATTTATAAGGTTTTTCCCCTGTGTGTGTTCTTTGATGTACTGTAAGGTGTGATTTCTGGGAAAAGTATTTCCCGCATTCCTTACATTCAAATGGTTTCTCCCCTGTGTGTGTTTTCTGATGTACCATTAGGTATGCCTTAACATAGAAGAACTTCCCACATTCAGTACATTCATAGGGTTTCTCTCCTGTGTGTGTTTTCTTATGTTCTGTGAGGTGTGGCTTCTGGTAGAAGGACTTCCCACACTGATCACATTCGTAGGGTTTCTCCCCTGCATGAGTTCTCAAATGTCTACTGAGAGATGATAGGTGGTAGAAAGTTTTCTTACATTCTTGACATTCATAAGCTTTCTCTCTGGTGTTACTCTTCTCATGTCTTGTGAGGTCTTCATTCCTAGGGACAGATTTCCCACCTTCACTGGGTTTGTCCTTTGAATGAGTATTCTGATGTACTGTAAGGATAGACTTCTGGTAGAAGGACTTCCCACATTCATTGCACGTATAGGTTTTCTCTTTGGTATGAGTCTTCTGATTTGTGGGTTCTCCAGTCCTAGAGAAAAAATTTCAAATTCATTAATGTATAAGGCTTTTTCATTTGTCTGATGTGTGTATTTTATAGCTGTGTGGTAGGCAGTTAGATAGCCATGAACAGAGCAAGGACAATGGGCCAGGGACAGAAGGTCTCAGGTTCCCAGCAATGAGAAAAACTGGGAAAAGAAGTACCTCACCCACAGTGTAACCTTTCCTTCCCTAGCATATCAATCCCTATTCATGTGATTTAAACCTCTTGACCTTTCATTTCTGGTTCTACAGTCTGGATGTTCTCCAGACCTTTCATATAGCTAGTCATGTGATTTGGACCCTCCCCTGACCTTTCCTCTCTTAGCATGTTGCTAGTCTTGGGATAGACCCCCTTAGAGGAGGAACAAGGGGCCTCATGCAACTCCCATGTGGGCCCTTGCATGATCACTCCCTTAAGCATCAATCCCTATGGATAACATCTAGCCTCCGTTGTGTTTTAGCCTGAGGCCCAGAAAAGCAGCAAAACCAGACAAATGATGCCATGGCTGACCTCAGGACTTGCAATAACTAATGACCCCCTGCCTTGGTGCCAACCAATCAGTAGAGACCATGACCCTCAAATGACACATCTGGAAAGCTGATGAATATTCTATTGGGATCCTCCCCTGAGACCTCCAGATAAATACCCTCAAGATGGATGGCCCAGGGTGGCTCCCCCGAGCCTTTCCCCTTGCCCTATTCTTCCCACCAGGTGCATTACTTTTACCTATCTCTCTCCTAAGCTCCAAGGGTCCTTGTTTTGCTCCTGTAACATGTTTAATTTGTTTCCTGAGCCCATTTATTCCTCAGCTCACTTCTACCTCTGTGTCTTTCTAGATACACTTTCTCTTACAGTTTGAGTCTTGGATCTGAATTCTTTTTTAGCCAGAATTCAAGTACCGAGGTTGCTGAACCAAGGTCTGGTCTGACTTCACCAGTCTAACACCTGGTGCCATTCTTGCCACCAACATAAGAACCAATTTCTATGAAATTCCCCATATTAATTAGATTCATAGGGTTTCTCCACTGTGAATGCTCTCTGACATACATTGTCATTTACTGTTTGGTAGAAGAACCTTCACTTGCATTATATTCATAGGATCTCTCTACTTAACTCTACCTTGTATAATAAAGCCTCCCTGATTGTGTAACTCTGAAGAATCAGAAGACTGCTTCAATAATTGAGCTCCCTGATTTGAATAAGGTCTCCGTTATGAAAAAGGGCTTTCTCATTTGCATTATGTTCTTTGAAATTTGCTCCAATGTTAGTTTTCTTACATGTAGTATTAACTAGTATGCTTCCACTTCCAGTACCCTCATCTAGACCCTTTCTTACAAAATTTCTAATTTTAAAACTGAATTCTTGAACTTGCCTTGACTTTTCAGCTTGGCTTTCCTGGTGTCTTGCTTCTGAGTCATGAATCTTCCATAGGTCTACAAAGGAATCCAATATTTAATACCATATAAATCTTAAACAACAGTATGGTCATAGGGTTGGGTTGATTCTGAGGCTTCAAGTCAATCTCTGCAAATGAAGGAACTCTCAAATGCAAACTTCCTCAATTTCATTGGTTTAGAAAAAATAATAAACACTAAAACTGCTATAGCAGAAAGGGGAAGGAATGTGGTTATCAACCCAAGTACCACTGACACTTTACAAATAATGACCTTAAAAACTTGGAGGATGCCCTAGCTGGTTTGCTCAGTGGATAGAGTGTCAGCCTGCAGACCAAAGGGTCCCCAGTTTGATTCCATTCAAGGGCACGTATCTCAGTTGCAGGCTCCTCCCAGCCTGGTCAGGGCTCATGCAGGAGGCAACCAATCAATGTTATTTCTCTCACATCAATATTTCTTTCTGTCTTTCACTCCTCTTTCACTCTCTCTAAAAATCAATGGAAAAATATCCTCGAGTGAGGATTAAAAAAAAACCTTGGAGGAGAAAATTAAGACAAAAAAAGAAAAAGAAAAGAAAGAAAGAACAGGGAGAGAGAACAAAAAATATTTAAAGTATTACTGAGCAGGAATGTGAGATTCATAGAGAATGCTGTGAGCCCATTAAGGACAAGTAACAGTAAGTAGGGTGCTAAAAACGAGTACACAACTATGTTCACTGGAAATATCAAGGCAAAGGTTAAATTGGATGAAGGAGCTAAAGTACATAGGTTATTTTATCTGCTCACACCTAGTCTATTGTGTTAGGATTCCTAGTAGTTAGCAGACTATAAACTTCTACTTTATTTCCTCTTTACCCATACACAACAATCTAGATATCAACACTAAAGTGACTTGTTCAGAACATCAATTTCCTCATGTTCAGAGGAACAGTCCTATGGCTTAGACTTAATTTTCACTAGGACAGAGGGCCCAGGAAGGTATATGTCCAAAAGGAAAGATTTTTTAAAAGCAGAGCATTTGCCACTCATATAGCAGGAACAATTCCCAGTTATAGTACCAGAGGTATTCACCCTGACCACTAAATACTGCATCTCCAAAGCAATATTACCTATGACTCAACAATGGTCTTATTCTACTTTCTTATCTTAGCTCTCACATATCAGCTCCAATTTACTGCATTGTCTTTAGGTTAATGGTTCAACACCATTCTAGAACTTACTGATCTTCATATTTATTCATGTTTAAATGCTTAACAGAAAGTCAAAGATTATGAGCAGAGGCTTGTGGTTGGGAGTTCATGGCATTTGTAGGGGAAACAAAAGTTATTTGACAGGGACTTTGCAAGGCTAACTTGGATACACGTGAAATAAGATTCTATTTATGAAAAGATACTTCAGAGAGTAAATGAAGTAATGATTAGCATGTGTTTGGGGAGTCACAAGGAGAAACAAGATGTAGTAGGCTAGAAAGGGCTAGACTAGTTCCTGACAGAATATTAATTTAACTGTGTTTTGTAATGGTGAGTCAGTGTAAGTTTACCACGATAGACTAGCAGCAATATAAACTTGCAGCATTACACAACTACTATGAGGATTTAAATTAAAAATTAGCTTTTAACACTGATAAGGAATTTAGATCAGTGGATCTATCCTATAGGATGGTAAAATATGGTACCAAAATACAAATAAAATAAAGGTGCTAGAGACATCAATTTTAGGAGTTCTCAGCCTAAAAAACAAAGCTTTGGTCTAGAAAAGCGAAGCCCTGGCAGAAGTTACTACACAGGGCAGAAGACACAGTGTGTCTCATGTTAACTGAAACTGAATCTTTCAAAAAATATCTAGTGAACAACTAACATACACCAGGCATGGCTTCTGCACATGAGTGCACAAGTCAGAAAGTGTATGAAAAATATTTAAGGAAGCAAAGTGAGGTTATTTGTTTCATTTTTATTTATCAGAGTGTTATTTTAGGAAGCATAATCAGTACTTTGGGTAAAAGACAAACACCATCTACATGGAAGTATCATCTTTGAAATAATAAAACGGATGAAAGGCATAATGATTTATAATCTAGTTTCAGGTTTAAAGAGAGAATAGGAAGTTAAAATTGGTGCAGAAACTAACGAAGGCATTTGTTGTTAATAAAAGGAGAGAAATGGCATTTGGAAAAATGTATAACCCAGAGTCATAAACACTTTAGGGTTGATTATAGCTGCATACTTCCACGGCAGAGAGTAACTGAATTCTAGAAAAAAAAAAAGTTTAAGTCAAGGTTAGTGTACAGGAAAGATAGGTAAATGTATAAAAATGTTGAACCCAGGGGGTGAATGAAAATTGGGGGTGTGATTTATGTTGCTTACAAATGCTGATCAAGCGTCCGCATTCATTTCCAGACATCTAGGGCACTTAAAAAAAGATTCCTGAAAAATATTTCAAAAGGCAAAAGGCACCAACAACTTCACTACTAATCACCAGGGCTCTGACTTCTCACTCACCAGTGTAGTTCTGATGTGGAAACTCTACTTCTAATATCCATGGCTCCTTTCCTTGCTTCAACTTCAAAACTGCATTTGACTTATTCACAAAATAACCTATGAATGGAAAAGATAAAGAAAACAGAACTTGCTTGGAATTTAGGGACTCTGAAGAACCAAAAGTAGTTTTCGGAGCAGAACAATGAAGGTCCTCCTAGGCTTGGTAAGGTTAGATTTTTTTCAATTGGGAGGATGGAGACACAAATATTATTTCTGGTACCCAAAATGGACTCATCAACTTTGACCCCTGAAAAAAAAATAGTATTATTCAAACCTACAGATACCTTACATGTTCCATAGCTGGGAAAGAAAATGCAAATTACTAGAAGTCACAGAGGGGGGAGTTTTTCTCACCCACTGCGACGAGGTGACGGTAGTTCTCCCGCATCACTTCCTTGTACAGGGCCCTCTGACCTTCGTCCAGTAATTGCCACTCCTCCTTGGTGAATTCCACAATGACATCCTTGAATGTTACTGTTCCCTGTAACAACATATTTTGAAGTGATCAGAATAGAGTAGCATTGAAAAGACATGTAAACTAGCTCTTAATGTGCTAACTATAGAATTTACCATGGAAAGTTAAGATAAACTGCAACTCTGTACACTGCTTTACACATAGACAAAGTATTTGTTCAATATATATTTACTGATATATCATTGGAAGCCTGGATCTCTGCTGGGGATACAACGATGAATGAAAACAACTATTTCTGTTATCAAGGGGCTTACATCCTGACAGGGAGGCAAAGATGTAAAGTCTTCTTCTTCTTTTTTTTAATCCTCACCCGAGGATACTTTTCGATTGATATTCAGAGAGCGTGGAAGAGAGAGGGAAAGACTGAGAGAAACAACGATATGAGAGAGACACATCGATTGGTTGCCTCCAGCATGAGCCCCAACCAGGGCCAGGGCCAGGGAGGAGCCCACAACCAAGATACATGCCCTTGACCAGAATCAAACCCGGGACCCTTCGGTCCGCAGGCCGATGCTCTATCCCCTGAGCCAACCGGCTAGGGCAAGATGTAAATTCTTAACATGCAATATGCACAGCAGGTAGATGTATACAAGAGGTAAGATGGTCACAAATAGGGAAAGTTGTTTTGTATTTTGTATTATCAAGTTAGATTTTATTAGGTGGTCCAACTGACTATGCAAACTTCAGGAATTAAGAAAACAGAACTGGCAAAGGCACAGATGCATCAAAAATGACAAATTTAGGAAACTACAAATAAGAAAGTATAATAAGAACATAGTGTAGGACCAAAATTAGTTATGTGACAGTCAAATCAGGTTACAAAACATGGAGTAATTCTGAATTTGTCTTTTGGGACATTAAAATATATTTTGCATACCCACTTAATGTTTTATACATCACATATTTACATCTATTAGCTTGTTTACTAAAGTTGACAAGTTTTCTTTTTTGTATTTATAGGAGTTTTCTTTTTTGTATTTATAGGAAAGAAAAGTATTGCCCTACCAGATTGGCTCAGTGGATAGAGCCTCAGCCTGTGGACTGAAGGGTCCCAGGTTTGATTCCGGATTGTGGGGTTGTGCAAGAGGCAGCTGATCAATGATTCTCTCTCGTCATTGATGTTCCTAACTCTCTCTCCCTCTCCCTTCCCCTCTGAAATGAATAAAAACATATCTAAAAAATAAAAAAATTAAAGCATGTGCAATTAAAAAATATGAATCAATATTCTGCTATTTCACACTATGTGGACTTTCTCATTCATCTTTGGGATGTTCACTCTTTTGCTTTGTAGATGCAAATTCAGATAATGGGGAACCACTGAAGGGATAGATGTAACCACTAGAGTTATGTGAGATTAGTCGTTTAGAATAAAACTAAAATGGAAGAGGCAAATGGCACATCAGAAAGATGGAGTGTTAGAAAATTTAGAGACACATGTAAGCAATAAACATTTACATTCAAGTAGCAGCACTGGGGAAAGAAGCATAATGCATCTTTGTGATTAATTGGAAATTAATAACTACTGGGGGAGATGGGGAGGGTAACTCATATATTAGTAGTGTCTATATGGTTTGGTAATGGCTAGAGCCATAATGCTAATTATTTTCATTCTTGGGTTTTTATCGATAGAACTATTTGAGGCTGTACAAATTCCTCTGATAATTATTTATATTCCATAGAATCTGAAGTGTAATATTTTTAAAAATTTATTTTAATTGATTTCAGGGAGGAAAGGAGTGAGAGAGAAACATCAATGATGAGAAAGAATCATTGATTAGCTGCCTCCTGCACACCCCCAGTGTGATCAAGCCTGCAACCACAGGGCAGGTTCCCTGACCAGGAATTGAACCATGACCTCCTGGTTCATAGGTCAACACTCAACCACTGAGCCATGCCAGTCGGGCTAAATATTTTTTAACGAACTAATAAATAAAATCAAAACTCAATGTTTTCAAAAACTTATAACTTCCTACATATTCTAGCTCCTTTTACCTCTTTGATTTTACCTCTTATCTTGCTTCCCCTAAGTCACTTCTCTCTAGCTTTGATGTCCCAAATACTGTTTCTGAAACATGCCTTGGGGTGTTTGTACTTGCTGTTGCTCCTATCTAGAATGCTCTTCTGCATATTTCTTCTTGGCTCCCTGTCTCATTTAATTCAGAACTTTCCTCAAATATTACCTTTTAGAGTGGGCATTCCCTAGCCAACTTACTCCCTGTTCCTCACTTCACTGTAGCTCTCTGTCCTCTTAAACTGCTTGAGTTTGCCTCTGAGCACACAAGTCAGAAATACCAATCAAATGTTGATTGATACAATTAATCATTATATAATATACATTATTATATTATTCTAAGGGCCCCGTGCACGAATTCATGCACATTGAAAGGAACCTTGGGCTGCAAGGCTGCAGTGGGCACAGGGACGGGTCTTGGCCCATCCTCTGCGCCCCCTCCTGCTGCAGCCCCCAGTCCCATCTGCCTGCAGCAGGTGCGAGCAGGGGGAGGTGGAGAAGCCCTGAGGGGTGATTGAGGCCCACCAGCAGCCCCCATCCTGCTCCCTCAGTGCCTGGGAGCAGCAGCCCCACCCCTGCCGCTGCCACTGCCGGTCTCTGTCTTTGGGGTGATTGGGGCTGGGCCAGCGCTGGCAGCAGTTGCAAGCACCAGTCGAGACCACAGCACACAGGGCTGACACCTGCCATGTTCCGCGTGCACCCCTTAGTGGTCAGCGCATGTCATAGCGAGTGGTCAAACTCCCGGTCAAGCGCCTGCCTGATGGGACAATTTTCATATTAGGCTTCTATATATATAGATAATGTGTTATCTTTTTTATATTATATACTGTATATAAGTGTATAATACCACATTTGTTAGTATCCTCACCAATCTCATCAGAAAAGTCTTTAAGCATTAGAAGTTGTCAAGTTCATAGTGAAGGACACTAGTTTTCTATAATTCTCATTTTCACTTAAAGCTTAAATTTAACATTGGGAACAAATAGAGACAGTTATTTTCAGTGACAGGCTCACTTCACTCACTTTTGAGAAAATGTTTGTTAAATACCCGTCTGAATAACCAGTCTGCCTGCCATTTGCTCTTCCAAAGAAAAATAGCATTCCATGAAAAAAGTGGCTAAGATAAGCTCACAAATCAAACAGCCCCACAGTGCTTTTTTTTCCCCCTCAAGACAACCAACCATCATAATTCAGGTGCAGCAAAAGTATTTTATGTGAACTTCCTATTTCATCACACTGAATGTTAAAAAGATGTGTACCCAAGGGTCAAAATTTAATAAAACTAATTTTTATGATTTCATCAAAGATATCCGTAAGTAAAGGTGAGTACACTGCAGAGGAATGCAATGGCATTGGTTTCACTGTCTTAATTCACGCCAATCAGGTAGCAATCTCTTCACCACTGGTGCAAATGTCAACAGTGTAAATTGGATTTTGCATCTTAATAATACATGCTGACCTCACAGATCTCTTGAAAAGGTCTTGGGAACTGCTGTGCTAGTCAAACAGTATTTTCCCTAAAGGTGATTTTTAACTATTTACTTTTTAAATTTAATAAAAGGACCCTATTTCATAAAACTCACTGAAGACACACACAGTGAAACAAAGTAAGGGCTAAGTAAATGACTCACCTGGAATTTGTTCATTTTCGGCTGCTTTGGGGAAAGGACAGAAACTATGCAGCCAGAACAAGGAATGTTGTAAGACAGAAGTCATGAGACTTGATCTTGCAGTTCCAGGAATCACCTGTCAGAAGTTTCCAGACAACAGTTTAGTAAAATGTAAACCTCTGGAAAACATTCCTTGGAACCATGAGAAGAAACAGGAGGCGCCATGATAAAGGAGTACCCATCTGTTCACTGGTGACTCTGAAAAAAATCTTGATAACCTTGGGACATTTTCGAGTGAATTTAAACATTTCTTTCCTATAGACTGTTTTGAAAATTATGTGTCTATTTACCAAATACCACAAAAGAACTGAAAACATAAATATCCAATAATAGATTAGCTAAGCAAGGTGCAATAATATATACCCAAAGTATGGGCCCCTGTGTTGGTATTACAAATACAAATGATGATGAAGATAAATATTTATTGATATGGAAAAGTGTTTAAAAAGGTCATAACGATTTTTCCTATTACTACTATAAACCCCACAAGTTAAGAAAGTCTTCAAAGGTCTCAAAAATAAGATGTTTCTTCTCCCTAAATTGCAGTTTCTCAAAAATCACTTCTCCAAGAACCTTGTGCTGACTTAGCTATAGCGGACCTGGAATCTTCTGGTCCACGCTAGGCTCTGCTATTAACAAACCCAGTGACTGCCTTATTTTCAACGCTATTACCTTTAACATGAAGGAGAAGTAGATAATTTTGAGCAACCCTTCATGTACTGTTCTGATTCTATAAGTCTTGACCCAGTGCCACAAATCCAGACTGTACCGTGGAATTCACTGTCCCCTCCAAACTTGGGCTGGGCCTGGGGTAAAGTTTAATTAGGCCTTAATGAATCCCGACTTCGCCATCTAATGTGTTGACAATGACACACATCTAACTTCTAAAATAACCATTTGGTCCCATCATCCCCAAAGAGGCACTTAATGTAGCAGCAAAAGGTACCAGACGCCACAAAGCTGACATCTTTCCCGTGAGCAGCAGGAACCCCTTCCCGTGGGCCTGGTGCGTGGAGGACGCTTCATGAGCCAGATGCACAGCCAATCGCAGGCAGATGACATCACTTCCATAACATGGAGCATGGATGAAACTGCATTTTCATTTTTTAACAATGTCTGCCTCACTTCCCCTCCTGACGGGGTAGGATTTGCAGCTTCTCCCATAAAACTTAAAAGTCAGAGCTCCAGTTATGGTTTCAACGCACATGTTTAACAGTTTTGTGAGAACAGGGACAGGTAGGAGAAAGCAGCTACAATATTTTGGCACAAGAATTCCGAGGAAGCCCCCACAAGTGCTGGAATTAGAACACTACAAGGTAAGTTAGGTTGTCCTAATCCACTACGCGCTAATTATGTTCTGGGACAACTGCTGTGCTCCATGCAAATGTTAGTGTGGGAAACAGCATGAACCACAGAGTAAAACAAGAGAATGTAAAGCCCACCAGCCATTGGGTAAACAATGGCTCCCTCTGAACCGCTACCACTCGGATTTATTGAAAAGGAGGGGATTGATACGGATGGAAAGGATGGTTATGAGGATTAAGATGATTACATGAGCCAACAATGAAAAGAACAGCAGCCCCTGTGATAACAAAAGCAGCCCGTGGTTACCAGTCAGCACTCTAAGTGTTGTACCCTATTTAACACAGAAAACAGCCCGAAAGGCTGGTACCCTCAATCCACAGACGCGCATCTCAATCGTCCCGAGATGAACTTGCGCGTGGCCCGCGGGCGCTGGGCTGGGGCTCGGTCCCCCGCGCGGTGCCGCCGCCCGGGCCGCGATGGCTCTGCATCCCCGCCACGCACACCGCTCCTCCGCGACCCCGGCCTCCCCGCGTCCCGCCGCTCCGGGGCCCGATGAGCGGACACCCGGCCTCCCCGCCGGCTCCCCGCGGCGCCCCTCGGAGGCCAGCGCGCACCTGGGGCGGGCGGGCGGGCGGGGGGAGGGGCGGCGGCTCCGGTTCTGCGCCCCGCGCGCCCTGCGGAGAGGAGTCCCGCCGGCCCGCCCGGCCTTGACCGCCAGACAGGCCGGGGACGCACCTGGTCCCTCCGCCGCGCAGACGCCTGCTGACAGCCGCGCCGGAGCTGGGGTCCGTGGCGGGCGCCACAGAAGATGGCGACGCTGAGCCGAGGGTCCGAGTGCGCAGGAGCTGCCCACGCCCGCGTCCACTCGGGACCCGCGGCCTCCAAGCCTCTGGCGACTCCCTTTCAGGTGACGTCAGGAGGCTTGGCTTGCAGCGGCCCGAGCGTTTGCAGCTGCGATGGATTTCCAGGGGCCGGGCCTCCTTCCCGTGCTCACCGACAGCTGCTGACCGCCGCAGCCGCAGGCGGGGCTGGCCATTCGCACTGCCCGTGCGCTGACCATTAGCACTGCCCACAGTCGTGCAGTCACTGTTAGGACTGCCCGTGGCCATGTGGTGCCTGTTAGAACTGCCTGGGGCTCTACAGTGAATATTCATAGGCGAAACAAAGATCTTGAAATCAAGTACATCGCATTCCAAGAATAATAATACCTTGCAGCAGCCGGCTTTATCTTAGGACTGCTAGCTTTCAAAATTATCCAAATGATACAGGAAACTTGTAATAAAGAGAACTTTTGGATAAGCTAAAAAACACAAACCACTTACAGAGAGAGAGAGAGAGAGAGAGAGAGAGAGAGAGAAACGCTTAATTAGGTGCACACTCTTATCAGATTTTTACTAGTTTTATCCCAATGGTATACTAAAATATTTCAACTGTCATTTCACTAAGGACTATATGCTGATTTCCTGGTCAATAACTTTATGACATCAATTTACTCTTGTGTGAGCAGTAGGCATGAGTTTCCATTCAAAGTAGTTACAAAAATATTAAGTTTTCATAATAAAATGAATTTTAATACAATTTATATAGAGGAAATATGTACATACATTTGAGTGTGTGTGTATATATGTACAGGGTGGGGCAAAAGTAGGCTTACAGTTGTAACTATGGGAAACAGTTTATTCTTGTATTATTATTTATAAATTATTGCATTATTTTCCATACAAACAACTACTTTTGCCCCACCCTGTATATGTATGCGCGGGCGCAGACTCTCTCTCTCTCTCTCTCTCTCTCTCTCTCTCTCTCTCTCACACACACACACACACACTCACACACACACCAGTTTTCTAGATGAGAGGTGTTGGGGAAATAATTAAAAATGTCTCTTGTCAACCCAAAATATCCTCTTCACAGATGGAGAAAAGAAGAAAAGTTTTTATTATTGAATAAGCATTAAATGAAACTGTGATAGGCATCCCAGGTCATCTGCTAATGAGTTTGCAAAGACAGAAATCACACTTTTGTATAGTCAGGTATATGTTAATAATAATAAAAGTGTAATATGCTAATTAGACTGGACAGCTGAATGACCTTCCAGACATCATTCCAGACATCCTTTTGGATGAAGCTGCGGCAGCGGGGGGCGGAGGCAGAGGCGGTTAGGGGTGATCAGGCAGACAGGCAGAGTGGTTAGGTGTGGTCAGGCAGGCAGGAAAGCAGTTAGGGGTGATCAGATAGGCAGTCAGGCAGAGGCAGTTAGGGGTGATGAGGCAGGCAGGCGAGTGATTAGGGGCGATGAGGCAGGCAGGCTGGCAAATGGTTAGGAGCCAGCTATCCCGGATTGCGAGAGGGATGTACAACTGCCACAGGGATCGGGCCTGAACCGGCAGTCAGACACCCCCCCGAGGGGTCCCAGATTGCAAGAGGGTTCAGGTCAGGCTGAGGGACCCCCCTCACCCCGTGCACGAATTTTGTGCACTGGGCCTCTAATATATACATATCCCATTCAAGAGGATGTTCCATTTGCTACACATAGTTCACCTTAAATCCACATGGTAAATAGAGTGATAATCTGTGCTAGGTACATTTCAAAGACATAACTTCAAGGCCTTTAGAAGGAGGTTTCCTGGGTGTAAAAATAATCAGGCTTATTCACTTTTTACAAGATTTACATACATATGAAAAGGACAAAAAAAAGATTTACTATTTTCTCAAGGAAATGCTCTAAGAAAAGAGAAGAGCCAAGGTCTTTTCCCCTTTGCACCAGGGGAAATTCTATTGTTTTATATTTGTATTTACCTTTACAGAAAATTCTATAAAATTTAATTTCAATCAAAATCACAATAAAAAGTTTTGATGAAGAGTTTGGTTTTGTTCTACTTGACAAATAATTTTAACCTTATCAGGAAATGTATAACCTTAAAGAATAATACATATTCTTTTGGGAATGTTAAAAAAGAACTTGAAACCAGGTACATTAGTTTCAAGTTATTTTTATAATAATACACAAATGTGTATTATTATAAAAATAATTTAAAAGTGTGGTGCTGGCTTCCAAAAAGAACAGAAACAGATCTAAATATACATAAGAATTTAATATATGTTAAAATTGTCATTTCAAACAATGGAGATAATATATAACATTCAGTTGTTGATGTAAGAAATGTCCAGACCTGTAGAGAATTTTTATGAGTTTGTATGAATCAAGCTGATAATTGCCAGGAAGCAAAATTGTAATGGGTTGAGAAAATGCTCCGGAGAATGGCAATTTTACAGCTGATCTTAAACATTAAAATCAAAGGAAGAGACCTAAGGAGAATTGCATGAAACCCATTGGTGGTAGATTAGGGAGGCAGGAGAAAGCAAGGCAGGGAAACCTCTGAGACTGAATAAAGAGTAAAACAGAGAGACACACACTCCTTTTACATGGTGGGTATAGGCTAGTTAACATTTACCAGCACATAGAGATGGCACTCAGGGAACAAAATGACAATGAAGGTTTCATCGGAGAATTGTTAGTGGGAGTTGGGTCCTTGGGCACCACTGGAATAAGAATTTTCAGAGGACCCCACGGGAGGATAGATGTGGTACAAAATAAACCAACAACAACAAAAAAAAATGTAACCCCAATAAATTCAACTACAAAAAAGAAATGTATTGCTTACTTTCAACACATTTTTAGATTTTGCAGCTTTCTTGCTAATTTCCATTTTTATACCTTTGTGTTCAGAAAAGACACTTGACATGATTTCAGTCTTCTCAAATTTGCTGACTTGCTTTGTGTCCTCTCACCTGCTCTCTTCTGGGGAAGTTCTGTGAGGATTTGAGAACGTGTGTTCTACTGCTGGTGAATGGAATGTTCTGTAAGTCCTTTTGGCCAAATGTATGTTTCAAGTCCAACTTTTCCTTCTTGATTTTCTGTCTGATGGTTTATCCTTGCTGAAAGTAGAGTACTGAACTTCCCTACTATTATTGTGTTGTCTATTCTCCCTTCAGATCTTTTAGTATTGGCTTAATGTGTTTAGAGACTCTGATTTTGGGTGCATATACATTTGGAATTATTATATCTTCTTGATGAATTGATCCTTTACTGTTATATAATCTTGTGTGTTTGTTACCATTTTTGGTTTAATGTCTATTCTGTTTGATATAAATATAGCAATTCCTGTTTTCTTTTGATGTCTTGCATGGAATCTATTTTTCCATCCCTTGAGACTACTGTCTATTTGTCCTTAAAGCTGATGTGAGTCTCTTGTAGGCAGCATATAGTTGGTTTTTGTTATTTATTCATCCAACTGCTCTCTGCATTTTGATTGGTGAATTCAATCCATTTACACTTGGAGTTATTATTGGTATGTAAGGACTTGGTGAAACCATCATATTAATTACTTTCTGGTTGTTTTGTATTTCCATTTTATGACCTCTGTTCTCTTTCACCTTGGTAAATTGGTAATTTTCTGTGGTGGTATACTCTGTTTCCTCTTTATCTTTTGCAAATTTATTCTAGGTTTTTACATCTTGGGTAACACGAGGCTTACATAAGACATCTCACAGACAATAAAGCCCATTTAAAGATAGTAACTTTGATTGCCTATAAAGGCTTTGCTGCCAGTGGATGAACCGCCCCTGTCATTGCGGGGAGTGAGGTTCAAGGGGTGCTGCTGAAAGAAACATTTTCAGAAGTCCCCACTGGAGGATGGAATGTGGACCAAGGCTTTATTTGTATAAAGTTACATTTCTCAGCTTCCAAAGTCCCCTGACCCTTAAGCCAGTCCTGGAAGAGGGGCAGCTGGGAGTTCAGCAGAGTCAGAAACCGGCCAGTGTCCCGAGTTCCCGATCCATGTTGCAGCCGGTGTGGTTCGGCATTGAGGCCAGATTAAAGTCCACTAGTCCACGTGTGGAGCCCAACCTGGCAGTGGCCGTGTGCACGGAGAGCGCAGCCCCTGCAGCAGGAGTCCCAAGAGAGAGCTCATTTTGTTTAGAAGTTGAAATATTTAGGTTTTGTGCTCTTGCCGTGGCCACGCCCATCCTGGTGTGATTGACAGGCAGTTAGCCTCCCACTTCATCAGACCTCACTGGGCAGGAGTCTAAATTGCCTTTGTCTAGTCCCTTCCCCCATCAATGAGTGGGGAACAGACTTGGAGAGTTTAAATGTAGCTTTTTGGCAAAGCTGTATAAATGGCATGCCTATATATAGTCTTCCCTTCCCTTCTTTCCCATTAAATAATTACGAGGTTATTACAACGGCATCAGCTTTACACTTTTACTTGTCCCCTTTTATGTTTTTGATGCCACTTTTTACCTCTTATTATATTGCATATTTATTAACAAATTGACATACCATTCTACTACAGAATTTCAGTTTTCTAAGTCTGATTGTATATTTTTCTTTACCAGATTGTTGTATATTTTTACATGTTTTCATGTTGCTAGTTTGTGTCATTTCCTTTCAGCTTAAAAATCTTTGCAAGGTATGTCAGTGGTGACAAAACTGGCTTTTGTTTATCTGGGAAAGTATTTCTCCTGCCCATCTGCAGGATAACTTTGCTGGATAGAGTATTCTTATTTGGCATGTTATTTCTTTCAACTCTGAATGTGTTATTCCACTTTCTCTGGATGTGTAGGGGTTCTGCTCAGAAATCCACCGACAGCCTAATGGGGGTTCCTTTGGAAGTAACAATCTTTTTATCCCCTGGTGCTTTTTTGCATTCTCTCTTTATATTTGATATTTGGCAGTTTCATTATACTGTGTCTTGGGGAAGGTCTTTCTGCATTGAGAGAACGGAGTGATCTTTTGGTTTTGTGATTTTTTAAAATTATTTTTTGTTGTTGTTATTGATTTCAGAGAGGAAGGGAGAGGAAGAGAGAGCGATAGAAATATCAATGTTGAGAATCATTGATTAGCTGCCTCCTGGATGCCCCACTGGGGATAGAGCCCGCAACCTGGGCATATGCCCTGACCAGGAATCAAACCAGGTACCCTCTGGGTTCATGGGTTGATGCTTTGAGCCACACCAGTGGGGCTGGGTTCCTGATCTTTTATGTCCAAATCTCTCCCCAGGTTGGGAAATTCTCAGCTATTATTTTTAAAAATATACTTTCTTCCTCTTTTCCCTTTCTTTTCCTTTTGGAACCCAAATTATTTTCATATTTGTACATTTGATAGAGTGCCATAGGTCACATAGGCTTTATTCATTCTTTTTTCTTCTAATTGGTTTATTTCTATCTTTTTTCTCATTTATGCTTACATTTGTTTTCGTTTTTTAATATTATTTTTATTGATTTCAGAGAGGAACGGAGACGGAGAGAGAGATAGAAACATCAATCATGAAAGAATCATTGATTGGCTGCCTCCTACACCCCCCCCCCCCCCCACTGGGGCATATACCCTGACTGGGAATTGAACCGTGACTTTCTGGTTCATGGGTCGACACTCAACCACTGAGCCACACCGGCTGGGCTGCTTACATTTGATTTACTTTTCTGTAGAAACTTTCTATTGCATTTTTAATTTCATTCATTGAATGATTCAGTTCCAGGATTTCTGTTTTGTTACTTTTTATGATTTATATCTCTTTAATAAATAGTTATTTTTTCCTATAACTCAATTTGTTCATTTTGTTCATGTCTTCCCCCTCCCCCCACCCCTGATTTCTTTCTGAGTTTTGTCGTATCTCCTCAAGTTTCTTCAAAACAGCTATTTTGAATTCTTTACCTGCTCTATCACAAAATTCTTTGAACTTGGTATTTGGAGAATTATTGCTATCTTTAGGTGATTATATGTTTCCTTGATTTTTTAAATTTTTTTATAATTTTGCATTGCTGCTTTTGGATTTGAAGTACAGGCACCTCTAGAGAGTTTATATGAATTAAACTCACAATAGAGGTGCCATAACTGTATATTAGTCTTGAATCTTCTCAAATCCTATATTTGAAAATGGTTATCTTTTCATAATTTTCTCAAATGGGAAATAATTAAATTCTAATAAGCTGGGGACTAGGTAAGTGAAATGTGATAAATTTATACCATGTAATAGGACTCAGCAATAAAAAACTAATTTATTGGGCCCTGGCTGGTGTGGCTCAGTTGGTTGGAGCATTGACAGCAGGTTTGATTTCAGACATGGCACATACCCAGCTTGTGGGTTTGGTCCCTGGTTGGGGCACATGTGGGAGGCAACCAATCGATATTTCTCTTTCACATCGATGTTTCTTTCTCTCTCTCCTTTCCTCCCTCTAAAATCAATAAGCACATTCTTGAATGAGGATTAAACAAACAAACAAAAACCCAAGTTTATTGGTACATGAAACAACACAGATGAATCTCAAATGCATTGTGCTAAGTAAAAGATACAAGATTCATCAGATTAATACTGTTCGATTCCATATACATGACTTTCTTTTCTTTTTTTAAACACTCCAGAGTCCAGAGCACTTTTTAAAAATATATATATTTTATTGATTTTTTTAACAGAGAGGAAGGGAGAGGGATAGAGAGTTAGAAACATCGATCAGCTGTCTCATGCACACCCCCCACTGGGGATGTGCCCACAACCAAGGTACATGCCCTTGACCGGAATCAAATTGGACCCTTCAGTCCGCAGGCTGACGTTCAGTCCACTGAGCCAAACCGGTTAGGGCCATATACATGACTTTCTAGAACAGGAAAACTTATTGGCATGAAGAATAAATAGTGGTTGCCAGAGGGTAAGAGTGTAAGAGTTTGACTTCAAAAGAATAGCATAAAAGAAATGTTTTGGGCAGTGATGAAATCAATTCTGTTGTTTACTGTGGTGGTGGTTACACAGATCTATGCATTTGTCAAAACATATAAAACTGCATCAAATAGAGTGAACTTTGGTGTATATAAATTAAAAAGTAAATTAAAAATTTTAATCTCAATAAATATCTTAGATGTTTTTACTTAAACATTTGCATCTTAATGATCATAATTAACTTTTTAATAAAAATATTCATTTGCATTTTCTTTTTAATTTTATTACTGGTCAGTTCTTTTTTTATTTAAATTCTCACTCACCCAAGGATTTTTTTTTTTTGTAAACTGACTTTTAGAGAGAGAGGAAGGGAGAGAGAAACATCTATATGAGAATCATCAAGATTGCCTCCCATTGGAGAATGAAACCTACAACCTACACAACTGCCCTGATTGGAATCGAACTCACAGCCTTTTGGTGTATGAGACAATGCTCCAAACGACTGAGCACCCAGCCAGGGCTGTTACTGGTCAGTTCTATAGCCCATTTTAAGTTTTTCTTTCTATTGGTTTAAAGATATCCTTATTTAATTAATATGAATTTTCTTTCAAATAGTAAAAATATATTTTTTTGGTTTACTTGCTTTTAACATTTTTAAATTAGAATTGAGTTATTTTTTTCTATAATAAAATGTATCAGATATTACATTTATCATTTCTATCTTTGGTGTCATAACTTCTCGATCTCATTTATTGTATTTAACAGTGGTTTAAACATTTGAAATCTTGAATCCACATGAATTCTATCACATATAATTTATATATATAACCTTTATTCCAAATTATTGGGAATGACTTGCTGTTTGGAATACTCCATTCTTTCTTTCATTGTTTTGAAGTGGTACATTTATTACACTAGATTTTTAAAAACAATCTTGGCCATAGTGTTCCCATTAAGCAGATGCCAAACTATTTTGAATAATAATTTATCCATATTGGTATTTCTTAGGCATTTTTCTTGTTTTTAAAATATTCCCTGGCTGTTAATTTAGATTTTTATTATTTGAGATGAAGTTAAGAATACTTTTGTATCGTACACAATATATTAAAAAGAAAAAAAGTACATACAAAAATTTGTTGAGATTATTATTGTAATTTTATCAGAGGATATTGATCTATGAAAGGGTGTATCTGTATTTGTCAAGTAACTTTGTCACAGATGAAAGAATATCTATAAAATTCAAAGCGTAATATGCTAATTAGACCAGACAAGCTTCGGGACAAAGCAGCAGAGGCCAAGGCAGAGGCCAACACGGGGGCGGCGGGGAGAGCCCCTTGCACAAATTTTGTGCATCGGGCCTCTAGTATTTAAATAAATGAATAAAGATATTTATTTTTTTGGGATTGTGTCTCTTTCTTGATTTATCTGCAATTTTCGTTTATTGCTTACATGCTTTTGATGGACTAGCTTTCTTGCTGCACCCCCCCTCCCCCCAAAACACACACACACTCTCCCCCGCGCCCTGCAATAGGTGATGGGGTTAGATTCGATTCTTCTGTATTGCTGGGATCTATCTCCCAGGATTTAAAAAGTGAAATTGACATGCAGGTTGCCTCTCCTTGACAGCTTTGTGTCTGAATTGCACACTGGCTGCACGAAGAACTCAGCTGTTATCCATAACTTTTCGGGGAGCCCGTGACGGAACCAGGGAGCTATCTCAGACCTCCCCAAACTTCCAAGCTGAGGTTGCACCTCCCCGCCCATCCCGAAAGCTGGCAGCGCGGACTGGAGGGAGAGGCAGTCCGGGCTCAGCGTGCGGGTCTTCTGCGCATGCCTAGGACCGCCTTCTCCCTCTGCACTGTCGCCTTTTGCATTTTCTGTTGGTCTCTGGCCTCGCTCAGGAGGCGGTACTGGGGTCCCCGAGGCTATGCGATCTCCGGGGCCAGTGTCACCTGAGGAGGGAGCCGCGGGTGAGCGCAGGAGGCCTGGGCGGGGACGGAGGGGCTCGCGCAGCGCCTGGGAGGAGCTCTGTGTCCCCTGGGGCGGCGGGACGGGGACCCAGAACTGGACACCCCCCCACGTGACCCACTTCTGCGCGGAGCGGGGAGACGGGGCGGGGAGGACGGTTCTGCGGCCACGGGAGGGCGTGAGGGTGCGGGAGGGCGCGGTGCGGAGGGCGCGGTGCTGTGGGAGGAGGGTGTGCGTGTGCGTGACGTGTTCCTTGGGGAGCTGGGTCTGGGGTGAAAGGCTCCAGGGCTGTCGCCGCTAACTCCGTTATTCTTCTGCAGACAGATAGTTTCCTGGGTCCCCAGGTACCCTTTCTGGATCTGCAGTGCTTGCCAGTCTGCCCATCCCTGCGTCCTGGTAGCTGCTGGGGCGCTGCCCTGACCTGCACTAGCATTCAGGAAGAAGTTTCACGGTTAGCTCTTTGTGCCTCATTTTTCCTCTGAAGGTTAGTGACTCATTCAGGAGGACAGCTTTGTTAGCGGTGGAGACTAAAAGCCAGATCTCCTGACTCCTAAGCTAGTACTTACTGTCTACTTTTCCACACAAGTAAAAGAAGTTTTGTATAAAAGATCCTTTTGAGAAATGACAACAAAGATAACTTAAAACTTAGACCTTTCCTTAAAGCACTGCTTTTTATAGCCTTCTTAGGAGTCACTAACTAAAGAATTTAGTAACGGTAGTAGAGGCATTGATAAACAGCTTATCCCTCAGTGTTCTTCACAACAGGTTTGGTGAAGGGTTAATATTCTTTCGTTAGGTGTGTTATTTATTTTAATCAAGTTTGTCATTTAAATTTTTTGTGAACACCAAGGGAGACTTAAACTATTAAAAAATCCATAGGAAGCAAATATTTATATTAACCCACTAAACATTTTATGCCCCAAAGCTATCTATATATATAAAAGGCTAATATGCTAAGTGTCCAACCATCCAACCAGTCACTATGATGCCCACTGACCACCAGGGGGCAGATGCTCAACACAGGAGCTGCTGAGCTGCAGTGACTTGGCAGTGGCGGTTCTTGGGTGACGCACCCTGAAACCAGAGAGGAGGCAGCCTGATTCCTTACGGGCCTGCACAATTCTACCTTCAGCAGGGGGTTATGTTGTTGCTGGGCACTGTTGGCCCAAATCTGGTTTACTGCACACCTGTTTGCGTTTCACACCCTGTAAGACAGCAACTTTTAAAAAAAAATTTTCTTTATTGATTAAGGTATTACATATTTGTCCTCATCCCCCCATTACCTTCCCAACCACGCCCCCACTCATGCCCCCACCCCCCTGTTGTCTGTGTCCATTGGTTAGGCTTATATGCATGCATACAAGTCCTTTGGTTGATCTCTCCCCCTTACCCCCACCCTCACCTACTTTCCCTCTGAGGTTTGACAGTCTGATCGATGCTTCCCTGTAAGACAGCAACTTTGCAGAGTGCCCTCTCGCACTCCGGGACCCCTCAGTGGATGTCAGAGAGCCGATTTTGGCTGGATCCCCACAGGCCAGCCTGAGGGACCTCACCTGCCGGAGGGACCCTGCTCACTCCACAAACGCTAGGGAGGGCAGGGAGGGACCGCGGGGAGGTTGGCTCTAGGATGTGTCTGGCCCATCTCGCCCAGTCCCGCCCTGCCCGCCACCTTCTAATTAATTTCCTTTCAATGTGCACGAATCCGTGCACTGGGTCATTAGTATGATTATATTAGAGTCAAATAGGTTGTCTTTCACCATTTCCCTCTATCTTCTGCAGGTCAAAGGGATATTGACATTCCTCCTGTCTACTGGGGGGTGTGCTTCCCAGGGCAGGAGAAGTCAGGAGCTGCCAGGCAGGCCAGATCTTTCATGACTCCATTCTTCTTGTAACCCAGCATGTCTTCAGAGTTGCCTACACTTTTGCAAGAACACCAGAAAATGAACAAATCCCAGGTAAGTTGTTTGTTCGTCTCCACTTTATTTTACAATAGACTTTGTGTGATTTCGAAGAGTCCATATGTTAAGATGGGAAATTAGTAATAGACAAAAGTCCAACTTCACCGAAAAGGTAAAGTAACAGATCCCTAGTAGGGCCACCACTGGCCTGTAGATTTATACTGATTGTTAATATATATTAGAGTTTCCAGGTTGACTTGCAAGTATGTCTCTGATGTTTCTGATAACCATGGCAGAAAGGGAGGCACTTGGATACAGATGAGTTCTGTTCAAGACCCAATGAGTGCCTCAATCTGTTCCTCACTGGAAGCAAAAGGGTCCAAGAGGTGGTTCAAGCAGTCAGTTTTATGATGGCCTTGTTTGTTCCTAGCATAAAACCTAGTATGTTTAGAGGTATGAATGGCCTGCATGCCTGTTGCGAAAACTCTCCGTAACGATTTTATCTTAGCTGGGCTGTGTATGTAAGGCGTGCAGCAAATGGTTAAAAGTTAAGTTCTCCAGTAAGTGTTTCTGGGTTTCGCAGTCAAATTTTATCCCGTAGCATTCTGCCTTGGTTCTTCCCCTCCACTTTTTAGAACCTCCCCAGGTAAAGGTCACCAGTGACTTAACTGCAGTTATCTATCTTGAACAACAGCTACATTACCCTACTGACTACTTTCTCCTGGGACGTCTCCTTTGTCTTCTTCTCATACAGCCCTGCTGATGGCCCTCTTTTGGAGTCTTCCTCACCCTGTCCCTCCTTTAGTTCTAAGTTCTCATCCTTGTTCATTAGTCTTTTCATTTTATCTCTATATCTCATTGAAGAAATATGTAGATAGTTGAACAATAGAGTTTATTGTTTTGGGTGCTTTAAAAATATATTAATTATCTTAATGGATATATGATACACATTTTCCCCCAACTCACCATTGTATGGCAACACTATAGTCTAGATACTCTATTTTATTGGTAGACACTTACGTAATTTCTATTTTTCAGTAATATAAATAATGTTGCTGTGAACATCCTTTTCATTCTCTCTGCACAAACGCAAATGTATCTCCAGACTCTAGAGCAGAGCTTCTCAAGTGAGGTTCTTTGACCAGAAGCAGCAGCATAATCTGAAACTTGTTTGAAATGCAGATTCTTATGCCCCATTCCAAGCCTCATGGAACAGAAATTCTGGGACGAGGTCCAGCAGTCATGTTTTAATAAGGCATCCATGGGATGCTGACCTACTACGTTTGAGAATCACTGCTCTAGGGTCTTATGATTAATATTTTTGAATTGTAGAATTTGAGGATTTCTAATTTTTCTAGATATATTACTATTAATTAGAAGAGAGAGAGAGAGAGAGAGAGAGAGAGAGAGAGAGAGAGAGAGAGAAACATTAATGTGAAAGAGAAATATCGGTTGGTTGCCTTCCCTACGCTCCCCGACTGGATACCAAATACACAACAACCCAGGTATGCAAACCATTTTGCTCATCTCTGAACAGTAATCATGTTAAGGATTAGTTCCATACATCTTTTTCCATGTTACCTAATTCTGAACATTTCACATTGATCAGAAATTCCAGGCATCAGTGTCATTTAAGGATGTGACTGTGGGCTTCACCCAGGAGGAGTGGCAGCATCTGGACCCCACTCAGAGGTCCCTGTACAGAGATGTGATGCTGGAGAACTACAGCAACCTTGTCGCAGTGGGTAAGGTCGTTTACTAGGTAATTCTGAATGGCATTTTAAAATCCTCCCAATCATGAAGCATAGGGACAATCTATAGAGTTTAATGATAGTTAATATTGGAACTCAGGAATCAATGTTGATTGACCACCTGTGGGCACCAGGAAGATATTTGTGTTTACCTCTCCAGTAAAATGTTCAGTGGCACCTCCATCGATCAGCTCCCGAGCTTCCTCCTCTTTTAGAGTCCCCGACATCTAGGCTTTCTGGTCCAAGTCCTAAATTATTTCACTTTACAGGCTATTGTGTTACCAAACCAGAGGTGATCTTCAGGTTGGAGCAAGGAGAGGAGCCATGGATATTGGAGGAAGAATTCCCAAGCCAGAGGTTTCCAGGTGAGTTAGTGTGTACCGTACAGATGGATATCAAGGGATTTGTTATTTTCCTTTGGTTAATCCAGAGGTTGACAATTTGGAAATATTTTTTTCAAGAATACCTCTTGAGAGGTCCTAATCCTTGGAAATGACTGAGAATGCTGATTCCTGAATCAAACATCCAGATATCACTCTCACATAAAAAAATGTTCTTTTTTATTTACTTTTTGAATTTTACTCCAATTTTTGCCCATTTCCATCTTTACACTGTTTATTTTAGTTACGGTATATTTTTCAGAACAATTTCAGTTGCTCACCTTACCTCCACTGCCCTACATTCCTGCTGTTATTAGGCATTCTTTCATATACTCATTTTTTTCCTCAAATAATTAAAAAAAAAATATATATATATTTATTGATTTTAGAGAGGAAGGGAGAGGGAGAGAGAGAAACATCAATAATGAGAGAAAATCATTGATCAGCTGCCTCCTGCATGCCCCCCCACCAGGGATTGAGCCTGCAACCCAGGCATGTGCCCCTGGCCGGAATCCAACCTGGGATCCCTCAGTCCACAGGCCGGTGCTCTATCCACTGAGCCAAACCGGCTAGGGCTCTCAAATAATTTTTGAGTACATGCTATGTGCCAATCATTTTCTTTTTTTTATTAATATCTTTTACTTTTGAGATTTTACATATAAAATAAAGCATACAAATCTAGAGTATATAGCTCAATGAATTTTTATATATTTATATGCCTGTGACCAACAGCCAAATAAAAAACATGGACTATTTTCTTTCTTTCTTTTTTTTTTTTTAAAAAAATATATATTTTATTGATTTTTTTACAGAGAGGAAGGGAGAGGGATAGATAGTCAGAAACATCGATGGGAGAGAAACATAGATCAGCTGCCTCCTGCACACCCCCCACTGGGGACGTGCTCGCAACCAAGGTACATGCCCTTGACTGGAATCGAACCTGGGACCTTTCAGTCCGCAGGCTGACGCTCTATCCACTGAGCCAAACCAGTTAGGGCAACATGGACTATTTTCATCATCCTATCTCTCATATCACTCCCCAGGCAGTCCCCTTTCTGCCAGGTGTACTCATGGTTCTGATCTCTATTACCTGTAGGTGCATTTGCCTTTGAATGTCAGACAAATGAAATTTTCCAGGATGTACTTTTTTGTCTGTCTTCTTTTAACCCTTGGTGTCTGAGATTCAGCTCCATAACTGTTCACTGTATGATAGATCCCCATTTGTTTATCCACTCCATTGCTGATGGAAACCTCGGTTGTTTCCATTTTTCTGTCTTGCTATTATGAGTAAAATTCTTTTTTAAAAAAATATATATTTTATTGATCTTTTACAGAGAGGAAGGGAGAGGGAGAGAGAGTTAGAAACATTGATGAGAGAGAAACATCTATCAGCTGCCTCCTGCACACCCCCTACTGGGGATGTGCCCGCAACCAAGGTACATGCCCTTGACCGGAATCGAACCTGGGACCCTTGAGTCCGCAGGCCGACGCTCTATCCACTGAGCCAAACCAGTTAGGGCATGAGTAAAATTCTTGTACATATACCTTTTGTGGACATAACTCTTATCTTGGATAAAAGTATGTAACAGGATTAACTCAACCTTAGGTTAGATGTGCATATTTCTTAACTTTTAGAAACTGCCAAATGAATTTTTAAAGTGGTTGAAATAATTTACCTTTTCATCAGCAATTGTCTTGCATTCTGGTGAACATGAGGAGTGTCTTTCTCATTTTTGAAGCCACACTTGTGGGCATGTAGTGGTATCTCCTTGTGATTTATTTTTTCTTTTTCTTTATTGACTAAGGTATTACAAATGTGTCATTATCTCCCCACCCCCGCCAGTCATTTTCTAAGAGCTAAGAGTATATTAGTGAAAAGTAATGTCTCTTAATGAGTTTATAAAAGTAGCGCTAATGGCCACAGGTACATGAAGAAATGCTCATCATCATTAACCATCAAGGCAATGCAAATCACAACCACAGTGAGATACCACATCACACCTGTTGGAATGGCTACCATCTAGAAAGCAAGAGGTAGCAAGTGTTTGCAAGAATGTGTAGGAAAAGGAATTCTTGTGCACTGTAGAAGGGAATGGAATTGGTTTAGCCACTATGGAAAACAGTGTGGAGGTTCCTAAAAAATTAAAAAATAGATTTACTCTTTGATTTACAAGTCAACTTCTGGGTATGTACCCAAAGGAAATGAAAACAGGATATTGAAGAGATAAATGCATTACCATATTTATTGCAGCATTATTCACAATATCCAAATACAGAAACAACTTGAGTGCCCATCAGTGGTTGAATGGATAAAGAAGAATGGATATAAGCTAAATATGTACACACACACACATGCACACACACTGAAATATTTAGCTATTTGTGGACATCCTGCTGTTTGTGACAACATGAATGTACCTTGAGGCCATTGTGCTAAATAAGTCAAAGGAAGACAAGTACTATATGGTATCATGTGGAATCTAAAAAAGCCAAACTGTTGAAAACAGAGAGTAAATGGGGGTTAGCAGATTATAGTGTGTGTAGGGATAGGCCAATTGTTGTTTAAGGGTACAACCTTGCAAAGAGTAGCAAATAAGCCCTAGAGATCTATATATAGGAGAATAGTATTGTTTTATAATCATCCAACTTGCTAATAGACTGGAACTTAATTATTCCAACTCCAAAAAAAAAAAAAAAAAGAAATACTTATCTAGAGATAGAGGTGCTAATTATTGGTACAATGGCAGTCATAGTACAGTATATAAGTGTTTCAAAATAACATGTAGACCTTAAATTTATACCATGTTATATGTTAAATATATTTTAATCAAAATAAAGGGCTAAACACATACACAGATATTTGCATATATTAAATGTTCTGTGGGTAAAATCTCTCAGAGAAATCAGAGCAGGGTTAAATTGATTGAGTGCACTACTTTAAGAAGACTAGTTAGGGGAAACCTTAAGGAGATCACCATTAGAGCAAAAATTTGAGTAAAATGATTCTATGAGCCATGAGGATTCCACCTCTTTTCAGCAGGGGTCATAGTAACTGGTAAGCCCACGGCAGGAATGTACTTGGTGTTCTTTGAGGTTGACAAAAGGAGGGGCAGGAGATGATTCAGGTAGCTATGATTCAAAAGATGGGAGTATCATAAGCCTTATTAAAGACTTCAATTTTATTCTTAATTTATTGGTGGATTTTTGGCAAATGAGCAACATCTGATTTATATAAGATCTTTTTCACCGCTGTTGAAAAAATATTGGGACGAGCATAAGGGCATAGAGAGCTCATCAGGGGACCATTATAGTATTCCTTATGAGTGACTATGGTTACTTAAACAAAATTGGAAGGCATAGAGGTAATGAGAAGAGTTTGGATTATCTCTGTATTTGGAAGGTGGGGCAGTGATAAAAGAACTAACATTTGTATCATCAGAGTAACAGAAGGGGAGAGGAGAATGTTGTGAAGTATTTAAATAAATAATGGCTGAAAACTCAAATTTGGCAAAAGATATAAAACTACTCATTCAAGAATCTGAACTTCCAAGAAGATAAATCCAAATATATCCATGATAAAAGCACATCATAATTAAATTTCTGAAAACCAAAGGAAAAAAATCTTGAAATTAGACGTTGGAAAATAACATTACCTTTGGGAATGATGGTGGATATCTTATCTGAAACCAGTGAGGCTAGAAGGAAATAGCACTTTTTTTTTTTTAACTACTGAAAAAGCTCTTTCAAACAAATTTTTTTATCTTGGAAAATATATTCATTAAAGAGGTGAACTAAAGATATTATACAAAAGAAAACTAAGAGAAAATGTTATTAGCAAACCTACCTTAAAGAAGTGGCTAGGGGACGTTTTCTAAATAGAAAGGGAATAACACAAGAAAGCTTGAAACTTCAGAGAAGAAAAAAGAACATTGGAAGTGGCAAAAGTAGGAAAAATGTGACAGTTTCCTTCTCATGAGTTTCTGAAGTCATTTGAACAAAGTTTATAATATGATTTGAGGAACTTAATACAATTATATTTTAAGTAGGAGGAAAAGGGATTTTAATTGAATTAAAGTTTTACATTTCACTTGAAGTGGATAAAAGTTGATAGAACTTCTAGACATTAAATCAACAGTAGACACAGAAAAACTGAACAGGACCACCAGGGGATAGAAGAAATGGAACAATTCTTTAGAAACCCCAAACTATCAAAACTTAATTGATAGAACACTGCCCAACAACAGCAGGAAAGACATTCTTTTCAAGTGCCCATGGAACATTCAGAAAGATAAAACATCTAGAGGCATAAATAAACCTCAACAAATTTAAAAGAATTGAAATTCTGCTGAGTAAGTTATGTTCTCTGACTATAATGAAATCCAACTAAGAATCAGTAACAGAAAGGCAAGAGAAAAATAAGTACTTGGAAATTAAACAAGATATTTATAAATAATGCATGGATCAATGAAGAAGGCTTGCTTTCTCTCTCTCTCTCTCCATATATATATATCCTCAACTGAGGATATTTTTTCCATTGATTTTTAGAGAGAATGGAAATGAGGGGGGAGAGACAGAGAGAAAGAAACATCAATGTGAGAGAGACACATTGATTGATTGCCTCCTGCATGCACCCCAACTGGGGCGGGACTCAGCCTGCAACTGAGGTACGTGCCCTTGACTGGAATCAAACCTGAGAATCTTTAGTCTGAGGGCTGGCGCTCTAACCACTGAGCGAAACTGGCTTGGGCTCAAAAGAAATATTAAAAATGCATAGCACTGAATGAGAACACACCATTCTATATAATAAAAGGCTAATATGCAAATAGACTGAATGGCAGAACAACCGGAACAACCATGCAACTGGTCTCTATGACGTGCGCTGACCACCAGGGGGTGTGTGCAGAACATGATGGGCATCGACTGTGGCGGGATGGTGGAGCAGGTGAACAGGGGCACCAGACCAAGGCTGGGCACTGGGTGCTGTCATCGGGGCGAGCCTCTGGTGGTTACTGAAAATTCTTTGCACCCACACGCCACGGTCCCTCCCAGCACCTACTGCCGGCGCCTGGCACCGTCTCTGATTACCCCTCAGGGCTTCTCCACCTCCCCCTGCTCCTGAGAGGTGATCGGGGCTGGCAGCTGCCACTCACACCCACTGCTGGCGCCTGGTGCCAGTCCCAATCGCTCAGCGCCGTCAATGGGTATGAGCGGCAGTTGCCAGCTCCGATCGCCCCTGAGGGCTTCTCCACCTTCCCCTGCTCCTGAGGGGCGATCAGGGCAGCAGCCACTGCTTGCACCTTCTGACGGTTCCAGTCCCGCTTGCACCCACTGCTGGTGCTGGCCCCAATTGCTCCACGCCATCAGCGGGTGCGAGCGGGGCCGGCACCATTAGCGTGTGGGAGCAGCAGTGGCGGGAGCAGGGCTGCTGGCAGACAGGAGACCGGGGGCCACAGTGGGAGGGACTGGGTGGGGGCGCGGAAGATGTGCTAAGACCTGCCCCTGTGCCCACTGCAGCCTCGCGGCTCACAGTTCCTTTCAAGGTGCACAAATTTGTGCACTGGGCCCCTAGTATTAATATATGTGGGAGGCTGCTAAAGCAGTTCTGATAGGGAAATTTATAGTACTCAAATGCAACTAATGATAAGATGAAAGGTTTCAAACCCATAATTAAATTTTTACCTCATGAAACTGGAAAAGAGTAAAGTAAATCCACAGCAAGTAGAAGGAAGAAAATTAAAATATTAAGAGCAGAAATCAGTGAAGTTGAAAATAGGAAAAGAATAGTACAGTAAAATTGATAAACTTCTGGCAATATTGACAAAAATAATATTGACAAATATTGACAAATCACCAATATCAAGAAAGAAATGGGGCCCTAGTTGGTTTGGCTCAGTTGGATAGTGTGTCAACCTGCGGACTGAAGGGTCCTGGGTTTGATTCTGGCCAAGGGCACTTGCTTGGGTTGCAGGCTGGATCCCCAGTAGGGGCATGCAGGAGGCAGCCGATCAATGATTCTCTCTTATCATTGATGTTTCTATCTCTCCCTCTCCCTTCCTCTCTGAAATCAATAAAGAAATATATATTCAAAAAAGAAAGAAATGGGATATAATTTCTCCACCTGTTAACAGGATATTAAGTGAATACTGTCAACAATTATGCCCATAATTTGACAATTTAGAAGAAATGGAATAATTCTTTAGAAACCCCAAGTTATCAAAACTTAATCAAGATAATATACATAATTATACATGGCCCAAAATTTCTTTAGTTCAAATTATTTATGACACCTATGAATGGCCCATAGAGTGTCATAGAAGGTGTCTTAGATAATTTGAACTACAGAAATTTTAAATAAAAGCTCCAATAAAAAAGGAGAAAAGAAATGTGGAATATCATCACTGGAGATTTTACCAAACATTTAAAGAATTAACAACGACTTCACACAATGTCTTTCAAAAAAAACAGAAGGTGATGGAATGCGGGGGCCTGATGCGGCGGGGGCCAGACATGGCGGGGATCTCCCTTTTCTGCATCCCGCGCAGAAAGAGAGATGAACAAACCAGTTCTAAGTGGAGGCGGGCAGGGATTGAGAAATATTAGAAATAAAGAGAGGAGACACAGAGATAGATTTGAAAGCTGGGGCTGGGTGGATCTTTCTGTGCCTGGCTGAGGCCACAGAACAGATCCAGACTGCAAAGCTGAGGCTTTATTTATAATCAGGGACAAACAAGGCAATTAACAATGTTCTTGTAAGTTTCACTTGTTTTGGCAGCACTTGCTGCCCCTCCCACAGCCCACTAGCTACCCAGGAAAGATCTAGGGATCAGTTACAGGATCAGGCTTAATTATGCTGGGAGGGGTCTGCCTTCCAAACGAACTTGTTTGTGACCCTGCCACAGGTCAGTCAGAGGCTTAACCCTATAACCGCTCCCTACAATGGAACACTTCCTGACAAGTTTATCCCTTTGCACTCGCTTGCTTTTTTCTCGATTCCTTTATCTAATGCTAACCGTGTCGAGTCACACTCGACATCCGAGTGCAAAAGGTTATTATTCTGATACGTAAATCATAGAAAGATAGTACACAAATAATAAACAAGAGGTCTATATCTACCATAAATCTACCAGCAAAAATCATTAACAAAATACTAGCAAATAGAAATTAGCCATGTATAAAAAAGTTCTATACCATGACCAAGTGGGATATATTCCAGATATGCAGGCTGGTTTAATATTCACAAAACCAATCAGTGTAGTCCATCATAGGCTAAATAAGATGCTATTATTTATTGTATTGCTTTCTTAATTTTCTTTCAGATTGTTCATTGCAGGGATATAGAAACACAACTGATTTTGGGGCATTGATCTTATACCTTGAAACTTTGCTGAATTTGTATATTAGCTATACTACCTTTCTTATAGATTCCTTAGGTTATTCTGTCTTTCTTATTTTTTAAGATTATTATTTTCCTAATCTCAAAAGCAGATGGTGACATAAGGTTAACATAGATGCAAAAATTGAAATAGAATCCAACACTGCCTAAAAAGAATTATATACCATGGCCAAGTAGGATTTATTCAAGGTGTGCAAGGTTGGTTCAACATTCAAAAGTCATTTAACATTAATCCACCCGATCAACAGGACAGAGAGAGGAAGAGAATATGAACATAGTAATTGATGCAGAAGAAGCATTTGACTAAATCCAACACCCATATGTGATAAAAACTCAGCAAACTAGGAAGAGAGGGGCATTTCCTCAACTTAATGAAAAACATTTATTAAAAAAAACCTGTTAATGTCATTTAATGGAGAGAAACTAGATGCTTTTTCCATAATATAAAGAGCAAGGCAGGGATGTCCTGTTTCAACACTCTCTTTTAACATCCTACGTGGAATTTCAGGTAATTCAATAGATAAGTATATAAAAAGTATACAGGTGGCAAAGGAAGAAATTAAACTTTTTTTTCATAGAGGCATGCTTGTCTAAGTAGAAAATCCTAAAAGAAGTTCACATTTTTGGAACTATTAAGTCATTTTACAAGTGTTCAGGATACAAGCTTAACATTCAAAAGTGAATTGCTTTTTCAGTATTTTACTGACACTTTATTGTTGAGTTGTAATAGTTCTTTGCATATTCTGTATACCAATCCCTAATTAGATATGTCATTTGCAGATGTTTTCTCTCATTTGTGGGTTGTCATTTCATTATCTGGACTTCATGCGTTGCAGCAAAATTTGTTTCACTAAGTACAATTTATCTATTTCTTTTGTCACTTTTGTTTTTGGTGTTGTATCTAAAAGGGCTGTGCCTATCCCAAGGACACAAAGATTTACCCCGATATTTTAAAAAGTAAATAGTTCTTACATTTAGGTCTGTGACCCATTTTGTATATGGTGTGAGGAAGGGATTTATTTTCATTGTGTTGTGTGTAGTCATCCAATTGCCTCAACACCATGTGTTGAAAGGCTATATTTTCACCATTGAATTGTGTTGGCATACTTATTAAAAATGAACTGAACATATTTATTAGGATTTATTTTTGGACTCTCAGTTTCATTCCATAGATCTGTACTTATGCCAGCACTGCATTGTCTTTTTTAGTTTTTATTTTTACTTATTGATTTTAGAGAGAGAGAAGAAGGGAGAGAGCAACATCAGTTTGCTGTTCCACTTATTCATGCATTCATTGGTTGATTCATGAATGTGTCCTGATGGAGATGGAACCTGCAACCTTGGCGTGTGGATGACGCTCTAACCAACTGGGCTGGCTACCTGTCCAGGGCCCTGTATTGTTTTGATTACTGTAGCTTTGTAGCATATTTTGAAATTGGGACGTCTGGATCTTCCAACTTTATACCTTTTTATCAAGATTGTTTTGATCATTTTCAATTCCTTGAATTTTCACATGAATGTTTATTTATTTATTTATTTATTTACTTACTTACTTATTTGCTTATTTGCTTACTTACTTACTAACTTATTGCTGGAAAGCCCAGAGCTCAGGCCCCAGGCACACAGGTGTCAGAAAGGGACCTGGAGCCCAGAGATTGGGCTTCAAGATCAATACTGCCACTTATTCTCTAAGGCAATAAAATAAGTATCCTGTAGACCACATTCCTGCCTCTGCCCCAGGGGCTGCTGGAACAGACCCCAGCTGCCCTGAACTCCTCAAGGGGAGCAGGAAGACAGGTCTCTGAAACTCAACCCAGCTGAGACCCGGTCCCCAGGTGGTGGGGGACAAATGAGGCCCTCCCCACCCCTGCACCTTTCTCAGGCCAGGCAGAGGGCCCAGGGTCTCTATGCTTCCCTGAATGTTGAGAAGAAATGTCCACTGGCAAATCTGAACACAAACAGGCTTGAACGACAGGTGTTTTTCTGGCTTTGGCCTCTTCAGTACTGTGACTGGGAGAATCACTTTCCCTCTCCAGGGGTTGTCTGTCTCCCTGGTAATGGCTTCTACAGCAAACACTGCAATTAGGCGGGAGACAAAATGGCATCATGCAGGGCTTGGCTCAGATCCTAGGAGACCCACCTGCTCTGCTCCAAGCCCCAACAGACTGGGAGAGCAGAACAAGATGTCCCTAGAGGTCCTCAGCTTCCCATGCCCTTTGCTTTTGGGTGGCCTATGATGCAGTGTTGCCTGAGGAACCCCATACCCCCTCACATGAATATTTAGATCAGCTTGTTAGTTTCTGCAGAAAGGCAGCTGGGATTTGATTAGGGATTGCATTTAATTTTTACATCAATTTGGCAATGATTTCCATGTTATCAATGAATCTTTTGATTCCTGAACATGTGATAGATGGTATAGTGGTGAGCATAGCTGCCTTTCATATATTTTTCTAGGTAATTTTTTTATTAGTTTTATTTTATTTTAGAACTTCTTCAGCTTTGGTTTGTGTTCCCCTGTCACCAGAGAGCTGATTACTAGATAGTTGTAGGCCCAGAGGGAAGTTCATTCTTTCTTATTAATTTCTAGTTTATTGCCTGAGTATCTCTGTCAGTTTTTGTTAATGTTTCCTACGCACTTGACATGAAACTACTGTGTGTTTTTATTATGTTTTGATATTTAAAATTAGATATGGATTAGTAATACATGTATTATTATAGTTGTCTTTTCTACCCATCACTTTTTGCTTTGATTTGTCTTTTTTTCTTATTAGTGTGTTTCTGTTTTTTCTTGCTTCTCTGAGTTCTGCTTCATGAATGTTGTTTGGTCTCTAGATTCTCATAACTTATTTATCGATTCAAAGTTGTGGATTTTAGCACTTTAAAGTGTTTCTTTTTCCTTCCTGGCATCAACTTTACATCTCTGCTTTCATTTGTCTGGAATAATATGTTTTATTCCTTTGTTTTTAGCCTTTTTGAATCATTTTTTATAAGTCTGTTTAGCCTTTATGGCATAGATTTGGGTTATGTCTGTGAAAATTATTTTGTTTTAATTGGTGAGTTAAGCACATTCACAATTATTGATATGACTCATTTGTTTAGTCTCAATTCTGTTATATTGTTACATTTAATGAGTATATCACATTTACTGAATTTTTCTATTTCGTGTCTTTTCTTTGTTCTTTTTAGAGGTATGCAGTTAGGAAATTTTGTTGTTTTTGTTCCAGTAGTTACTTTTCTATTGATATCTCTTACATTTGCCTTAGTTGCTTATTTTCTTACTTAAATCTCAATTTAGTTTTCAGATTTTAGTGACAACTTTTAGACTGTTATTTATGTGTCTGTCTTTGAGCTTATTCTTATTTCCTCTTCTTAAAGCTTTTTTAGTTGCATTATTTTTGCTTCAGTAGAACATGTAACTCTCACATATTATTTTCTATCCTGTTCTAATTTTTGTTTTGGTCTTAGATCTATATCTACAATTAAATATATTCAGTACTCAATTTTTATTTTTATTTTTTTTGCCAGTGCTTTCTATCAAATCTTGGTTGCTTGAAGTTTACTCTCTTCTAAAAGGTTTCATGATTACAGTATTACCTAAGTTCTTGAATGTCTAACCTGGTTTGCCTTTTTCTGATGCTTTGATGCTTAAAGGGTAATGTGGCTGGACATAAAACACTTGCCTCCTACTTTTTTTTTCTTGAAAATGTTGCTCCAGTGATCCTTGTTTTGTTTATTAGTGACAGAGTCTATTGGCAAACCTGCATTTTTGTTTGTTGAAACTTTGTGTTTTTTGCCCAGAGGGTTTTTTCTTAATTTTTAAGATGTAGTAGTTTTATTAAGGAATACCTTAGAGAGGACTGTTACAATTCAGCTTTCCCAGGTTCATGTTGGTCCTTCTGAATATGTGGATCAGGTCTTCTTTTATTTTTGGACAGTTTTCTTAGATTATTGTTTTTAATACTAGATTTATTCCATTGTTTTATTTTCTCTTTTTAGGGATTGCAGTCATACATACATACATACATACATACATACATATAATTTTATTTTAAATTTTAAAAATGCAGACTACAGTTTTCTTCTTTTGTTTTTTGTTCATTTTTCTGCTTTTATGCCTTTTTTTCCCAATGCTTACTTAATAAAATTGCAGTTACATCTGTTTTCTGTTTGGATTTTCTATTTGTCTGCTTACTTTCCAGACTGGGTGGCTTA
This sequence comes from Cnephaeus nilssonii, assembly GCF_951640355.1. Classification (NCBI taxonomy): domain Eukaryota; kingdom Metazoa; phylum Chordata; class Mammalia; order Chiroptera; family Vespertilionidae; genus Cnephaeus; species Cnephaeus nilssonii. The sequence goes on from NC_137087.1 coordinate 9,644,372, forward strand.
AACAACAGGAATTTATTCTTTGACAGTTCTCGAGCCTGGATGTCCTAAATGAGGTTACTAGCAGGCTTGGTTTCTAGTGAGGCCTTTCTCCTTGGCCTGTAGGCAGTAGTACCTTCTCTCTATGACCTCACATGGCCTTTTCTCTGCACATGTAGAGAGCAAGCAAGCTCCGGTGTTTCTTCTTGTTCTAATAAGAACACCATTCCTATTGGGTAGTGCTCCACACTTATGACCTTATTTAACCTCAATTACACCCTAAAGGCCCTATCTTCAGATACCATCACATCTGGGATTAGGGCTTCAACATATGGATTTGGAGGGGCATAATTCTGTCCATAACAAGCTCCTTGTAATTTAAGTCCTACTTTCTAAGGTAATTTTGTTGTTTTTATAGTTTTATTCCTCACTCCATTCAGCTCTTGCCTCCTTAGTTCCCTCTTTTGGATCTTCCAGTAGTCTGAGCTTATCTCTCAGAGCTGAAACATCATTTTAGCATTTTCCCACTGACAAAAGGACTTTTTCTTTCTGGGAGTAATTTTATTTGTACTTAATTATGTTTAAACTAGAGGCCAAATGCAGGAGATTTGTGCACTGGTGGTGGGCAGGGGGTCCCTCAGCCTGGCCTGCACCCTCTAGCAGCCCGGGAACCTTCTGGGGATGTCCACCTGCCAGCTTAGGCTCAGGGATCAGGCCTAAGCTGGCAGTCAGACATCCCTCTCGCAATCCAGGGCTCTCGCAGTCCGGGACCCCTCACTCCTTACCGTCCGTCTACAACGGAGGTAGGAGAGGCTCCCACCACCACCACTGTGCTCGCCAGCCATGAGCCTGGCTTCTGGCTGAGTGACGCTCCCCCTGTGGGAGCACACTGACCACCAGGGGGGCAGCTCCTGCGTTGAGAGGTCAGTGCACATCATAGTGACTGGTCGTTCCGCCATTTGGTCGATTAGCATATTATGCTTTTATTATATAGGATTCTGTCTCTTATTTTGCATGTGGTTGCCATAGTCTCCAGCTAACTTTTTCCATAGATTTTCTATATTTGAATATTTATGTCCTTACTTAGTGGTGACTGTGCTTAGTAGTATTCTGTATATGCTAGTTATGCTAAAGTCATGGGTTACTATAGGTAATTATTTTGCTCTCCTTATATAGATCCTTATCATTCTTTTGGAGGATACCTGGAAGATTCAGGTTTAAGCAGTTGCTATTATTCCTTAGACATTGGAAACAAAATGTATGTGTTCTAATAGTTAGTTTTCTCTCCCTTCTTCCACTATTCCAAGTTTTTTTCTTTTTGTTTTTTTTCACCCAAATCCCCCAAAATAGAAAAATATGTGTACTTGCAATTACTTTCATCCCTGGAGACTGGATAAGACATCAAAGTCAGCTACAACATAAAGCATTTGTATATAGGTCACATTCATAAGAAATGTGCTAATATTTATGTGTAAGATTAATTTTTCTTATTTCTAGACATCTGGAAACCTGATTACATGACAGAGAGGAACCAAGACAACCAGTTTCACCACGTGTGGAAATTTGTGTTCATGAATAACAAAACACTGATTAAAGAACAAAGTAATGTAATACGAAAACCATATAGCTTGGATACAGATTTTTTTACTTCCAGAAAAATACTCTGTCAGTGTGACTCATGTGGAATGAGTTTCAACTATATTTCAGGATTGATTATCAATAAGAAAAACTATTTAGGAAAGAAGACTGATGAATTTAATGCTTGTGGAAAGTTACTATTCAATATTATACATGAGAAAACTCATACTAGAGAGAAAAGTGAATTTTTTAAAAATGGGAAAACTTTCAGTCATAATGAGGACCCTATTCAACATGAGAAGGTTCAAACTTTGCAGCGAAATTCTGAATTTAACACATGTCGAGAAACCTTTTTTGAAAAGGCAATATTTAATATGCACAAGAGAGATATCACAGATGGGAATGATTGTGAATATAATGAATATGGAAGAACATCCTGCGAGAACCCATCCTTCTTATTACATCAGATAATGCCTTTAAAGGAAAATCACTATGAGTTTAGTGTTTGTGAGAAATCCTTATGTGTGAATTCTACACTTTTAAAGTCTCATGGGTCATATATGAAACACTGTGATTATAATGAAAATGGAAATAATTTCAGGAAGAAGTTATACCTCTCACAACTTCAGAAAACTCATAAAGGAGAGAAACACTTTGAATGTAATGAATGTGGGAAAACTTTCTGGATGAAGTCACACCTCACTCGACATCAGAGGATACATGTAGGACAGAAAAGCTTTCAATGTAATGAATGTGGAAAAAAGTTTTGGGAGAAGTCAAACCTCACTAAACATCAGAGGTCACACACAGGGGAGAAACCCTATGAATGCAATGAATGTGAGAAAGCCTTCAGCCACAAGTCAGCCCTCACATTACACCAGAGAACACATACAGGGAAGAAACCCTATCAATGTAATGCATGTGGGAAAACTTTTTACCAGAAGTCAGATCTCACTAAACATCAGAGAACACACACAGGTCTGAAACCCTATGAATGTTATGAATGTGGGAAGTTCTTCTGTATGAATTCACATCTCACAGTGCACCGGCGAACTCATACAGGTGAGAAACCCTTTGAATGCCCTGAGTGTGGGAAATCTTTCTGTCAGAAGTCACATCTTACACAACATCAGAGAACTCACATAGGGGATAAACCCTATGCATGTAATACATGTGGCAAAGCTTTCTACCAAAAGTCTGTACTCACCAGACATCAGATAATTCATACAGGGTTGAAACCTTATGAATGTTACAAATGTGGAAAAACCTTCTGCTTGAAGTCTGACCTCACAGTACATCAGAGAACTCACACAGGGGAGAAACCCTTTGCATGTCCTGAATGTGGAAAATTCTTCAGCCATAAGTCCACCCTCTCTCAACATTATAGAACACATACAGGGGAGAAACCCTATGAATGTCAGGAATGTGGAAAAATATTCTACAATAAATCATACCTAACAAAACATAATAGAACACATACAGGGGAGAAGCCATATGAATGCAGTGAATGTGGGAAAACCTTCTGCCAGAAATCACAGCTGACTCAGCATCAGAGAATTCACATAGGGGAGAAACCCTATAAATGTAGTGAGTGTGGAAAGGCTTTCTGTCATAAGTCAGCTCTAATTGTGCACCAGAGAACTCATACAGATGAAAAGCCCTATAAATGTAATGAGTGTGGCAAATCTTTCTGTGTGAAGTCAGGACTTATTTTACATCAGAGAAAACACACAGGGGAGAAACCCTATAAATGTAATGAATGTGGAAAATCATTCAGTCACAAATCATCCCTCACAGTGCATCACAGGGCTCACACAGGAGAGAAGGCTTGTCAATGTAATGAATGTGGGAAAATTTTTTACAGAAAATCAGACCTTGCTAAACATCAGAGATCACACACAGGGGAGAAGCCCTATGAATGTAACATGTGTGGAAAATACTTCTCGCAGAAGTCAAACCTCATTGTACATCAGAGAACACACATGGGAGGAAAATTTTATGATTGAAGTGCATATTAGAAATGTTGAACTACAATTCAGCACTCACTACAACTTAGAGAGTTCACACTGTGGAGAAAGTTCTCTTGATATTCTGAATAAAGTCACCTTCATCCACAAACTAGCCTAATTTTACTTCAAAGTGATAATATGGGACAAACTAATAGACTGCAACAAAAGGAGGACAGTGCTGTTAAGAAGTAACATTCAATTGAATGTCAAGTAACTACTGGTATAAAACCCTACAAATTTATTGATTTTGTAAAAGTTTTTAGCAAAAATTTAAAGTAGGTTATGTCAGAATTTATATTGGGGAGAAATCTGTCAATTTGAGACATATAGTTTGAAAATTTTGTTTAGATGTAATGTAGTATTAATAATTGTGTTTTTGTTTTGATGTCATAAACTGTAATTTATAGATTTATATTGTACGATGTAAAGCTTTAAAACAAAACAAAAAAGAAAGAGAATCACAAGAAGTTGCAATAATAGTATATAGAATTCTCCTGTGCCTTTCACCAAGCTTCTTCTAATGAATATATCCTACCTAACTATATTATATTCTCAAGTAATTGAAGCCACCCTACTTCTATGTCAGATACAGACCATATTCAGATTTTCCCCATCTTTACATGCACTATATGTTTTTGTTTGTAGTTCTATGAAATTTTATCATTTTGAATAATCATCAGCATAGTCAGGTTACAAAATAAAAAAGAAATCTGAAATCAGTATTTCATCAGGTTTACAAAGGAATAAAGATTTTACCACAAGAAGTTCTCTTATTTTAAATATACCCTTTTGCAACCCAAATCCTGGCAACCATTGAATATGAAGCTTTTAGAAAGCAGGGATAAGTTGAGTAATCAGGGCAATAGCATTAAATGTATATGTGAAGCATCCTTTGAATTCACAGGACTTATGTATGTATAAGTGGTACATTATAAAAACTATGTGTTTCAAAATGCATAATGGAACTTAATATAATTGCGAATAGGAAATAGGCATTCCTAGTTTAGTAGTAGTTACATCAGGTACATTCCCCATGTGTGTAGGGCCTGAAGCAATAGTTTAAAAGTGGGACTGCAAAGCTAATGTCAACCACTTAAAAATATGTATTCTGCATTGGGAGGTCTAGGTCCTAGTCTTATTGCCCCTTTCTTTTCTCATTCAGTTCATCTCAAGCCATGGGGTGCCTTGACTGCACATGTGTGATTACTCTAGCCTTCAGCCTAAATTTTATCCAAACCCTCTGTAATCAGCTGCCCTCCAAGATAGGGTACAGGAGAGAAGCCAAAGACAGACTAGATAACACTCAGGGATATACGTTGGGCTGTAAATTCAGGGGTCTGAGAGATACTGGGCCCTTAGAAACTTTTGACTATATGAGTAGGAGGGTTGAGACTGGAGTAGGGACAGAGTAGAGCTAGAACAGGGATGGATAGTGTAAAAGTGGTATACTCAAGTACATCATTAAGTTACACAAGTAATCTAAGATTATACAATCTAGTGATTATAGATTACACAAATAGTCTAAACTTCCATCTTGGGAAACAAGAACAAATTAAGCGAAACAAAAATAATAAGGATCAAAGTGCAAATCAGTGAAATTGAAAACAAAACCTATCAAGAAAATTAATAAAACCAAAAGCTGGTTCTTTGAAAGTCAATAAAATTGTTAAACCTCTAACTAGGTTAACTGAGAAAAAGAGAAGACACAAATTGCTAATGTTAGAAATGAAAAAGTGGCCTAACCCCTTCGCTGTCTCTTGCACACCCCCTACTGGGGATCAAGCCCACAGCCTGGGCGTGTGCCCTGACCAGGAATCGAACCAGTGACCTCTTGGTTCATGGGTCGACGTTCAGCCACTGAGCAACACTGGCCGGATTGGTTGGTTGCCTTTTTGTTTTGTTGGCAGTTTCTTTTGTGGTCAACAAAGCTTTTTAGTGTGATAGTCCCATTGACTTATTTTTGTCTTTATATCCCTTGAATTTGGGGTCAAATTAATAAAATCCTCTCCAAGACCAAGGTCCATAAGTTTAGTACCTATGTTTTCTTCCATGTAATCTATTGTTTCAGCTCTTAGATCTTGGATCTATTTTGAGTTAATTTTTGTATATGTATATACAGTAGTGTATCCTTATGGTTAGAGGGGAGACACCCATCATATGGTATAGGAAAGGGGTTAATTCAAGTGTGACTTCAGCCCTATGAAGCAATCATTGCCTTGGAGAAGGCTCCTAATCTTGATGATCCTGATTGGAGGCTCTCTGGAGGAAGAAATTTATAAATTTGATCAGAGAAAAGAACCCTCTGAAGTATACCAGTGAGTCGATGTGGATCCATGACTTTGGCCATCTCTCCTTCATTAGACCTTTAGAAATCTTACTAAGGTGGCAGACCCTTGAGTTTTTGTGGAATTTATATTCCACCCTCAGGTACACAAGTGTCTTGCCAGTGTGTCTTGACTAGTTGCTACATTTTACACAATAGTTTCAATCAACATTATGTCATTAATGTAATGAACCAGCAAGATGTATGATATAAGAGAAATATAATCCAGATTTCTGTAGACCAGACTGATACAAGGATGAAGAGTTGTAAATACCATTTTTAGAGCAGTGAAGTTGTATTTCCGACCTTTTCAGCAGCAAGCAAACTGTTTATGATAGTATTTATTAGCAGGTATAGAGAAAAAAAGCATTTGCCAGTAAATAGCTTCACACTGGGCCCCAAAGCAGGTATTGATTTGTTCTAGCAACAACAACCACATCTGGAGATGCCGTGACAAGTGGATTCACCACCTGATTAGATTTATGATAATCCACTGTCATTATCTAAGGTGTATATGTATTCCGCACTGGCCAAGTAGGTAAGTCAAATGGAGATGTAGTAGACCCCTGGATCTTCCCAGACCTTGATGGTGGCACTAATATCTGTTGTCCCACCAGCAATGCAGTATTGCTTTTGTTATATTATCTTCATAGGCAGAGGCAGTTTCTGTGACTTCCACATGGCCAGTTTTGCTGTAATAGCTCTTACTTGGCAGGTCAAGGAACCAATGTGGGAATTCTGAAAATTTCTGGTGTTTCTATTCCAATTATGCATTTCACAATTGAAGGAACTACATTATGGGTTTAGGAAACCCACTGGGTTCACTGAGATAGACATTAGCTCAAACTCCATTGACCACTTGACCTCTATGAACCCCTACTCCGAAAGGTGTACTGCAGTGACTTTGGGTGACTAGGAATTAGCATAAGTTCAGAGTAGTGTTTGGGAATTCCCAAAAGTCTGATGATTTCCTTCTACCCAATGCACGGTCATACTAGTAAATGGCTGTAGGTTCTTTTGGGGAATGCTGGAGGAAGATTGACAGCATACATTTTGGGCAGCGTAGTGGGTTCTTCCTCAAGAATGAGACACTCTGGTTCTGTAAACTGACTCAATGCTGGGAGTTGATTGAGAGGCATGACTCTTTTTATGATTCAAGTCATACTTCTGCTCATTATATTTGGAACCCAAGTGGCACATCAGGGTTTCCTGGTCATGCACATTAGAGACTTACCCATTCTGGGCTTGTCACTAACACCTGTTTCCTTCCCCCAGTTAGATGTAGCAGGCAACCAGCACCAAGGGAGAGAGGCAGTCCTGAATAAAAACTTACTCAGCAGCTGCTAGGCATCAGCAGTTCCAGTTCTTGCTTTTGTAAGAAATGGTCTTGACTCTTAAGTTCTTTCACAGAATCATGACTCTTAAGTTCTGTCATGGGGTAAGTCAGCTACAGGCAGCCTGGGAAGTTCAGGGACTTACTGATGGGGGGGCTTCCATGACGTCCTGGATGGCTCCCCAAAATTGTAACTGGGAAAATAACCCACAAGTCAGGCTGCCTGCTTCCACGGAAGTCAAACTCATGATACATGTTCTGGTTGAGAAGGAAAGAGGTTTATTCAGGTGTTGACAACCTGAGAAGATTGTCAGCCTCATGTCTTCAAAACCATCTTTACATATCAGGGTTTTTTATAGGGAAGAAGGAAAGCAAACAAAGAAACCAGGGAAAGAGGCTATGGATGTGCAGGCAGTGTCCTTGTTGGTTCCAATATGGATCTAATAATGAGCTGGTCAGTGCTAGCCAAATTCCTGCAGTTGGGTGATCTGCATCAGCTTGTGGTCAAGACCATTTCTTATACAAGCAGAAACTGGAACTGCTGATGCCTACAATATGCTTATAAGAAAATTGTCAGTATGTGAGCTCCTTTTATCAGTTTGTTAATACATTTTATTCTAATTCCATTTCATGGTTAGTCAGAATAGTATAAAGTTTTTATTCCTTGTTACAAAATTGCTGGCTTGTGGGTTTCTATATGCATATGATTCCCATTCCTGGTCCTTGGGGGCACTTAAAGACAGGCGGGAGATATGATACTCTGAGCTCCTCATGGCAAAAAAATTCTCTGCACTATGATCCCCAGCAAAGGGGGAGTGCCATTTGATGGGGACTTCTAAAAATAATTCCAGCACCAAAACTTAATATTCTTCCTGCAGTTATTTTTTGGTTGTTTTCTGCCTGTATAATCTTTTAATTTTATTGATTTCACACTTTCAATTACTTTTTTCCATTCATATTCCTGTCATGTTTTAGAATAAGGATTCACACTGTTTGATTGGACTGTTCAACTTTATTTTTTAAAAAAATATTTTTATTGATTTCAGAGAGGAAGGGAAAAGGAGAGATAGATAGAAACATCAATGATAGAGAAAAATCATTGATCAGCTGCTTCCTGCATGCCCCCTACTGGGGATTGAGCCCGAAACCCAGGCATGTGCCCTGACTGGGAATCAAACCGTGAACTCCTGGTTCATAGGTCCACGCTCAACCATCTGAGCCACTCCAGGGAGGCTGGTTTAACTTTTCTGTGTCTTTTTGTTTTTAATCCTAAAGAGCATTTAATAGTGATAGGAGATTTAGTTTCCATTTTAATTTCAGGAAATTCGAAACAAGAGATCATTGTTTTCTAACATTTAACTATACAGACTGTGTCAAATTACACATTCAATTATTATTTTATTTTGATTCTCATAGTTTTTGTTCTCCTTGTTTTATTTCAACAAATAGGTAGAACTTTTGTATCAAATTTAGATTATAACTTTCATTCTATTTTTTAATCAAGATCTGCAAATTCTCTGGAATTCAGTGTGTTCAGAAGAGTTGCGTCAGCTCCCATCCATCTTAACGCACCATCCAAGTCCCTTCATTATGTATTCACTGATTTGATTTTCTACACAATTTTGTGCTGTGGGCCATAGTCAATGATGAGCTCCTTTAAACATGAGGGGTGGGCCTTTAAGTGCTTATATAAGTTTCAGCAGAGCTAGTGAAGAAAAGGAGTCTGGAATCCAGTTTCACTTTCAGCATCTCTTAGAGATTTGTGTTGGCCATACTGATGCTGAGTTCGGAAACACAACTCTTGAAAGTCTCTTAAACAATTAAATTGTCTCATGCACTTTCCTCTTTCAAAATTCTGTTTGAGCCAAGGACCTCATGTGCCAATGAATGAATTCTGGAGAGTCCCTCTTTGTTTGGGGGTTCCTTTAAAGCATGCGTGACATAGATTTATTTGTACTGAATGAGAAAGATGTCCATGGTAGTGTTGAATGAAAAAAAAGCAAGCCAGAGAACATAATACATATTGAGTGGTTGAAAGCAAAATTTGGGGTCAGACTGCCTTGGTTCAAATCTTAACTCCGCAACCTAAGAGCTGTGTGACTGTGGCCCAGTCACTTAACCACTCTGGGCCTCTGTTTTTTCATATGGCCATTAAACAAAAGACTTAAATCACAGGCTTGTCGTGAAGTTTAAATGACTTAACAAGTGTAAATACAGTAAAAGAGCCTGGCACACAGTGAGTGCTTAAAAACATACACATATAATTCTTTTTACAAAAGGACAAATTTTGGAGGGACATATCCATTCATCTAATAAGTATTTACTTACTAAGTAAGCTGTCACCACTGGTAACCTCTAGCGCCTGGCAATGAGAGAGGCAAGGACAAGAGGGCTGAGTTTCTGCTCTATACGATCAGGTAGAGCTTGTTCGTGATGGATGCACTAGCCAGGGAGGGTTGAGGAGCCACGAGCTTCTGCATCTGACATTAGCTGTGTGATTCGTGGTGTCTCTTCACCACCTACTGCTCCAGTTTCTTCGAGCTCCCCGTGGAACGCCCGGTAGTCCGCACCTCATTGAATATTGTGAGAATGACACGAGTTAGTGCCTGCACGCCACCAGAAAGCACCTGGCCCCTGAAGGACAGTGTGATCAGTAGCATCGGTGGAAATAAACAGGTCAAAACCAGCAGTGCCCTAAAGGCATCATGATGTTTGTCTTTAAAGTCTTAAAAAGAGAACTTAGAAAGCATGTCCCCGAAAGGACAATCGAAATAAAAATAATACAGCGTGGCTTGTTTTCATTTCCGTAGTTCCTTTCCCTCCCACAGTGCTTTTTTTTTTGTCTCTTAGCCATGTGTAAAATTTTTGGCTGAGTATTTAAAGCCATCTTGCTAGTTTGGTTTTGTTCCCCTATTATTGGTGTACCCCCCCCCCCACTTTGTATTCTGTCTCCTCCTCTCCATTCTCTATTTATTTCTCTTCTTCAGCAGAATTCAGTATGATCTTGAGGGTTTTTTTGTTTGTTTGTTTGTTTGTTTTTGTTTTTTGCTATCAAGTTGTTGAGAGGAATCACAATTTTCTTTCCTGATTCACTTTTATAAGAATAATTGAATATTATCAGTAAAACCATATGCATCCAACATTGATCCCCTAAAATAAATGTTATCTACTGAGGAGTCATTTTATGTAACTCATAGTTAGGAATGGAAACTCAAAAAAAGAGGGGGAAAATTCTTTGATACTGTTCCCAAGATATTTACAACCTTACAGTAAAAAACATATATACAATAAGTGATATTTCAAACATTTAATCAGAGAATGGCACAGGTGGCTGCCAGTGTAAATGGACAGGTCACCATAGCCACCTTGCTGGCACATCTCAGGGACGGCAGCTCTGGGTGTGACCATGAAGCAGGAGAGAGAGGACCCCCACTTATAAAACACCGACTGAGTGAAGAAAGGTGTGTCAGATGCTTCGCCTACTAATTCATTGGATATGCTTAGCAGCCATGCCGTATTGCTCTTCTTCATGTTCTGGTGTGGATACTCAGAGCTTTAATCATGAACCTGAGGTCCCACAGCTCAGACATGGCGGGCTAGTGCTCAAACCCAGGCTGTCTGTCCCTGGATTGGCTCCCAGTGCCTTCAGGGTATGTGATCAAGAGTGAACAGTGTGCAGTGTGAGGTCGAGAGCACACTCAGGGGTGGCAAAGAGCAATTACAAAATAACGGATCATGGGACGCTTGTATTTGTGGTGTGCCCTGTACCAGACGGGCAGTGGGAGAGATGGTGTGGTTATCTGAGAACTCACCTCTCCTTCCTGGATGTGGAAGAGGCTGATGTAGTGCCTTGACAGTGGCCCAGTTTTTAAGGGAATGCTCCTTCGCTGTCCTGAAAATGAATTCAACTGAATCCCCCCTTTCTTGGGACAGTCCCCGGGATGCCACTCCTCTTGAGGCCATTCTGCACACCCCAGTGTAGACTTTCAGCCTCCCACAGCCGCCTCTGGAGTTCCCAACCTGCCACTCTCATTCCCTTCCAGCGACTGCTCAAATGCAACCTCTATTTCAGCCTTTACCTTTTCTCCAGTTTTATCTCCTTGAGCCCTTCTGAGATCAGTTCTCCTGTCAAAGTGTAATGCTATTAATCCAAGAAGCCAATAGTTCTGGGTATACTCCCAGAAAAACAAACAAACAAACAAACAAACAACAAAAAAACAACAACTGTGCTAGACCTCAGAGTAAAAAGTTCTGCAGGAGGAGATGGGGCCTCCCCTCAAGGCGCCTTTATGCTCTGAGAGGCCACTGAATGCTGCCCGTGTGGAGGGCAGACTCCCCCTCACCTGCCCTCTGCTGTGCTCACTCTTCACTGCTCAGGTGCCCGAGTTTTATTTTTCAAGAATCACAACGTATCCTCTACTTCGATCCCTCCTCGCTGACTAGAGCAAAGTTGGTTATTCACACTCCTTGTCCTGTCCCCATTGGCGGCCTGCACTACACATTCACAGGAATTGACAATCTGAAAAGCAATTGAAGAGGTGAATAAATGAATATAAGATTCATTCTTGGTGGAGGTTAGAAATTGTGATTTCCAGAGAAACTAAATGTGCATTGATTCTTTTTATTTTTCTTTTTGTTTAAATTTCTTTATTGATTAAGGTATCACATATTTGTCCTCATCCCCCCATTTGATTATTTTTAAATATATATATTTTTATTGATTTCAGAGAGGTAGGAAGAGGGAGAGAGAGAGATAGAAACATCAATGATGAGAGAAACTCATTGATCAGCTGCCTCCTGCACACCCCCTACTGGGGATCCAGCCTGCAACCTGGGCATGTGCCTTGACCAGGAATCAATCTGTGACCTCCTGGTTCATACATCCATGCTCAGCCACTGAGCAACACCGGCCAGGTGTGAATTGATTCTTGAAGAGAGTTGGAATTTTGCCAGATTAGTAAGTGTAAGGACATTTTCCAGGTTTCCCTGACTGTCAGAGCCAGCAGCAGGAGCACCGCACAGCTCTGCTGGTCTGACTGGCTCTGAGTATCTCTGAGTGGCTGTGAGTCCAGGTATTCTTCTAAATTCTCCTATCCGACTACGCCAGGGCTGGTTCTTCTCGAACCTGCCCACTGTACTAACTGTTGGGAACTTAGTCCCAGTTCCTCCTTTATCCTCTGCTCACTAGTAACAGCTGTTGGGTCTGAGCCCCTCTGCCTGGGGCTGGACCTCTCTTAAACGGAGAAGCCATGAGAGTTTGTGGGTGTATAAGAATGAGTCTTTCTTGCAGAAGACTCACTGGGCCATATCGCCATCAGACAAGAACAGTCCTCACAGCAAAGTCCATACAGGTAGGCAGCCAGACACTAGCTGTTGAACATATATCTTTCCCATAAAGCAGCATCAGTCTCTATAATTAGAGTCTATATCCACAGCTATTATCTGAGCAGCTGCACGCTGCCTCCTAGATTCCCCGCCTCACATCATAGTGGCAGCAGCTTCTCCGGCTCATCAGCTTCTCCTATCTCTCCTGCCCAGCTGCTCTCTCTAGCAGACTTCTTCTTACTCCATCCTCAGCCAACTAGACTAGTCAGTAACCTACTTTTCTACCATTTAGACAAAGAAGGCTTCGTGCCAGTAGTTACGTCAATCATATTGGCTACTGAAGGGCACAGTGTACCGCGTGTCCTTGCACCCGCTCATGGTATCTTGGCCTGATTATGGTTCCCAGGCTCAGAGTCCTGGGACATTCCATTTAGGCACATGCCCAGAGTGGCCTTTGGCCATTCTGGTGTAGATAACAAGGCCTCTGTGCTCCCACCGGCCTTGACTATCCGGGGACCTGGCATGGTTCCCACACTGACAAGTGGAAGAATACAACATTTTTCTGGATCTTTCTTAACTCTCTTCACACTGTTTCTCAACCTCAGCACCACTGACCTTTGAGGCCAGATACTTCTTAGTTGTAGGGGGCTGTCCTGTGCATTGTAGGATGTTTATTGGCCCCCTGGGCCTTTACCCACTAGATGCCAGGAGCACGTTCTCCACAAGTTGTGGCAAGAAAAATCTCTCCAGACATTGCCAAAGGCCCCCTCGGGGCAAAGTCACCTTGGGTTGAAAACTCAATCCAACAAATATTTTATACTCAACAAATGTTATATCTGGTTACCCTTGAAAGGGACTATTTTGTACAATCAGACAGTCGTGGAAAATTCTTAAAGCAATCTGACTGATTTGAAAGAACTGCCACGGACCAGTCAGGCTCTCTTGAGCACTCTCTGTGCACCCCATCCAGTCCGCGGGTTGATGCTGCTCATGGTGTGGATGGGAAGCAGGATTGAGTGCACAGACACTTTGCCCACGTGGCAGGTGTGGTATGTTCTCTGACCCTAATGCTTGATGGCAGGGCCTGTCTCCTACATTACTTCTGCTTTCTTTGCAAACATACAGTCTCCTGACATGTATGAATGTGCCAAAAGGCTGATGTTTAAAAGCAAGTGAGATGTAAGAAATATGTTCAGATACAAAGATAAATACTCTGATAAATATGGACCTTGAAAAAATAAATAGTCCAACTTACAATAAATTGACCACAAATATCAAGGCCAAAATCTTTCCTCACCAGGTGTCCATTCAGTATATAAACAGACATGTTAGAAATACTTAGTCCAAATGACTGTTTTCACCAGAAGGTTTCTAATCAGAATGTTACTTGCTCTAATAAACATTTAAAAAAAATCCTCATCTGAGGATATTTTCCCACTGATTTTTAGGGAGATTGAAAGAGAGAGAGGGAAGGACAGAGAGAAGCATCGATGTGAGAGAAACACATTGATTGGCTGCCTCCTGCACGAGCCCGACCAGGGTCCAGGCTGGGGAGGATCTTGCAACCAAGGTACGTGCCCTTGGCCAGAATGGAATCTGGGACCCTTTGGTCCTCAGGTCGATGCTCTGGCAACTCTAATAACATTTTAAATGAATCAGTTATGACCCTTCATTACAAAAACAGTCTTCAAAGGAAATAACCATAAATTGTCAGAATGTTGAAAAAGTAACAGCAAACGCTTCCACCATGAGTTTGCAGTAGGACGTCAGCCCTCATTTCCCCTCGTTTTCCCTCAGCAGAGAAGAGTCCCTCTGGCCAGAGCATCCTATGGATGTCGGAAAATAACTGCTTAGCATTTGTTTTCACTTCTTGCCGTTTTTCTAGAAATTCTAGTAAATGTTTTAGGCGTCAGAGTGCTAATGTGGATAATCATCAGTCCAGTAGTTACGTTTTGAGGTAAGACCCTTCACCTTGGTTGTCAAATTGAATAAAACCTATGAAAGGCAGCAGCCAAGAAAGGCAGCAGGATGCTCTCTGAAAGCAAGGTTCTTTTTTTCAGTGGAATGTCGTTCCAGCTCTGGCATTCTGGAATGTTCTCTTCACAACATGAGCACCATATTAGGGCTCTTCTCTCCTCCTTGCAGCTGGAAATTATAACAAGTTAACAAGTTCGATTCTGACTATGAAAGTCTGAGAAAGTTTGCTCCATTTAGAGCCACGATTGATTGCAGAGGGCTTGTTGACCATGTCTGATGTCCTCCCCGGACTGAACGCTGAGCTAAGTTAAAGACCCGTCACCACCTTGGAAAAACTGGCTGCAGCCTTGGCCTTGCCACCTGCCTGCGGAGAGGCTGTTCTCCAAGTCTGCTTTGCCACCTTGTGGCCAGCTCTGGTACTGCCTTCACCTGATCAACAAAACTCATTTTAGTTCTTGAATCCTGTAATGAGTTATGAAGGAAGGCAGACACTTTCCTTCCTTCCTTCCTTCCTTCCTTCCTTCCTTCCTTCCTTCCTTCCTTCCTTCCTTCCTTCCTTCCTTCCTTCCTTCCTTCCTTCCTTCCTCCCTCCCTCCCTCCCTCCCTCCCTCCCTCCCTCCCTCCCTCCCTTCCTTCCTTCCTCCCTCTTTCCCTCCCTTTCTTCCCTTCCTTTCTTTAATATATTTTTATTGATTTCATAGAGGAAGGGAGAAGCAGTTCAAAGAGAGACCCAAAACAAGCCCCTTTGATGGAATAAGCACAAATAATTGCTCTTAGAATAAACCATGTTGGGTTGCAAACTGTAAATATATTGTTCTCTGGCTCTTCATAATTAAAGTGGTACTAACAGAGGTAGAGTGGTATTAACATAGGCCTCTATAAAAAAGTGACTTACACATTTTCTACTACTTCAGGAGGTTTAAAAATTGACAGCCCCAATCCTTTTTTCAGGAGGAACTGCCAGGATGGTTTAGAGAAAATAAGATCAGTTTGTCTCTTTGGAATTCATCCCAGGAAAGAAGGGCTCGGATTTATGTTGGCCTTTAGGTTCTCTAAGCACTTTCACATGTGTTTTCATGTTAAATATTCAAATACATTTTGAAACTTAACAAGTTTTTTTATATATATTTACAGATCTATAATCTCAGAAAAATTTATTCCTTACCGAGGGGGAAGGGAGTAAATTTCTCATAATTATTCTTCACTTCCCCTAAAGTTAGTACTCTCAAGTGGCTTTTTCACATTTTGTTTCACTCTCTGACTTTACATATTAATGAAAGATGTCAAACTATCTGCAGCAGTGGCTTTCAAACACTGATGGCCGCGACCCACAGCACAAGACACGTTTTACACATGATTATACACGTGTGTGTGTGTGTGTGTGTGTGTGTGTGTGTGTGTGTGTCTTTAACAGAAGCTTTCTGAAAGAATACTTACTGTTATTATGTGGCATGTGATCTGATATGTTCTATTCAATTCTATTGTTTTCTTTTGGTGTTGGCCCAATAATGGGCTCCTGACTTACAGTTTGAAAATCTTAGAGAATCAAATTCTGCATGTGCTCTTAAATGCAATGTAATGAAAATGGTCTTGAAAAGTAGTTCAACTTGAAGTTGAACTCAAGCACAGACCTGTATATACCCACATGGAAGGCAGGCCCTTCCTCCCAGACCCAGGAATGCTCTCCAGGGTGTTCGTGCCCCGCACCAGCAGGGTTTTGTACTTTTGTGTGACGTGTGGAGCCTGAAGCACTTCAGTAGCACGGCCCTGAGTGTTCCCCCAGCCCCACAGGCCTGGCTCGCACCCGAAGGGCAGCAAGCTGCTCTCGATCCCAGAGGGGAACCAGAGGCAGACACCTGCCCCCTTATGTTCCTACCTGACACCCCTTTCCCTCACACAGCTGCGTTCTTCCTGGGGTTACTCATGAAGGGCGGAACCAGAGGCGGGCAAGAGTGTCTACTCCACCACCTGCTTCCTCCTGAGCACTGGAAAGGAAGTCTGCCCTCAGGCCTCTGCATCAGATACGTCAGTTCAGTGCCTGTAGGGCACGAACTCTTTGGACTCAAAACATACTAACTCTGCAGCACATAGGCCGTTGAGTCAGGATGAGGCAAAGAGCATTGAGCATAGAAATGATATTCTCTTCTCAGAAAAAGCACCTTCCACAGAGGGCTTTGCCCTAGGTTTATCACGGTTTCATTTGGGTCTCACCTAGAACTTCTGATTTCTAGGGAGTTATATAGTATGTGTGAAACTATAGCTAAACATGCGGAAGACACGGGCGACTTCCATGTCTAATAAGTATTTTTAGAGAGGTCCTTTGTTGAAGACCTTCCGACCTTCCGATCAGTTTCTTGTGATGTCACACTGTGCACACTCCATCGTTGAGCTTCCTGAGCTCGAGGATACTTTTAAGGAGGCAAATCCTGCACCGGGGCGAGGGGCAGGTGCCCCAGTGAAGGTGTAGGGAGGAGGGTCTTATTTCTTGACCATATATGGACACTCCTTGCTCAGTGAGACTGGGCACAGCCTTGCTGTGGACATAGTGCTGAGCACCGGAAACGGATGCCCCTGGGCTGGGAGAAAGGGCAGTGTGATCTGCAGAGGCAGGGACGGGACCTCTGAGGAGCAAAGGGGAAAAGCCCCCGCGGACTGGAGAGAAAGGCCAGCACTGATGGAGCACTAGCCTTCCTGTGCGTTAGGTAATGTGCGAGGCATTGGCATCCAACGTGTACATACTCTTTTCAGAACCTCAGTATTCAGATGAGCAGGATAAGGAACTTGACTTTGTGTGACAACTTAAATCTGCATTTTCAGGCGCCATTCTGCATAGCAAGCTACTTAGCCATTTACAGCAGCACCTGTCTTTATTTTCAAAGTTCTGGGCGGTGGCTGGGCTCCCTCAGGTCTCAGAGTTGGGCTTCGGGATCAGGCTGGCCGAGTTTCCTCCGGAGGTGACACGGAGGAAGAATGCCCTTCAGTGATGGAGGGTGCCCAAGCTTCTGCCTGGTGACCAGGTGAGCGCGGCAGCTGCCACGTTCAGGGCCAGATGGCAAGGCTATGGCACAGGCACCCTCTGGTCTTGCATCACCATTGCTGTCAGACTTGTTCTGTCCTCTGACCCTCTTCTCTTTTACTAGTAGAACCAGGATCAGGGTGAAGGGCAAGATCCCAAGCTCTTCTTGGTGACCATCACCAATATTTCCCCCTTGGACCCTCTTCCCCACATCTCCCTGGTTTGGGAAACTTTTTTTTTCCTTCTCTTCCTGATTAAGCTGAAGTCCTCTTTGTCCATCACACTCAATGCTAATTATCTTCCCCGTCTAAAACATTCCTGCTAACATATAACTGGCACACAGCTTTCTACCCTTCTATGGTAATTCCAAGTATATAACTATTCACACAGTATACATACTGTTGTTGTATGTTTTATTGTTACCTAAGTCATAACATGTTGTATTCATTACCTCACACTTGATTTTTTACTCTACAATGTATTTTTGTAACTTTCTGTATTAATCCATATATATGTTATTAGGTTTGTCTGCCGTATAGTATTCCCTTTCATGTATATCTAGATTTTTAGTCTGTTTTTAAACTATTGATCTTTTAGTTTTCCCAGTCGTTGTCATGACCACCAGTGCTTCAGCAAACCTTACGCACATCTCCTTGTGTATGTATGTATGCCAGTTTCCCGAGGACAGACGCCTAGAAATTAAACTTTTGCCTCATGGTGAATCAAACTTTTGTGGCGTTTGTATCATTTTATTTAGTCTCAATGGGGTGAAGGGGATCCTTTTTATCTGCCTAATGTTTAGGCCAGCACACCATTCTCTGTTGCTCAAAGACCATATTTTGAAAACCGTCTCTACCAGAGAATTTAAAGTCTACTCTAAAAAGCAAAAATGGAGTGTGGTCTGATTTCTTTCTCCTTGTGTGTCTGCAGTAACAACCCAAACCCAAGGACATGAGAATTTGGAATTGGTGCAAGAAATTAATACTTCAACATATTATTAGCCCACCACACCATGATGTTTCTATCACCATGAGTAGGTGGTGGCATTCCAACTTGCTTGCTTTTACTGTGGTAGAAACACTTCAGACGAGATCTGCCTTCCTAATAAAATGTCACGTGGACATTACAGTGTCATTAACTGTAAATATGACGTGCAGTTCTTATTCATGTCATGTAACTTTACACCCACTGGACAGGAACTCCTTGTTTTCCTTTCCTACCCCCATCCTCGCCCCTGGCAACCACTAAGCCAGTCCTGCTTCCCTGAGTTCGAAACTTTGCCCTCCTGTGATTTCCCTTCCATAATGTCCTCAAGGCTCATCCATGTTGTTGTGTATTGCAGGATTTCCTTCTCCTTTTTAAAGCTTAATAGTATCGCACTGTAGGGATCTGCCATATTTTCTTTACTTATCTAGACATCCATAAATATCCATAGATATTTAGTTTATTTCCATATTTTGGCTACTGTCCATAGTGCTACAATGAAAATGGAAATTCTAATATTTCTTTGAGATGCTGACTTCAGTTACATTAAATACCCAGAAGTGGACTTACTGGGTCATATGGTAGTCCTATGATTTATTTTTCTGAAGAGCCTACAATTATTTTTCCATAGGGGCTGCACCATTCTGCATTCCCATTAATGGTTTTACATAGGTTCCAATTTCTCCACATTTCCACCAATATTTGTTGTCTTTTGCTTTTAAAAAAAATAATAACCATTCCAAGAGATGTGAGATCTCATTTTGGTTTTGATTTGTATTTCCCTGGTGACTAGTGACATTGAGCATCTTTTTATGTACCTGTACGCCATTTGTATGTTTTCTTTGAGAAATGTCTATTAAAGTCCATTGACTATTTTTAATGGGTTACAATTTCTTTTTGCTATTGTGTTGTAGGTGAATCTTGTATATTATAGAAACTGATTCCTAATTAGATATGTGATTTGCAAATATTTTCTCCATTCCATAGATTGCTTTTTCAGTTGGTTGATTGTTTCCTTTGCCGAGTAGAAGCTTTCTAGTTTAATGTAGTTCCACAGACCTATTTTTGCTTCTGTTACTTGTGCTTTTGGTACCATATTCATTAAATCACTGCCAAGACCAGTGTCATGAAGCTTATTTCCTATATTTTCTTCTAGTCTTCTAGGAGTTTTATAGTTTCACTAGAGGCCCCATGCATGAAATTCATGCATGGGTAGGGTCCCTAGGCCTGGGCGGCAATCAGGGCCCATCTGTGGAGCAATCGGGGGGGGGGGGGTCCCCCACTGGAACTCACCTTGGCCAGCCTAGCATCGCCTGCTTGCCGGCCCCGCCCCCCGCCGCCGCCACCGGTTGCCTCCCTCTGTGGGGCGACCAGCAGGGCAGTGGGTGGGGGGGAGAAGCCCTGCTCACACCCACTTTGGCTGGCCTGGGGCCTGAAGGCTGGGGGCAGCTCCTGCGTTGAGTGTCTGCCCCCTGGTGGTCAATGCACATCATAGTGACTGGTCCTTCCACTGTTTGGGCATATTAGGCTTTTATTATATAGGATGTTTTATATTTTTAAGTCTTTAATCCACTTTGAGTGGATTTTTGTGTATGGCATAAGATAAGAATCTAGTCTCATTCCTTTGCATGTGGATATTTGTTGAAGAGACTATCTTTTCTCCATTGTGCATTCTTGGCACTCCTGTCAAAGATCAGTTGACCATATACACATGCATGTATTCTGGACTCTCTGTCTAGTTACACTGATATATATATCTGTCTTTAGACCAGTGCCATACTCTTTTAATTACCATCTATACTAATAATAAAGGAATATGAAAATTGTCTGGGATGCCATCACAGTAACGACCAAACAGCAGGCTGCGTGGGGAGACCAGGCTGGTGGTGGGAGGGGGGGCAGTTAGGGGCAACCAGGCCAGCAGAGTGGGGCAGTTGGGGGCAACCAGGCTGGTGTGGGGCAGTAGGGAGCCACCAGGCCAGCAGCGGGGGAAGTTGGGGCAATCAGGCAGGCAGGCAGGTGAGCAGTTAGGAGACAGTGGTCCCGGATTGTGAGAGGGATGTCTGACTGCTGGTTTAGGCCCGATGCCTGGGATCAGGCCTAAACCAGCAGTCAGACATCCTCCGAGAAGTCCCGGATTGGAGAAGGTGTAGGCTGGGCTGAGGGGACCCCCCCCCCACCATGCACGAATTTTATGCACCGGACCTCTAGTAGCTTTATAATACATTGTGAAATCAAGAGGTTTGATGCCTGTAGCTTTATTCTTTCTTCTCAAGATTGTTTTGTCTACTTGGGGTTCTTTGTGGTTTCATGTAGGTAATCTAGCTTTTTGTTGTTGTTAATCCTCACCTGAGGATATTTTTCCATTGATTTTTAGGGAGAGTGGAAGAGAGAGGGAAAGACAGAGAGAAACATCAATGTGAGAGAAACACATTGACTGGTTGCCTCCTGCATGAGCCCCAACCAGAGCCTGGGCTGGGGAGGAGCCCGTGACCAAAGTACCTTCCCTTGACTGAAATCGAACCTGGGATCCTCTAGTCTGCACGCCGACGCTTTATCCATAGAGCCAAACCGGCTAGGGCAATAATCTAGCTTTATAGAGGAAGAAATGTGGTCTCAGAGAAGTCAGGCAATTTGCCAAGTTTAAACACTTTTTCCAATCCCAAAATCAAATGCAAATTAGCTAAGCTTTCAGTTATGTTTTTCTGATTTCCAATAAAAAGTTATTAATGATGACGAGAACTATATTTTTTAATAGATGTGATGTTAATGTATCTCATTGCATTGCAGCATCATGATTTCCTAGACATTTCTCTCATAGTTGTAAGTTATTATGGGTTTTGTAAGGTGCTGTACTCATAACATCCACTTCCTACCCAAACAGTTTTCTTTCCCTCAATCACATTCATGTGCCAGACTCATATCCTTTTTGTTTGTTTGTTTTCACATATGAAGATATTAGAAGAAACCTCAAGTGTGGTCATCTGGAGTGAATGCATAATTATTAACTATTAACTTATTAGTTATTGTCCTTTGGATGTTGTATAACATGTCTGAGTGAGTAACTACAGGTCATTCTCCTTTAACAATTCTTTTGCAACACCAAAATTTTTGCTCAGTTTATACTGTAAATCCATTGTATGATAGACAGAGACCAGAACAGTTTTTTGGCCACTATTTTTTAATCTACTGTGAATTTGGCAGTTCTATTTAGAAAACATTTCTAAATGCTTCAAACATCTTGTTTAGCCAGGCCGGCATGGCTCAGTGGTTGAGTGTCGACCTATTAACCAGGAGGTCACGGTTCAATTCCTGGTCAGGGCACATGCCCAGGTTTCGGGCTTGATCCCCATTGGGGGCGTGCAGGAGGCAGCTGATCAATGTTTCTCTCTCATCACTGATGTTTCTATCTCTCTTTCTCCCTCTCACTTTCTCTCTGAGATCAATAAAAAGATATTAAAATAATCTTGTTTGTCATTTAGCCTGTATGATGCTGTTTCTAATTTGCAAACATAAGAAAGCAAAACAGTGATGTTTGAAAGACTTTTCTTGAGGTTTAGAGCCCAGAACATTTTAAAAATAAGAAAAAGCACACATCGTCAACTTTCAGAGGGTATTAGATATTTAATTAATATTGAATTACAAGAAGAACAATAGTCACGGGTAAATATGCCAACATATTCAAGTCAAAGATCAACTGTCTGACAGTTTGTGATTCACAGGTTTTCTAATTAGTCAAGAAACCCTTAGACTCCGAGCTAAAAAGAACATGTATTTAATGAATCCAGTCTAGAGATCTAGCCCTGCCTATAAGTGTCTTTCCTGAATTCTGGTTTCTTTTATATGCTGTCTTCTGACAAAGCATGATTGGACTGGAATATTATATAATTTATAGTGCTCTAGAGATTCACAGAATAAAATGAACTAAAGAGAAGAATATATCTTAGCGTTATTTCCAAAATTCCTACTTATATTCTTCATTAAGATCAGTCACCTGGACAAATTAGGTTGCTATTGAATTTGTACAAACATAATGTGATTATCTGCAGGGAGCAATTGCTTAAACAATTTTGTGATTTTTAAAATTATCTTGTTCATGTGCTACATCTCATCTAGGTGGTAAGTTCATGGAGGGCAGGGTCCTGCCTTACTGAAATTTTTCTTCTGTATTTTATTTTTTAATTAAAAAACATTGTTGAGAGTATTGCAGATGTCGAGCCCCCCCACTCCCCCTTTTCGCCCCTCCACCCAGTTCCTACCCTGCCCCAGGCCTTTACCATCCTATTGTCTGTGTTGATAGGTAATGCATACAGTATATGCATATAAGATCTTTGGTTAATCTCTTCCCACTCTCTCCCCTTCCCTCTGAGATTCGTCATTCTGTTTCATGTTTCCTTGCCTCTGATCTATTTTATTCATGAGTTTATATTGTTCATTAGATTCCTTGTTTGTTTATTTTGATTTTTAGATTCAATTGTTGATACATATGTATTTATTGTTCATTTTTTAATTTCTTCTTCTTCTTCTTCTTCTTCTTCTTCTTCTTCTTCTTCTTCTTCTTCTTCTTCTTCTTCTTCTCCTCTCCTTCTCCTTCCTTCATCCTTCTTTCCTCTTTCTTCTTTCTTCTTTCTTCTTTCTTCTTTCTTCTTCTTTCTCTTCTTAAAGAATACCCTTCAACATTTCATGTAATACTAGTTTGGTGGTGATGAACTCCTTTAGCTTTTTCTTGTCTGTGAAGCTTTTTATATGACCTTCAATTCTAAATGAAGGAGAAATAAACAGTTTCCCCAAGAAGAAAAAGCTAAGGGAGTTCATAAAAAACAAACCAGTATTACAAGAAATGTTAAAGAGACTTCTTTAAGAAGAAGAAAGAAAATAAAGAGAAAAATAAATATAAATGATAAAATGTAAATATCAATAATCACTTTAAATGTAAATGGATTAAATGCTTCAATTAAAGGACATATGGTAGCTAAATAGATAAGAAGACCCATATATATGTTGTCTACTAGAGACACAGCTTAGTTCAAAAGACACACACAGACTGAAAGAAAAGAGATTGAAAAAGATATTTCATGCAAATGGAGACAACAAAAGCTGGAGTAGCAATTATATATCAGACAAAATAGACCTTAAAACAAAGTCTATAATAAGGACCTTAAAATAAAGGCTATAATAGAGACAAAGAGTAACACTATCTCTCAACTCCTTTCTCTGGATTTACGCTTCATCCCTTGCCACTACCAGGAATAATCTGAATGATTGTGATGCTACCCCATGTCTGGAAAAGAGGTTATTTGTGCTCTCTTCAAACATGTGATCCATTTCAGAATTCTTTTTTGCTCCTGGGTACCACCTACTGTATTAGCATCTGGTAGGAAACAGATGGTACATTAAAAAGAGGCAATTGAAGAGTCTAATGAAGGCACTCTTTAAAAATGTGTGTGCTGGGATAACAAAACACATGGGGATAGTCAAGCGCCCTGGAATTACAGCATGTGAGGCTGTTACCACTCTGGGCCTAGAGGAACAGGGGAAGGAATGGTCAGCGGATGTTGGCAAGAGCTGCAGGAGAAGGAGAGGGATCACCAATCAGGAGCTGTGACCACCATTAAAGGATGGTGTGGCAGGATGGGAGCCAGGGGGATAAGTAGTCCAACATCTCACCTTCTAATCACCTGCTATTGCCTCCCAATGGCTGGACTCCACTCTAAGCCAGAGGGAGGGGGATGATGCAGTCCCCAGAGGTCAGCCTTGCAGGCCATGGCAGGGTGGGGAAGTGTGGAGAGTGAATCTCAAGTTTCTCATATGTTAGAGGCTAAATTGTGTCTCTGCAAAATCATATGTTGATGCTCTAACTCCCAAGGTGACTGTATTTGAAAATGGGGCCTTAAAGGAGGTAAAGTTAAATGAGGTCAGAAGGATAGGGCCTTAATCTGATAGGGCTAATCTCCTTATCAGAAGAAGAGTAAACACCAGATCTTTCTCTTCTTTCACTCACCTTCATCTGAGGACACAGTCAGTAGGTAGCTGTCTATAAGCCAGGAAGAGAGGTAGCACCAAGCACCTGATGGCACCTTTATCTTGGACTTTTAGCTTCCAGAACTGTGGGAAAATAAATTTCTGTTGCTTAAGCCACCCAGTGTGTGGTATTTTGTTATGCAGCTGAGCTGACTAACACATCATCTATAAGATGAAGGTTATAATACATGTCTCGTGGGGTTCCTATGAGGATGAAATGACATAACATTCGTGAATCAAGTTTCTGAGCTGAGTAGAAACACATTAATTAATCACTCCATTATTTTTATCATAGGTATTAAGAGTTAACACTGATTCCCATTTTATCACTTTTATTTTTTTAAAATCTTTATTGTTGAAAGTATTACATATGTCCCCTTTATTCCTCCATTAACCTCTTCTAGTCTGCTCCCACCCCTGCCCCCACCCCAAGCCTTCACTACCTTATGGTCTGTGCCCATGGGCTATGCATATATGCATACAAAGTTCTTTGATTGATCTCTTCCCATTCACTCACCCTCCCCCACCTTCCCACTGAGGTTTGACAGTTCCATGCTTCAATGTCTCTGGATCTATTTTGTTCATCAGTTTATTTTGTTCATTAGATTCCACATATGAGTGAGATCATGTGATACTTGTCTTTCTCTGATTGGCTTATTTCTCTTAGCATAATATTTTCCAGGTCCATCCATGCTGTTGCAAATATGTTCTCAGTGAGCTTCTTTTTATAGCTCTGTAGTATTCCACTGTCTTTATATGAAACCAAAAAAGACCCTAAATAGCCGCAGCAATCTTGAGAAAGTTGGAGGAATCACAATACCAGATATCAAGTTATAACACAAAGCCACCATAATCAAAACAGCCTGGTACTGGCACAAGAACAGACATATAGATCAATAGAACAGAACAGAGAACCTAGTGATCAACCCAAGCCATTATGCTCAATTAATATTTGACAAAGGAGGCAAGAGCATATGATGGAGTAAAAATAGTCTCTTCAATAAATGTTGTTGGAAAATTGGACAGGTACATGCAAAAAAAAAAAAAAAAAAAAAAAAAGAAACTAGACCACCAACTTACACCATACACAATAATAGACTCAAAATGGATAAAAGACTTAAATGTAAGTCATGAAACCCTAAAAATCTTAGAAGAAACCATGGGCAGCCAAATCTCAGACATCTCTCATAGCAATATGTTTATGGATACATCTCCTAGGGCAAAGGAAATTAAGGAGAAAATAAACAAATGGGACTACATTAAAATAAAAAGCCTCTGCACAGCAAAAGAAACTGTCAACAAGGTGAAAAGAGAGCCCACTGTGTGGGAACATATTTGCCAATGATACATCTGATAAGGGGTTAATTTCCAAAATATATAGGGAACTCATACAACTTAACAAAAGGAAGACAAACAATCCAATTAAAAAATGGGCAAAGGACCTAAATAGACACTTCTTCAAAGTGGACATACAGACGGCCAAGAGACATGTGAAAAATTGCTCAAAATCACTAATCATCTGAGAGATGCAAATCAAAATGACAATGAGGTATCATCTCACACCTGTTAGAATGGCTATAGCGAGGATGTGGAGAAAAGGGAACCCTAGTGCACTGCTGGAGGGAATGCAGACTGGTGCAGCCACTGTGGAAAACAGAATGGAGTTTCCTCAAAAAATTAAATATGGAGCTGCCATTTGACCCAGTGTTTCCACTTCTAGGAATATAGTCTAAGAAATCAAAAACACTAATCAGAAAGGACATATGTACCCCCATGTTCATAGCAGCACAATTTACAATAGCTAAGATTTGGAAACAGCCCAAGTGCCCATCAGCAGATGAGTGGATAAAAAAGCTGTGGTACATTTTATGATTTTTAGATACCATTCTCTATGGTTTTTGTTGTTTTTTTTTTAGCTTCAATGATTTTTCTTGCGGTGAACCAAATAGGTGTTCATGCATTATATATATGTGGTCTAGGACACCTTTTTACATTTTATTTGTAATCTGCTTTTGTTAATGTCTCATTCCCCTCCCTCACCTCTGTAGCAGGTTGGATTAGTGTCTCATTTTAGCAGTTTTTAATGTCTTCTTTACTGGTTTATAACAGATAGTTCTGAGTTCATTACTCTATCAATATAGATTATATTATTTTTCTGAGTGAATTACTTTGTATCAGTCCCTGATGAAGCTCATGTGCCACGTTTCAAAATGTTCTTGTCAAATAGCAGACCCAACACTATTTTCATTTTTATCTTCTGTGTTTTACATTTTGCCTTACTTGTCTTTTTAGTACATAAATGCTTATGGGCAGAAAGCATTCATTTTTATATGTCAGTTTCAAGCATCAAATGCACTGATAGTTTAAAAAAATAGTGAAAATACTCTTGGGTAAAAAAAAAAAGTAATTTTAGGAATTATTTAGATTTACTGGAACATAAATGTGCTTCTGTGCTGGCCACATGATCAGAATCTAAAAGTGTGGGGCCCACATGCATCTTTAAAAAAAAGATAACAATGGTGAAAAAGGTGTTAGTTATTAAGATCATACTATTTTAACAATAACACAAAAAGTAGGCCAAAAGAATCGTTTCATAATAGCTATGGCTTATTGAATTCTACTATGGGTAGACATTACTAGTTGTTGGCCATCTTATATTTATTATATTGTGTAATAGTTTCAGAGGCTTGACCCTGCCCTTTCCCCATTTCTTCCCCAAAGGAATTAAAATCACTTGATTAGATTGAACCAGGGGTGGACTTTTCTAGGTGAGTTTATAGGCAGGTAAAAAGGGCAAGCAAATTGAATTTCAAGGGAGAGGTTAGATTGATGGACCATAGGATCTAGGCTGGGTCAGGATGGATGTGAGAAGGATGAGAGAAACTTGAAAAATAAAAATAAAAATAAAAAGAACTGGAATAGCTAATGGGTTGGAAGTTTTTGAATTTGTATAGTTGCTAGAGTTGCTGATTTCAATGAAATGAGGAACTAGAAAAAAAAAGGATGTTTGAAATTCAGATTTTGGAGGAATTGAAAGAAGTGTGGTTATAGGTAATGGCAAGGTCATGAGTTTGATCATGGAATAGGAGACTGAGATATGGTAGAAAAAGGTGATTCTAAGTGATAAAGAGCTGAGAGGTCTAGGTATTGGCTGGATCTCCCACTGGATGCACTGAGAATGGTGGCAGGACTAGGGGTGGAGGGGAAGGCAGGTGTGGTAAGTACAATAATAGCCTCTGAAAATTGCCCATGTTCTAATTCACAGAGCCTGTGACTATGTTACCTTTATGGCAAAATGGACTTTGCACATATGATTAAGTTAAGGATCTTCAGATGGGGAACTTTTCCTGGATTAAGGAGTAATTTGGTTACAATGTCCGTGTAAGAGTGAGGTAATAGCATCAGCATCAGAGAAGGAGAGGTGATGATGAAGATAGAGGTTGGAGTGATGTGGGTCATGGGCCAAGGAACATGGGCAGCTCCAGGAGCTAGAAAAGCCACAGATACAGACCCCCAAGCCCTCAAGGCAGCACCTCCAGGAGTGTAGCCCTGCTGGAACCGGTTTAGAGTCCAGGACATAAGATGATAAATTCATATTGTTTTAAGGCAGTAAGGCTGTGATAATTTGTTAGGGTAGCAATAGAAAATGAACACAGTAGATGTTAGCGTAGTTAAGGAATTAGGGAGAGTGATGGTAGTGGGTAGGAGGTAGGGTGATAAATGATAGAACTAAGAAAGTAACACCTGATGTACACACTTAAATGTTGCTGGGGTTTTAGAAAGAGGAAGGAATTTTATAGGTGACTAGAGGCCCAATGCATGAAATTCGTGCAAGAGTAGCCTTCCTTCCCCCGGCTGCCGGCACCCACTTCCCTCGCAGCCCTGGCTTCGTCCGGAAGGTTGTTCAGAAGGATGTCAGGTCTAATTAGCATATTATGCTTTTATTATTATAGATATATCATGTGTTCCAGGGGTCACGATGGAAGGTGGGGAATAGGATCAGATTAGGGTAGATCCGTATAATACTAGGGATATGTTGATGAAGAATCTGGACAGTTTGGGTTTCTGGTGGCACCGGGATAAACAAGGCAGTGAGGTGAGAGTCCTGTAGGGCTCTTATCTCCAGGTGGTTTCATTTATATATTGAACACATATGTTCAACACCTTGTATGAGGGGGGTCTGTTATGGGTCTGAATAATCTGGTGGCCCACCGGCAAGTTAGTGCATCTTCCTGGGGATTCTTGAGGGCAGTTCTCCTCGATGCCAGATGTTTGAACGGCTCAAAAGCTTCCTGTCTCTGTCCCGGGGCAAAGTGGCATGACAGGCTGGATGGGTAGAGGGGGAATGAGGAGGACAGGACATTGATGGGAGTGAGGTGTTGCTTGGAATAGAAAACTTAGAACTCCCACTGTCTGGTGGCTCGATGGGCTGGAGAAAAGACAAACCATGGAAGAAGAATCCGGCTGACATGAGCTTTCTTGTCCACATTAGATTCTGGATGCCAGGAAATGATGCCTTCAAAGCTCTGAAGAAATAAAATTGAGGACCTACAATTTTGTACCAGCTAAGCATACACATTAAGTGTGAGTGAGGGCAGGAGTTTGCCCTGAGATGGATCCCTTGCCTTTCCCTGCTCTGCTCTGTATTCTGGGAACGGGCTCTGTAGGCTGCAGGTCCCAGGCTCCTGTATCGGTTTCTGTCTGGGATCAAGCAGTGAGAGTGCAGGAGGAATGAAGAAACTACAATCTAATTTCCCCCAGTTCTTCCTGTCCTCGCCCCTCTGGTGGAATCTGACCTATGCTGCGTGTTCTCTGTGGCCCCGGTTTCTCCTGCGTGACCTGGCCAGGGCTGGGATCTGCTAATACCACTTCTTGCTTTGTCCCTTCAGCCCAAGGATGGTTGTGAATGTCCACCATCCGTAATACACAGGCTGCCTTTCTCCTTGTTTGGCTTCAGTTCTTCCATTATTTATGCACTCAATGTTTTCCACTACATTTCCTCTCTTTAAATGCTTATAGTGATTTCACTTTTCCTATTGGGAATCTGAGTAATACAGCAAGATAAGACATTCTCAGAAATTCATAGGATCAGCAAGCATAATCCTTCTTAGGGAGTTTCATGAAAATATACTCTAGAAAAGCAAGGGAGGAATTAAAAAAAGAGGCAGGATCCACTCAAAGAGGGCAAGAGGGAGCAGCGGGTCCAATCCTAGAGGGCAGTGAGGGAAGACCCAGGGTAAGAGCCATGCCACAGGCCTGGAGCACAAACATTCCAGCTTCAAACAGGAGTACAGAAGGCTGCAGAAACAGGCAATTCCATCCCCGCCCCCAAATGGAATCCAGGCGAGATCCCAAGCTGTTGTGATCCAAATTTAAAGCCCAATAAATATGTAAAGATTTTACGTACAATTGATAGAATGTAAGAGAACCCTTGATGCCAGGATCATTTTTTAAAATCATAGTTTTATACTTGGCCTTGCAGTGAAAAATATTTTGTCATATTAAAAAACAAATATAATAAAATATAATCATAGTTTTATACTTGGCCTTGCAGTAAAAAATATTTGGTCAGATTAATGTAAATGCTGTTTATTGATTTTTTTTTTTTTTTTTTTTTTTACCTCTTAAAGCCAACCTAAATACAAAGAATAGAAGGCTTGAATGTGGCAGCAGAGAATAGAAATGTTCACAGCCTTGGGGCTTACTGTAAAAGTGAACGTGCAATTGTAGAAGGTCAGGGAGGGCAATTGAAGGCAGGTAAGAGGCGTTAATCTCTCATTTTTGTAAAGGGAAGGATGAAACAACTAACATTGCTAGAAAAATTAGGGGACTACTATGTTATCTAAAATGATAAAGATAACCAATAGTAGTCTTTAAAGCAATACTGTAACTGTCAAACATGAGAAGGAGGGGTGGTACACCTGAAATCAATAGATTTTTGCCTCAATTGTCATATCGAGAAAGAGACGGCCTTTGGGCTGGGGGCTGGGGAGCAGGGATGTTTCTTTTCAGCCTAAACTCTCTTTTATTCTCTAATTCATTTTTACGAGGTTTTAAAACACATTTTTATAAAACAGTAAAATGTTAATAGCGTTTGTCTCTAGGAAGTAAAACTGTATTTCCTTCTTTCTTTTTGCTTTATCTCTTGAGTTATCTATAATGAGCTTTATTTCCTTTTTCATGGAAACTTCTGTTTACTTTTAAAAAACAATAACAATTGGTCCACCTTTTTTCATCTTGGAGAGAACTCGTCCAGACTCCTTACTATCAGGCAGTAGAGGATGGTGGCTCTGAGTGTGGTTCACACACCATTGGCTGCGGACACGACCTCAGTCATTACATAACCTCGCTGCACTTCAGCCCCTTATCTGTAAAATTGAGATATTAAATATGGCACCTGCCTGGGAATACTGTTCTGAGGATGACATGAGGTAATCTGTAGAAAGCTGTGGACCAGTGCCAGGCACCTGGCAGGCATTATACAAGTGCTTACTACTTTATTACTTTGCTCTGGAGAGATGCTTTATGCTCTGGCTCCGGGGTATCCTTCCACGTGTCCCTCTCTGCTTTCTTTCTGAGCTATTTGCTATTCTTCATTCACAAATTGTATTTCCCACTCCCCCCGTCTCTGTCCCAATCTCTTTATTTCCAAATCAAACTCTTTCTTCCAAGTTCCGCTCACATGTGTACCACTGCTCCATGAAGCTTCCTCTGATCTCCCCGCCTAGAATACCTTCTCCTTCCTCTGTACACCACAGCTCTTATCTGAGCCCCGAGAATGGAAGTTACCAAGGTTGTAATTTATGTCAAGGGAACAAAATGGAAATGCAGCTGAAGAGATCGGCCTTATGTATGTCTGAACCACAAACTTATAAACTCTTTTTTGGAGAGATGAGACCCTGACCAGAGTCTATCAGATGTTCAAGGCCCATTTGCCATACGCATGTGCAAAGGCAATGACACAGCAGTTTTACTGTACGCTCTGCGCAGGCGTACCTTTCTATAACCCCAATACTGATGTCACTATTTGGGAAGAAGCCTGTTTTGTCTAAGTTGGTATGAAGATGTGTTGCTGACCAGCCGGTGCGTGGCTGCTTTGTGGGGGCTACTTTGAAGAACTGTTTGTTTGATGGCTCCCGTGTTAGCAATGGCTACTTTGTCTTCAATAAAGTCTCTCCTCTATGCTTGTGGCCACTCATGTCCTCTTCTAATTCCCAGCATCCATGGAGGTCCAGCCTCTGGCAGAGGGGCTGTGACCTGACTGGGGGACAGGGGAGGAGGAGCCAAAACAATGGCTAGTCTTTATTGGAAACAAGACATGTTACAGCACTTTTTTTTAAATTTAATAAATATTTATTGTTCAGATTATTACAATAGTTTCTCCTCCCCCCCCCATAGCTCCCCTCCACCTGGTTCCCACCCCACCCTCTACCCTTACCTCCTCATCCATAGGTGTACGATTTTTGTCCAGTCTCTTCCTGCACTCCCTAGACCCCTTTCCCTCTGAGAATTATCAGTTCACTCCCTTTCTATGCCCCTGATTCTATTATATTCACCAGTTTATTCTGTTCATCAGATTTTTTATTCACTTGATTTTTGGGTTCACTTGTTGATAGATATGTATTTGTTGTTCATAATTTTTATCTTTACTTTTTTCTTCTTCCTCAAGAATACCTTTCAGCATTTCATATAATACTGATTTGGTGGTGATGAACTCCTTTAGCTTTTTCTTATCTGTGAAGCTCTTTATCTGACCTTCAATTCTGAATGATAAATTTGCTGGGTAGAGTAATCTTGGTTGTAGGTTCTTGCTATTCATCACTTTGAATATTTCTTGCCACTCCCGTCTGGCCTGCATAGGTTCTGTTGAGAAATCAGCTGACAATCGTATGGGTGCTCCCTTGTAGGTAATTAACTGTTTTTCTCTTGCTGCTTTTAATATTCTCTCTTTGTCTTTTGCTCTTGGCATTTTAATTATGATGTGTCTTGGTGTGGTCCTCTTTGGATTCCTTTTGTTTGGGGCTCTGTGCGCTTCCTGGACTTGTAAGTCTATTTCTTTTACCAGGTAGGGGAAGTTTTCAGTCATTATTTCTTCAAATAGGTTTTCAGTATCTTGCTCTCTCTCTTCTTCTGGCACCCCCATAATTCTGATGTTGGTATGCTTGAAGTTATCCCAGAGACTTCTTACACTATCTTCAACTTTTTGGATTCTTTTTTCTTTTCCGGTTGAGTGTTTTTTGCTTCTTTGTATTTCAAACCTTTGACTTGATTCTTGCGTTCCTCTAGTTGGCTATTGGGTCTCTGTATAATATTTTTTATTTCAGTCAGTGTATGTTTAATTTCTAGTTGGTCCTTTTTCATATCGTCGAGGGTCTGGCTAAATTTATCGGCCTTTTCTAGGAAATTCTTGAAAAAGCTTATAACCGTGGTTTTGAATTCTATATCCAGACGTTTGTTTTCTTCCATTTCTTTTGTTTGTGATCTGTTACTTTGTTTCTGCATTTTTGCTGCTTCCCTGAGTTGGTAGGGTAGCTTTGTGTGCTAGGTTTCCTATATGACCTGGTGGGTCAGCCTCCCCAGTCACCTGAGGTGGACACTCTTGGTGCACCCCTTTGTGGACTGTGTGTACAGCCTTGTTGTAGTTAAGTCTTGATTGTTGTTGGTATCACTGGGAGGAATTGACCTCCAGGCCAATTGGCTATGTGTATCAGCTGTGTCTACGCCGGAAGACCTGTGCTGGAGACAGCCTTATAGGACCAGACTTGCAAAATTGCAAAAGCCTCTGTGCTCAGCTAGGATGGGGCAGAGTCTCAGGGCTGAGCAGACAGTCTTGGCTTCCCGTCAGCCCTGCCCTTGTGTGCGCACCTCCAGACCTCTGCCTTCCGCAGCTCCCCTGAGTTTCCGCCTGACAGTCCAGATTCCCCCAGGCTCGCCTGGAACTGGGGTTCAGTGCAGTCAGAACTGGAGTTCAGTGCATTCAGGAGCTTCTGACTCCCTTCTGCTAGGGAGAGCTAGTGGCAACCTCAGCAGTCAGTCTTCTCTGTGCACACTTGCAAGTGTGCACACGCGCGTCTCCAGACCCCTGCCCACCACGATTTCCCTAAGTCTCCGAGTCTCCGTGTGCCTTTCTCTCTACCTGACAGTCCATACTCCCCCCGTATGAGCCTGGGTCCATGGGGTTTCGCCCGGAACTGGGGTTCAGTGCAGTCGGAACTGGGGTTCAGTGCAGTCAGGGGCTTCCTTCCCTCTCCCGCCAGAGAAAGCCAGCCTGGCACTCAGTCGCCCTTCCTCTCTGCGCGCGTGTCTCCGTACCTCAGTCCTTTGCTGCTCCTCTGATTCTCCGTGTGCTTTCCTCTTTCCTTCTAGTTGTAGAATTTCCACTTAGCCAGCTTTCCTGTGGTTCTGGATGATGTCCGTTCTGTCTTTTAGTTGTAGTTTTGAAATTGTTGTGTGAGGCAGCAGTTTAG
This sequence comes from Cnephaeus nilssonii, assembly GCF_951640355.1. NCBI lineage: Eukaryota > Metazoa > Chordata > Mammalia > Chiroptera > Vespertilionidae > Cnephaeus > Cnephaeus nilssonii. Next base: position 9,678,381 of record NC_137087.1, read on the forward strand.
GTGTTTACCTATGCTGCCATCTTGGTTTCTCCTAGCACATTTTGAATGAGTTAGTGTTGGGTCTCAGGGGACCAACCGGTGGGGCACTAGCTTCCACAGTTAGGGCACAGCTGGGGTTCGCCTTCGTGCAGCAGAACCAGATGACAGCTCTGCTGTCCTCTTCACAGATGCAGCCACTACTTCTTGTTGGGGATGGAGGAGACTGGATTAGAGTGCTGCTTGGTGCCTGAAGCTGCCTTTGGGGGTAGCATATTTATGGGTCCAGTGTCTTCTGCGCAGCCATCACAACTTCCCTCTTCAGCCCATCGCCTGGTCATCATCTGTAGGAACACCACCTGCAGACGCCATGGAGCCTCACGGCCACCCCATGGGGATCGTGGGCCCTCAGTCCTGGGTGACCAGTGCTCCAGCTCCTTGAATTAACCTTGAAACTCAAACTTTTTTAAAGTTTTAAGCCAGCTGTGAAACCACATCCAGAACATTACTTCCTCCTCACCACTGCACATAGACCAAAAGATGCATTCCTCACCTTGAAGGAGCCAAGCCTAGTCCTCCTTTCCATCATGGACCTGACCAGCCCCAGCAATCCAGCCAGAACCCTGCATGGGCACACGAGGACCAGATGGGAATGGCACGCATGGTTTATGCCTTTAAAAGCTCTGGCTTTCCTTGTCTTTCCAGGCACATATGTCGGGTTTTTCCTGAAGCTGTGACTCCCGGGTTCAAATCTTAATATGACCCTAAATAAACATTTATTTCACTTTGCAGCCTCAGTTATTTCCTGTTTGGCAACCCCAAGAGTCTTATGGCACTCAATCCTTACTGTGCTGGATTCTATTCTATCTAATAAAGAGGGAATATGCAAATTGACCATCACTCCATCACAAATATAGCAGCGCCATAGCCACAAGATGGCGGTGCCCAGTCCTCTCAGCTCTGCCAAGTCCCCCAGTCCCGGGGTGGGGGGGTGGGGTGGTGGCTGCTGAGAGCAGGCAGCGTGAGCGGCCTGGAAGAATGCTTGCTTTGTTGCCACAGTGATGAGGCAAGCGTTCCACCCCGGCTGCGGAAGGTCTCTGGGCAGAGGGCATGGAGTGGTCAGAGGGGGGGTGGAATGCTTGCGTCGTTGCAGGCCAGGCTGAGGGACACCCCCCTCCTGTGCATGAATTTTGTGCACCGGGCCTCTAGTTATTTATATGCATCTGTGTTTATTCTTCCAATTATGTTGGATGGTCCTGAAGGACAGAGTGAGCATTTTATTGTCAAGTACCTGGCAGAAAGTAGATGTTCCCTGAATAATTTTTAATGCACATTAACAATTTCGAGAAGAAAAGGACAAGTAATGTGGTATCTTAGTTAAAGCTAATGTCTCAATATTCCTTCCCTCTCTGGTAGAACTGTGCTTGTTTTACTTTTGTTCTCTTACCATAGGCTTAGGAGCAGCCGTAGATACTAAACCAGCTTCTACTTCTAATCAGTCTTTAGTTGCTCAGTGCTGAGGTTCATTAGGGCAGTTCTCTTTGTTTACTGAACAAAGAGGACAGTTTCCTGCTCAGATGCTGATGTTCCTTTGTGAAGTTTGGTCCCATTCAATTGTTGCAGAAATAGATTATTTGCTGTCCACACAATTTTCCACTTTTGTTTCTCTAGGTGGCGCTAGCTGTGCATGATAAAGCCATGCATTGGGCTAAAAATTAACCTTGTGGAGACATACTTAAATGTCCACTTGCTTTGCATTCTTTCTCTCAGGCTCTTTGCTTCTTTGTATTTATTTACTCTTAGAGAGTTTCCCCGAGCAGTGTTCTGGGGATGCTGCTCTAAGATAGGTCTTTAAAATCAGGTCCGCGGGATCTTCTTCAACATCTTCAGGTAATTCATGTTTAAAAGAAAATATTAATAGTAAAGAGCCTTACATTATTTATAGTGATTCTGAATCTATTATGCTGTAGCACTAATTTAAACAAATCATGTATTAATCACACCCGATTAAATGCAGAATGCTAATTATTAATATTAGTGGAAGTACTCCTAGCACTTAATATTTCATATTTCATGCCTAACCTCCATGCAGCCTTTTTACTACTAAGTAAGAATGCTGACATTTCTCTTTTCAATATTCCTTTTGTATTATGAATGTGAACATTTGATATTATGCTTAAGGCAATATTTTATATTTGGAAAATAATTTACAGCAAGGATTTAAAGGTGAGCATCCCGTGCTTTGTCCCATGAGTCCAAAGCCTAAAGCAGTGATTTTCAACCTTTTTCATCTCATGGCACACATAAACTAGTTACTGAAATTCTGTGGCATACCAAAAATATTATTACATTTTTTTGCTGATCTGACAAAAAAAAATTAGGTATATTTATGATGCATTCACACTGGAGAGCTATCGATGTGTGGGCTTTGTCTTTTTTTTTTTTTTAATTTGACCCTCTAAGGGAAAAGAGGTCAGTGCCACTAAATAGTTGGGTATTGCATGTTTTAAAAATTCTTGCGGCATGCCGGTTGAAAATCGCTGGCCTAAAGAAACCTCGCAGTGCGCTTAATGAGACCCAGTAAATAAGAGTCAGTATCCTCTGCTTTTTTTCCCCCAAAATGTATTCCCTAGGGTCACACACACACACACACACACACACACACACACACACACTGATTATGTTAGTTTACTGAGAGTGGAGCAAAATCAGGCCGATCACAATGGATTCATGGAGAGCAGTGTGGCCAGTGTTTGTGGCACGGATTGCATCACATTTCTATGGGTGTGTGGCCTATGCAGTGATGTAGGGCCTTCTGCTTTGAAGAATCCAGTAATTGTTTTAATGCTCTGCTTTTGCTGTCTAGAATATGTTAAAAATTAAGAATTTAATTTTGCATTGGACCTTGCCTATCATGTACGTGGTTCTGTCTATAGGCTTACTAGCTTTAAAAAGAAGTTGCAGGACTAGAGTGGAGACATTTGTAATAGATGCCATGCCCTGGGTGACTATCTTCAAGGCTTTGAGATTGAATGAAATGGAGACTCAATAAGAAATTCCCTGAACATGGCCCCAGCACAGGGTCATTTTCAATGGACGTTGGAGGATTATGAGAGACCCTTAGCTGATGTCAGTTGAAAACTCTGCTGTGAGCCTTTTAACTTACCCAATTTAAAAACACACACTCAGCTTGTTGGTGCTGAGAACTTTTTTTTTGTTAAGGATTTTTGATACTTTTCCAGAAATCCCCATATTACCTCTCATTGCATTCATTTCCTGAATGGATGTGTAAAACTTTTTTTTTTCTTTTCTGGCAGGTGGAGCACATTTTTTTGACATCCCTACTAAGTAAGACAATAAAAGGATAGAACTAAGTCATCTACATATTAGCCTAGTGCAGTGGCAACTAACCCATAAGTACATTCGCGAATAGGGTGGTATTGAAATTTGGAGCTGAAACTCATTGCTAGCACCCTTTTGCAGAGAGAGACGACTTTATCAGCTGTTCACGGCTGTGTTCATCGGCAGAAAATAAATGAGTCTGTGCTTAATACAATATTTCCTTGGAGTGAGCTTGCACTGAAGTTTCTAAAATTAGATCTGGGGGAAAAAAATTTGAGCATGTGATGGCTTTGCCTCCTGCTCTGAATTCTAGATGTCTCTCTCAGTGCATTGTACAGGGATTTGGGTGCTAACCTATTGAAGCTATTTATATTTCTATTATCATATCCCATATAATAAAAGGCTAATATGCAAATTGTCCCCTCAACCAGGAGCTCAACTGGGAGTTCGACCAGGGGGTGGGGCCTGCCAGCCAACCGCCTGTGGCCCCTCCCCCTGGCTGGCCCTGCCTCTGATCAGCCCCCCTCCACCCCAATTGGGGCAAGCCAGTTGGACCCACCCGGCATGAATTTGTGCACCAGGCCTCTAGTCTATTTAATAAAAGATCTGTCTCTGTTCTAGCCTTTATAATAAACATTTTAACAGGGACACATGGAGGCAGCACCCATATCGCTGTGGACTTGGGAGCAGAGTTTCTGCAAATACTCTGAAATATTTAGCATGTTGGAATTCCTGAGCCTTGCTTCAGAAATAACTAGAATAATGTTTAGATCTAAATCCTTTTTATGTAGAAGAAGTTATGTTCTTTTTTATAATCCTCAACCGAGAATATATTTTTATTGATGTTGGAGAGGAAGGGAGAGAGAGAGGCAGGGAGAAAAGAGAGAAACATTGATTGTTTACCTCCCATCTACACCCCTACCTAGGATCAAACCCACAACTTAGGCATGTGCCCTGACCAGGAATTGAACCGGCAACCTTTTGGTGTATGGGACAATGCTCCAACCAACTGAGCCACCCATCCAGGGCAGAAGTATTTATGTTCTTGATTCACTGATTTATTGATTCATTGATTCTCCATTTACTACTTATTCTTGGCTCTTGCTTTAGAAATGAATATAAATTAGAAGCCTGCAGGTTTACACTGGACAAAGACTGATGTTGAGGCCACTGGAAGTTGGAATTAAAGAGACATTAAGGAAAAATTTATTCAAAGTTATGGGTTTATTAATATCCACTTGAAATATGCTACCTCTTTAAGGCCTATTTCAAGGTAAGAAGTCATCATGTATTTCAGAACTATCAAGTTTCCTGTAACTGATGGGAGACATACAGTTTGCACATTTGCCATAACATTTGAATTATTAAGACAGTGGGTGTGTAGTATTTGCTCCCTATTGCCAGGTGGTGAATACTCATGAGCCAGCGCCTCTGAGTGCGAGAGCTGGGCTTTTTGTTTAGAAGTCCTCATGACACACTGTGAGGAACCAGGGTGATGCAGGGGTTCCGGAGTTTCAGGGACCCCACCATCTGTGACCCACTGTGGGTCCTTGGCTTCCCACAGGAAAGAATTCAAAGACAAACCAGCATAAAGTTTAAAGTGAAAGAGAGTTTGTTAGTGAAGCAATGAGGCAGATAGTGCCTACTCCTCACACAGCAACCCTTCCTTAGAGCAATTTAATTCTTTTATTGAGGCTCATTTAATGGAGGAGTGGGGCATTCAATAAGGGGTAGGAATATTCAGGAGTTTTCCAGAAAGAGGTGGGGACTTTTTGGAAGACCCCTGTCAACCATGTTGCATCCTTATATGGGCTTTCCATTTCTGATCCTGGCGTTGTAGGATATGTTATTTAGTATGCTAATGTATTACAACAAGTGAATAATGAGGCTGGCCTTACCGTGGCGTGGAATTAGTCACCGTGTTGGATCAAGTTGGTCTGCTGCCTGTTTTAAGTTATAAATCATGGTGTTTGACCTTACTATCTCTATGATAGTTATCATAGCCCTTATTAGTTATAGCTGTTTCACCACATACCCTACTTCAAGATCTCAATAATTTTACCACAAAGTGATTCTTTATCTTACCACTTCTGCATGAGATCATTGTATTTAATTATACATTCTTTAAAATATGTTTTTATTGATTTCAGAGAAAGGAAGGAAAATGGAGAGGAAGAGATATAAACATCAATGATGAGAGAGAATCATTGATCAGCTGCTTTCTGCATATCCCTACTGGGGATTGAGCCTGAAACCTGGGCATGTGCCCTGGAATTGAACTGAGACCTCTTGGTTCATGGGTCGACACTTAACCACTGAGCAATACTGGCTGGGCTATACATTTTTTTAGAGTTTGAGGTCAGTGAGGGCAAATTAGAACAACTGCTCATTTCAGTTAATTTTAAATATAAGTTAACAAACAGCTCTAAAATAAAGCAAGTTAGAATTTTCTTCTTAATTTAGAGTTTTATTAATGTAAGGTATAATGCTGTTCTTCTAGGAAAGCAATTTATTTATAATTTTTATAGTCTCATTTTAAAAAGTGATTAAAATGATAAAGGAAGGTAATATGGAAATACTTGGGAAGTAATTGTTAAACAAAAGCAGTGTTTTTGTAGATATACACGAAAAATCTCTTCTTCTTTTTAATAAAATTATTCAGCAAAGTGCCAGATACCTGTTTGTTTTTCTTTGTCCCCTCTTTAGTTCTCTGTGACAAAATTCTAGATCCCGGAGGAACATTTTGTCATTTGACTTAATCTTTTTTCTAGAATAGATGCTGCCTAGAGCTGGGATTTCCAATGAGTGGTCAAGGTTAGCCCAGAGAGTTATAAAAAGTGAATGCTCCATAGAATCAAAATAAGAAAAAACAAAGCAACCCACAATCCCAGTGGTCAGAGATGAGCACTGTTAATACAATGGTTATGTTCTTCTGGAACCTTTTCTATGAATGTAGATGAATTACTGTTGGTCTATCTATTCATTTCTTTCGTTCATTGATCTTTCTTCATGCTCCCCCAATATATATGTGTCCATAAGGTTATTTTTCTACTTTTAAGACATTTGCTGTTTTCATGAACTCTGCTGTTCCCTCCCTCGGAGAAAGGATTTGCGAGAGGGTTGCCCCCAGATCTTCCCCTCACCCCTTCTTTACTCTCCCTGGGGTGTTTGCCTATGAAGGTGAGCCTGCTTGGGAACTGCCAGTCCCTCACATTCATATCTACAAATCTGCCTCAGAACTTTGGGAGACAGAAACGTAGCTCCTACTTCAAAAGGTTGGAATCCCAGACATGGCCCTCTCAAGGAAAAGAGTTGTTTACCTGATTGTGAACAATTTCTAGAGGAGAGTCCATCACCAGCCTTGTGTGTAGTGGCTGTTATTCTTTCTGTCCAGGCAATTTTGCATCTGGTTCTGCCTGTGAATTGCAGTGCTCCACGGTGCTCGCCAGCACCCCAAGAATAAAAGCTTTTGATGGGATTGCAGTCCTTTGTAGCTCTCTATGATTGCTTGTCTGCCTCTGTGGCTTCTAGTAAGTAGCTCTTTCCCTCACTTGAGTAAGAAGTTTCCCCTTCTGGTACTTCAAGTTTCTATTCTTTAAAAATAAAATAAAATAAGGTTGGTCCTATTCCTCTACTACCGAGAAAGGAAGAGAGAGAGAGAGAGAGAGAGAGAGAGAGAGAGAGAGAGAGAGAGAATTCCACTTAGTGTTTTAATTTTTAAAATTTTAGAACCCTTCAGTTTCCTCAAGCCCATATGTCTACACTCTCTACTATGCCATTAGCTTTTGACATTTTTAAAAAATATATATATTTTTATTGATTTTTTACAGAGAGGAAGGGAGACGGATAGAGAGTTAGAAACATCAATGAGAGACAAACATCGATCAGCTGCCTCCTGCACACCCCCTACTGGGGATGTGCCCGCAACCAAGGTACATGCCCTTGACCGGAATTGAACCTGGGACCCTCCAGTCCGCAGGCCAACGCTCTATCCACTGAGCTAAACCGGTTAGGGCAGCTTTTGACATTTTTATGAAAAAATTTGGGAACCCCCAAAATCATTAGAACTCAAAGAATTGTCAACATACTTGTATACAAACGCTAACCAATCTCAACCAACTTCAAATGAGCAGGACTAACACTTGAATTTAAAGAAAAGCTATTTCAACTATTTGCCAAAGCATAGATCTATGAGTCATTTTATTTACCATCTTCACAGACACTGTATTCTTAAAGTCATTCACCTACTGGAAGTATTTTCGAAAAATTTATTTCTCCATGGGAAGTTATGAAAAATTTAGATGGCACATTTTAACTACTGAATATTAATGCAACCTTTCCTAACTACTAATAAAAGAATCAAATCCCTATTTGTGAATAAATTAGAAAGTTAGACCAGACTGTTTCACACGCATCAGTAGTTTTCCACTGTGGCATTCATGTTCACTTTAGGATTTGGACAGAATTGTGATGGGACTGATAAAAATAGAACTATACACTTTGTAAATGCGCATGAGTGTGCCCATTTTTGGCTTCATGAGAATTGATTACAGTGTTTGCATTTGAGATGATTGAGTTCAGAGTCCTCAATTCCATGTGTAACATACACCATTATGGGGTATTATTCCCCATCAAAAGTTTTAATTAAGCTGGTGGTAAAATTCAGTTGACTACCTTTACTTATCTATAACTTGTCATATGTCATAAATTGGGTGTCCCTGCAAGTGGATTGGAATTATGGTGATTCCATAAAGACTAGCAGTTTAGGAAATAGGGAATCAGTATTATCAGTATTTTTTTTGTTTTTTGTTTTTCCTCACCAGAGGATATTTTTCCTTTTTTTTTTTTTTTTTTTTTTTGTGTGTGTGTGTGTGTGTGTATGTGTGTGTATTTTTAGAGAGAGAGTGGAATGGAAGGGGAGAGAGAGAGAGAGGAGAGAGAGAGAGAGAGAGAGAGAGAGAGAGAGAGAGAAAGTATTGTTGTGAGAGAGATACATCGATTGGTTGTCCCCTGCACTTGCCCTGACCAAGGCCAGGGATCAAGCCTGAACCAAAGTATGTGCCCTTGACCAGAATTGGACCCAAGACCCTTCAGTCTGCGGGCCGATGCTCTATCCATTGAGTCAAACTGGCTAGGGTGGGAATCAGTATTTTAGTCGCATGTCCATTAAAAATAAAGTTGGGCCATTGTCTGTGAGCCTCAAGGTGTTTTGGATGTTTGAGTGTATATGAGTGTGTGTGTGTCTGTGTATTTGTGTGTATGTTTATAAATAATGATACAAGGTAAGAGGTTTAGCATAGCTGAGACACTGGGTGTGTTATGAGCAGTGGTGGGAGATAGCAGTGGACAAGTAGGTCAGATCATGAGGGACATTGTATGTCATGCTAAAGAAACTGGAATTTATTTTTTAGGTACCAGGGAAATACTTATTTTTAAAACTTTTTAATTAGAGATAACTTTAGACTTACATAAGAGTTGCAAAAATAGTACGAAGTCCTATATGCTGTTTACCCAGCTTCCTGTAATATCAATAACTTACATATTTATAAAAACTAGAAAATTCACATTGGTATAATACTAACAACTAAATTATAGACTTTTTTTTTCAGATTTTCCCCACTTTTCCTAATAATTGTTTTTCTGTTCCAAGATGTAATCCAGAATACCACATTGCATTTAGTTGTAATAAGTCTTTAGCATTCTCTAATCTGTGGCAGTTTGTCAGCCTTTCTTTATTTTTCCCAACCTCCACATATTTGAAAAGTTATGGTCAAGTATTTTGTAGAATGTGTCTTAACTTAGGTTTTCTTGAAGTTTCCTTATGATTAGATTGGCAAGAATATTACAGAAGTGATTTGCCCTTCTCAGTGGATCATATCAGGTGGTACTTATGGTTGAAATGCTTATTATTGGTGATGTTAACTTCATTTACTTGTCTAAGGTGGTGCATGCCAGGCTTATCCACTGTAAAGTTATTTTTTGTATGTGATTACTAATTATTTGAGGGGGCATTCTTTGACATCATATAAAAATATCCTGTTTCCCCTTAATTTTTGTCACCTAATTTTAGCATTTACCCATGGATTTACCTAAGCCATTAATACTATAGTGTTCCAATGGTGATTTTTGTTATTTCCATCATTCTTTCTATATTTCTCAATTGGAGTTCTTCTGTAAGGAAGAATCACTTAGCTATTTTGAGGAATGACAGGATCACTGTGATGCTAATAGATGCATGAGACATTGGAAGGAAGTAAGACTGGAGGCAGAGACACTACAAGTTAGGAGACTATTGAAATAATTTAGGAGTGATGTCAAGGGCCTGAACTTAGGCCAGGGCAATGTAAAGAGGTAATTAATATGAGAAATATTTAAGATGTAGAATCAAGAAAACATGGTGACTTATTAGATGTGAGCAAAGAAGGAAGGCATAAAGTATGGCAGCTGGTTTCTGTCTTAGAGAGAAGTAATATTAGAGGAGTAATGGTTTGGAAGAAGAGAGCTAAGACAAATTCAGCAATGGACATGCAAAGTTGAGTTACTCCCATGGAACACCCATGGAGGATTGTCTCAGAAGTTAGGCATACAAAAGGCTGGAGCTTAGAGGAGAGGTCTGGAATAGAGATATAGATCCTGTAAGTCACCAGTAGGTAGGTGGGAGAAAGATCACAGAAATGTATGAAGTTGTCCAGGAAAATATATAGAGATGGAGAAGTCATAGCAAGTTAAGGAATACCAACATAAAGGCAGAAAGGGGAAAAGAAACTCATGCAGAGAGTATGAAAATGTGCACCTAGAACAGCAGGAGGAAAACCAACATAGTGGGAAAATGCAAGCCACACGAGAAAAAGTCTTATGGAGCAGGGAATGTTCACAGCATCCAGGTTACAGAAAAGTCAAGTAAGAAAAAGACAAAAATAGATGCAACTACTAATTTGTGACCTTAATCAGAGCAATTTCAACGTAGTGGTGAGGGCAGACCCCATAGATTCTTACTGGAAGTGAAGAAGGAGAGGCTATGCATATAAACAACGCTTTCAGTGGCTTTGAGGGAAAGAGATAGGATGGTAGGGTGGGAGGGGCATTCAATGTAGGAAATTATTATTATATATGATTATTTTCATAATCATACTCTATGGCTATAAGTATATTTATTCTTTATATATTAGTATGGGTAATTCCCCTGCTTAAAATACATACACACACAAACACAAAATGTTATCTTACGGTATCCTCTCTAATAAAATGGTAATATGCAAATTAACCATCACTCCGCTACATAAGCCATGCCCCACCAGCCAAGCCACACCCACCAGCCAATCAGGGCGACTATGCAAATTAACCCCCATCCAAGATGGCTACAGCCACAGAGAGCAAGGTTACCCAGGCAACAGAGCAAGCCAAGCTTTCCATAGCCGTTGCAGGCCTAAGCCTCCACTCAAGCTACAAAGTTTCAATTATAGAAGGTAAACAAATTCAAACAAATGGCGGCAGAATGGAGCTTGAGAGAGCAGGCCAGGGTTGCCGGTGGCAACAGGGGAAGCAAAACTTTCCACATACCCTGGCCGGGCCCACTCGCTTAAGGCTACAAAGTTTCAATTGTAGAAGGTGAATTAACTGCCACAAAAATGGCTGCCGCCCCGGAGGGAACAGCAGGCTTGGCTCCGCTCCAGGCTACAAAGTTTCAATTGTAGAAGGAAAATAAATTCCAGATACCAGGCCTCTGCTTGGGTTGCCAGGGGGCGTGGCCGGCCTGCAAACCACCACAGACCCCTCGCTCAGGCCGCCCCACGCCCCAAGGGAACCCCACCCTTATCTGTGACACCCTTCAGGGCAAACCAGCTGGTCCCCACCTGTGCACCAGGCCTCTATCCTATCTAATAAAAGTAATATACAGATTGATCATCACTGCAACACACAATATGTCTGCCCCCATGTGGTCAAAGATCCTGCCCCCATGTGGACACAAGATGGCCAGCAGGGGAGGGCAATTGGGAGGCACCCAGCCTGCAAGGGAGGGCAGTTGAGAGGGACCAGGCTTGCAAGGGAGGGCAGTTGGAGGTGATCAACCCTGCAGGAGAGGGCAGTTAGGAGTGACTAGGCTGGCAGAGGAGGGAAGTTGGGGGCAATCGGGCTGGCAGGGGAGCAGTTAAGCATCAACCAGGCTGGCAGCGGAGTGGTTAGGGGGTGATCAGGCTGGCAGGCAGAAGCGGTTAGGGGCAATCAGGAAGGCAGGCAGGCAAGCAGTTGGGAGCCAGCAGTCCTGGATTGTGAGAGGGATGTCCAACTGCCCGTTTAGGCCCGATCCCACCAGGATCGGGCCTAAACGGGCAGTCGGACATCCCTGCAGGAGTCCCAGATTGGAGAGGGTGCAGGCTGGGCTGAGGGACAACCCCCTGCCGTGCACGAATTTCGTGCACCGGGCTTCTAGTTCTAGATAATTCATCATTCCACTGTCAGTGAATGTGCTTCACCTGGTTGGTACAGAATTACCTACAAACATTTAATTATACCTCAATTCAACACGTTTGGGTTGAGTATTTGGCCAAGGTCTCAGTGCTTTGATTGGCCGGGATTCTGAAGGCCACCCCAAGTCCCCAGCCTTCATCATCAGATGAACAGAGAGCAAGTAAAAGGAGAGGGGATAGCTCAGCTTCAATCTATTTTATGATAAAAAAATTCAAAACATATGCCCTGCTCACAGAGGAGCAAGTGTGTTATTTAAGTATAACATTACTTTTACATAGAAGTCAAAATTTCCTCAGTAAACTAAACTACTTTCTTTATCTGGAAAGAAAAATATTTCCCTCTAGAACCTCCTTCAAGCATGAGAAATTAAGCCTGAAATATAAATTATTTGAGTGAAAAGTGCAAGATATTCTGGAAGCTGAATTTGCCTTGTAATTATTTATATTTATAAGGAAATTATTTTCATTATAAATCAGTGTAATAATATTACAGAAATTAAAAAAAAGAAAAAAAAGAAAACACAGTAAAGAGAACCACCACTAATCTCATTAACATAGTTACTACCCTTTTGAGTATTTGCTTATTTCTTTTTATATGCACTCATATTTTTATGTAATTGCAATCATACAGAATATATAGTAATATCTCTGGCTTTTTCACTTGACTCATAAGTATTACTCTAAGTTGCTATGTAGTTTTTATAATTTTTCTTTTTTTAAATTTATCTATTTAATTATTTTTAAGAAAGAGAGAAAGGGAGAGAGAAAGAGAGAGAGAAATGTGGATTTGCTGTTCCACTTAGTTGTGCATTCATTGGTTGCTTCTTGTATGTGCCTTGACAAGAGATTGAACCTACAATCTTGGTGTATCAGGACACTGTTCTAACCAAATGAGCAACACAGCCAGGGCTATGATTTTTCTTTTTAATGACTGCAGAATATTCCATAGAGTGAATGTGCCATAAGTTAATTAAGCATTCCTCTACTGTAGGACCATTAGTTTGTTTCCAATTTATCACTATCATAAATAAGTCTCTATTAAAAATGTATGCTATGGTTTCATTCCTATACTAGTGTCCCAGTGCATGGATTCATGCACATTGAAAGGAAATTAATTAGAAGAAATATTTTAATATCAATATTCACCCTTTCTCTATAATAGAAGTGTCAACCAAATTCATGATCAACACACATGTGTGTGACTGGTGCCAGCAAGAGCTTTATATGTATCACACATATGCAAGTCAAAGTTTATTTTTAAATTGCCAGTGTGTGTCATATGTACTGGCCGGCCAGTCGGTCAGACGGTAGGATGGACGGTTGGTTGGTCACTTAGCCTTTTATATATATAGATTTTGTATTATTTGTTACATTTTTAAAAGTGAAATTACTGAGTCAGAAGGGATGATGAACATTTAAGCTCTTCATATAGAGTTTCATATTGCCTTTTAAAAGAATTTACTGATTACGATGTAAGCAACTAAGGTTTGCCAAGTGGGTGGGGGATCCAAGAGGACAGAGCAGGGTCAAGTGGATGGGTCTTCCCCTGTGGAAAAAAGGTGGAAGGGCACTGCAAGTTCTATCGAGGGATTTGCTGATGATAAAGTCTAGTGAAACTAAAATTCTGCTGTGAACTTCAAGCTAGAGATGGAATTCCAAGTAGGAAGTAAAAAAAAAAAAAAAAAAAGACCAAAAGTCTGATAGACACTGAAAGGGTTGAAGAAGCAGTGGGGTGGGAGAAGCCAAAAGCGGTGTAAAGTACAAGGGAATCTGAGACCATAGGCATGAAGCCTGTTCTGGTTATAGGCTATACATGTGAGGAACAGACACATTTGGAAGGTTTCAGACACACAAAATGAAACTGGACTTGGCAATAATCATAACTTATTTACTAGTAGTTTTTACTCTCTGGTTGATACTGTCTTAAGTTTCTCATGAACTTCGCCATCTAATCATCATCACAACATTAACAGGTGCTATTGCTTTTTTTATTTTTTAAGCCTCACTCAAGATTATGTTTACTGATTTTAGAGAGAGAGGAAGGAAGAGAAATATTGAACCCGCAACCTTTTTGGTGCATGGGATGACACTCCAACCAACTGAACCACCTAGCTGGGGCTAACAAGTGCTATTATTGCTCCCATTTTCAGGTAAGAATGCCAAGGCTTAGAGATGAGCAGACAATTGACTCCTAGGATGACACAGTGGTCAGCTGTGTCAGGTGATCTGCTGTGTCAGGTGATCTGATGCTTTTCACATTGCCCTACCATGCTCTCCATTCTCCTGGAGTCTCTACTTTTTGTGAACATAGCCTGGGTACCTCATTCTGCATTTAATTTATATTTCTCTGGTTTCTAGTCATGTTTAATATTTGAATAAGACACTTTTAATATAAGAATTGTGAAGTGAATAATAGGGTTGTTTATATACTTGATAAATGTACTCACAGACATGGAGGTGAACATTTTCTAAATTAGTATTGAGTCAGCACAGAACTAAGTGAAGGCATTCAAATTTTAGATTCAATAATGCTTGCTTGAGGCTGAGCTTCCTAGATTATGGCTATTATTTATTGTAAATATTCCATGTTTAGAAATAAAACGTACACAGTTATGGTTTATTATTCCAGTGTGCTGGCCACATTGTACATTAAACAGTTCTCTTCAAACATAACCATTCTATATTTTAAAAGCTTAATATGCTAAGTGTCTGGTCGACTGGTCGGCTCTTCAACCAATCAAAGCATAAAATGCTAATGATATGCTAAGGCCACTCAACTGCTCACTATGACATGCACTGAACACCAGAGGGCAGACGTTCTGACTGGTAGATTAGCTTGCTGCTGGGTTCCAGCAGATCGAGACTGAGCAAGACGGGCCAGACACACCCTGGAGCCCTCCTGTGGTCCCTCCCTGGCTGGCCAATCTCCCGTGTCCCTCCCCAGCCCTGATCATGCACGGGTGAGGTCCCTTGGCCTGGCCAACGCCCTTTTGCAATCTGGGACCCCTTAGGGGATGTCAGAGAGCTGGTTTTGGCCTGATCCTGTAGGCCAGGCCGAGGGATCCCACTGGTGCATGAATTCGTTCACCGGGCCTCTAGTTATAGATAAGAAAATATTGTCCTTATAGTAGAGTGAGCTGAAGATGCAACCAGGCCCCACTATGTGAAGGCTGTGGATATCTTGTGCAGAAATACCACACCCAAGCACTTAAGTCTCCATGTTCATAGTCATGCTTTCCAACAAAAGTTTTGAGGAAGATGATTCAGTGGCATAGGTAGTCTTTGGTTTTGAAATGCCATATGAATTTATTTTTTCTATCAAGTACTATCCTTTATGAATCTACTAGTGGCCCGGTGCATGAAATTCATGCACAGGGGAGGGGGTGTTCCTCAGCCCAACCTGCACCCTCTCCAATCTGGGACCCCTCAAAGGATGTCCTACTGCCGGTTTACAGGGATCGGGCCTAAACTGGCAGTCGGACATCCCTCTTGCAATCTGGGACTGCTGGCTCCAACTGCTCACCTGCCTGCCTGCCTGCCTGATTGCCCCTAACCACTCTGCCTGCCGGCCTGCTCACCCCCAACTGTCCCCCGTGCCAGTGTGCTCGCCCCCAACTGTCCCCCCTGCTGGCCTGCTCGCCCCATCTTCCCTCCCAACTGTCCTGCTTGCCCCCAACTGTCCCCCCTGCTGGTCTGCTTACCCCAACAGCCCCGCACCCCACCAGCCTGATCACCCACAACTGTCCTCCCCTCTTGGCCTCTAACCACTTCTACCTTGGCCCCGCCACCATGGCTTTGTCCAGAAGAATGTCCGGAAGGTCTCTTGGAAGGTCTCCAGTCTAATTAGCATTACCCTTTTATTAGTATAGATTGTGTTTAGATTAACATTAAAAGAACTTCCAAATCAGCTTTTGCATGTGAATAGTTTGGAAGCTGTCCCTCCTATTCTTACAACAAGAAAAAGCCAGACAAATTGAAAACCAATGACTTTCCTTGGACTTATTGCTGAAATGAAGATGCTGAGAAAAAGATCACCCTAAAATCTGGAGACGGGTGCATCCAGAGAGACACAGCTGAGAGCTGTTTACCTGGAGGGGCAGTTGCTGGAGCCATAAATTGGTAAGAATATTTTGCTGGTAATTTTGGAAAATTGCTTGATGTGGACTAGCATGACAGTGAGGAGCTCTTAGGGATTGCAGTTTTAGGCATCCCTTACAATTTCATGGTTTGTAGCTCCAAGAACCTTACCAGGTTCTCATGGAGGATATCTGAGAAAGGTCTTGCAGTGCTGGCAGGGGACTATTGTGAAATATACCCACAATCTTCTTCATAACAAATACCTCCTCTCCAGAGATACAGATTTTGCAGGGCCTATCACACCTGGGAGGAACATATTTCCCCCACTCCAGTCTCCTCCAGCCTTCCTGTTTCACCTAAAACATAGTGAATGGAAGTCAGGACTTCAAGGGAGTAGCCTGGAAATGCTGCAGCCAGGTAAGGTGGGATGGGAAAAAGCTATATTGTTGGAGAAATACTTGTGAAGGTCATAGCACTGAGTCATAGGCCCACTGAGATACTGAGATTTAATCAGAATATTATAGAACAACCTCCACCCTCCGACTTCACAACTACACCAAGAGGGTTTCAGTATGATAATAGTGATTACTGCTGAGAGAGCTGCAAGACACACACTTTCTCTGTGGAGGAGTACTTAGGGAAGCCTAAACTCAAGAGGGGAGACCAAAACAAGGGAGATGCCTCAGGCATCTAGAGCTACAGAAAACATTCAGTATAACCCGACTCCTACCAGTGAACATAAATCTCCACACAAAAGGTCTATGTATCTTAGTTTTTATTGCCAGCATGTCTATCTTTCAACATAAAATTACAAGCCAAACTAAAACGAAAAACAAAACACACTTTGAAGAGAAATACCATCCTTAGAACCAGACTCAAATATGACACAGATTTTGGAATTATCAGACAGGGAATTGAAAATAGCTGTGATTAATATGGTAAGGGCTCTAATATAAAAGGTAGACAACATGGAAGAACAGGTGAGTAATGTAAGCAGAGAATATGAAACTCTAAGAAAGAATCCAAAGGCAATGCTAGAAAACAAAAGCACTGTAATGGAGAGGAAGAATGCCTTGATGGGCTCATCAGCAGACTAGGATCTGCCAGAGAGAGTAGTGAGCTTAAACACAGGTGTTGTTCCCCCACCCCCTAAATTGAAATGTGAAGAGAAGAGAGCATGAGGAAAAACAAACAAAACAGAATAGAACACCCAAGAACTGAGGGACGATATCAAGAGACATAGCATATGCATATAATTGGAACAGAAGGAGAAGAAAGAGTGAATGGAACAGAAAAAATATTTGAGTAATGGATGAGAACGTTTCATTTAAAAAAAAAAATGACAGACTACACATCACAGATCCAGGAAGCTCAGAGAACACCAAACAGTTTAAATGACCAAACAAACAAACAAACAAACAAGAACCAGCTCTCACCCAGCCATATTATTTTCAAACTGTAAATAAGGAAAGACAGAGAGAAAATCTTTAAAGAAACTGGTGGTGTGACTGCACAAAAACCTTGTTTTCTTTAAGCTGGCCTTTTCTTTTGATCTCCCTCCGCCCTTTTGATTTAAGCTGGTCCTACCCAGCACCGTGATTCACCCTATCCCGCACCCTTGCTTAATCATTAAGTCCTCAGGATAACAAAGCTCTGGTCAGCATCCAGTAGTTGTAGGAACATGGTCTTGGATCTATTGAAAACAGAGACAGAGTTTTCAATCAAGCTAAAGTTGTATTTTAGCTCTAGACCCTGGAAAGTAGAATGATCCCATCGAGCGAATTCTTTCAAACCAGACAGAACAACTCCATGACTGAAATCAGGACCAGATGCAATGACCGATTGCCTCCTACCGTAGTATCAACCAATCAGTATAGACTAACTTCTTTAGTCACCATGATTAATGATTTGTTTCCCTGTATAATCCATCCCATGGAAGCTATTGGGGAGCTAGGTCTTTGGGCATTAGCTGTAACTCTGGGCATGGCGCCATCTCCTTAAATAATTTATCCTTACTTTCTTGGCTACAAACTCCTGTTTGTGTCTCAGGGGCTTTGGTGAGTGTAGGCAAATAGAACCCTTCAGTCCAGGAACAGTGGGTGGGCAGTGGTGGTGGGAAATCACCTACTTACAGAGAAACGAGGATAAGAATTATATTGGATTTCTAATCAGAAACGAAGCAAACAAGAATAGAGTGGAATGAAATATTTAAGGTGTTGATCAAAAATCTATAATTCTCTTTTCTAAAATATTTTTTATTGATTTTTCAGAGAGAGAGAGGGAGGGAGAGGGAGAAAGACAAACATTGATGGGAAAGTGAAACATTGATCAAGCTCACAACCCTGGCATGTGCCCTGACCAGGAATCAAACTGGCAACCTTTTGGTGCATGGGACGACGCCCAACCAACTGAGCCACACCAGGGTTCTAATCTAGAATGCTATAACCAGTAAAATATTCTTTCAAAAGTGGAGGAGAAATAAAGACTCTCAGAACAATAAAAATTGAGGAAACTCATCACCATCAAGCTGGCCCTGTAAGAAATGTTAAAAAAAATTCTTCAGGCAGAAGGAAATGATATAGGTCAGAAAGTTGGATCTACATAAAGAAAGAAAGAGCATTTGCAAAGGAATAAATGAAGATAAAATAAAATAATTTATTTTCTTCTTTTTAATTTGTCTAAAAGATAACTGTTGAGGCAATGATAGTGCCAACATGTCGAGTGGGTAGTTGAAATGAGTGACAGCATTGTCTCAAGGGGCCAGAGAGGGAAATTGGAAATACTTTGTTATCAGATACAAAGAGGCATGGTGTTATTTGAGAGTAGATGTAGAATAGTTAAATATGTTTATTGTATACTTTAGGGCAACCAAAAAATTTTAAAAAGAAGCATAATTGATACTCAGGAGAGAAAATAAAATTGAATCACACGAAATTCCAATTAACACCACAGAAAGCAGGAAAAGAAGGACACAAAAGAAACAAAGAACAAATGCAACCAATAGGTTGACAGTCACAAATATAGTAGATATTAATACAAATAATCACGTTATTTATTTTACTTTTTGATGTTATCAATCCACTTTATTGATTATGTCCTTAGTGAGGTGGTGGGAGGAAGGGCCACATCCTCCCACTGCAGACCCTTTGATCATCTTGACAGCTTCTGCTCTCCCTGGTCCCCTCAGCTCTGCCCTGGTTTCCCTCCTGAGCAGGGGAATGTTCTGCTGCCCTATGTGCCCTGAAACTAACACCCTGGAAATCCTCAGGGAGTTCCTCAGCTTCCCACAAGGCACAGCCAGGGACAGAGAGGTGAGGATCACGACAAGCAGGGTGAGCTAGAGCAGGGGTAGGACAGACCAAAGTCCTTTAGTGCAGAGGCAGGAACCACACTGTGGAGGGAAAATAGAGGACCCAGGGCAGTAGTCCAGGCCCCCCAGAGGACCCTGACTGTAGGACAAAAGGTGAGTGGGAACGAGTGGGAGCCCACCACACCAGCTCCAGGCCCCTCGCCTGCCTCAGCCACTGAGAAAAGACGCTTGGAGGCCTTGTTCATTTCCTCCAAGAAGATGAAGGCGAGGACGTTGTGGGGGCCCAAGTTGGCACAGTGCAGTGTAAAGCCCATCCACAGGCCGAGGAAGCCCTCTAGTGAAGACCTTTACCAGCACATCCAGCATGCTTCTGTATTCCGGCTTCCCGTCAATCATTCACATGTTCTAGATCTTGACAATGTCCATGGGCATGGGGGCAGCAGTAGTGACCAGGCCACTGATCAATCTGGCACAGAAGTGGCACAGGATGTTGTCAGAGAAGTAGCCCAAGTCCAGTCAGAACTGCCTGGATTGGGAGTAAGAGGTGAGCTGGGCAGCATTGACGATGGCAGCCCAAGCCATGGTAGGGATGCAGCCCCTCCATAATGTGGGGATCCCCCTCTTCCAGGGTGATTCAGGTCAGGGCATTAAACATGCTTTTGTAGCCAGGGCTCTGGTCAGCTGGAAGCCGGCCACTGGCGGTCATGCAGATAAGAGTTACCTTGGTGGTGTTCCCACCAGTTGCACCTGCAGTCATGCCAGTCGGGGCCTTCAGCAGAAAGCCAGCCGGTGCACCATCAGCCCCAGTACAGATGCCAAGGCTGTGGTGGTGGGAGTGGCCTGGTGCAGGAGGCCAGCTGACAGCCGGTGTAAATGCCCCTGAGCCCTCCGCCTTCAGGATGCTGGTGAGACCATGGGAGCTGGTTTTGTACTCTCCCGTCTTGGCTCCCCGCTCAGCTGCATCTGGTTCTTCACGAAGTCCAGGGGTTGCACAAAAATTGTAGCTCCCATCCTGCCAGGCCCCAAACAGGAACTTGACAGACTTAGGGGAGGTATGGGATTTTCATCCATCCTCTCCCCTGGGACTTGCAGTTGCTGCCATCACTACTTGATGGCTCTTGACACCCCCAAATAATCACTTTAAATTTAGATGGTCTCAATACATCAATCAAAAGACAGAGATGGCGAGTATATTAAAAAAAAAAAAAAGACCCAATTGTGTGTTGTCAACAAATAATCCACTTTAAATGCAAAGACTCAACTTAAAGATGGAAAGATGGAGACTTATGTTGAAAGACGCTTGTGAACGTGTTTGCAGGTGTGGGGGGTAGTACACATGTTAGGAGGTCTGGACTCTCTAAAAGTCTTGTCAGGGGTGGGTATGCGCAGGCACCAAAGGGTAATGTATGCTCACACAGCTGTCTTCCCTTTCAGCAGGAGGCTTCCCAGTGTTGCTAAAGCAGAGGCTGCGCAGGTGTGGGCCCTGGGCCAGCAGCATCAGCATCGCCTGGGAACTTGTTAGAGATGCGGATTCTCGGGCTCCAACCTGGACCTACTAAAACAGAAGCTCTGGAGGTAGGTCCCGCTGTCTGCATTCAATAAGCCTTCCAGGTGTTTCTGACGCACACTCAGGTCTGAGAACCTCTGGTGTGTAGAGGATGCTTATATGAGTTTGGTCTGGATCACATTCTGGGTATTTTAAAGACTAGGTACTCATTCTCAGACCTATGTACGGCTGACTGTATAGGGATACATTTATTTCTCTAGTCCAACTACCTCCTAGGGGGCCTGAGTGTGTCGCTGTAAATCTATTAAGCCTCACTTGGCAGGGTATCACCTAGGGACTCACGTAGGATGCAGGATCTTTGGCCCCATCCCTGATTTACTGAGTCAGAATCTGCATTTTAACATGATCTCCTGGGGATGTTTAGTGAAAACTAATTGAGCAACTGGGTAAAGAAAGTACTCATTAAGGCGAACAAGCATTTAAAATTGAGTACAATAAATAAAAATCCCTATTTTGTTTTTTATCAAGTAGGTCCTAGACTGGGGCAGGACCACCTGGTCAGTTCTGGAGGGTGCCTTGTGGGAAAGAAAGCCACCTACAGGGAGAAGGAATCATGGAGAAGTCTTCAACTATCCAGAGCCAATGGGAAGTGGTTGTAGGACTTAGAACTGTTTGCAATTCCAGTTTGTTCCAAGTCCTTACTCTTTGGATTTCACAGATGTCAGAGTCCCTTAGAGAGCAGGTGTGCGGTACATAAAATCTGACAGCGCTGTGTCTCTAAGACACTAGGGATGAGCGAACCAGCTTTGACGCTCCTGAAACAGAGCATAAGACAAAGGGAGAGGGACCACTGTGCAGTGTTGACATCCTGGGTCCCAGGAGTTCCGCTGCAGTGTGAGAGGATGCCTGGCAGGCTATAACAGCAGCACTCACATGGAGCAGAAGTGTTCGTAAATATACCCGGGACTCCATGAAAAACTCAGTGTCCTGTCGGGCATAGCCCAGTGGGAAATGAGTTATTTCTGCTAACGTCACCCTATTAACTCCCATAGGCTGTGAAGGGCTGGGCAAAGTCCGATTACTTTTCAAGAATACTTTCGTGTCCTCTCTGATTCTGATCATTCCTTCAACTAGCCCTTTGATTAGCCTGCGGGAACATCCAGAACTCCTATGAGAGAAAACCTAGGCAGCAATATTATGTAGGATAGCTTTCTTTGCTCTGTGATTTGGTCTGTTTCTCTGTTTGATTTTCTTTATCTGTGGGGATATGAATTTCATTAATATCTCCTTGTAATGGATAATGTGGGCCGGCATATTTGTTAAGTTCTTTGTGCCATCGAGGTTTTATCCTCCTAGAACAATAGACTTTGAAATTAGTTGAGCTTTGAACTACCCAGGTTCTCAGCTTTTATCTCATACTTTACATGTTTCCCCTAAGAACACTGTATTTGCTTTCTATGGCTTTGGTGGTGTGCTTTATTTCCTCTATGGAAAGACCCAGGTAAAGTTTAAATTACAGTTAATTGATAGAGGCCAAGGAAGAAGATAGAAAATTTAATTAGTTTCCCTGCGAAGTAATGTGTGTTAATCTGACTTTCCACACTAGAGACTAACATATCTTAACTTAAGGTGCACACGAAGTGTTCTGTTTAAATATACAGAGTGGGAGTCATTCTCCCAGCTTAGTTCCTGTCTAGACAGAGAAGAGAATCAAATCCCTTTTAAATTATAAAATGGTTCTGTGATTAGAGACATGGCTGTCTCCCAAGGCACTCACAAAACTTTCATTGATAGTTCCCACCTGTTAACACTGCATTGGGTAGGAGGCCTGGAGCAGCTGCTGTTGGTGTCCCAGGCTACATGCCCTCAGCTCACCTCTGCTTCCAGCTGCAGCGTGGTGGGAGCTCTCCTGCAGACCCCCTCTCGCCTCCGATGCTCATGGGTCTCAGCTTTGGCCTCAGGGATTTCTCCAGCATGCAAGGTGCTTGCGTAAGTACCCGTTGTTGGGCCTGCTGCTTTCCCTGTCTCTCCTTCTCTCTCTGGCTTCCTGGAATCGCTTCCCACATAAACTACTTGAGCCCATGTCTTTGTCTTAGTTCCTGCTTTTGGGGAACTCAAAATAAGAAGAGCTAATGAATTTGGAGGGTTCTGTAGGCTGATCTTTAGCATAAGCTTACAGTTGACTAGCATATTTGTCCATGACTATTCATTCAACAATAGCTTTGAGAGCCTGTGGTGTGCTAGGCCAGGGTTTCGGCTATTGAACAAACGGAATATGCCTGAGTGATCATTCCACATGCTTCTTTAAACCCCACAACAGCCATGTGACTTAGATGTTATTTGTAGCCCCATTTACAGTGATAGAGGATTCTCACTTCTTTGGAGGATATAAACATAAGACAGTTTAATCTTTCTAAATACTGTTAAATTTTCTCCGTGGATAGGTGTGGCCCCAGATTTCTTCTCAGTTTTATACATTTTCAGCCACTTACCATTAGACAAATTCATTCCAGTTTTATGACTCCCATGCATTTTAAAACGTCAGCCTTGTAATCAATTCTACAGTTTTCTCGTCTCTCCTGCGGCACGTCGGCATCACCGCAGAGCGTTACAAATCCCACCACTTAGACGCTGGTGCCAGAGACG
The DNA here is from genome assembly GCF_951640355.1 of Cnephaeus nilssonii. Taxonomy (NCBI): domain Eukaryota; kingdom Metazoa; phylum Chordata; class Mammalia; order Chiroptera; family Vespertilionidae; genus Cnephaeus; species Cnephaeus nilssonii. The sequence goes on from NC_137087.1 coordinate 9,701,707, forward strand.
CTGATGCCACTGGGGTGGGGCCAGGTTTCAAAGCCTCCCGGGGATTCTGATGTGCAGCCAGGCCCGAGGGGGGAGAGTGGGGAACAGCCTGCTCTCTCTCCCATCCTCCACTGTTCCCTCTCCTCTGCTTGCAATTTGGTGCTGGAGCCCATTTCTACTGGTCACCACCATCGGTCCTGCTTGTTGTCCACGGGCTCAGAGAGGACAGGCAGCATCCGCAGGCCCACTGGTGTCTAGAGGAGCTCTGAGACTTTGCTGCTCCTTTGCCTGACCTTTGGCCTATGGCCTCCAGTTTCTCCAACAAGCCTGAGGGCTCTAACCTCATTTGGTCTGAGGGCAGGGTCGAGTCTATTCTCTGCAGCTCTTGGGAGCCATTCCTGCCCATCTGCCCGGCTGTTCTCTTAGCAGTCCCAGTGGCCAGGCAGAGACCACAGCACGTGATGTGGATCCCCCCTTCCTGGGTACCTTACCACTCACCTGTGTGCTGAACCTCTCACCTGCAAAGGCGATGGGGGTCTCTTGGGCCTCTTTCTCTGCTTCAGGAAATAGAACTGGAAGTGCCTCCCTCCCTTACAGTTGGTTAAGGAAACAGATGTCTCTCCACAAGAATTTTTTTACTGCTCAGGGTGGAAGAGCGGGTGTTGGTGGTTGTGAAAGGGCAGTGGTAGTCGAGATGCTTCCCCCATAAACCCTGAAATGGTCACTGCTGGCAAGTTTTGAATGTGCTGCGCAGGGTACTTGGCCCCTTTTGATCTTGGCCTTGGGCTTTGGTTACCAATTCTAGGAAAACAAGAACCTCCCACAAAGCCCCTCATTCCATCCTGTTACACCCAGGCGAGGCTCAGAGAGCAGAATGGGCAGGTCCAGGTTGAGGTTACAGTCAAGGTCATGCTCTGAGTAGCAGACCTGAAACCTGAGCCCGGCTTCTCTCCCTGCCCTTCACACGGTGTGGTGGTCCCAGGGGTAAGTGAGTGGGAGGGAAAGCTGCTGTTCCTTCTTGAAGTACTAACTTTTGAGGAAAAGTGACTATTTTTATACTTTTTGCTTGTGGTGGTTTCTCTGAATTTCATGGTCTGTGTGGGTTAACCTCGATCCTGTTTACTTATTTCTGCCCCTATGATAAGAAAGTTCCAGAAGCCAGAATTCATAGTATGCAATTTGGCACCTCCTCCAGGGCTGAGAAATGCCAAATTCATGTGCCCTTCTCCTGTTCTTGGGAGGACTTAAAAAACCAGCTATGAAACATGTGTGAGGTGTATGTGGGGCAAATAGTTTGTGGTAGATGATGTTGGAGGAGGTCACTGAGAGAAGGCGACTCATAGTTGACCTGAGCACTGGACCAGAGCAATGCTCCTGTAAAGCCCTCCCTTGACCTTGCAAGGTGCATTCCGAGTGCCTTCTTTGAGCTGGAAGCTGCCACAAGGACGCAGACGTGAGGGAGAAGGTGTTGTCCTGACCCTCTGGACTGTGTATATGACTGGACCCCATTAAGGCCTGTGTTAAAACTTTAAGATTCTGGCGAGCAAATGTGGAGGTCAACTTGTCTTGCAAAGGCAAGGCTCATACGTCAGTTCCCTTGCATACAACCTGCCAGCTACCGAACTGGAGTGGCCTGCCTCTTACCTCTCCTTACCTTCCCCCTTTCAGATTTCACCTGGGAGACTGACTCCCAGACTTGGGAACTAACAATTGGTGAGCCACCCAGGAGATGGAAGAAAGGGGTCTTGGAAGAGAGGGATATGCAAGATAAATCCCGGCGTGACCTGTATGTTGCCACCTGAGTACGGGATGCTCCGAAAATGCCAGCTGGTCACTGCACTTGTTTGAGGAAGGGAAACGAACGGCTGCGCAGTGGGCTGGCCTCTACTGTGGGCAGTTTGGCTGGGCATAGATGCACAACTAAAGGCTGAAGTTCAAGTTAGGAAATTGGAAGGAGAGCTGAGGTTGAAAAAGAACATTTGGTTTTTCACTACTCTGCTACCTTCAGGGCTGGCAGACGAGATGGGAGAACAGGAGGAGTCGGAGACTTTAGCATGCCATCTTGCAAAGCTAGAAGCGTACAAGGTCTGGGAGCTTATGACAAAGCCTCTTTCTTTGGTGTCTCTTTGCCTTGTGTCTATGGGGTCGTTTCAGATTTCATCTGAGGAAGTCCAGGGTTATGAACCAGCATGTACAGAGATAAGACTGAACAAGAGATATCAGGGGCAAGGATAGTCCTTTACAGTGAAGTTTGCTTTTGGAGAGTTTCTGATATTAATTCATACCAAATGTAATGTAGATGTCATATGTACCTTTGCAGTTGAGAAAGGGAAGATGAAGAAGAGAGAGGGCAGACACAGTATTCTTAAACTCATTTTAATCAGCTTAAAAATACGTGGTTTTCTTAGAGGAGAGGGGCAAATTTTCCCACTTATTCTGCTTTGCCTGGATTGGGCATGGCAAATATCTTCTAATTCCCCAGTCAGCTATGTGAGGCAGTGGCTGCCTGGAGAGCTGTCAGGAGAAGGATTCTCAGGCCATAAGCAGGTATAACAGGAAGGTAATTAATTCATATCAGTTTAATTATCAAAACCAGTCATGGATTTCGGAGGGGAGAACAGCTGCACTTCTGAGCTGTGTTTGCCATCCGTGGTCCAGTGTCATGTTAATTAGCTGCACTCACTCGCTGAGGAAACCTGAAAGACTTCAGGATTTTTTAATTTACCAGGTGTTATTATTCAGGTTCTCGGTTGCAAACTATGGGAACTTAATCAGAAAACAAAATGTATTGTAGGATATTAGGTAGCTCACTGACTCTCCAGGAAGACTGGAGAACCAAGCTTAGAAAATGGGCAGCAACCAACGTAAGATGGGCAGGCCCGCTGGTACCGCTGGGTGCTCACCTGCCTCCAGCACCAACACTGCTCAGGACAGCCCTGCAATACCCTTGCATTTGAAAAAGTTTTGTGTTTTTTTAAAACTGATTATGAAAAATGTCAAGCATGCACAACAACAAGAGAGTATAATGAAGTTCCATGCATCCATTTCCAGTCTCCCTGATTATTATAGCTCTAATCACCTTATTGAGTCTATCCCCCACTCACAATTATTATTATTACTAGAGGCCAGATGCACGAAATTTGTGCAAGGGGCTTGGGTCTTTGCCACCAGGGCAGCTGCCTTGGCCCCGCCCGCTGTGGCAGTCACCTCTGCTGCCTCTGCCTTGGGCCCCACTGCGGCTTCGTCCGGAAGGTCGTCCAGGAGGATGTCCAGTCTAATTAGCATATTATGCTTTTATTATTATAGATTATTATAGATTATTATTTTTGCTGGAGGATTTTGAAGCAACCCCAAATATCATAAGTAACTTTTAAATATTTTTATCACTATTGACTTTAAAAAAGGTACCCACAACACTATTGCTCTAACTTGAGATGCCATCTTTCCTGTAAGCTAAATATTTGCAGGATTCTAGTTGTTAGTCAATTCTTTTTATTAATCCTCAAGGTTCATCATCACATGCCTACACTCTTAGAGCCAGGAAGCTGGGGGAGGCAACGTCTGTCCCTTTGGCATCTGTGATGGAGAAGGGCCACACCTCCCTACTATCGTGGACTTGCCTCCACATTAGAAGGGTGTACACAGCCTGGGCAGACAAAGTGGTAGATGAGGCATCATAGGGATTGGGACGTGCTCATACAACCATCAGATGAGTAGCTGCTTGTCAAAATTGCCATTTTAATTTCCTAATTTCCTTTGACTTATAGCCTAGCATTTTCCTATAACTTCAGAAAGATACTTTGATAGTCATTAAGCTTTGATTTAAAGTGATATGGTTTCCACCTGGATGGAAGGCTATTTTCTTCTTGGGAGGTTTATTAGCAATTACATATGTAAATCTATGCACACTTTCTCTTGATACATTCTCTTGGGAAAAATTACACCAAGAAATTATTAATGTACATGAAAACAACAGTTAAATTTCCCAGAGGATGACTGAGACATTGAATATTTTTACATATTTTAAGCCATCTACCAATATCACTTGAGGGTGAGAAAATAATGTTAAAATGATGATTTTCTCTGTTGCAATATTTTAAAAATTTGATCAGTGAACGTGTTTATATTATAGCAGAAGGAGAATTAAGGTTATGGACTATAGAGTTTCCAGGAGTAAGACGGAGATAACCAGAGGCTCTTGGCTCGACCAGGTAGGATCCGTACTTGATGCAAATTTATAACATTTCCTTGTATGAGAAGTGGGATGCATAATTTTTCTTTATCTTCTTGTTTTGAATCAAATGTTCACCTTCATTTGCACTTCTTATTGTCTTTCATTGTTTTTTAATCTTCATCATCACCGGAGACCATGAGTGATAATCACAATCTAATTTCTAACATCAGACGACACTGGGGACCAAAACTATCAAAATAAATACACTCAACAAATATCTATTGATTGGTATTGATCTAAGCATTATGGAGATGAGGAGCACAGCAAGTACTTCATCTTCAAGGGGATCAGGGAAGATAAGGTGTGAACATGGGAGATGAAGGCATGGAGAAGAGCTAAGGAAAAGCCTCTTAGAGTTGAGAGAGGGGAAAGAGTCTAATTGTTTTGCCTGGAGAGATCAAGGAAGGCTCTCTGGAAAAGGTGACATCTGAGTTGGACTTTTAATCTAGTATGAGGACATTTTATATGTAGAAAGCACATTCAGGAAAGTGCAGACAGGCAGTAGGAACTGCGGATCTTAACTGGTGTGTGTGAATGTGTATGAGTGTGTGTGTGTGCGTGTGCGTGTGTGTGTAAAGAAAGAGAACAGCATCCCCCAGTGATATTCTGGCAGAAAACAAGACATTTCAGAGTTTATTAGAAAAAGCTACAAGAGACGGATGATTCAAAGGTAAGCAATGAAAACTGTACAGAGAAACAGTCATTGTCACATAACAGCTTCCTGGCTAGCAAGGCCTGGTGGAGGTGCACAGCTCTACCTGGCCCAGGCCCAGGCCCAGGCAGTCACAGTGGGGGTGCTGTGGGCGGGAGGCCTCCTGACCAGTGCTCACAGGCTGCACCAGCAGGCCTTACTCACGTTTCTCATGGCCTTACATACGGCACCTCCCTAGCTATGACATGTTCACAGGCAGAAAAGGTGTTAAACCAGAAGTGAGTCAGAGTGCTTTGCAGCGGGGTCTTGCTTGCAGTCTTGTGCTCACATCAGCTGCAGCAGGGTTAAGAGCTTAGCATGCGAATGAATGCCTTTCCCCATTGTGCTAGGGAGCAGAGGGCAGTCTGCCTCGGTTGGGATGTAGGCTCCAGTGCTTAGAATCTGTGCGGTTTAAGGCAAATGGCCCATTCTCCCTGCCTCAGTGTTGCTTCATTTGTAAATGGGGAGGGGGGTTTAACATACTATTTTCTCGGTTATTACATGTAAGTTAATAGGTATAAAGTGCCTGCAATGATTGATGCCTACTGAGTTTTAGCTTTTACTGGTGCAACAAGGCATGCAGAGGGAGCCTTGGGTGGGGAAGGGGTGCTGGGGCTGACCTGGGACAGCCTTGAGCCCAAGGCTAGGAGTCTGAGGCCAGAGCCCTGCTGGCTGGAAGACCTGGGCGTGGCCTGGTGAGGGTCTTCATCTCTGAGCCTGAGATTATTGCAGATGATTGGGAGTGATGTTAGCCCTTCACACGTGCTGCAGGGGACCTGGGCGTTTGCTCTGGAGGAGGCCCTTGGTTTGGACCCAATGTGCCTGTGCCTGCATAAATCTGTCACACAGTGCAATGACATGAGACCGAATCAGCGGAGTGTGTAACCCTGCTGATGGCAGGAGGGCCTTATAAAGGTGGCTCCTAAGGACTCATCCCTAAGGCAGATCACATGAGCAACGAGGGATCACAAGATGCAAGTACACGTACAGGGAGATATGCTTGTTAAACTTAAAAGACCAAGACCGTGGTTAAAGGAGTAAGAAGTGAAATTCAGGCGACTATAGATCTTTGAGCTATTTTGTGCATCATGAAGCATTGCGTTTTTAATGCAAAGCCTTCTACTGCTGTTTTGAAAAAGTTTTGCAGGAAACATAAAAGTGAGATGACCTCAGTGAGAATCAGTACCTGGAACCCAAGAGGCTACCAAGTACACACTTCGGCTTGCTGGCGCACCGAGATGGAGCAGCCCAGGATGAATTAACGTCTGAGGACCTTGGGGCCGAGTTTGAGTGTCCCAGAGGAAGCCAGCCTGGGGCAACGACCGGGGAAAGTGTCTGAGGTGAGCCTTTGGCGTTCATATATTCAAGGGCAGACTCCCCTGCTCAGGGCAGGAGAGAGGTCCCTATCAGTTCTGTCCTGGGTGAGCACAGGGGTTTTTTATTGATTGATTTTAGAAAGCGAGAGGAAGGGAGGGAGGGAGGGAAAGATTTATTGTTCCACTTATGCATTCATTGGTTAATTCATGTATGTGCTCTGATCAGGAATCGAACTTGCAACCTTGACATATCTGGATGAGGCTCTGACCAACTGAGCTACTTGGTCTGTGCCAAGCACAGATTTTCTTCAACTGCTTCCACCGCTGCCCCCATCTCTTTCCCCAGAAATTCTCAATTAGAATGTGCTCCCTCTGAAGTGCTCTTTACAGAGAGTTTACTTTAAACTGTGGATGGAATGTTGGCTTCTGAATATTTCTTAGAGACCACCCTGTCCAGTGGTGGTGTTTGTATTTTTTTCTCAGAATAACAAAATTTAGAAAAAATTGACGAGTGCTACTGTATATTTTGCATTCTTGTTAGGGTGATACGAGGGTGTTACCTAATAATGTTAGCCTGGGAAACTTTCATCTAATCCAACCCTCTCATTATAGAAGAAAAAAATGCGTTCCACAGATGGGGAGCAGTTACCCACAGGTTCCCAGCTCAGCCTGTGGGTGGTGGAGGTGAGACAGGGACCAAAGCCCTGCAGGTTTTGTTTTAGTGTCCTTTCTACTACACTAAGCACAGCAAGTTGTTTACATATTCTAATTGCCTGAATATCCTCTTTCCCCTGTCTATTTGGAAAGCACCAAAGATTAAGGGTCTCATTCTGTACTGCTGGCATCACTTGGGATGTTGATATTCAAGGATATGAAACTATCTAGCAGCTCTGTTTTAAGTTCTTGATATTTTCAAATGTCTCCAGTAACGAGCATTTGTTTGAAGTGAAAAGCTTAAAATAGGGCAGAGTATCTTCCTCTCCATCAGAGAAATGCCTACGGCTCCAAGTCTTTTTTAGCCTTCTGACATTTCCCAGAGAACCAGGCAGACACTACACAGCAATTTAGAAATAATGAAGGACCTTACACATTTTATAGAACCGTGTTTCCCTAAATGTGTTACACTTATCAGTGGTGTGTGAGATGATTTAAAGTAGTATAAAGATCAGACCTTTTATTTTTATAGTAGAAATAAGTAGGTATTTATTTTAATGAATATAACAAATATCTAATAAAATATAATTAGTATAATAAACCCATAACGTTTTATTGCTTGGAATGAAGCTAAGTAAAAAAGCAAGTTGCTTTAAAGAAAATATTAAATAATGACATAACTAGTACCCTAAACTTTTCAAAAATCGGAACAGTGATATTCAACATTATACACACACAACTACAGTTTGGGATACTCATCAAGGCCACATGTATAACTCGAGCAGTTGTGACAGTCATGCAACTGGAGAGCATGACAATGGGACCCACAGTTAGTTTGCAGCTGTCAATGACTTTCCATTCCTGGGAATGGGGAGGAACTTAATCTCAGCCCCTTCACGGGTAGGAAGCATGATCCAGTGCTTTTCCCAGGTGGATTCAGGATTCTCTTCTCAGTCTCATTGTGGCCCCATCCAGCTGCCTTTCCTCCAAGGAGTTCCCTTTGGGGATGACTGCAGGTTGGAGGGAGGAGTGCAGGCTTCCTCTCAGCCTCCTGGGTTCCTCCGCCAGGGCTGTGTCTACACCCCTGCCGCAGGTGGACCACGAAGTCCAGCCTGTGGTGTGGGTAGACCAGGCTGCCAACTGCACTTCCTGGGTGTGCAGTGGCCTCCCCTCTCACCTCATGAGCGCATACACACACACACACACACACACACACACACACACACTCACTGCCAGTGGGTATTCACACACAGACCTCTGATACAGGCTATTTGCTTTCCTGAAAGGACCCTTAGGGCTTCATGGATCTTCTCTAAGTCAATTCACTCTGCGGGACCGTGGGAGGGTCTGGGCTGTCTTTGCCCCTCCTGCCCAGCGGCACCTTTCTGCTCTCTTCTTTTCTCATGCTTTGTCAGTACCAGGTACACCTGTGGGGGCTGCATCTCAGTAAAGCTCCCTCTAGCCACACGCCAGTATCCCCCAATGGGGTAGGGTGTGCGCACAGGGACTTAAGCTCATACTCTCCACTCATTTTCTCTCCATCCCTTCCCTACTTGCTTTATTTTTTAATTTTTATTTATTTTTATTTATTTTTTACCTTTCCTACTTGCTTTAGATCTCTTCTTTCCTTTACCTTGGCTGCCTTGGTGACCTCATCCAGTCTCATGAGGATCAATGACAAACAGGAAAGCCATGGTACCTGCTCGCAAGGAGCTTACATTCCACTTGGGGTTAGAAATTCAAATGGCAAGAGACTACTCAAGGAAACATGTGTTTATAAAAGGAGAGAAGTTGAGATATTATAATAATGCTATAATGAACATTTTTTGTTGTTAATCCTCATCCCAGGATATTTTCCCATTAACTTTTTTTTTTTTTAAGAGAGTGGAAGGGAGGGGGAGAGACTCAGAGAGAGACACATCGATTGGTTGCCTCCCGTGCACACCCCAACCAGGGCCAGGGATCGAGCCAGCAATCAAGGTACGTGCCCTTGACAAGAATTGAACCTGGACCCTTCAGTCCACAGACCAATGCTCTATCCATTGAGCCAAACAAGCTAGGGCTGAACATTTTTTGCTCAAGGTTATTTTGCTTCAGATTATTATAGATTCTTAAAAGTAGAATTTTCAGGAAAAAAGTGACCAATTTCCAGCTTTTGGATACATAATTTTTAGGGGTTTTAGGTGGAGATAATAATTCAGAGACGTTTAGGATGTTTGGGGGCATGCTCCTAATACAGTAGGTCCTCAGGTTACGTTGGAGATCAGTTCCTACAGTGCGATGTAACGCCATTTTCGTTTTCGCCGTTAAGTCGGAACCCACCTACATAAGCACCTATGTCACTCACATGGAGCACATATACAGCAGTAGTGAAGTGAAACAGTAAAAAAAATTTAAAAAGATAACAATTCCTGACCTTTACTTGTGGTAAGTAAATACTAAAAAACATAAAGCACATATGTACGTACAAGGGTAAATACTGTATTATCCTTACCTTTTCTACTGTTGTTGGCTTGCACAATGGACGTTACAAAGTAGGGAAAGACAGGCTTACATTAGGCTGCTGCAGGGAGGAGGTTTGAGAGGCAGAACCTGCAGAAGGTGCTGGAGATACTGGGGCAGGTGAGTCTGGAGAGGAGAGGGTACGGGATCTGTTGCAGGCCTCTCTACCTTTTTAAAATAATGTTCAAAGCTAGTCTGGAAGGATAACTTCTTCTTGTCCTTCCAAATCTCCTTGTAACACTGCAGGCTATCCATGACCCCTCTAGCAACCTTAGTGTACCTGTCAATGTTGGGGTCCTGAGCCTCAAATCTTGCCAAGGCATCCTCTATCATGGCAAAGGTCCCTGCTAATTCCTTGCTTGTAAATCTCCTGGGCTCTGGGGTTGGTGTGTCTTCCTCTTCAATTAACTGCTGTTTCAGCTTGAAGTCACCAGCAGCATTAGTCCCAAGTAGCAAAGTCAATCTCTCATTGCTGGCTTTATGGCCTGATGCTGTCTTCTCCTCCTTGGCAATGTACATACATGTAGGCATACGCTTCCAGAACAAGCCTGTCTCATCCACATTAAACACTTGTATATCACAGTAACCCCCTCCCTAAGTATCTCAGCCAATGCACTAGGAAAATCACCAGCTGCTCTTGCATCACCACTAGCAGCTTCCCCTTGCACCTTAAGATTATGCAAATTAGCACGAGCCTTAAAACACATAAACCAACCTTTACTAGCCACAAACTCTTCACTTTCACTCTCTTCCCCCTTTTCTTTTTTCAAGGCCTCAAACAATCTTTTAGCCTTTTCCTGAATCAACATCAGGCTAACTGGGATACGCCATTGATGCTGGTCATCCAGCCAAAGCACTAATAATCTTTCCATCTCAATAATGAGTGCTGGGGTTCTTTTCTCAACCTTACAAAGGGTTCAGCATTCTGGAGAAAGGGGATGCACATAGATGATTAAAGAGTCCGGAGACGAAAGATAATTTTGAAAGGCATTGGGGGTCAGAGGATTTTCAGCTAAGGGAGCTGAAAGACTCTCCTTCTTCACCCAGGACCCTGCTTTTATTAACACGATTTATCCTAAGGCAAGGTGGAGATAATACACTTCATAGGGTAAGGTATCAAAGGGTAGGGTACAGAAGCATTGTCAGTTTGGGGAATAGCCTCCAGCTGTTCAGGTGTTTGGCCAACAGGAGGCAATAAAATGCCCAGAGCTGTCTGGCAGCTAACAACACCATTCAGGTTTGGGGAAAGTGCTGTTTAGCCGTTTCCAACAGGTAAACTACATATGTGGCTTACCCTTGTTGAGCCCCCCAAACTTCACCAACCTTTTGGTGAAACTCTTGTAATTATTACATGCTGGAATTGGTTCCCGGCAAATGAGACCACTACGCTGCTTTGTAATCACAGTTGATTTCATAGGAGCAGATCCTTTCACATGTTCAAGTATATGATGATCATCGAGACAGTCGTACGACTTAGGCCAAGCAACCGGCCGATGTTCGTAGGTGTTTTGCCCTTTTCTGAGCGTCTTATTATGTCTACTTTAACTTCCATTGTGATGGCTTTCCTTCCTTTCATAGCACTGCCATCAGAAGAATCTGCCTTACGCTTAGGAGTCATAAAGAAGAGCAAAAAGTGTTCAAAATAACAACACAAACGAAAGAGAGCGAATGAAGCACAGCCCAAATGGCTTATAAATGGTGACTGAACAACAGCGTCTTCCTCATATAGCGCCACATGACGACGTATTCATCCTATTCACCCACTCTGCTTGCCATCTAGTTCTCGGGTGAACTTCGTGCAAATGCTGTAGGTTGAAATAACGGAACTTTTTTTTTTTTTAAAATAAATAAATGGGAGATGGCGACGTAACCACAAAACAGCGTATGTCGAGTCCGACTCAAGTCTGATGTAACCTGAGGAGTCTGTATTTTGAGCTATGAAGGAGTCACTAAAAAGTAATATTGTGTATCAGTCACTGTCCAATCAGGTGACAGAAGCTATACAGTAATTTGAACACTATATAAAGAATTAACTGTCATGGTGTTACCCACTGATGTGTAAGAAAGGATTATAAAGAACACAGGACTAATGATAAAGGGACAGGCACTACCTTGATCTCTAGGGCTACGGAAGAGCTAACAAAGGAATGAATTGGAAAGGTCTTCCCAGAAATCTAGATTTAATTGGAGAGGTCATGGCTGTGCCCGAAGGATGGTCATGTTTGCGAGGTGTTGCACCTGTAAGACTCCCGGGGAATCTACCCTCTAGATAGCTGGGGGAGTTGTCCTCAGGGGTGTGCCTTACCAAGAACGCTCTGGGGGGCTACTTGTGAGATGGTGCCACTGGGACTCCTGGAGATGGGGGTGGGGAGCACGTGAGTGCCCCTGCAATGCTAGCTGCTGCCCCAGAGGAGCAAATGGAGGAGAGTACACCAGAACCAGGAGAAACCTTTCCTCCTCTAGGTTCCCCACCCCAACATCTTCTACCAATAAAGTTTAGCAGTCTGCCAGTTGACAAGGAGAATATGGTCCGACATCCCAAGTGACAAAGGGTGGATTTGGTACTGAGAGGCAACTACACTAACTCCTGCTCCCACTTTGGCTGAGGGTCACTTCTGGGCATTATTTCACCAGCACTTTTGGCCCTGTCCTGTAAGGGCTAATTAGACTCCTGTGGCCAGAGAGAGCCCTCCATCCACTGGCCTGAGATAAGAAGCCCTGTGTTTGTAACAAATGGTAGGTGCCCCAGGGATAGGGGTGCAGCACCTGAAGCATCGGCAGCAGGTGCTCGTCACATTCAGTATATACTTGCTCATCTGCATATAGTGTCTGTGACCCCACACTGGAATGCAGGCTTTATGAGGCAGGAGTTTGGTCTGGTTCATACACTGCAGCCAGAACAATGTGGAGTGCACAGCATGGGCTCCGTTCATTTGTAGTGAGCTAATAAGTCGATTTCTCATGGATCTCAAGGAGAGGATGTACGCATCAATGGCCTTGGTGTACCTGGACCATTAGCTCACGGCTCCAGAGGTACCCAGGTGTACCGGTTAATAAATGCGGATTGTGTAATCAAAGAAAACATCAAAAATGCTTTATTCAAAGTAATGTCCATCGCTAGCTACTCATTTCCCCCATCTTTCAGGTAATTTGTGGATACCATCACAATATAACTTTTCTTGTTTTGAGACAAACCATTCAGAGACCCAATTGCTTATAAACGATCGGAAATTGTTTGCTGAGTAACGTTTAATCTTTCTGCAAGTTGTTTATGAGTTTGACACGCATCTTCATCCAATAATGCTTGTAATTATTGGTCTTCAAACTTTATCGGTTGACCTGGATGTTCTTTGTCTTTCACATCGAAATCATCATTTTTAAAGTGTTTAAACCAGCGTTCACAAGTATCTTGAGATGGAGCATGTTCACCACAAGCTTTCTGAAGTATACGATAACTTTCAGCTTTCCGAAGTATACGATAACTTATTTCTTCAAAATAAAGTAATGAAATAAAACTTCCCGAAAATGCTCTTCTTTTGGCACGAAATTCGACATTTTTAAGTGTAAAAATATCTATGATGTTAACACTTCAGCAAATTTGACATGAAGTTTTGAAGTTTGCTGTCAATACAAAATAGTATACATATCAAATCGCATATATACCAACATATGTGTAACTGCATCTATTGAAAAAAATCCGATTAACTGGTACACCTGGTAAAAGCTTCTTACAGTTTTATCTTCTTACAGTCCAGCAGATTGTATGGCAAAGAATGAGCTAAATAATTCCTTTGTGATCTCAATGATCAAATTGTCATTTTCTTTTGGCATTGCCCTCATATTTCTAATTCCTCTATCAATATCCCATACCAGGATCTGTTTCTTAAACTTCTCTAAGCATAATGACTCAATCTGCAGCTGAAGTGTTCCATGGTAAAGTGACTTTACGTCACTCTCCCATTCAAAGTCTTGGTGGCTTTCCACTAACATTGGAACACAAGCCACAAGACTAAGAGGTTCTACTAGCTGGTATCACCCCATAATTTTAAAATCTTGTTTATTCCTGTGCCTGAAATATGCCAGGCTCCCTTAGATTTGACACATGTGGTAATTCTCTCCAACTGTATTCCACCCAACCTTCTGTCTAGCTAAATCCTACTAATCCTTAAAGCCTCAGCGCAAATATGCTACGGTTCCAAAAGATCTTCCTCTTGCTACAAACTAAATCTTATGATTCTATGCTCCCATGGCATAGAACGTGTATTCAAAACTGCACTGGAAGCCTATGTCAGTTCTGTTGGTCACAGCGGCCCCACCCCACCCCCAGGCACTGCAGGCTGAAGACCAGCAAGGGATTAATTTATGGCCACATGGGGGAGGATCAGTATCTTCCTCTAGAACAGGGGTGGGGAACCTTTTTTCCTGCCATTTGGATATTTATATTATTTGAAGGCATACAAAATTACCAACTTAAAAATTAGCCTGTTCTATTGGGTCAAACAATTAATTAACTCATCCCTAATGCCTCTGGGAGGGCCAAACCAATGATTTCTCAGGACTTAGAAAGGCCTGTGGGCTGGGGTTCCCCACCCCTGCTCTAGAAAATGGCAGTCCAGTTAGGGTGAGAAAGACATGCAGTAAAAATAAAAGAATTACTTTTTAGAAATTCACTCAAGTGTTTGCGAATGAAATAGTGTGATGGCTGGGATTTGCTTCAAAATTATCTGAGTGAAATAGATGGGGATGTAGAGAAAACTGTCCATAACTGGTAATTATTGGAGCTGGGTGATAGGATTGAAAACTAGCCATTTTATATAAAGTGAGAAATAGATAATAAAGAAATAAATGTCTGATGACAAATTCTGAAATGACCAAATACTAGAAAATGAAGATTAACTTACATTGGGGTTCTGAAGGAGTGACATTTAAATAGACCAGAAGCAATGCAGAGGTAGGAACATGAAACTCCATTCCACCTTACCTCCACAACCTCCAGCCCCCATAGCTAAGGTTTCAAAGTAGAAGTTAGAAGACCATCTTTGTCTTTTATTCCTTTGTATTATTACCCTACTTATTCCCCCTGATGTTTGTTCGAATTCTTTATAATTTAAAATCTTTGCTAGATTGTTTTGGTGTTGGTTGCTTTGTATATACATTTTTATTTTGTGGTTAATCCTTTTAACCTTTATATTCAGTTATTATATACCTAAATTTCCCAGGGGCTCATGCACCCGAAGTGTGAAGAACTCTTATCTAATTTGCACAACATGCAAGTTCAAGATACAAAGCTACCTGAGAGAAGGTGTAGATGGGTCATGAAATACACTAACATTTTAAGTGTTTATTGCTATTACTACATTGTTATCCATCAAAGGGGATAGGTCATGATCTGCAACAACAGGAAAGCTGTTTTCTATTATCTTTAACTATTGGGCCCTTTAGTTTACTTAGAATAACTAAATCTGGAATTAGAATACACTAGTTTTCCTAAATATTTAGTTATCTAAAGCTGTGTTAACTAAAAAGCAAAAATAGCATAATGTGATGCCAGGTAAATTACATCTATAATGCTTGCATTGAAATTAACTTAAGGGATGAATTTTTATCCAACAGAACAAGCAACCATTGCTTTCTCTATATGTTTAAATTTCAATGATTTAACTTTATATTACCAAAAAGTATTATATAAATAATCAATATAAAAATGAGATAGTTTACATTTTTTCATACTACCAGATGTACCGGTTAATAATGCAATTTTTTTTCAATAGATGCAGTTACACATATGTTAATATATATGTGTAGCTATCGATGGACATTACTTTGAATAAAGCACTTTTGATGATTCTCTTGAAATTATCGTGTTTTCTTTGATTACAAAATCTGCCATTATTAACCAGTACAACTAGTAAATAGTGGAGGAAACAAGCAATACGTAATTTTGATAAAGAATGGTATAGTGTGTTATAAGGTGATGTGTGTTATGGAGAAAGTAGAGCTGAGTCGGGGATTGAGGGATGGCAGTGCGATTTTAAATAGGAAATTTTGGAGCCAAGACTTTGAGGAAATGAAGGAATCAGACATGTGCCATTCAGCAGTCACAACTCTTTCCAGGAATTTTTAGTTATAGGAGGGAGGACTTGGGAGAAATGGGGCTATTCCATTTGGCTGAAACCAGAAGTCCCTGTTTTAAATTTTGACCTATTCATATTGTCAACTGATGGTCATTGGCACCAATTTGTTGGCGCCAATTCAATGCCAACTGGATTCCCCAACTTGGGGAGTGTGAGGAAAGAAACTATTGAGTGCAAAACAGCTCAATTGTGATAAAGCGCAATTGTGAAAACCCCGGGGCTGTGAGGCATCCCTGGGGCCAGGTGGCTCTGGGACCAGGCCCTTCTGTGACTGGACAGCTCTACTCTGCGCCTTGGTGGTCTGTTCTGCTCCTTGCCAGTCGGCTTTGCTAAGCTGGGGACTTTTGGTGGGGCTCTGGTGCAGGTTAAGTCCAGCTGCTTCTTTTCCTGGCCAGGGACTGCCTGGTGAGAGCTGAAAAGTGATTTGTGGTTGGTTGCTGCCTGTGCTGGGCTTGGAAGCACCTGGGAGAGGCTATGCTAGATCTGATGCTGCTGCCGTCTGTGCCGGACTTGGGGCTGCTTAGCAAGAGGCACTGGGCATGCTGAGGCCAACTGCTGCTTGTCTGGGCTTTGTGGGTTTTGGGGAGATTAGGAATGTCTGCAGCCTGGGCCAGGGCTGGCTGCTTGTGTGGAAAAGCCTGAAATTGGTTCAGGCTGGTATGGGAATGGGTGGGGCAGTGTCTGGGTATCTGGAGGGAGCAGTGTTCACTAGGCTGATGGAGATGCAGATTTGGTGCCTGCCTTCACCTGCAGGTGGATGTGGGGCGGTCTCAACAACGGAATAATGGTGCCTCCCAGCACTTCCTCTTGCACCTCCCAGGCTGTGTGTGGGGCGGCTCAACCATGGTCAGAGGTGCCCAACAGCACTTCTGTCCTGGAGAGAGCTGCCCCTCTAGCCCGCACCCTGAAGCCAGATGATTCAGTTCCTCCTTGTATGTCCCTGGGACTTTGCTGGTCCTTTACTGGAGCTTAGGGCTAGTGTTTATGAATGAGTGTTTGCTCTGACCCTTTAAGAGAAAACCTGAATCTATAGCAGTCCTCTGTCTTACTGGAATAGAATCCCTGCTGGCTTTTCACAGAAATTGTGGGGACTCCTCTTCCTGGACCTAGTGCTCTGGACTGGGAAGCCAGTGTGGGGTTGAACCCCTTGCTCCTCAGGGGGGACCTCCGCAGCTGATACATCCCTCCTAATCCTTAACCTCCACAGGTGGGCTTGGGATCAGCCTGTTCACGTCTCCACCCTTCCCACCAGTCTTGAAGTAGCTTCTTTCTATTCTTAGAGGAATTCTGTTGAGCTAATCTTCAGGTGGTTCTCAAGAGTGGTTGTTCTATAATTTAGTTGTAATTTTGATGTGATCATGGCAGGAGGTGAGTAGTGTTTCCCTATTCTTTCATCTTGACCGGAAGTCCTCATTATTAATTATTTTAATTTCATAAATATTCACTTGCCACTTAGGGACATCCCCCAAGGGGTCCAGGACTGTGAGAGGGTGCAGGCCAGGCTGAGGGACCCCCCCCTCCAGTGCACAAATGTCATGCACTGGGCCTCTAATATTGTAATAACCATGTGCTAATGTAAAAAACGATTGAAACCTATAAAGAAGTTTTGTGAGTTTATTTGAGCCAAACTGTCGACCTATGCCAGGAAGCAGAACCTCAACAAATTGAGATAATGCTCCGGAGAATGTATTTATACATTGCAATCAAAGGAAAGGGATGTAGGTAGGTTACATGAAATCCATTGGTGATAGACTAGAGAGGCAGGAGAAAGCAAAGCTGGGAAACCTTTGGGATTGGATAAAAAGTAAAATGATAGACACATACTTAGGTGGGTGTAGGAACAATTAACATGATAATGAAGGAATTGGTGGTATCTGTCCTGGCGCCCAGCACATTAGGTTGTGCCCCAAAGGGTCCAGAAAAAGGGAAGTTACAAGTTACCCAGACATTTCAAAGGGTATGTTACTATAGATGCAAAAAGACAGATAGGCTCAGTTAAGATACCGGCCTAGGATGTAACTACCCACCATAACTGCTTCTAGTAGAAGTTTAATTTCAGACCATCTTTTGTGGTTACTTTAGGTCTCTGAGTTTGCAAGACTGCCATGCAGGCCTCCCCATGAGCTTGTCAGGTTAGCCCCTTTGGTCCACACATGTATGGTGCTAGGTGGGTATTGGAAATACCAAGAGGAACACTTTATAAAGTATATGATTGTCTAAGCACCAATACAAAATAATATTAAGTGTAAACTATAATCGAAAAATAAAATTAAAAAAATCACATAGCATGTCAGAGATGATACAGAGCAGCACAAATGGAGGGGAAGACAGGTTGCAGTATCACAGAGAGTAAAGCTGGACCTGTTGAAGAATCTGACAGCTGAGCAAAAGCTAGGAGAATACCTGGGGGAGTCATATCCCAGACACAGGAACTCACCCGGCTGATGCCGCAGAGGAATGGCAAGGAGACCCTGGGGATGGAAAGGAATAAGGGAGTGTGGATAGGTCAGAGGGATGGGGGTCAGACTTCGGAGGGACTGGCAGACAAGTGCAAGGACTCCAGCCTCTGCTCGCAGTGCGTTGAGCGGCATTGCGGAACTTTGCACAGAAGAGGGCCATGAGCTCTGACATCGTAAAGGATCGTGCCAGGTGCTGTGGGAGGAGACTATAATAGAGTGAGGGTGGAGCAGGAGCGCCGTTAGGAAGCGCTCACAGTCACCTTAGGAAGGAGGTGGCAGTGTCCTGCACCAAATGACAGCAGAGGAGGTGAGTACAGAGACTTTCAGAGCGGCCCACACATTCCCTTTCCACAGCACAAGCGTCTGATACTGCTCTGGACAACCAACACAAGATTTGAGATTGCTCATATTTTGAGGGTAGCATCTGTTCTGGCCCAAGGACTCTGGGCACATTTATTACAGATGGACGATGCCTGAAACTGCTACTGACAAGGGAAGACAGACCCTACGCAGCCAGCCTTCCTCAGGGGATTCCGCTCATTTCCATTCACCAAAATGCATTTAACTCCTCAATTGTGAATGCTCAGGAAGCCTTTCCCATTAATTACCTAGGGCAGTGGTCGGCAAACTCATTAGTCAACAGAGCCAAATATCAACAGTACAACGATTGAAATTTCTTTTGGGAGCCAAATTTTTTAAACTTAAACTTCTTCTAACGCCACTTCTTCAAAATAGACTCGCCAAGGCCATGGTATTTTGTGGAAGAGCCACACTCAAGGGGCCAAAGAGCTGCATGTGGCTTGTGAGCCGCAGTTTGCTGACCACGGACCTAGGGCATCATTAACATATTCAGTCTGTGCTTTGGTTTCAGCATAAGAGAAATGTTTTCTTGTCAGATGTTTTATTTACTAGCACTGTTTTGAGAAATAACTTATTTTACTTTAGAATGAAAACCTGTACATTGATCAATTTTGTCTAATGCCATATCATCTTAGACTATAATGTAGAGGCCAAATATTTATCTTACCTGATATTTTTGTGCAGCTGGATTTTTTAATGGGATTCAGAGATCAGAACCCAAGCCAGGATCTGGACTATGGCATCTGACTAGAGGTTCAGGTGACTCAGGTGCAGACAAGAACAGATTCTAAATTAAGTTGGTGATAAATTTAGAGAACAGCATAGAATTTATCCCTGAGCCTGCAGTTGGGCCCTTTAAAGTGATTGAAAGTATGAACCAATCTCAGGAACCGACATGAAGTTCAGAGCGTTGTCAATGCTAGCCAGAGCCATGGGGTTTGGAATTAGATATCATCAGTCAAGTGTGAGCAGAGGTTAATGCAAATCCTGCCTCCAGCTGGGCAGGTTACCAGTGAGGTGGGAGATGGAGGAAGAGGCCGCCAGGAGAAAAGACCCTGTTTTCCCTGAGAGCCCGCTGCTCAGTGCACAGAGAGCGCACCTCTCGGTCCACATGGCAGCACGAAGGAGAGAGGTTTTGCCCTTCACCTTTATTTTGATACAGACCATGTCGGGAAACAGGGACAGGGCGCTCTCAGGGCCTGGCTGAAGGGCTGAGTCGTCAGGGCGGTGTTCTGGGGAGGCAGTTGGTGAAAGCCTTCATTTTATTTTCTTTTTTTAAAAAATACATTTTTATTGATTTCAGAAAGGAAGGGAGAGGGAGGGAGAGAGAGATAGAAACATCAATGATGAGAGAGAATCATTGATTGGCTGTCCCCTGCACGCCCCTTCCCACTGGGGATTGAACCCGAACCGCACGCAACCCAGGCATGTGCCCCGACTGGGAATCAAACCATGACCTCCTGGTTCATAGGTCGATGCTCAACCACTGAGCCATTCTGGGTGGATGAGCCTTAATTTTCTCATCTGCAGTGCAGGAATGGCAACAGCACCAAATCACAAGTCTTTTAGAAGGATTCCATGAGATGCTCCATGTAAGGTACCTAGTACTTACACATATTAAGACATGCTAGACATAGTCATTATTTTTATTATTAATGAATGAACGTAATTATGATTTGATGTGGCGAGTTCCCCAAAGTTATGTCTTTCATTTTAAATTTAACTTTCAGCTCAGAAGCCATGGGATTCCTGGGCTAGTTGAAGAGTGTGGAACACCCTGGCCTCTGTAACGGGCATGCGGGGTGAAGGTCCTGCAGAGTCCTTGCTTCAAGGAGATAAAGAACAGCTAAGAAAACATGTCAAACTCATCCAGCTTCTAAGGAATCAGGAATCACATTCTTGGAAAACATAATTCTTAAGTATACATGTTAAGTCCCGGTACTGCCAAAGATTAGTTGTGGATAACAGAAAATATTAAAATAATGGAAGTAGAAAAGGGTTGTTTCTCTCTAACTAAAGGAACCTGGCCAGTTGGTGCCTCTGTGATCATCAGCTATACAGCCTTTCTTGTTGTTGCTCTTCTGTGTCTCCCTTAGGATTCTGCCCCCCCCCCCCCCCCCCCCCCGTGGCTCAGGGTGGCAGGTTAGGCTCAGCCACATCTACATTCCAGCCAGGAAAGGACTAATAAGAGCAGGGCTTCTTCCATTAAGGAATCCCCTTAGGGTCCCACAGGATACTTCCACTGAGATTCCATCGTGTAGAGCTTGTTGCGTGGCCACACCTAGCACCAGGTGGCTGGAAATTTAGTCTTTATTCCAGGTGGCCCTGTGCTCAGTGAAACATAGGGGATTCTTTTACTAGTAAGAAGGGAAAATGGATACTGGGGGCAATGAATAGTGTGTCACAGGTCCCTGCCCTTGGTACGCAGCAGATCTGGCCAGGCACACGGCACTGCTATACTGAAGGGTGTTTCTGCCCAGATTAGAAACTTGGAATTTAGAGACGCCAAGTCCCTTCCCCAAGATGCCACAGTGAGTGGTGGAGACAGGATGTGAGCCCAGGTCAGTCCGACTGGCAGAGAGCTTCTTTGTCCACCAGGAAGCTGCTGCCAGGAGCAGATGGCAAGGCTCTGGTAATGCTGTGAGGCCACCCAAACTGGCACGTGTGTGCACCAGGCAAATTTTCTCTGAAAATGAAGAATGATGGCTCGTTGGCTTGTACATCCTCTGCTCATCTAGTGGCAGGTCAGGTGCATGTGGGCCAAATGGGCCAGACTCAGAGGCGAGAACTTTTGTTCCAGAAGCTTCTCCTGGAATGCTGAGAGTCAAAACAAGACAAAGGGCTTTTCTGAGTGGTTATTAAAGGAGCATTTTGGCTTTTTAACAACAAAATATGTTTTTATTGATTTTAGAGAGAGAGGAAGGGAGAAGTATGGAGAGATAGAAACATTGATGAGAGAGAACCATTGATCCGCTGCCTCCTGCAGGCCCCCTGCTGGGGATCAAGTCACAACCCAGGCATGTACCCTGACTAGGAATCAAATTGTGACCTCCTGGTTCATTAGTCGAGCTCAACCACTGAGCCACACCAGCGGGCATAATATTTTTATTTTTTAAATCTTCATCCAAGGAGTAAGAATCTTTTTTCCATTGATTTTTTTTAAAAAGAGAGATTGGAAGGGAGGGGTAAAAAGGAGAAAGAGAGACACATAGATGTGAGAGATACATTGACCAGTTGACGGGGAATCAAACCTGGTGCACAGGCCAACACTATAACCACACCGGCCAGGGCTGGCTTTCACCTTGAAAGTGGGACAGTGGTTCATCTTTCAGAATGCAATGCTCATATTCTTTCTCTCCTCTTGTTCCTCCCTCTCTTCCTTTCCTTCTTCCCTGTAGCTGTCGTTACCTTCTCCTCCTCTTCCTCCTCCTCCTCTTCCTCCTCCTCCTCCTCCTCCTCCTCCTCCTCCTCCTCCTCCTCCCCCTCCTCCTCCTCCTCCTCTTCCTCCTCCTCCTCCTCCTCCTCTTCTTCTTCTTCTTCTTCTTCTTCTTCTTCTTCTTCTTCTTCTTCTTCTTCTTCTTCTTCTTCTTCTTTTCTCTCTCTCTCTCTCTCTCTCTCTCTCTCTCTCTCTCTCTCTCTCGGCTTTTGTTCATGGTTAACTTATAAATTTATCACAATACTGTAGCCCTTTTATTTTCACTGGGAAATGATGAAGAAAGGTCTAAATCAAGTTTAATAACCTTCACACTATTTAAAACCCAAGGAATGCGCCATTAAAATCAAACAAAGAAAGCAGAAGCCGAGGCTCCACAACACACTGGTGGTGTAACAGTGGATAAAAGATCAGGCTCACAGCTAGAAATAAATGCTATGGTTGGTCTTGACAGAAGCAGTACCCAGGCCCTTTGCAGGGCTCTGCAGCAAAGAGGCCGAAGGCACTGGGAGGCTTCCCTTAGGGATCTGGGAAGCATTTGTTTCCTTGACAATTTCTTTTATCCAGCACTTCACACTCAGTTCAGATGTTAGACATATTGTCAGGCTGCAGGGTACTGAAGGAATCACACCAAAATTAACGGGAAGTGTGCTCTCTCGGAAGAAACATGGGCTGTGGAATCAGATTCATCTGCGTCATTCAATGGCTGCTTCTATTATTTTCTAGACGTGGGACCCTAGATTTGTCTTTGAACTCAGTTTCTTCAACTATATAATAGGAAGAATTATAACTTATTTAAAGAGGAGATTTTAGAAGACATATCTCTATCGCTGTATATCTCTATATATCCTAAAATATTTACAAGTGGCTTAGATATAAGGTGTCACAATGGTGTGTCACTTAGAACAGAGGTCAATATACACATCGACCCTTCAGTTGGAGACCCTCATTAGTTCCAGAAGGCGTTTATATCAGGTGTCTATTGTCGTGTAACAAATCATCCCAGAATGTAAAACCTTAAAACACAAGATTCTACAACCTGGGTAGGGCTCAGTAGGGACAGCTGGTGGGGATGGGGGGTCCAGGTGGTGGGGACTGGGGTCACTTTTGTGGCTACATGTAGCAGGAGCTTGGCTGGGGCAGAAACAAAATGGCTTGACTAACTTGGGTGCTGGCCAGATGGCTTTCACTCTTGATGTGGTCTCTCCAGCACCATAGCCCACCTTTCAGGGCAGCTGAGAGCAAAAGAAGAACCTTCCAGACTCTTTAAGGCCTAGATATGCAACTGGCACGTGGTCACTCCTGCCACATTCTGCTGTGTCAGAGAGTCCCTGTCAGCCCAGATTCAAAGGAAAGGGACTCCATGACTTGATGGGAGAAGAAGGAATCTGTGGTCATCATTAACCCATGAAAATCATGACATAAACTTAACTACCCTTTTCCCAGTTCTGTCTTGACCACCAGCAGTGAATGTTGGCAAATCCTACGTGAGGGAGATGTCATTGCTGCCACCTGCCAGAACAGAAACAGGTGTTATTAACAGGCTGGGATTATGCCCAGGGCTCTGGGAGTGAGGCAGCTGAGTGGATTATCTCCTGAGCCCCTTCTCCAAAAGTGCACCTTTTCAAAAATATTTATTGTAATGATAGTCTGGAGGAGGAACCAAGATGGCAGCAAAGTTAAACAACTAAACTGCCGCCTCGCACAACAATTTCAAAAATACAACTGAAAAACAAAACGTCTACCACCCAGAACCACGGGAAAGCTGGCTGAGTGGTAGATTTACAACTAAGAAGAGAAGGGAGCGCAAACGCTGGAGAGCTGAGGTACGGAGGCGAGCGCGAAGCGGGCTGGAGGCGGGCGACTGGGCGCACGGCTTTTCTTCAAACCGAAGGGAGACAAACTCCCGATCACTCTGAACTCCACTTTCTGGGGACATGCGGGGACCCCAATGCCTACGGGGAGAAGCTGGACTCTCGGCCATTGGTCGGAGAGTGAGAGTGACTTTTCTGCAGAGATGCGCCCAGCAATCAGGGTTTGCTGTGCTGGAGCACGGGATATGGGGACTTGGAAACGCGAAAAGGCAGAGACGGCTGAAGGCAGCCATGGCTGTTGGCCACGCCCCAGCCTAGTGACGCCCTGAGACCCCGCCCCACACATTCTACAAACCCGCCCAGGCTCCACACAGCGGCCTTTACATATAAATGGCCTGTTCTGTGGCAGCTCAACCAAATTAACTGCAGCTCCAGTCAGACTGCTCCAAAACCGCCCAAGAAAAGAGGAGAAAACTGTAGCTCTTGCTGTAGCTCCTGCTGGGAGGCCTCAGACCTGCATCTCATTGGAGATCCAGACACTAGGGTATCTAGTGGTCGGTGTGGATGACACCAGATTTCAACCACTCTCATAAGGGACACATTCAAGAGGCAGACTCAGTGAGCATCAAAGCCCTACTGTGTCTCCAGCACAGCAATTCCTCCGTTATAGACACAGCAGGTCTTCACAGCCAATTGGCCTGGAGGTCAATTCCTCCCAGTGTACCAACAGCAATCAAGGCTTTTAACTACACCAAGACTTTCCACTCAGCCCACAAAGGGGTGTACCAAGAGCGACCACCTAGAGTGATTGGGGAAGCTGAGCTATCGGCCCCTATAGGTCACTGACCACACAAAGCCACTCCATCAACACAGGGAGGCAGCCAAAATGCGGAGACACCGAAGTATGTCACGAGTAGGAGAGATGGAGGAAATCAAACTAATGAATGACACAGTGTTCAGAACCACATTTATAAGGTTACTCAAGAATCTTCTAAAAACCGTTGAGAAACTTGAAGAGAACTTCAAGGACCATAATGAGAATACCAAAAAAAATGGAAAAGGACCAGTCAGAAATTATGCATACACTGTCTGAAATAAAGAATATACAGACACTCAACTGTAGACCACCGTACCCGAAGAGTCAAACCAAAGATCTGGAATATGAGGAAGAAAAAAAGCACCCAACCAGAGAGGCAGAAAGAAAGAAGAATCCAAAAGTGTGAGGATAGTGTAAGGAGCCTCTGGGATGGCTTTAAGCGTACCAATATCCGAATTTTTGGGGTGCCAGAAGAAGAGAGAGAGCAAGATACTGAAAACCTATTTGAAGAAATAATGACAGAAAACTTCCCCCACCTGGTGAAAGAAATAGACTTACAAGTTCAGGAAGTGCACAGAACCCCAAACAAGAGGAATCCAAAGAGGACCACACCAAGACACATCATAATTAAAATGCCAAGGGCAAAAGACAAAGAGAGAATCTTACAAGCAGCAAGAGAAAAACAGTTAGTTACCTACAAGGGAGCACCCATACGACTGTCAGCTGATTTCTCAACAGAAACCATGCAGGCCAGACGGGAATGGCAAGAAATATTCAAAGTGATGAATACCAAGAACCTACAACCAAGACTACTCTACCCAGCAAAGTTATCATTCAGAATTGAAGGGCAGATAAAGAGCTTCACAGATAAGAAAAAGCTAAAGGAGTTCATCACCACCAAACCAGTATTATATGAATGCTGAAAGGTATTCTTTAAAAAGAGGAAAAAGAAGAAAAAAGTAAAGATAAAAATTATGAACAACAAATACATATCTATCAACAAGTGATCCTAAAAATCAAGTGAATTAAAAATCTGAGGAACAGAATAAACTTGTGAACATAATAGAATCAGAGGCATAGAGTGGGAGTGGATTGATAATTCTCAGGGGGAAAGGGGTGTCTGTGTGGGGGGTACGGGAAGAGACTGGACAAAAATCATACACCTATGGATAAGGACAACGGGGGGGAGGTAAGGGCAGAGTGGGGGTGGGAACCGGGTGGTGGGGAGATATGGGGGGAAAAAAGGAGAAACAATTGTAATAATCTGAACAATAAAGATTTATTAAAAAAAATATTTACTGTATTATGTTAACACCAGAGGCCCGGTGCACAAATTCATGCATATTGAAAGGAAATTAAGTAGAAGGTGGCTGGTGGGGCCAGACACGCCCTGGAGCCAACCTCCTACAGTCCCTCCTCTGCCAGCTGGCCACACCTTGGGTGGCACTGGGGCTCAAAGGGCATCTGAAGAGTGAGTGGGGTCCTTCTGGCAGGTGGGGTTCCTCAGCCTGGCCTGTGGGGATCGGGTCAAAACCAGCTCTCTGACATCCCTTGAGGGGTCCCGGATTGCGAGAGGGAAGTTCTCGGGTGAGGCACCCTGGAATTGGACTCCCTCCTCTCTGGTTCTGGGTGCACCACCTGAAAACCGCATCTGCCAAGTCACCACAGCTCAGCAGCTCCTGTGTTGAGCATCTGCCCCCCTGGTGGTCAGTGTGTGTCATAGTTACCAGTTGGATTATCATTTAGGCTTTTATATATATAGACTAGAGGCCCATCCATGTACCAGTGGGGTCCCTCAGCCTGGCCTGCTGGGATCGGGCCAAAACCCGATATAGACGTCCCTGGAAGGGTCCTGGAGTGTGAGAGGGCACTCTGGAAAATTGCGGTTGCTCAGCAGCTCCTGCCTTGAGTGTCTGCCCCCCTAGTGCTCACTGTGTGTCATAGCTACTGACCAGTTGGCTGGTTGGCCAGTCGCTTAGGCTTTTATATATATAGATAATGGTTGTTAAGGCTGCGGTGAAAAGAAGTTAGAGGAAGTGGTTTAAAGACAGCACCATGATACATGAAAACACACATAGACCTTTAGGTACTCTGCTCCCTTCCTAACAACAATGCAGACCTCTCTCCCCATCCCCAGTGCCCACACAAACACGGGGCCTCCCTTGACATTAGAACCCATGTGCCTCTCACAGTCCAGAGCATCTTGTAAGCAGCCTATTCCAGATGCTGTTGTTGTTGTGTGTGTGTGTGTGTGTGTGTGTGTGTGTGTGTGTTTGCATGCCTGTGAGCGTGTATTAGTGTATGTACAAGTGTGAAAAAAGGAATGTGGGACTGTGTGGATATGTGGTGGGTATGAGAGGGTGTGCAAATGCATGTGTGTGTGTGAGTGTGTGTGTGTGTGTGTGTGTGTGTGTGTGTGTGTGTGTGTGGACAGAACATAGCAGTGGGAGCAAACTCAAAACTGGCAAAGGAGAGAGAGCACATGGAATCCTGATTCAAAGTGATGTGATTAGGATCTGCCAGCTACTTGGAAACTGACTGGCTCCAAAGCCTGCAGCTCTTCCTGCCCATTACTGATGGTGACTTGTCAGAGGCCTTTCAAGCGATTGAAGTCACTGAATGATCCCTGCCAGCCCAGCACTGGCCAATGTGAGGAGATGGGCCAGAGTGGGGGGAAGGAAGACACTGGAGGTGCAGGGACTGGGATGTCAAGAGAATGAGTGGGAGGGCTCTGTGGCTGAAAGCAGTCACCAGCTTCTGGAGCTCAGCCTGCACCCCCCCTTAGTGCCCTTCACCTGGGCGTCCTTGGAGAGGGGAGCAGTTGCACTGGGAACTGGCCTCTTCCTTTTGGTGTGTTTGAGGCGGATCCACTTCAGCACCTGCCGACCTTTGTCTTCATCCCCGGCTCAGACACACCCCTTTACCTACCAGTCTTCCTGTTTTTATCCAACAGTTCAGCAGCAGGATGAGATTTTGTTTCTTTAGCCTGGGAAAATAATTTTCTTTCATCTTGTTTTCACTTAAAAATGTTTTTATTGATTTCAGAGAGGAACAGAGAAGGAGAGATACATAGAAACATCAATGATGAGAGAGAATCATTGGTCGGCTGCCTCTTGCAGGCCCCACACTGGGTAATTAAGCTCACAACCCAGGCATGTGCCCTGACTGGGAATCAAACCGTGATTTGTGTGGGATGGTTGATGGGTTTTCAGCGAAAAAGCAAACAAACAAACAAAAATAACTCATGGAGCACTTTCAAATACATATCTTATTGCAGTTCAGGGATATTTGAGAGGAGAGGTAATTTTATAAATGATTTGTTAGTTAATAATTATTAAGATTTGATTAAGTACTGCTTTGTGTCACACACAATTTTAAATGCTACATACATGTTATTCTCTTTTTACAGATGAGAAAAACATGGCCCAGAGATGGTAGGCAGCTTTTCATGGTGACACAGATATTAAGTGGTGGGTCAGGGTTTAAATCCAGGCTTTCCGCCACAGTGAGCATTCAACCTCTAGGTCAGTGTACTCTGCTGTATCAGGTAAGAGTGTGATCCAAATATTGCAAGTGGTCCTGGCCGGTGTGGCTCAGTTGGTTGTGTGTTGTTCTGTACACAAAAAAGGGTATTGGTTGGATTTCCAGTCAGGATACATGCCCAGGTTTCAGGCTTGATCCCCAGTAAGGGGAATGCAGAAGGCATCCATCGATGTTTTGCTGTCGCATCCATCGATGTTTCTCTCCCTCTCTCTACCTTTCTCTCTAAAAGTCTCTAAAAAAGTACTGCAGGTGTCACTGCTCAGGGAGTATACATCGATAATGACAATGGCCTTTCATTAGCTCTGCCCCTGCCTCTTGACCACTTCAGGTCCTGTCATTGCACATTTCTGGAACCTCCCAGGGTGCTTCATTGTGTCCACAAAGCAGCTCTGGTGTTCTGTTGCAGGGACAGTGGGGATTAAAATCAGTCACTTCCCATTGCACATCCTGATGGCGTAGCCTTTTTGTTAATTCTCACCCGAGGATATTTTTCCATTGATTTTTAGAGAGAGTGGAAAGGAGGGGGAGGAAGAGAAAGAGAGAGAGAGAGAGAGAGGAGAGAGAGAGAGAGAGAGAGAGAGAGAGAGAGAGAGAGAGAGAGAATGAATAATGGCCTAGTTTTAAATTTAAACATTCACTTGACATGGTGAGGAATAACTATTGCCAAAGTGTGGCCACATCTATTTCCTCATCAAGCCCCATGATTACTCTGTTGGGTGGTAGCACAGCTAGTTAACCATCTTCCTGCCATTTTGTAAATGTGGAAACCGAGTCTCATGGCATTATTTGTCTGGAAAACCATTGCTGGTAAAGAGTGGAGTTAAATTGAACAGAGCTGTTTCTGATCCCAAGCAACCACACACAATGCTTCCTTATTAATACTTGTTGCTATAAAAAAAATACTTGTTGCTATAGGTGTCCATAGCTTTGACATTTATTTTGTAACAAAAACTGTAAAGTAGAAAGAACTAACTCATGGAAATGAAGGAACTCTGTTGTAATAACCTTTGTTTCAAAGAGAAAATAAATTTGACATGACAAAGTACTTACAAATGTACAGAAAGGAAAACAAAACATATGGGGTACAGGTAAATATATTGAGAGGAAAACTCATTCTTAGAAGCTTTCATAACTTGAAAAAAAATTAAAAATAAATGAACTAAATTTTCAATGAAGGAAACTGGAAAAGAACAGCAAAATAAGCTATAAGGAAATAGGAATGGACTAATGTTTATGAAATAGATAAGAAAATAATAGCAGGAATCAATAAAACTAAAACTAGTTCTTAAAAAAATAAAACAGAAAACTCCTCGTATGTGTGTGAGTGTGTGTGTGTGTGTGTGTGTGAGTGTGTTTGTGTGTGTGTGAGAGAGAGAGAGAGAGAAAGAGAGAGATATGATATTAGGAAGAGGCTGTAATTAAAGTATAGAAAAATATTAAAAAATGTAAGATAATGTTACATGCAGACTTATACTCAATAGGATTTCTTAAATCAGTGTGAGGATGGTTTAATATTACAAAATTTATTTACATAATCATGATATCAATAAATTGTGATTATGTTTCCAGTTGCTAGAAAGTTATTTAATAAGATTTTAAACAGCTAATTATAAAATAAAAATAAAAAACACTCTAAAATCAAAATAAAATAAACCAAAAAACCTAGTATTGGACACAGACTAGTGACTAAGAATAATCACTATATGTCATGAAACAGTAAAGCTATTGTTCTAAAAAATCACCCACAGGCCCTAGCCAGTTTGGCTCAGTGGATAGGCAGTCAGCCCACAGATTGAAGGGTCCTGGGTTTGATTCTGGTCAAGGGCACGTACCACGGTTGCAGGCTGGATTCCTGGCTCTGGTTGGGGTGTGTGTGGGAGGCAACCAATTGATGTTTCTCTCTCTGTGTCTCTCCCCCTCCCTTCCACTCTCTCTAAAAATCAATGGAAAAATATCCTCAGGTGAGGATTAACAACAACAACATTACTGACAGGAGTACACACCTCCTGTCCTTTTCCATCCAGACTTATTGCCTTAGTGCTGATGACTCAGCAAGGCCTTCAGCTTGGGCTCCTCTCTTTACAACAGGTTGACATCTGACTGCTGCTCAGAATCTGCACTTGGATGATTCGCAAGCTTCCTATGGCCAGGCGCACTGGAACTCCTGATTCCCCGCCTCCTCTACGCTGATCCTTCCCTGCTGCTGTCCCAGAGTGAATGGCCCCACTCTGACCAAGCCCTCCTTGATCCCTCACCTTTTATGTATTAGCAAAGCTCGGCGTTTCTACCTTTAAAATGCATCTTAAAGCCATCTCCACTGAAGGTTAGATGACTGGTCAGGAGATGAAGAACATAGAACACCGTATTTTCATTGTACAACTTGTTACATCCATAACGTTTGTAATTTAAGATCTAATAAAGTAAGAGGTAAAAGAAGAAAAAAAAATCACGTTGTCATTGAGTCATGGAAAATGCTTCTTATTGCATTTTAGTGCCATATTTTGGAGAAAGCTTTCTGGCTGGAATAATAAATTGTGCAAGAAAAACATGAAAGAGAGGCAAGAGCAAGGTCACCACTGAATGGAAAACTAAGTGACATGTGGCTTGAAGACTCTTTGAATCACTGGAGTCCCCTGTTCACATTGGGTGGAACAAATGACTCCCCAAACAAAAATGTAAGTTATACGCCAAGGTTTCTTTCTTTGAGGTGCTACAAGTGGATCCCTCCTACCCCTTCCATTTCATGTAGCTATCTACAAGGTTTAGGCTCAAGAGATTTCATCTTTCAGTATTTTGGTGCTGGAGGCTCCCACCTGCAGATCTTAGATAATCAATTAGCTTACTCTGATATGGGAAGCAGTTCCCCCTACAGATAGTCCTGGAGTCCATGACAGCATTCTAAAAGTGATTTAAATTTCCCCAGCACATGCCAACTTGACAAGCACTTATTGATGTCTGGCATGAAGCAAACCCCAAATACAAACATGAGTGAGGCTGGCAAGGACCACATATCTGGAGATGGAAATAGGCACTTCAAAATTCAGTCATTTAGGCTAATTTTGAGAAGGGAGTAATTAATTCTGCCTGAGAGAAGGCTTCATCAAAATTTCCATTGAGCTGCATCTTCAAGGGTAGGGAGGAGCCTAACAGGCTGGGGGTGGGTGGGGAATCAAGAGTGAGTGTTGAAGACCATCTGCAAGGGTCATCTTGCCAAAGAAGAAATATTCAACAAGGCAAAAAGAAAACTTACTAGAGAGACGGAGTGGTTCTGTGGAGCCTGGAGCTAGCTGGGAGTGTGATGGGAAGTGTGCTTGTACCAGCTCATAGAACCAGGGCATTTGGGTGCTTTGCCGTATGTGGTGATGACCTGTGGTAGCCTTGCTAACCAAAGCATGTCCCTGGGCCAGAGCATTGGCATCTCCCGGGGGCTTGGGCAGAAAGCAGAGCCTCAGCCTTCCTTCAAACCCCCAGGGTCAGATCTGCACTGTAATTATACCCTTGGGTGGTCTGTGTGCACTTTGTAGTTTGAGAAACACTCTATTACAAGGCTTAAAGCAGATTAAAAGCATGAGTAAGTATGTTTATCGCACTCTAGCCAATACAGAGGATAGACCAACGGGGTAGTGGTGGGGTCAGGAAGAGGCCGCAGCAATGGTCTATGTAGGAGACACTGCACGCGTTGGGCAGGAGGCGGGAATTCATCAGCCACGGCAAAGCGCAGGCACCTGCAATGCTGTCAGAAAACAGAACTTGACCCTTACATTTTAACAACTGTTTCTATCTATCTTCTTGTTCCCTAAATCAGTGTCCACGTCTTTGAATTCTGAATGATCCAATAAAATCGTGCACATAAAGAACCTAATTTAGAAAATGCCAGTCACATAATACGTGCTCAATTATTTTTCAGTATTACCATTAGTATCAACAAGGATTTGGTTTTATACACATAGTTTACAAAGTACCAATCTCCTGAGCCCAGTCTTTACATGGTTCTTAGGCAATAAATAAGATGATCAAGAATGTTCCCATTCCTGTTGTCTTTATTCCACTCCTTATTAATTTAATTAATTATACTTATTTTTTTTATAGAATGGAAAGTACCAAAAAGGTAACAACAACACAAACCATGTTTGTCGCAAAGTCCTTCACAAAGTGTCCATAATTTGATTTCGTTCTCACCACTACATGGTGTGTTAGACTGTTACCATCTCCATTTTATAGAACAGAACACTGAGATCAAGAAAAATTTAGTTATTTACCAAAGATCACAGTTAGTAAGAGCGGGAGGTGGGATTTGAATCAGGATATGTGTGGTTTCAAGGCTTGCAGTCATACTCGTCCCCTTCTTCAACATCCTGCAACTTATCTTTCAACACACGAACACCTTCCTTTTTCCTTCTGGTCTCAGTTTTCTAGCCCCGTAGTGCAGCTTATGACGCTGGGCACGTGTCTCAAAAAGGCAGGACCACGAGGCCTGGGGAATAGTGAATGCAAGCTTGTGACAGCCAGCGTGTTGTGTGTTTTACTCACTGTGCCTAGAATACTACTCGACGCTTAGTAGTACTACATATATGTTTGTTGACTAAACATGGAAGTGCTTTGTGAAGCATAATAGCACCTGCATAGTTGGGGCATGTTTCGTGTCATCTTGGAATAACTTTTTATTTTTTATGTTACTTTCTGGTGCGGTTAATTCCTGGATTGCATTTTTTTTTCTGAATAGGAATTGGTATTTATAAAACTTTTAATATTTAGGTAAAACTTACTTCAGGACAGGAGAGCAATTATATTAATGATAAAGGCACTTGTTAACAGGTCTGCATATTTCCAGTTAAATGCAAGGTGTTGTTGTAATCATTCTTGCTAAAGGGATTAGCATAGGCCACCCCAAAATAGGATATTTGGTTTCTGGTTATTTTGCGCTGAAGGCTATTGAGAGTCAAGGTCACTGAGATACAGAAAGAAGCCTTCTCAAAGCTTCCCTTATCTTACCAGGAGCAGGCTTTTCTGAGGAATGAGGACTGCCATGCACCCCTCTCCCGGGGGCGGGGGGGAGTTCTATGGTCTTGAAGATGGAAAGTGGGCACCCAGATGGGCCTGTGCAAACTTTACTGATTAAAACTTACTTCCCATCAGTTTCCCCATCTACTTACCTTCCCCCAATTTAGTGCCCCTAGAAGTTGAAACTCTTTTCTTTTGTAATTTGTTCACAAATGTATTGCCCTGTGTTAAAATGATATAGACCTTCAGGTCTGATCCCTGCTTCGGGTTTTTCATTTCATTTCTGTGAGGCCCTCTGTATGCATCTGAAAGAAACCTTTTCCTCTTGTTAATAATCTGTCTTTTGTCCAGTTCAATTTGCAATGTTTCATTCACTGAACGTAAGAGGGTTGAGAAAAAGTACTTTCCTCCCTGTCACCATGATAACCAGGGTTCTAAAATTCAAGGAGTTAAAACCAGAAAATGTGGACCACATATAAAAACACCTTTGAAGTAACTTACTAATTTTTATAAAATTGTAAAAATTTATATTGTTTTAAATTGTATTCTTTTCCATTAATTTGGATTACATCTAATGACCGAATGCTCTCCAGTTTCCTGATTTGAATCTCTCTCTTTCTCTGTTAATAGCAGATTCTTTTATTTGCTGGTTTCTCTCAGGCGTCCAGTCCAGCCTGACGCATGGTGCTAGAGCACCCCCCCCCCCCCACCCCGGCCCCCAATTGTCTCCTTCTGTCTTTCTTCTTTGGTCCAGTCTGTTCACTGTGGACCAGGACTGGTGGTTCTTACTTGATAGTAGTGTGATTTCGGCATCTCCCTACTCCTGTTGTTGAGAGCTCTGTGGTGCTTTTACCGCAGTAAGATTTCCTTTTGAAATTCCCATAGAGTTTTCCAAGCCTGAGGCCCAAGCACCACGCAGGCCCGCGGCCCAGAGAGCACCGTTGCCTTTACAGAGGGTTTCCGCTTGGGCCTTCCAGGAGGGCAGGCTCACCGCCTACGCCTACGTGAGGTTTGTCTTGCAGGGCAGCCAGCATGAGTGACTGAAGACACTTGTCTGGCCTGATGCCTGTTAGCAGGACAAGACTCAGGGTAGTTTTAGTCCTGCATGGAGTGCCTCCCACACTGCCTACTCACGGTCTCTGGAGACCATTCCGGAGGAAATGACACTCAGCCGTGTTAAATATGGGAAAAGCTGCCAAAGGGATAGTGAGTGGGGGAATGTAAGAGTTTCATTTACTATTTACTTCAGCAAGATATTTCTCCGCAGGTTACAGCAAACCTTGAGTTGTGATAGTTTTTGTGTTTTTCTTTCTCTCAAAGTGAGGAAGGTGGTTTTAATAATTGCGTGAACAGTGGTGAAGTTGCTGTTTAATAGGTATCAACTGGCATTTCAGGGGTGCTGAGGATGGTAAGCTCTCTCCCTAGCCTTGAGCGAATCAGATATTCCTATTTTACAGCAAAGACTCTCAAAGTCTGGAGAAGTGACATGTCTCACACACATCACCTGGGCAAGGAATTGCATAGGAGATGTATCAGTTAGGTTCCAGTCAGGAGGCAGAAACCAAACAGTAATTTCAATAAGGGTGCTACAAATAAAGAATTACTATTTTCAGGAACTTTACTTGGCTCTGAGAGAGTACCCAAGGAAGGACTAACCTGGAAGGGGGTGGTGTGGGGAGCTTCCCATGCCTGGGATTCGGACCCCATTAGAGGGGTGTGGTTATAGCCCACTGGATGGGAGAAGAGCTCCCTGGGTTGCCTGGTCAGAGCTGGTCTATAATCGATTCTAAGCTGTGGTTTGGGGCTGGGGCCTGGAATTAACCCCCAGGGAGCCAGCAGTCCTAGACTGACAGGAAACGCCTGCTGGCGTCCTGGGGAAATTTCCTGGGAAGCTACGTCTGGAGACATGCTGCTGAACTCAGCACCAGGAAACCATGGAACTTGCTGGGAATCCACCTGCTGGGCCGGAGTGCAGCTAAAACCTCCTTCAAATCTGCCTAGAAAGCTCCCGGTGGAGGCCGTTGCGGAACTTGCTGCAAGGAAGCTAGCTGGAGCACCCAGGAATCTAATGGGATTCCATCTGCACAAGTGCCACTTGAATTTGTTGGGAGGGAACTTCATTTGGTGTCCTCACACCAGCCCAACACTGCCAAGAGCAGGAGGGGAACAACATACAGCATCAAGGCAAGGCTGCTCTAATGCCAATGTCCCTCCAGTGCCCTCTACTGACAAAGGTTAGCATTGTGCCAGCAGGCAGCGGAGAAATATTCCTGCATTCCAGGCAGTGGGAGAGTGGATTTGGAGCCGAGAGGCAGGAAGTGTTAGCTAGCACAGAGAACACTGGGACTTAGTTCCTTTACCTTCTAGTGCACTCATCCTTTTACTACATTATGGGGCATGCCCTTAATGATCATTGTTTTTCTCCTTTATTTCACTGTACACCAAGAAACAACAATTATGGTACATGTTGATGAACAAAAAGGGAATTGTAAAATCTAGAACTTACTCTAATTTTAGTACATTCTCTGATGTGAGTACTTAGTGTAATGATCAAAATTTAGCACAATACACTTGGCGCTAATTGTTCACTGCCAAAGAAGTACTAGGAGAATTGAGACAATTAAACAGGAAACTCAGCCAATTTTTTTTTCATTATCACAGTCAAAGCAAAGTGAAGAATTTGAAGGGAGGAAATCTAGAGACTGTTACTGTCCAATTGAGCAGCATTAGCCATGTGTGGCTTTTGAAAACTTGATACATGGCTAGTGCAATCAATGAACTACATTTCAAATTTTAGTTTATTTAAATTTAAATTTTGAGAATATTTAACTCAGTTATTAAAGAACTTTTAAGTATGCTTAGACCTTGGAGGATTGTGTGGGAAGTTGTAAGGGCCAGGCTGGGAGAGGGTACACTTCACTTCTGCATTCTGACTAGAACTCAGTCACTTGGTCTCAGGGGAAACTGTGTCGCTGAGGAAAAGGGAAGCACTTTGGTAGACAATTAGGCAGAGTCTGTGTCATGAGATTAAATGGATTGACCCAACCCAGGGTTCCAGAGGAAATCCCTGTGTGGTTTAGATCAATCAGCGTATATCATCTCTTTGGACATCATTGTGATCAGAGTTGGGGAAGTGATCTTTGCTAATTCTATCAAAGTGAACCTCAGGACATGTAGAGAGAATGCTAGGACACACACTCTGTACACTGGGGTGTTGATATGGGTTTAGAGTTGCTATTCCCATGAGGAGAGAGCTTGGATTATTGGGAAACATGGTGAGGAGCTTGAGTGTGGAGCATGTCCAGATGAAGCGGAGCAAGGAGGTCAGGCCTGGTTGAAACCAGGTTGTATAATTAGTCATGTGATAACGCCGGTGGTCTTGATCCAGCATCTAGAAGGGTTCTGGAATCTGGAGAAGGGGCTGTTCATAAATTAAATAAGAGTCCAGAGACGAAACATAATTTTGAAAGGCATTTGGCACGGGCTGGGGGGGGGGGGGGGGAGGGCGGTGGTGGTGCAGAGGAGCTTGGCTGAAGAAACCAAGTTCTTCATGTCTCAGGACCCCTTGCTTTTTATTAACACAATTTGACCTAAGGCAAGGTGGAGATATACACATCAAAGGGTAGGGTTAGGTACAGAGTCCATTGTCAGATTGGAAGAGTTACTTTCCGGCTGTTCAGGTGTTTGGCCAGGAGGAGGCAATAACATGTAGATTAAGATGCCCTGAGCTGTCTGGCAGTAAACAATCATCCTTTTCAGGTTTTGGGGAATGCCTTTAGCCATTCCCAACAGGCGATAACATATGTGACTCAACCTTTTGATGAAACTCTTGCAATTATGACATGCTGGAACTGGCTTCTGGCAATGTGACCCCTTTAACCTCAGCCAGTTTAGGTTCAGTTTCCTGTTGCTTGTAAACAAAAATAATTTTAACTACTCCAGATACTATAATTGGGTTCTTTTGTTTTTAAATCAACACTTAATTCAAGCTATCCCAAGGAAATTAGAGGTGAATTATACATACATGCATGAAATGGAAGCAGAATCGAGCAAGGAACAATTCTAGTTACCAGTTACTCTCCCTGCCTTCTCAATGTCCCCACAGTATCACACATTCTTATATCTATGCTTCACTGTCTTATTCACAGTTGTGTTCCAGCATCTGCAAAAGTGCTGGATTCATATAATATTCAATAAATATATGTTAAATGAGTGGATAGATGGATAGTAAATCAATTTCAGGTGTTGGGCTCAGAAACAAGAAAATGTTGTGTACTCTTGAGGAATAAGGAACAATTTCTCACCATGTGTCCTCGCTCCACTGAATAGGGACTCAGTGGAATGTGGCAGTAGGCTGACATGAAGGAATAATGGTACCTATGCTCCATAGTGCTATCTATTGTCCGCTATCTCAGGTAAGTCCTAGAAATCTGAAAACAGGTTAAAAAATGTCTGTTAAAAGTCCCCTATAACCTAATAAGGCCTAAGCTCCTCCTGTGGCAAAAGAGCAGACTCTCCATGTTCCTGTCCAAGTCCCTCTCTGTGGCCACTGCCCCCTCTTTTCTGGCAGGCCTTCCTCTAGTCTAGCCACAGCTAACTTCTCATGGTCCCCCAGGCAAGCTGGTATTTTCTTTGCCCCTGAGTTATTTTCTCTGCCTGTAGTGCTTTTCCTTCTCCCAGTTGGTGAGCTCATATTCAGTCCTTGAAGCTCATCTCTTGTATTGGTTTACAATTGCTGCACAACAAGTTACCACAATCTTAGTAGCTTAAAACAATGCACATAACTTGGTTGGCTCCAGTCAAGATATTGGCTGGGAGTCATTCATTTCTAGAACTCAGGGCCTTTTCCTGAGCTCAGGGGGTTACTGTCAGAATTCAGTTCTTTGTGGTTGTAGCTCAGAGGTTCCTGCTTTCTGGCTGGGTGTCAGCCAGGGCCACTGAAGATCCTTGAGGCCCCTGCAGTTCCCTGCCATGTGTCCCCTCACAACACGGCAGCTTATTTCTCAAGGTCAGCAGGAGGCTCACTCACTTTGATCTGCTAATATGCAGTCTTATCCTATATAATAAAGAGGGAATATGCAAATTGACTGTCACTGCACCACAAAGATGGTGGTGCCCTGTCCCCTCAGCTCCACCAGAGTCCCCCAGTCTTTTAGTGCTTCCCGCGGTGAGGTGCAAGCAGGCGCCCACAGAGAGCAGACACCAGGGCCTGTGGCGGCGTGGAGCAGGCAGGTCCGCAGAGAGAAGAGAACCACGGGGAACGGGCCTAAGCCGTCAGTAGGACATCCCCTGAGGGCTCCCAGATTGAAGAGGGTGCAGGTTGGACTGAGGGACCCCCCCCACCCATGCACAAATTTTGTGCACTGGGCCTCTAGTATAGCATAATACAACCAGGGGAGTAACTATCTCATCACCTTCACCACATTCTAGTGGGTAGAAGTCACAGATTCCACACTCACCTGAGGGCTGGGATTACATGGGTGTAACTCACTGGAAGTTCCCTAAGGGTGTGTCTGCCCGAAGTTCACTCTATGGTTTCCAATGATTCACATTCTCCCATATGCAAAATGTGGTCATTCCATCTCAAGGCGCCTAAAAGTCTCATCCCATTCCATCTCCTCTCTAAATTGTTCTCTACTCCTCTTCTTCAACAGAGTTGGATTTCCCTGCACCTGTGTTTTTGCCTTATTTTATCCATGCTGCTGTTACAGGGTAACCTACAAAGGCCTACATCTCCTTGGGCAACCTATGGGGCCAGTTTAGTTATATCATCAATTCCTCTCTAAATACAATTATATATTGAAATACAGCGATGACTCACAGAGCAGGGCTTTGTGAGGACAGGCTTATATTGCATCCTGCACAGCAAAAGTTGTCCCTTCAGCCTCTTCTAATGTCTTGGGTTCTTTCCAAATGTCTCAACCCTGGGAAATTGCCCTGCTTGCTGCTCTTCCTCCTCCTTTCCCAACCCCTCTTTTCTTCTCTCCATCTCCAGCCCGCTCTTGGGCACAAGGGTTTCAGTGTCTTCGCCATTATATGGAACTTTCCCTCCATATTTCTTTATCACTTTTCTTATGTTTCAATTTAGTCTTCTCTTTTACAGTGTTCATCCCTACTTTTAACCCTAGATCAACAAAATCAAAGATCCTTCTCAGTATCCACTCTCCTTACAAATCACAGATTATAAGTAACTACCTAATAATTCTTTTCCCTGTAATATATTCCTTTCTTATAACATATAGTAAGTACTTCATTCTTTACATTGGTTTTACTTGCTTTATCTTTAGCCTAAATTGACCAAATGGCCTCAGTTGGCATCGGTATGTATCCTGGAACCATAGACTGTTTTTTTGAAGGACTTGTAGGATGATCAAGCTCAGTATTCACTCCAGTGCTTTAATCCCCTATGTCGTATCCTTGTTTGGTAGTCTTTTGCAGTAGACAAGTCCGCCACTTCCCTTTCAAGGTGGCTCACTGGTCATCTTTGGCTTTGCGGGGGGCGGTCTGCTGAAGATAGTATTCACTAAAAGGGTTTAGAGCAGAGCGTGTGAAAGTATGAAGGGGGTCGCTGTGGTTGAATATTATGCTGCTCACAGATATCCCAGTCCCCCTCTCTCTCTTGGAACATGGAGTTTCTTCATCTGCTTCAAAGATAGGTGTGCTTTATTCAATGACAGCTGTGAATAGGAATGATGTGCATCACTTCCTGCAGAAGCTTGACATTCAGCACGTGTCCACCACATTCCTTCCCACCTGCTGCAGTGTTGGAGAAACACATGTGGAGAGGAATTCTCCATTAGCCTGGGTCCTGGAGTGACGAAAACAATCCCAGCTCCCTCTGCCCTTGTCTGGTGTTAGAAAAGCAGTGTGAGTGAGGAACAAAGTTGTGTGTCAGCCCTGGAGTTTTGGGCTTATTACTGCAGCTTATCCTGACTGATCTAGTCACTAAAAATCAGGTTAGCTAGAGTTATACATTTCAAGTCATCCTAAAGGTAATTTGATGGAATCACATTTCAAATCTTTGAGGCATATCCCGAAGGTGTTGGATGGGGTATTTTGGCTGACCTGAGAGCCTCTGTTGACAGGAAAGAATTTGCTTTTGGTTGTCCTATCATCTCTTTATTGGATAATATTTTTCTAGGATGCAGTAGATGTGGATCCTGGACATAGAAATTTGGAAACAGAGCAGAGCAGGGCACTGAAAAGCTGCTCCTTAATGATGAAATGATTTATTTACTTTCCGCCTAGATGTGATGTCTTTTAGGTGCACAGTCCTGACTCTCCTATCACTGCTTGCTTATCCCTCCTCTGTAGGTCACAAAAGTTGTGTTTGAAGGCACTTCATTTAACTAGAACAAACATCCCATGTGAAGTGACATATTCTTTCCCATAAAGAAAGCCATTTATCAATGTTTTTAGTGTACTTGTTTATGTTTGAGCATTTTGTGAAAGTCTTATGATCTATGATGTCCATTGAGGCTTCTATTTGAAGGGGAGCAGAGGCAATGTCAAAGTTGATAAAAAGCAATGATGGGGAGATAAGGTCCTGAGGCTTATGCAGTATCTGAAGGGCCAGAGGAAGGACAGCAATTATTCTATTTGGTAATCCAATTGTCTGTCTTTGGAAAATGATAGGATGAAGAGTGGAAGTCATAAATAATACCTTTCCCACTGCCCAGTTATAAACGAGCTATTTAAACTCCCTGCTGTCCTGTAGGTTTGGCTTTGATTTTTCTTCTGCACTAAAGATTAAACCTTAGTGGAAGTTTGTGGAAGAGGGGGAAACTATACAAACAACATACTTGCAACCATCTGCAAACAACAGTCTAATTTCCCCTTTCAAAGGAATCTCCTGGAGAGATAGTACATGTAATCAAATGGAATTTCTGTGTTGAAGACTTTTAGAACTGCTTTAAAAATTTTGTTTTTCAAATATTCTTTAGATACAATTTATCCATGTATTCACTTAAAACATTTATGTCAAATATGGTGTCAAGTGTCTTTCAAGTACAGTGCTAGAACATGGGAAGTAATGATGAGTGTGTTGGTCTTAGCTCCCCCAAGATTTTTACCAGCTGTTGGGGGATTAGAGAGTAAACCGGTGTTTTATTTGGGGTTTGGTGAATGCAGCGGTAGACATACACACAGAGTGCTATGGGGAAAAATAGGAGGGGCACCCAACCCAAATTAACTTGAAGCAGTGGTTCTTCAAATGAACTTTGAAGAAAGCAAATAGAAGTATGTGAACAAGTAGAGGAGGGAGACGTACAAAGATCTAGAGGGAAGTATGGCAGACTTGGAGATCAACAAGTCATTTGCATGGGAGGAGTGTGCATTCAAGATGGAGAGAATATGGGGAGTGGAAGGATGGGGCTATGCCAGGTTTGAGGGATCTGTCAGACATCCAAATGGAGGTGTAAGTCAACTTACACATATATGTGTACTTGTAAATCAACTCTACATCTTTATTTGGATGCATAATATATGTATGTGTGGAGTTTAGGGAGGGTTCTAGAGCTATTCATAAACCACCTCATAGATGTTTACAACCATGAATCTGGATAAGATGAACTGGGGACTGAGTGTAAATAGAGAAAAGGAGGGATCCAAAGATGGGGCCTGGGGCACTTGGAGATGAAGAGGTAAAGACAAGAGAGATGATCATTTCCAGTAATGAAAACGTAGTCTAAATTCTGGGAGAAAGCCTCAAGTTAGGTAAATAGATGATTGCAATGCCAAAATTTGGAGGGCTTTTGCTGCTACTGCATTGGACGGCTTCAGTTAAGTGGCTTCAAAAGCAAAGACGACAGATGTGCAGGGCCCACCTCAGGTGGGATGTTTCAAAGAAGTCCTCCACATTAAGCTGAGATTTCCAAGGGTTAAATCAGAGGTAGGGATAAAGTATAACTAAACCCATGGCCTCCCTGTTACCCAATGACAGGGGACATTGGGAAACAAAAGCCCAAAAGTAAAGAAAAAAACACCATTATTCATGAGAGGTTGTGACAATAGATTGGTCTTTGTGTGGACATGCACCCTGAGTCCACACGCATGCTGAGGGCTGGCCACCTAAAGCTGTGAAGCTGGTTGGAAGTGGTCCTCTTCCCAATGATGACCTGAACAGTGAGCCAAGGCATTTTCCCTGGGTTGTGTCTCGCGACGCCGAAGAATGAGACCAGAAGATTTAAGCAAAAGTGTGGAAAATTTATTACAAGCAGATTCAGACTCCCCTCAGGGGGAGGAGGACCCAATAATGGACTGCCCCCCTCCTCAAGCCTTGTAGTCC
The DNA here is from genome assembly GCF_951640355.1 of Cnephaeus nilssonii. NCBI lineage: Eukaryota > Metazoa > Chordata > Mammalia > Chiroptera > Vespertilionidae > Cnephaeus > Cnephaeus nilssonii. The sequence continues at coordinate 9,743,930 of NC_137087.1, forward strand.
ACAGGTATGTATTTGCTACAAGCCTGCTCTATGTCTACCTGTGTCGTCACCTGATTGATTCCCTCAATTGTTCTTGCCCAGCAATAGACCTGAACTTTCCCTGTCTCTATGTGTTCTCTGTTCCCATGCTGGACCTTTTCTGTTTCTATGCATTCCTACACTTTGTTGCTGCAGGTCCTCCCTTGGTTTCCCATGCCTCTCATGTTGAGTCCAGAAACATTTTATTATTTCTGCTTGGTTGGTTCCTGTGGTTAGGCTGCTCAAACTGCCGTGTCTGCTCCTGCCTATGTTCCACCTGCCTTTGTTCCCCAATGGACCCCTGGCCTGTCTGCCTGCGTGTCAAGTTAACCCTCTCACCAAGACATCTGACAGAGGAAACTCAAATCATCTCTGGAGGAGAGTGTTTCATCCCAGGCCTCGGACAGTCTTTACAAAAAAGTTCTCAAAGGCAATGTCCAGTGCACAAAGGTAGGTAAGTAATAAGGCAACATAGTGAGATCAGCCAAAATGAATGAATGAATGAATGAATAAATAAATAAATAAATAAATGCTAGAAATAAACCACAAATACCCAAGGCAACAAAATTATCAGACACAGAGTCTAAAACAATTATGCTTCCTATTTTAAAAAAACTAAACGACAAGCTTAAAAAATTAACAGAGAACAGGAATCTATAAAAATTACAGAGAAGATTTGCAAAAGAAATACATAGAACTTCCAAAAGTGATAAGTTCAAAAATTAACATTACAAATTCAGTGGAGAGGTTTGGCCAGGTTAGACTTATTAGATAACTAGCAAGCTACATATATGTCAGAAAAAATTATCCATAATGTAGCATATAAAGAGGGGGAAAAAGATGGAAACTACGGAAGAGACATGGAGGATGGAGTTGGAGGTTAGAATTCCAGAAGAATAGAGAGAATAGGGTAGAAGTATTATTTAAATATAAGACTGATAATTTTTCAGAATTCATTGAAATAGCATGATAAATAAAAATAAAACACATATAAACACATCAGAGTGAAAAAAATGTAAAAACTAAATAAGAAGAAAAATATTAAAAGCAGCCAGAGGGAAAAAAAAAATCAAATTGTTTTCAAAGAAGTGGCAATTAAGTTGGCAATTGGTTTTTCAAGAGCAGAAGATATGTTGAATGTGCAGATACAACAATTGCTAATGTAGCTATGCCCAGCAGAAATATATTTCAAGAATGGAAACAAAATAAAGGCATTTTCAGATAAATAAGAACTGAGGTTTTCATCACTGGTAGATATTGCAGGATGTACTTCAAGTGGAAGAAAGTGATCTCACAGGAGAAGAAGGAATTAAGTACAAAGCAAGTGTAAAATATGTGAGTAAATGTAAAGAAATGTCAGGTGTATGATGTAGTAATGATAATACATGGCGGTGTTAAGAAAGAGAATTAAAATATTATAATTCTCAGGTTTTTATTTTAGTTGGAAGAATATTTTACAAATATTTTTATTAACTCTAGACTTTGATAATTTAAGTGTGCAGGGTGTAATTTCTAGCGTAATCACTATTATGCATTGAATGTTTGTGTCACTCCTGAATTTTGTATATTGAAGCACTGATCCCCACTCTGATGGTATTTAAAGATGGGACCTTGAGAGGTAATTAGAGTTAGAATCGGTTATGAGGCTGGGGCCCTCTGGGAGGGGTCAGTGGCCTTTAAGAAGAGAAAGATTTCACACAAGTGCATGTATCTAGGAAAGGCCATATGAGTACACAATGAAAAGGCAGATGACTATAATCTAAGGAAAGAGTTCCCACCAAACACCAACCCTGCCAACTACTTGATCCTGGACTTCCAAGCCTCCAGAACTGTGAGATATAAATTTATGTTCTTAAAGCCATCCACTCTATGGTATTTTGTTATGGCAACCTGACCAGACTAAGACAATCACTGAAGAAATAGAATATAATCTCTAAACTCATGGAAGGTGCAAAGGAATAAAATTTAAAAAAATATTGTTAATCCAATTGGATGTGAGAAAGGAGCAAAAGAAAGCAAAAAATAAATGGGTTGAACAAATACAATTCTAAAAATATGATGAAAGGGGCCCTGGTTGGTATGGCTCTTTTGGTTGAGTTAATTGAGCATTATCCCATGCACTGAGAGATTGCTAATTCAATTCCTGGTTCGATTCATAGTAGGGGACATGCAGGAGGCAGCTGATCAATGATTCTCTCTCATCTATGTTTCTATCTCTCCCTTCCTCTGTCTGAAATAATTAAGAACAGATTTTAAAAATGTGATGATAAATTTAAACTTTACAGTATTAGTGATAATATTAAATGTAAATATACTGAATGTTCCAGTTAAAATACAAAGATTATTAGACTGCATTTAAAAATTCTGTCTAATAGCATATATTTACATGAGCTATACCTAAAATGTAAAGGTTAGGAAGGTTTTAAATGAAAAAAAGAACTTTAAGTAAAAGAAGGTTAGTATAACGAAATTATTATTAGAACAAAAATGGACTTTAATCCTAAAAGTTACTATAGGTAATGGGAATCACTTCAAAATATATAAGGCTTTGTTCACCATGATAATATGAAATTTTAAATTTGTGATGGTTCTAATAATATAGTTTCAAAATATACAAAGTAAAAGTTGATAGACCTACAGGAGAATAGAAAAATATACAACTATATTGGGAGGTTTAAATATACAACCATGTTGGTGTCTCTCTCAGGGAGGAAGATTGTTACTATAAATTTAGGAGTATCAGTACCTCTGGGAGAGAGGGAGAGGAAGTGGCATGTGAAGAGAGGGAGAGGAAGTGGAGTTCCAGAATGTTATAAATCTTAGTTTAAGTGATGACCACACATAGACTTTACAATTATTTATTGAACTAAGCATATAGGTGTTACTTTCCTGCATGCATTACATTTAATATATAAATCTATATACTGTAGAAACCTTAGCAACCTTATGAGTGGTCGACCTAACGACCGGTCGACCGGTCATTATGACACGCACTGACCACCAGGGGACAGACGCTCAATGCAGGAGATGCCCTCTGGTGGTCAGTGCGCTCCCACAGCCAACCTTCCATGGCTGGCCAACCTCCCGCGGTCCCTCCCCCCGGACTGAGAGAGATGGTCCTTGATCAGCCTCAATTGCCGGCCAGGCCGAGGGACCCCACCTCTGCAGGAATTCATGCACCAGGCCTCTAGTATTAAATAAACAAATAAAAATCAGAAACCTGAGCACCCTGCATAATAATTGAGAACATGGGACTGGTGTGGTAGGAGGAAAACATAAAGAAATAGTGTCTTGGAAGACAACTACAGAAAATATGTCAAGGAAGATGAATGAACAACTGTGTCATATGCTGTTGATAAATAATTTAACACAAAGATTGAATATCAATGTCTGAATTCAGTAGCATGGATGCCATTAGGAACTTACACATAAATTGCTTATTTCTAGATAAGGTCACATTCTAAATCAGTAAGGGTCAGCACATCAACATATAAATATTTGGAGGACAAAAGTCAACCCATAACAGCAAATATAGGCAAGGTATAAAGTGTACAAATAAATAAAAGTTGCTACAAAAAGATATTGAAGCTATCTGTCTATCTATTATCTATCTATCAACCTGTCTATCTATCTATCATCTATCTATCTATCTATCTATCTATCTATCTATCTATCTATCATCTATCTATCTATCTATCATCTATCTATCTACCTATCTACCATCTATCTAAAAGATGGGATAATGAGGATCATGTTGTATATTAATTTTAGTGACCCAGTAGAAAAGGGAAGAATTGTGATTCATGATACACAGGGACAATTGCTTGAGAGATGTCCTTGAGTGGGCAAAAGGGTGAAAGATCCATTGCCTAAGTAGAAGCCTGGGTCTGAGAGATGAGTGAGGACACAGTATCCATAGTAACAGAGGGAAGGCAGATATACTGGTTCATGTGGAGTTGGTTGGTAAACACAGCAATGGGATGATGTGGAAGTGTTCTTTTATTTGCTTCTGTTTTGCCAGGACATGGAAGCAAGACTATCACCTGATAGGAGATGGTGAAGGGTTGCCAAGGGAGGAGAAGGTATGAAATGGTCTTATAGGATAATGAGATAATGAAATGTAGTAGGATTGCTGGGCACACTACTAAAGGCTTGTTTGAGATTCATAGCTGTGAATTTGAAGCATGATTAGTTGGTTTTCTGTGGCTTGGCTTCAGCTGTGGTTAACTGTGTGGATGCAGGTATAGAGTAGGTATAGAGTTGGACTTAACTAGGGGTTGTTTTTGCCATGTGAATAGCACAGAGTGAGAGAGGTAAAGGAGTTGAGGGAATTTACAAGTGAGTGATTAGAGGATGAAGCCATAGAGTCCAAGCTTGGTAAAAGAGGAGATAAGGACTTAGAGACAATGACAATGGGCAGGGAACAATAATTAGTGGGATTAAAAGGGTCTGAGAATTGGGGTACTATGAGAAACATTGGAAAGGTCACATCCTTTCTCTGTTCACAATGGCACTGCGTCTGAATGATAGAGAAAACCCTTACTATGACTTATAAAGGTGCCCTACAAGACTTGCTTCCTCCTCTCCTTTCCACTTCTTCAGCTTCATTTTCTACTGCTATCTCCCTCCATCCCCTCCAGACACAGGAGTCAACTCTCTGTTCCTTGAACACCCAGATAACCTCCCATCTTGTGTCCTTTGCACATATTGTTATCTCTTTGAAGAATGTTCTTTTTTCTACATGGCTCAGGCCAAATATCTATCTAAGTCATATATTTAATGGCTCAGTCTCATGACATTGAAATCTTTGCTCAAATCTCTCTCTCTCTCTCTCTCTCTCTCTCTCTCTCTCTCTCTCTCTCTGTGTGTGTGTGTGTGTGTGTCTATTTTTGGCCACACTTTTTTTAAAAAAGGTTGCCCTCTGTATTACTCCCTAACCCCCTTATTGCTTTATTTTTCTTTATAGCCCTTATCACAAACTAAATATTTTATATTTGGTTTATTGTCTTCCATCAACCTCATGTAAGTTCCATGGTGGCTGAAATTTTTACTTTTTAATCAGTTCCATGTCACCCACCACTTGAACTGTACCTGGTACACAGTAATCTGTTGAATGAGTGAATGAAATATAGGGGATGGTGAACAGAAAGTGTAAAACTTGAACCCAAGCTTAGAAAGGAAGAGCAGTTATAGATAATGCATGCCAAAGTCTAGTGCATGACCCTGAGAGGAGATGGTAGATGGTAAGGTCAGAGTCATTGGAGAAGAGGTGAAGAAACTATGGAGCCTGGAAGGATGACTCCCAAGAATTTCAAAATCACTAGGGATTATGGTGGAGAGAATGACAAAGAAAGAGGAGACTGAATTTAGGAGTGACAACACCTATTGATGAGGCAACCGGAGGAAATGATGTGTTGTCTGATGGTGTGGGCTCCAGGAGTGTAGTTTTTAGGGAAGAGAAAGAAAAATTGGTTTGGAATTTGCAACCAAGAACAAAGAGGATACCTACCCTTTGCTAAGCTCAGTGGTTGAGAAAATAACCAGCACTGAGTGGGTTGCAGGGGAAGCAGTGTTCTCAGGGGGAACCAGGTTTCAGTAACAGAAAAACAAAGGAAACTTTGAGGAAGAAGAATATTGAAATGCGGATTTTGCTGGCGATGCATTATGATTTACAGGTCATAGAGGAAAAGGCTCAGGAATTGGATAAAGTAGGTATAAACAGAACCCTGGAAGGAGATAATCAGCGTGATGAGATATCTGAACATCTGTGGCTTTTTGAAATAACCAGAGAAATGGCAAAAGGAATCAGTTTTGCTGGAAGCAAGACAGACTGTTTGGGAAGGTCTGGAGGATGAGGGAGGGAGAGGAGTTGGTGTGATATATATATATCCATCCCAGGATTTCCTCTTCCCTCCTGAGAATAGTATTAGGGAAACTTGGGATGAGTAGTCTTACATGGAGAATGCAGGACCAAAATAAATATTTTCCCCTTTTGTATTAGTTTGCTAGGGTTACCATAACAAAATACCACAAATTGGATGTCTTAAACAAGGGAAAGGAGTTCTGGAGGCTGGAAGTCCAAGATCAAGGTGTCTGCAGGGTTGGTTTCATCTGAAGCCTCGCTCCTTATCTTGCAGATGGTTGTCTTCTTGATGTGTCTTCATATGGCTTTCCATTGGTCTGTGCATGTCTGTGTCCCAGTCTCCTCTTCTTACGAGGACGGGAGTCATATGGGCTGAGGGCCCACCCATGTGACCTCATTTTATCATTATCACCTCTTTAAATGACCTATCTCTAAATATAGTCACATTCAGAGGTATGGGGGTTAGGATTTCAGTACCTAAGGGTGAATGAATTTTGGGGGAATGTAATTCAGTCCCCAATATCTTTCATTTTGCCATAAATACATAGTATCCTAAGGGGACTATTTTCAGGTCATTATTCTTATTATTCTCTTATCACAGATGAAGAAGCTAGGACCCAGAAAGGCTCAGTAACTTTCCCAAGGTCACATTGCCAGGACAGGTTCTGGAACTCACTCGAAAACATCAGGCCCTTGTACCTTGCCCAGATCTAGACCAGTGCCTGGAGCACAGAGTTAATGAAGCATTCACCAGCAAATGGTTTTTGATTCAAAATTAATTCTGTTTATTTCCCAAAATAGTATCTTCTGAAAAAAGTTTATTACTACTGAGGAAAGATATAGAACTCAAACATTTATTGACTATCAATACTTTCATGGACTTAAAAAAATCTCTTATTCTTATATGAGTGTTCTTATTTCTGTTTTTAAAGAGGAGGAATATTGAGGTTGAGAAAAATTGAAAAGCTGCTGAATGACACAGAGCTAATAAGAGACAGGGCTGTGGTTAAAATCTGTACAGTTGCTAGTATCCAAACAATGACATTATATGTACACATTTTAATATAGAGTAGCTGTGTTCAGATTGCAGGTAGCCCTGTGAATATTACTTTGTAAGATATAAAAATGCCTAATCACTATGTTGTACACCTGAAATTAAGATAATATTGTATGTCAACTGTAATTAAAAATTAATTGAAATACATTCAAGGTGATGATTGGATAATTCAATGTCAAATAGAATTTCTGAACAGACTTGGGAATAAGTGCACAGCTTCGCCACTTGGTGACTTTGAAGAACATGGTTCTCATTTAGATCTTTTAACATTTTATCCACTAAAAGGAAAACATTTTTGTGGCTTCAGTTTGCATACTTCTATTTGTATTATTGTAAGCAGATCACTGTGCTTTAAAAGGTTAGTCTTTTCAAAAGACTTCCATTACACTTAGCAATTAGTTCAGTGCATTATATGTGCAAAATAAAATGTTTTGTTTTTTTTAATTTTATTCCTGTTTTGTTTTAAAATGAGTATTTTTGTTATGAAGTATTTCCCTTTTTGTTTCCTCTAAAGAAATCCTCATTGTCTGTTTTATTAGGCTCAGAAAACCCCTGCTCATTCTTTCCTCAAATTACCCAATTTCAAGCTCTCGGAAGCTGGCAGGCATGAGAGAAGCCTTTGCCACACTGGTGAATCACACACGGAAAAATTTATTTGCTTTGATTTTAAACGACATCCAAGGGGGAGAAGGAAAGTGAATGTTTGGTTATTTATTACAGTCCTAACTCTCAGTGTGGTTTCTGGCTTCAGCAGCCTGTCTTTGCTGACTGTGCCTTCACGTTTCAGCGCCCCTCTGAGGGGGCTGTTGGGCCCCTGGAGCTATCTGTCCATCAAAGCAGAAACCAGCTCCGGGAGGCTGAGCCCGAGCCCAGGCCTGTCCAGGAGATGTCTCTATCTAGGCCCTGCTTACACTGTTTCTCTCATTTTACTGCAGGCAGCTGTGTCAAACAGCAGGTACCTTGGACAGCGAACCAGTACTCCACCTTAGCTCCACTGTGCCTGGGTCTGGAAGCCAAATCTTTGAGGCTATCACTCTAGGTAGGAGTGAGCTTCATAAAACATCGGGCCCCACTGGTGATGCAGAAACCTGCTCAGCACAGAGTGGGCACTGGGTCCACTGGATGGCCATTCAGCTCTTTCCCCAATTTTCTAAGTCCCCACCCTCTTCAAAATGTCCCTGTTGGAATATATTGTCTATTGCCTTTTAGAAACTCAACTTTAGTGAGGTAAAAATCATGTACAAAAAACTGCATCCATTTAGAGTGTACAATTTAATGATTTAAAAAATGTTTAAAATGTGTTTTTATTGAGGAGAGAGAGAGAGAGAGAAAGGGAGAGGGGGAGAGAGATAGAAACGTTAATGATTGTCTGCCTCCTGCAGGCCCCCCACTGGGGATCGAGCTTGCAACCTGGGCACATGCCCTGACCGGGAATCAAACCAGTGACCTCTTGGTGCATGGGTTGATGCTCAACCACTGAGCTACACCGGCTGGGCTATAATTTAATGAGTTTGACAAATGTGTATACCTATGAAACCACCACTACACAGAACATAGAGAACATCTCACTGCTCCCAAAGTTTCCCATGTCATTTTGTAGTCCATCACCCCCTCCACTTCTAGTCCCACCCAGATAACCACATATCCATTTTTGTCATTATATATTACGTGTTATTTTCTAGAAATTTATATAAATGAAATCATCTAGTAGGCACTCTTTTGTGTCTGACACCTTTCACTTAGCATAATGATTTGGAGATTATTTAAACCTACAATTCATTTTTGCTTATCTAGTATATTTCTTGTTTCTTTGTTCTTTTAATCCTGTCTTTGGATTATTTAAATATGTTTATTAGAATTCTATTTTAATTTTTATCTATTGGCTTTTAAGCTCTATTATTTGCATTGATTTTAGTTGAATCTCTAGGAATTAGACTATACTTTTGGGCTAATTATAAACTTATTTCCTCTCAGTTCCCAATGTACCTCTCTCCCCTGCCTGTTCTTCCCCCCTCTCCCCCCATAATATGATACTGGAGCTGGAACCTGTATATACAGCAGTATTTCTTCTATGCCTGCTGATGCAATGTTAGGCTTTGCCAATAGAGGGCACTAGAGGGCTGCAAGTCTATGGCCAAGGAGAGGGTTTCCTTTTCTGCTTCTTGAGTTCTTTTTCCTCCTATGGCATAGCTGCCAGCCTACCAGCACGAGGAAGATCCAGGCGGTGCTCACTCTTCAGATCATTTCTGCCACTCAGGAGGCTCTTCCTGCTGATGAGCTCAGGCCTACCACCATTCCAGCTGGCTGCATCCTGTAGACCAACTCCAGCCTGCCTGCACCTTCTTGTGAACTTCTGGGCCATCCAGCAGGCTGTTCTGAAGACCATCTCTGTCACACAGATGCTGACAATTTTCTTCGCCTCTGGAAGGCTCCGTGTTCCTGTGGTGTCCCTCTATGGTCATCCAGTTCCCTGGTGGCACTAGTATAAAGGAGACAAGGCCCCTCTTCTCACTGCTCCCAAAGTTTCCCATGTCATTTTGTAGTCCATCACCCCCTCCACTTACAGTCCCACCCAGATAACCACATATCCATTTTTGTCATTATATATTAGGTGTTATTTTCTAGAAATTTATATAAATGAAATCATCTAGTAGGCACTCTTTTGTGTCTGACACTTTTCACTTAGCATAATGATTTGGAGATTATTTAAGTCTACAATTCATTTTTGCTTATCTAGTCTATTTCTTGTTTCTTTGTTCTTTTAATCCTGTCTTTGGATTATTTAAATGTTTATTAGAATTCTATTTTAATTTTTATCTATTGGCTTTTAAGCTCTATTATTTGCATTGATTTTTAGTGGAATCTCTAGGAATTAGACTATACTTTTGGGCTAATTATCAACTTATTTCCTCTCAGTTCCCAGGTGAAGAGCTTTCTGATTGTAATGTTTTATTACTGTTATTGTAAGTGTCTACTGAGCTGAGATGGTGCTTGGCATCTTCGTCCAAACTCTGGGAGATTCCAGGCAGACCTGTTCAACTGGAAACATGGGTTTATCTTTCTCCCAGAGAAGCTGTATTATTTCAATGTATTTTTTTTCGCACTCCAAATTATTTGTCCTCCTGATGACAGTTTTTATGTCAATGTGCTTGATGATTCTTAGATGATGAGAATTGATTTTGGATTAGATTCTACCCAGCGTGAAGTAACTGGTACTGTGCTGAGAAAATGATGGTAATTTTGTATCTTCATCTTAAAGGTATGCTTTAACTATTTGCATATTATAGTTAGAACTTAAACGGAATCATTCCAATCTCAACATGTTAGGGTACATTTTAAACATACCCTTTAAATAGTCATATAAAACGTTTTCCAGACTGCCAGTTGAAATAAAGGCTGAATGAGATATATCTCTTGTTGAAACCTCTGTAAATGGGCCCGATGTTTAATACAAATTTATAATTTTTGATGTTGTCTGTGTACCAGTGTGAAAAGAATATCACTATGTCTAAAGCAATGGAAGAGCTGGCTGGTACTCAATAACCTGGTGTCTTCCAAGGAGCTCATAAGACATGGCAGGTTGTGCACACACCTCTTTCCAAGTCCTAGGGGCAGCTGGACAGCAACGCAGCAGACACGTCCATCCTGGACAAGTAGGGTTCAACCATGGAAGCTAAGGTCAGGCTTTGAGAAAGGAAGGGTGTGCATGTGAATTCTATGTAAGGTCTGCAGAAAGGGAGACACCGTACGAGGGCTATTAGTCACACTTCATGGTGACCACAGTTAGCAATCCTGTATTATATATTTGAAAGTCCTTATGAGAGCAGATGTTCCCTTGGTGGGCCCCTTTTCTCAGGGCTCCTCGTGGGGGAAGACTCTCGTGCATTCAGTGTGATTCCAGCATTTTATAAATACACAGGGTTTTTGCACAACATGGCCCTTACATGCCAGCCAAGTGCTTCACCTTCGAGTTCAATGGAAGAAACAGCCATTTCTTGCAAAGCTGGAGGGACAACGGACAAGGCTGGAATTACTGGAAGACGGCCTGCGGGTCTCTGACTCAGTGCCTACCGAGGGAATTGGCAAGAGTGATTTGCATTGTGATCTTGCCTTTGTGCTGATCAGCTCCTTGGTTAGTGTGGCTCCCATTTTCCTTTTCCGTGAGGAGCAGGAATGAGCCGTGCTGAGAGTCTTCGTAAGTTATCAAATGCAAAATGAAGAGCATGCAGTGTAATGTGTTTTCCATTTTTTTGTACATTTGAAAGTGGAGTTGATTAGATGGCTGTCAGGTTAAGGCCCTGCACTCCTTTGCTATTTAGATTGCAAAATTTCCCGCTTGAATTTGGCTGAGCCTTCCCCCATGCTTATTTAGTTTAAATGTATTTTTTGTGTGCGTGTGTGAATTTTCCTTAACACAAAGGAAATAGAAGGGGGAAAATGCAGCAGCGATTAGGTAAGTGGAAAGGTACATGGAATTTCCATTTCAATCAAGTTTTCTATTAACAAAGCAATGGACTTAGTTCTCAGTTTAAGTTCTCAGAAACTGCAGCAGGTCATTGTGCTGTGGGCATCGGGAGAGGCTGGTCCCCACGAGGAGAAGGCTTCCCTGAGTGTTCCTGTGGACATCTTCGCAGAGGCCTGATGGCCTTGGGGTGAAAATAGCACCAGGTTGTAATTGGGCTCTGGCTACTGCCGCTGTCTTGAAAGATTTTGAGCCAAGATTGTTGTGACTAGTGACATTACAAAGTCCATTTTATGACAGAACAGCTTCCCTTCCAAGGAGAAACAAACTCAAGGCAATGAAAAGAGGCAGAGCAGGTCTTGTGCCAATTATTTTGGGGGTCATGCACATGCCCAGGTTGCGGGCTTGATCCCTAGTCAGGGGCATGCAGGAGGCAGCCCACCAATGATTCTCTCTCATCATTGATATTTCTATCTCTCTCTCCCTTCCTCTCTCTGAAATCAATAAAGATATATTAACACACACACACACACACACACACACACACACACACACACACACACCTAGTAAGTGGAAGAAAGTTGCATTAATTTACAAGTTAAAGTACAGGAAGGAATGAATACAGGGAGAGTGAGGGGAGAAAGGCATTGCAAGGGTGTGGCAGGGAGGGCTACCTGAGGATGTCTTTGTTGTTTCTTTCTCCTGCTTACTTTCTCTCACCCTCCTGTTCCTGGAACCCCATGCTCCTGTTCCTTCTTCCTCTACTCCAAGAAGAAAACTGCTCAGAAATCCTTGTGCTGGGAGGCATATATGGTTGATAACTTCTCCTTCCGTAGAAAGGGGAATTTCTTGATGAGTTGCCCTAGATAAGGGAATGGAAGTTGGATATAGAAACCCAATGAAAAATGGGACCCTGAGAAAATGAATAACCATGTCACCTTTCTAAGATTTATCTCACAGCTAATCCCAGATGTACCTCTCCTCCTGAAAGAGATGCTCTGGGCAGTAGTCAAAAAATAAAGCTTTTTTATCTCACCACTCCAGTCTACTTCTACTGACGCACAGACATTCACCACAGTGTCCACAGGGCTTCGCACACGCTGGCTCCTTGTGGTGTTGCCCTGGGGAAATAGAGGTCCAAGGTCGTCATTTAGTTGTTTTTAAAGAAATATTATCTTCTCTACTAGAGGGGCAACCTATTGGTGAATCTGCTGTGTTTCTTCTTTCCTGATTAAATAACAATCTCAGCAGAACAAATCAATCTCTTTTCCCTCATTCCTACCACCAGCTTCCACTTCCATCTTATTACCTCTCACCTGGAGGACTGCAACAGTCTCCTAGTAGTACTCACGGTTCTGGTCTCTTCCCATCTCTGCATTCAATTCTCCGCACTGCTGCCGAGGGATCTTCCTAAAATGCAAACATGATATTGACAACCCCTTGCTTAAATTCATTTAATGGTGCTTCATTTACTCAGTATACAAATGCCTCATCAAGGCATAGAAAAACCTGCATGGTCCCTGCCTACATTTTCAACACCATCACTTTTTCTTATGCTCCAAATATTTCAGCTACATTCACGATCATCCCAGAACAAAGTATGCTCTCCTATGTTCCAAGGCCTTTGCAGATGGAGTTTACTCAGTCTAGAAGGTCCTTCTAGAACAACTCATCTTTAATATCACTGCCTCTGAGAAGTATTTTTGCATCATTTAATCCTAGGTAACCCTGAATATTCCCATGCATCGGCCAGGTGCTTAGTGGAAGACAATAGAATCCCTCTAGCTAGCTTAAGCAGGAATGGATTAATTGAGGAAATTAGAAAGCTTCCTGAATTGTTGAAATGCTTACTTTTCAGCAGTAGCTTCTAGAACCATACCGTGGTCTAGTCCTGGCCAAGCAGCTACTTCTGCCTCTGTTCCCAGAGTCTCCTTAGGTACCATTCTACCTTTGCTGCCTCTCATACCCTCTGAGTGGTGGCCAGCACTCTCCTCTGTTTCCTTAGGAAGCTCATGTACACACCCAGGCTTTGTTTGGTAGAAACAAAACCGCCTGCCTACACTCTAGCAGTAGGGAAACTTGGAACATTTTCATTTTTGATTCTGCATTGAGAAGGTAGAATTCAAAATGTGGAGAACTATAAAAAAGTTTGTAAAATGTTTAAGAGATATGGGCAGCATGAATGACAGAGTTCCACTGAGTCTATTCTTAAAAAACCATCTTCACATTTTGCTATTTTTATACAAGTGTGCTTTCCTTGCTAGACCGTGAACTTCAATTAAGATAACATCTTACTCATTTCTGTATCCACGACCCTCTGGAACAGTGCCTGACATGTCAGTATTTTTTGTTGATTACTAAAAGAATAGAGCTATGAGAATTCCTTACCTAAAACTTTATGTTTTAAAAAGTATATTTTTAGTGATTTCAGAGAGGAAGGGAGAGGGGGAGAGATATAGAAACATCAATGATGAGAGAGAATCATTGATCAGCTGCCTCCTGCACACCCCCGAAATCAAACCTGGGACCCCTTAGTCTGCAGGCATCCTGTCTACTGAGCCAAACCAGCTAGGACCTTACCTAAAACTTTTTTGCACAAGATGTTTTAACCTAGTCTTGAAAACTGCATCCTGGTCGTTATACTCTGAAAAGCAATAAACCAAATCTGAACTCACGCTCAGGAAATGGGACTTTAAATACTCTTTCAAATTTGGTCTTTAGGAGCAAGCCTGCAGATTTCTCCGGGACGCAGACTCAGTGCCACCTCATACATCATGTGCCTGGTCACATAGAGATTTGGTGAACGAAGTAAGTCAGGACTTGAAACGAAGTGTTCTGACTGACAGTCCCATGCCTGAGATATCTGTATTGGGAGCCATCTAAAACATGTGAAAGAAGATTTGTGTAATTGTAGTGTTCGCCTGACTCAGTTGACTCATACTGCTGACCAAGTGTATCAGAAGTGGAGTTTGTAGTATATAAGCATGTGTCTTAAAGCCTTTTTGGCCATGAAAGGCACATCACAGAGTAGAGTAGTTTGGGTGATCTGTGTATTCAACAAACAAAAATTGTTCACAGGTAGTTTACAGAATTCTGCAGTTAAAAAGAATTAGTCTTGATGCTTCCACTCTAGTGTATGAGACTATTCCAGGTATGTAATAATTGCTACTGCTATGTAATAAGCACTCCAAAATTTAGCAGCTTAATCCAACAATCATTTTATTATATATCTCAATTTTGTGGGTGAGGAATTTGAGCAGGGACAATTAGTGGTGTCCATGGAGGTCACTCAGTGGACACTGGTTGCTGGACGGACTGTCTTGGCTGGCACAGGTAGCTGTGCCTTGCTGCGAGGCCTGGAAGGCTGGGCTTAGCTTCAGCCAGAGCACCTACACACGGTTTCTCTAGCACAAAGGCCCGAGAGTAGACAAACTTCTTATATTGCTGCTCAGGACTCTACAGACAGCGTCCTAAGTGAACAGAAAGTAGACGCTACCAGAAGTCCTGCAATTACTTCCGTCATGTTCTATCTAAGAAAGCTGACTCAAGCCCATCTTGATTCAAGGGGAGGGAACATGTTCTATGTAAGCCTAGAGAAGGCAAGAACCATTTTTACTTAGAGTTATACTCAATTCAAGTAGAAGGTAAGTTTGTCAGGCATTTAAGAGGGCAAAGAATTAAGTCATGGTGCCACAAATGAATCTGCCATGTTTGGGAAATAAGAAATTATGTGTGTTGTTTAATGACTATGCTGTACACTTGAAACTAATATAAAATAATATTGAATGCCAACCATATTTAATAAAATACAATAAATTAAAATACACTTAATTAAGTAAAAAAAAAGAATACTAAAAAGACAAAAATTACATGTGTTAATTGGAAGGTGCATGGAAGAAGGGATGGGAGATGATGATGACCATGGTGCTGATATAATAGTAGTGTGGTAAAGGTGATGATGACATAAGTATAATTGCCTGTACATTGTGCATTTGCTATGTCTGACTTTCAACAACTATTCTGTGTTAGGAAAGCTGAACACTGTCAGGAAAGCAAAGGAGAACCAACTGAGGTGTATTAGATTTATTTTCTAAGAAATATCTCTAGTGGCAAGTGTGGAGGGTATGGAGAAGAGATTAATGGCTGGGAGACTTATTGGAGATGGGTGAGAATAAAAGTTCATCTGAAAGCAGAGAAGCCTTGGTAGAATAATGGCAGTTGAAAGAAAAGAGGTTGAATTTACAGGCAAAACTGACTGGATTTGGTACCCTGGATATGAGGCATAAAGAGAGAAGGGTTATCAATGAGTTTGAATTTTCTAGTGTAAGAAATTCATAGCATATTTAGAGTTTCTGTTTGGTTATAACTTCAATTTCCTACACTGTTAGCTTGCTCTTGGTCTCTCAGGGTTCCTCATTGCCCTCATACTTTAGGACTTCTCAGAATCAGTTTTATTCTCTTTATTATACATCTGGTTTTATTTCCAATTATGAGGTACTTGATTTCTCAACTCACTTTTCTGAGAATACAAATCTGATTAGCTTAGCTTGTCCTGGTTTTGGCAGTGTGGTTTGTACCAGGTCACCTCATGGGTCATCTACTGGGTATTGGACTCATTGACTAGGAATTTATTGATATTTGGTCAGGTGCCCAACTTAGTATAATAGACCATGGCTGGGGTTTCGGGGAGAAGGTCGATGGCTTCATTTGCAAAAGTTGTGAGTAGAACAGTTTCCTGTAGAAAGGCCCAATCATTTAGTAACCCTTATGATTATATAGTCAAGTTATATGGAGCTCAACTTATCATCCCTTCCCCAATAGCCTATATCCATCATCTCTGGGACCATGCTGTTAGCCTGAAGGATACAGTAGGAGGACAGGAGAGAGTAAGAATGAGGATATGAGGAAGAATTACACTGATATTATTGGCTCCATGATCCAGGGCCATGGACAAAGGAAATGAAGGGGGAAATGTAGTGGTCAACAGAGAAACAAGGCAAAAAGGAAGTGACTGTGGAGGAAATATCTGGAATAAATCTTGTTTAGTGAGAGAGAAGGACTAAATTAAGCAAGAAGGTTATGATCTCTGAATTCAAGAATCAGAGCTAGCACAGTTCTAGATGAAAAAAAAAAGTAATATGTGGACATGGGAAGGAATCCCTCATATGGGAAGAAAGTAAATTTTTTTCTTTCTTGATGAAGTTGTCCAGGATGTGGTGTGTTTGGGGTGGGGTGGATACAGGAAAGCATGCTTCAAAGTTCTCCTTAAATGCAACAGAATAATCAGGCTACAACAATAATGGATGAAGGGCAGGACTGATTCTAGCTGGAGGCCCAGGAGGAGGGGATTTTGATTGTAATGGAAGAGTCTAAGAGTAGACAAAGCAGCATGAAGAGAACAGTAATTCTCTCTACCTACATCGACTACCATCTGTCTATAGTCCTGTAAGCAAACTATAAAATATGCCCTAAAATAATAAGCAGAGCTGCCGGAAGAGCATCCTTCCTGGAGACAGAGTTACGAAGAGAGCTCTACTGGACAGGATTAGCTAAGTGAGGGCAGTTTGGGAACCATTCAGAAAAAAAAAAAGAGTGAAGGAGTGTTTGGCTGAAATAACTTATGAGCTTCAATGGGCTGTTGAGAAAGGATTAAGATCTGGGCAAATGGGTGAGGTTCTGAACTGCAGGAGGATGAGAGCAGAGTGAGAGAGACTGGGAATAAGTGACATAAAGACCCTGGGCCATTATTGCCTTTACAGTCCTAGGGATGATGGGCACAGGTTAGGAATGAGGAAATGGCCCACTTTCTCACTTGGCCCTTGAGTCCCTCTTCTAGGAAGCAGAACCGTGGTTAGGATAGAAGTGGAAGGGGATGAAATATTGCTCTCTGGGAGCTGTGCAAAGGCTCCAGGGAGAGTATGGGGCAGACACATCTTTCTTGGAATCAGATGGGAGAGTGAGTATAAATGAAGTTTTTTTTTCTTTTTCTCAAAGTCATCTCAACTTATCATGAGGACAATGCTGTACATAGGACATCCACAAACAACATTTTTTTAGAAGATAAAGTAAATCCAATTTGTTGAGATGTTTCTGTGCTTGGAGATAAATCACATTATTGTATTTTATCAGCAGATGGGTGGGCAGTTTAATGGCATAAAACTGGCAGCAGAACAGAAAGGGCTCCTAGTATCTATGAAGAATCCATTATTTTATGCAGGTTTCTGGACAGTATAAATCAGGTCTGTGCAGAGAAGCCAAGCCATTGTGTGAGTTGGGACGCCTTGCTGGGGAGTGCCTGCAGAGGGCAGAGGGAGTGGTGGTGAGGCGGAAGGTGGGCTGAGCAGTGGTCGGCAGGTGGGAGATGTGCTCCTCAGGGAAGACTCTGTCTTGGGTGTCAGTGCTGGTATGCGAAAGGACACCAGCCATGAGGGTGAACATGATGCCTCTTCCTGGTGTCCATTTAGCAGAGCACAGTGGTCAGCGTCGTGATCAAGAATGCCGGCTCTGCATTGCACTGCCAGGTTCCTGTCCTGGATTAACCACCTTGGACCCCAGATGATCGTGGCTCCTCCCTCATGTGTAAAAGGGACTAATAATTTCACTTACCTCCCATGCTTGTTATAAGGATAAAGGAAGATAATAGCAACTTGTTTCTTTGCATAAGTTCAATAAAAATGTGTTGTTTTTATAACAGGACATAAGGTTTTGACTGAAGGTCACATTTAAGAGAGACATGCATAGACTCAGATATGACCAGAAAGCTTTAAGGCAAGCATGTCAAACTCGTGGCCTGCAGGCCACATGCCTCGTTTATTTGGCCCATGTTAGCTTTTGAGTTTGACATGCTTGCTTTAAGGAATTAAGATTGACGTTGGAAGCCAAGAAAAGTTCCTCTGTAAAACAGCCTGGTACCTTGCTTACATGGTTCCCAGCCGTCTTTCCAGGTAAGAAACAAAGGTTGCTTCCTGGGAGATGCAAAGAACCTCAGGATACGTTGGGGATGTTAAGAAGAGAGGATTTAACCCAAGTTATAGGTAATGCGGGTGAAGTCTGATGGCGAGTATGTGGCTTGGCTTCTTAGCCTTGAGAGGCCTTTTTAAGTTCAATATGAAGATTCCTTATGAAAAATTCTAGCAAACCAGATGGAAAAGAATCTATGTGGTTAATTACTATTCTTGCTGAACTGATACAAATATTCAGGCCAAGTTTATTGAAATTAGACTTATTTTGCAAATAAATTAGTCTTGACTTGGTTATCTTTGGTAAAGATGGGGGTGCTTTCAGAGAGAAAAATTGTTTTGGTAGAAACCATAATAGACCTTTGTGGATATTGGATTCTACTGCTGTTCATTGTATTTTGAGTTTTTAAAAATTTCTGCCTATGAACTGGACTAGATCCTGAAATATGGAATTTTTAAATGGAGAACATAGGTCACAGAAATAGCTCTGGGGCTGCCCCAAATATGTGACGACCTGGTTCTAGTACAGCAATGTCACCAGTGCATAAAGTCCCAGTAGGGACTCATCTAACTGAGATATGGCTTCAGTTCTGCCATAGCTGAGCTGGGTGCCCTGGGCCCAATTACAGACATAGTGGACAGAGAGAGCATGAACTGGTGTCAGAGATGCACAGAGCCTCTGGCTGGGGGTAGGCACCTTTCCTTGGTACTGTCACGATGTTCTGTGCGATTTCTAATGTTACCCTTCCAAAGATTTCCATAATTATGTTTATGCTTTTTCTTCTCCACTAGGCCATTAGCTCCTCAAATATGAATAATGATATTGACTCACGTTTACTCAGCATTTATTCTGTCCCAGGTATCTCTTTGATTCTAGTACCTTTTAAATCCCACAGTATCTGGCACCTGCTAGGCACCTAATAAATGTTCAACAGATGACTAGATACAAGAATAGATATGCTTTGTTTGAGTCAGACACTTACTTAGCTTAGGGACTTTGAGCAAATTTCTTGGTCTTTTTGAATATTTTTTAAAAATACATTTTTATTCATTTCACAGAGAGGAACGGAGAGGGAGAGAGAAACATCAATAATGAGACTCATTGATTGGCTGCCTCTTGTCTACCATGTGTTCTGAGGTCTTGAATCTTAACTTGCCCATAACACCTGGCACATACTAGGCCCTCAGTAGAATCATTTAACTGAAATGTCCCACTTCACTACTTAAGGCTACAAAATAGGTTATGATGTATTATTGTTCTCAGATCTATGTCTCTGGCTCCACATTTCTATATTGAGCAGTTTATTTAGCATTTCTGGTTAGATGTGCAGTAGGCACCTCAAGACTTAGGTTTGAACATGACCTCCTGCTGGCTGCTTCTTGCCAAACCTTCTCCCAGTCTTCTTCATCTTGGAGAGTGGCACCACCATTCAAAACAAAAGTGTAGGAGTCATCATGAAATCTTCTATTTCCCTCTTACCTGACATCCAATCTATTGGCAAACCCTTTACGTTCTTTCTGAGTCTGATTCCTTCTCACCATCTCCACTAGCCAAGCCCTTGTTCAAGGTACCCTCCTTTTATGTGTGGACCATTGCAGCTTTCTCCTGAGTAGTCTCTGTGCTTTCATTCATTTACATCCATTTCTTTTTGGTCAAATGGATCCCAACCACCCACAGCTTCTTCTAGGAAAATGAAAGGTGGAATGGAGTGAAGATCTATTCAGCTAAAAGACCTGTGTGTGTGTGTGTGTGTGTGTGTGTGTGTGTGTGTGTGTGTGTGGTGTTTGGGGAACTTAGTGCTTGGAGGCAAGAAAGTTTATGAGAAGGTCCTATAACAGGCCAAGAGAAGAAATCGACAAATGGGAGTAGGCAGCCCCTGGGAAAAAAGCAACCCCGAATGAAGGAGGAGGAAGGAGCCCTTGAGGTGAGCCAGCCTGGAAGGTATCCATTGTAATGTGCTCTGAAAGGCTGCTCTGCTGGAACTGCCCAGCCCATTCCTCGGGCTCCCTGCATTAACTGAGCCACCAATTACTAAGCATTTTTTGCACACGGGCTCTTCTATCCCACCCTTCCGATAGATGTTAAGGGTGTGACAGTAAGATTGTAATAAAACCACTAACCTCAAAAGGGAATGAGGTCTAGTTCTTGACCTTTCCTCTCTCAGGAAGCTCCATGCATCCTGGATATATTTACCTGCTGTCTTCCCAGGAAACCCTGAATTCTGGTTGTGGAGGTGGGGTGGTCTGTTGAACCCAAACCTTGCACTTTATGGGAAATCCCTGCTCTGTCATATGAAGATCAAGCACAGGGAAGCTCTAGGAGATGGTTCTGGTGA
Source organism: Cnephaeus nilssonii (assembly GCF_951640355.1). NCBI lineage: Eukaryota > Metazoa > Chordata > Mammalia > Chiroptera > Vespertilionidae > Cnephaeus > Cnephaeus nilssonii. Next base: position 9,764,625 of record NC_137087.1, read on the forward strand.
GTATAGAGGCTAAAAGAGTGATCACAGATCACTGGATATTTCACTCCCCATCAGTGATCTGCTTTGAAATCTTAGGAAGCATAATGCAGTCTCTTTATTTTAAGTCCCATTGCTACGAGATGAATTTCTACAGCTCGTATTGTGCTGTTGTCCTCACAGATTCCAAAATCCTTTCAACTAGAGATAATGTCAGTTCTGATCCTCTTACACTGGCCGTAAAATACAAAGAAAAGCTAGATGGATTCCCTGGCTGCAGACCTTGGCTCAACATGGGTAAGACTCTGGCCAAACACGAATTTCCAGTTTTCAGAGTATATTTAATTGAGACCTGTGGCTTACTTTGTTCCTGGAGCTAAATTGGCATTTGTACAAATAAAAATGTGAAAAACTGTAGCTGCAGGCTTAGGAAAGAGCCAGTAAGAAGAAAATGGAGACATTGTGTTTATAAAACCGGAGGGTTGAGCTATTCTTCCTTTTTATAGTCATTCTCCCATTTCTGGGTCCTTCGAGGCCAGTAGTATTTGTGAGCCATCTGTAAGGAGCCAGGCGGCTGGGAGCACACCCTGCCCGGCCCTCCTTTCTCAGTATTGTTATGAGCTTTAAACCAATCTACAAAATTTGTTTAGAGCCAGAAGAAGGAAAGCTTTCATCTTTTCTCTTTTGGGTGACAATGAGTCTGCTCTTTTGTCAGAACCGGGGAGCTAATAGCATAATACCATTTCCATTTATGCTTCAGGAACTTGGACCAGGGTACACTGTTTAGGTGAAAGGATTCAGCTTGAGACTAATCTTAGACATTAGATAAAAATAGTTCCCAGAATTTTACCCTTAGAGTTGTAACTCTGTGTGTCCAAGGACTATAGGTTTTCCAAAATTTCTAGCAAATAAAATTGCTGGGATGCTTGCATCACAGAACTGGTCATGATTTGAGGCCATCTCCATCTGACTTTGTAGAAGAAAATACATTGGTTGTATACAATTTTTCCCCTTTGGAAAACTGGCATTACTTCTCAGCTTTGATCCTTGAAAAAAACAAAATCTACAATTAGGCGAAACTTCCTGCAGATAATCTCAGTACCATGGTGACTAAAGGTGGGGAGGAAAATCTGTCTTTACTCCAGGGCGCATCAGAATACCAGGGGGATCTGCTGGCCCCCTCCTGGCCCTGTTGGACTGTTTCTCATGCTCCTCAGTTTTCCTGCAGCACTGAGCCTGAAAGGCCCACAGGGAGTCCAGGAGACGGAGCTGAACCTGACAGTCCAGAAGAGGAGCTCTTTGATATTCATGTTCTGTGGTCCATCCTCCTGACGGAGCTCACGGAAGGCCATTCCCAACAGGGCTGTTGCGATGCTGCGCAACTTTGTTCTGTAAACAGCAAAGAGGGATGAGCAAATTGCTTGCCCAGACCTGAATCAAACCTCCTCCTCAGATCCTAGACCCTGATCTCTGGGTGCCCCAATTATCCCTTTATTTCTAACACAGAGGCCAGCCTCGCAGGAAGCCACGCTGAGACATGCAGAGGGAGCCTGCAGGTTGTCGAGTTGGTGCAGCCTCCTCTCCATTCCTCTCTCCCTCCTCGCCCTTTTCTCTCTCACTGGTGCATTTGAGAAGGAGTGCAGTAAGAACACACCGAGTCAGACATCGTTAAGACATGCCCTTTGTAAATCATCATCTGTACTCACAGTGCAGGGAGAACATCGGACGGACGTGGCCACCTGCTCTCAGAGCCGGGTCCCAGGGGGCTGCAGACGAGGAGAAAGGAGGCTCTCACACGTGTTGGCAAAAGCAGACAAATGGCTGTTGAGTTTGCTGAGATGTGGGGCTGACCCTAACAGCTGTACAGGCCCTCAGAGGGCTGTGCAGATGTGCTAACACCTCCAATCAAGCTGTCTTCTGCTACCGCTGCTGGGTTTTAAAAAATTGCCTGCCTGCTTGCCTGACATTTCAATGGCATTTTAACAATTAGGAGGATCTTTCATATACATTACTGCATTCCATTCTCATGGTAACCCATGAGAAGTATGTATTATTGCTAACCACTGTTTTAGGCCAAAAAAAGAGAAAATCTCAGGAAGGATAAATGCCATGCCCCTAAGCAAACTCGGTAAGTGGCAGAAGCCCCACTGCCCATGATCTGGTTCCATCTTCCTGTCACACAGCTCACTGTCCCCTGTCACCTCCCTACAGCACACAGCAGGGTTCTCGAAGTCGAGTTGCACCAGAATCACCCAGAAGGTGTTTGAAAAGCGCAGGTGGCTGGAAGGCACTGCCAGACTTTCTGAGGTCTGGGAGGGGCCTGAGGATTTTCCCACCAGGTAATTCTGATGCTGGACCAGCAGCCACACTTTGAGAACCACTGATATCTAGAAAATCACCTTACTATAGTGTACGCCTTTTATTAGCTCATTTTTAAGACTTATTTCCATGTATGTGAAGCAGTTTAGTGTCACTGTACATTGGGCAAGGGTGGCATAGAAGTCATTGCTCAGTGATGCCTCCGCTCTGGGCTCTGCCTGGCCATTCCTCTCATGCTTAGTCCTTTCCAGAGGCATGTGATGTGACTGATACAAGGCAAGGGCTTTTCACCGCTGGAACAAAGCCCAGAGAATCACCGATCGGCGGCCTCCTGCGCTCCCCCTACCAAGTCCAAGTCCTGACTCACTCATTTAATGGCCCTTCCTCCTTGGGGTCCTGTCTGATTTCCTGGGTGCATGGGAGGCACAGGGGAGACAAGGAAGGATACCACAGTCTTCATCTAGCGAAGGAGCTCAGATTAATAAGGAGGCAGATCACAGGCACATGTGGTGAGTCAATAATTTTAAACTAACAGTTTCTCTCCCTGGTCTCTTTGATTTTCCTTTGGACCTTTCTTTCATTCAAGCAGCGAGGCAGGTCTGTGCTCATTCACTTAGGGAAGAAAATTGACAGTACAGAGAAGAGAAAAGAGGAGTTACTTTCTGGCTTCTGGTTTCTAAAGTTTCATTTTTTATGGGGAACAGAAAGGACTCATGGGCTAGAAAAACTATTGGAGAGACAAAATGAATATTGCTCTCTCACCTCCTCTGTACTTTATTTTTGGAAATTTTTATTTATTTATCTATTTTTAAATATATTTTTATTGATTTTAGAGAGAGAGGAAGGGAGAGGGCAAGAGAGATAGAAATATCAATGATGAGAGAAAATCATTGATTGGCTGCCTCCTGCACACCCTCTCCTGGGGATTGAGCTGCAATCTGTGCATGTGCCCCGACTAAGAATTGAACTGGTGACCTCTTGGTTCATGGGTTGACACTCAATTACTGAGCCACACTGGCCGGGCTTCCTCCATCTTTTAAACTAGAAAAGGATGGCTTGGAGGAGAAAGAGAGAGAGAGTTGCAGAACCAATAACACTGATGTTGGTAGATCCTGGGAGAGAGGGTGCAAACAACGTTCTAGTGGGTGCAGTCCTGGGAAAGTGGCAAGACTCTAAAGAAGAAGTGGCAGTGTGTCAGGGTCTTTATCAGCCACATGATTTCCTTGTGCCTAAAATGGCAGGGACGTTGTGGAGAGAGTCTCTCAGCTTGGAGAACGTGGGGACAGGGCCAAGGTAAACTCTGACAGACCAAAAGTCTGGGGCCAGGCAGGGAGATGGATCTCTCAGCTCTCATGGATAGATGACTTCAAGGATCTGAGATTACTCCCATGTTGCTGCTTTGGTACTATATAATCCCTCTGGAAATGATGACATCCTCGGCTGAAACTGAGTTATAAAAAAGTAGAGAAAGTTACATTCACTTAACATCTAAGTTTGTAGATTGAGATTCAAGCCTAGTACACAGGTAAGTTACATGATGGAACATGGAGGCCATGCAGGAGCATGCCCTGGTACAGTGGTAACTTAGTGGAGGCAGTAACTGATTCTCAGATGAGGTCAGCTTTCTGGAGAGGATATGGCTTGAGCTAGGTATTGATAGATAAGTGCAGATTCAATAATATTTTCATTTTATAAAAACGATCTTGCCAAATACAGTTTTTCCAATTGCAATATTTTACAGAACCATAGCCTGTGAAAAATTACTAGAGATTCATTTCACATGTAATATAATTTCCCTCTTTCTAACAGTTCTATACATTGTTAAGGTCAAGATCAAGTTCTTCCCAAAAATTTAGTTGGCAAACTCCACCCATATTAATTTTTCTGTTTGCCATGGCTATTTGGAAAGATTTTTAGTTCTGCACATTTTATTACTTAGATCATGCATTATGTAGCCTTTTTTAAAATCCTCACCGGAGGACATGTTTATTGATTTTTCATAAAGAGAGAGATAAAGAGAGATAGAGAGAGAGGGAGAGATAGAGAGAAATTTCAATGTGATAGAGAAACATCAATCGGTTGCCTCCAGCACATGTCCTGACCAGGGATTGAGCCAGAAACCTCTTAGTGTACAGGAGGATGGTCCAACCAATTGAGCCAGGATGGCTTTGTTTTTTGATTGATTCATATGAGTTTTTCACATTTTCCTGTATGGATCATAACTCTTTTATAATCAAGTCTTCATTGAGTTAAATGTTCTCAAAGATTGAGGCCAGTCAAGGCTCCACTTTTTTTTTAAGTTTTCCTAATGCTTACTAAGAACTTTTCTGTGTTGAAGCTGCACTAAGTGCTATGCAGACATTATTATAACCCTATACAGTGCAGTAGGTGCTATTATTATCCCCATTTTACAGATGAACACACAGGGTGAGTAAAAAAAAAAAAAAAAAAAGCAACCCTGAAGAGGATCATCAGAGCTGGGATAATAAAAAATGGAAAAGACATGCATGTGGTTAATCAGAACAGAAAAAAATGGCCTGATCTCACTTAACTGAGTATTTTTCTTCTTTTTTTAATTTAATTTTTATTATTTTATTTTTTAACAGTTCAAAATATTTTAATTTACTGTTGAAGAGTTTGAACTAAAGGCTAATTGAGAGATCTTTTTACATTCTAATACAGAAAACCATTATTAATGTCTCTTATAAGCAAAAACATACAATAAGGGATGAAGGAATTCGTGGTTATGAATTTTTATTAGTCTTCTTTATTAAAATTGCTTTCATCTTTCCAAATTTGTATTTAAATTATTTTATACAGAGAGAGCAACTTCTTTCAATAGTTTATGACCTAGAATAAGTTACTCACCCAAATATTTTGATTTTTAAAGTAGCTATTGAAAGTAGACAAATTAAAAATAATTGCTGTGCCAGGCAAGTGAGGCTCAGTGGTTGAGCTTTGATCCATGAACCAGGAGGTTATGGTTTGATTCCCAGTCAGGGCACATGCCTGGGTTGGGGGCTAGATCTCCAGTAAGAGGCATACAGGAGGCAGCCAGTCAATGATTCTCTCCCATTATTGATGTTTCTATGTGTCTCTCTCTCTCTCCCTTCCTCTCTCTAAAATCAATTTTTTTAAAAATAAAAAATAATTGCTGTGAATTAAAGAGTATTGTAAATAAAAATTAAATCATTAGAGGAAATATATATTTCCAAGGAATTCATGCTCAAGGACAAAAGGACTTCAGATTATTAGTAAAGTTCAAAAATCTTGTATTTAAATGAATTGTAATCCAATATTTCATTCCAGGATAATGCCAATATGGATCCACAGTGGTCTGAGGAGCATCTCATTGCTGCAAAACATTGCTTTGCTGGACTTGTTATAGGCCAGACTGCAGTGACATCATGAGTCAGACTACACAGGCAATTCCTGAAATCCTGCAGAAATCCTGGTTGCCCCAGGACTGTACTCTGGTTGACATGAAGGTACAAATTAAATGGAGATTTGAAAGTATAAAATTACAAGTCAGAAATGTCTTTCTAGTTTGGAAAACAGTGATCTGCTCTTTCTAGATGGAATTTGGTGTTGATACCACCACCAAAGAAATTGTGCTTGCTGATGATATCAATAACCATTCATGGAGACTCTGCCACCAGGAGGTCGAAGCCAGTGGAAAGGCAAGCAGGTAGGTGACACTTCAGGTTTTTTTAATCCTTTGCAAGACCAGGCTGCTTCAGGTAAGGTGTATGACTCCATCCACGAATTTCTAGCAATGGCCGTGAAAGAGGGCGCTTGGGACTCCAAATGCTTAGCAACCACTGGCTTCCTCCTGCACTTGGCCACCTCTGAGATCCCCTTCTGGGCAGAGGTTGTCCCTCTGTCCTGTGTTTCCTCCAAGGTGAGCGGTGGCAGTGGGGGTGTTTTGCTGTCCGGCTCCAGAGCGAAGTGAATCATTATGGCCAGAAGGGTGACTCCATGTGCACTCTCAAGATTGTCACTTTTTAAAAATTTTAAATAAGTAAGGATTGGCCTGGCTGAAGTAGTTCAGTTGGTTGAGCATTGTCCCGTGCACGGAAAGGTTGCGCGTTACATTTCTGGTCAGGGCACATGCCCGGGTTGCCTGTCTGATCCCCAGTTGGGGAGCGTAGAGAAGGCCCTGTTGGTCGGTCTCTCTCTCTCTCTCTCTCTCTCTCTCTCTCTCTCTCTCTCCCCTTGCCCCCCTACTGTCTCTAAGCACGTCCTTGGGTGAGGATTTAAAAAAAAGTAAAGAAGAAATAAATAAATCAGGATTGGAAGTTAGCATCAGAATCTCAGTGTAGGTTGGTTTGCTTTTCTTCTATGTGGCTCATTCTGAAGTTAATGACCTAGGAAGCATTTGATTGTTGGCCCTGTTATTCTCAATGAGTGATTTTGTACGAAGCCCCAGCAGACACTGTGATAACTATAGAGCAGGTTCAAGTATGCCCTCGTACACTTGCAGTGAGTTTTCTCATTTCCCCACGGGAGCCTGGGGAGCTTCCCTCACTGAGGGGGCTCTTGGTGGTCTGTATTTCTGTCGGCACAGGTACCTTTTGCCCACCCAGACCCTCCCCTGACAGAGTTCTGTGCTGCTACGTTTAATCACCTCCCTTTCACCCCACTGCTGAACTGCCTGGGAGTTATGGGGATGGCCAGATGTGTGGCATTTAACACTAGACTGATGAAACTGAGAGCAGTGTGTTCATCACACATGCTCACAGCCTGGGATAAAGAGACACTGCAGTGCACAAGGCCACAGGTGGACTGAACTTGGGAACCAAATGAACAAACATGGGCTGTGGAAGGCAGGCTTTGCAGCATAAAGAAGGTGAGGTGGCTCTATGTTCATGGTGGGAGGAACGGTGGTGGTGGTGGTGGTATGTGGTTGGTTGGTTTAATTCCATGGGCTGTCAGGGAACAGAAATCCCCTTCTCAGGGATAAGCAGGGGTTTCACCCCCCTCCTTTTTAATCCTCACTGGAGGATATGTTTATTGCTTTAAGAGGAAGGCGGGGGGAGAGGGGAGAAACATTGATGTGAGAGAGAAACATCAATTGGTTGCCTTTCATACATGCCTTAACTGGGGACAGAACCTGAAACCCGGGTATGTATCCCAATTGGGATTTGAACCAACAACCGGGATTATACTCCAACCAACCAAGTTAAGTCAGCCAGGGCTCACCTGGCCCTTTGGATAAGAAGAATAGTTTGGCTAAGGGACCTTGGCCTTGAGCAGAGTGGAAGGTGGATTGTGGTTAGGCCATTGGAGGCCCTCCCAGTTTTCCTGTGCACTAAGGCAGCCCCTAATGTGGAACCTTTCTGCTAGGCCTTAAACCACATGCTCTGCAATGCTCATGTGAGGCTCTCACTTTATCAGCCCATCTTCATTTATTATATCAAAAGCATGACCTCAAACCTCCTCATGCCTGGCAGCTCCAGGGTCTGAGTATTCTGAATACAGAAAGCTGGCTCTTCAGATTCTTGCCTGAAACTAACTTGAAAATAGTTTTTCAGTTTCTTTAAAAATGAAAACAGAGATTACTGACATCTGAGAGAGGGAAATCTGAGGGGCATGTTCATTAGTCAACCCTCAGACCTCCCCAGGATTTGTATAGAATTCCTTAACTTAGGCCCAAAAGATAGTATTACTCGAATCTAGGAAACTCCAGACCTTTGATCTGAATACCCTGAGCAGTTAGGGCTCTTTCTGTCCCATGGAGAAGGAATCTATGAAATCTACTTTAAGCAGAAAAGGGGAGGGGCTTGTTAAAAGTACATAGATTGGCCTTGGAGAGCACAGTGCAGGGAGGCAGCTGGTGCTCAAGAATGAATGGGAATCAGAAGTTGGATGCCCATAGCCTGTCCAGACCTCACCCACCTTCCTCTCTTCTCAAGTTCACCCACTTTCCCCCCTCCTCAAGTTCACCCACCTTGCCCTGTCCTCAAGTTCACCTCATTTCTCTTTCTTTGCAGACAGTTCTTGTATGCCTCCAGGCCACCTGGTAGAAACCATGGTTCGCTCACAGAATAGCACCTGAATTTTCATCTCCTCCTTTCAATAGTTTGGGCTAGACTGAAATCTTTTAATCCCAAATGGAAATTTCACGAAAAGAGGAAGTCTTCTCTATTTATCGTGGGTCACCCATGGACCAGCAACACTCAGGAACCAGTGAGTCTGGATCACCTTAGACAAAATGAAGCCTATATCCCTGTGAATCGAGTGGGTGATGGATGAGCAATTCTTACCGGAAAGGCTGGGTTGACAACCCCACTCTGCTGTTCTTGCTTCCTACAGAATCACCTTTACAGAACAGAGGGTTTTTGTAGTGATATCTGTGGTCTTTAATGCCATATTCTGCATGGTAACATTTCTATTGAGAATATTCATGATGTTGTTCCACAATCTGCATAGAGTCAGATGACACATGGGTTTGAATTTTGTCTTGCAACTAGCTGTAAGTAGGGCAGTTACTTAACCTCTGCCATCTGTGGGTTGTCATTAATATAATGGGAATAATACATAGGATTGTTGTACAAACTAAATGACATTCTGTTTGCAAAGTCCTTGCACTTAGAATAGAAGGCATTCAACGAACAATAACTATTATTATCATTATTAATTTAATAATCGTTATTAGTTCATGCAGCTCACTCTCAAACCAACACTGACAAATAAATTGATGCTTTCCTTCTGATGGTGACAACAAGATTGCACACCAACAGGTGCTCTGACAGGCATGACCCTCGCCTCCGAAAAACAGAAAATGTGCAATTATGTTTTCATGCTAACAAGGATTGAGAAGTAGTAATCTTTAATTTTTCCATTTTTGGTGATGACGTCCACTATCCTCCACCTAACATTCTTTGCTGGGAAGGTCACATAATGACACTTCAGTTAAATGTGGGCCTGTGGGCAAATCAAAGCCTGTCATTGCTGTCGGATAAATAGAACTAGGAGAGAAGTACCAATTTGAGCTGGTGCATGCTTTTTGTTTTTTGAAACACATTTAAGGAGGAAGTAGGACAAGAACAAAGAAAAAATTATGTTGAAATTTGAGATTCAATACAGTATTGAAAGAGAACAAGGAAATAAAGGAGATTATTTTTTAATTGACTTTCAGCACCCCAAAATAGTTGCCCTTTAAGGAGAATCCCCAGAGAACACATTTTTTCTTCCTTTCAGAGCCTAGAGAAGTTTCCTTTCTCAAGCCCATCACATGTGTGTTTTTAACCTGCATGCTGGAGCACTGTCCTTTTTTATTTAGCGGCAGCTTTCCTTAATCAGAATTTTTAATATAATATTTTCCTAATCTCTTTTTAAAGTACTTGACTATTGTCTTCTATCTTGAGTAAAGCTCTTATACTCTTTTTAACAATAATCTGTTTCAAATTCTATGTTCTGTCTCTCTCTTTGGAAACTGGTGGAATCTAAATGAATAAATATAACAGTGGAATCAAAAGTTAAAAGCAAGGCCTGGCCAGGCAGCTCAGTTGGTTAGAGGTCATTCGGATATGCCAAGGTTGCAGGTTCCATCCCTGATCAGGGCACATACAATGAATGCATAAGTGGAACAACAAATCTCTCTCTCTCTCTTTCTCTCCCCCTAAATCTATATATATAAAAGGCTAATATGCAAAGTGTCCCCTCAGGGGTTCGACCGGGAGACTGGGGGTTCTATCGCGCGCTATGATGTACGCTGATCACCAGGGGGAGGCGCAGAACATGGCGGGTGACCAGCAGCAGTGGCAGTGGGGCACTGAGGGAGCGAGGGAAGGAGGAAGCGGGTAGGTGGGGAACCTGATGTGCCCTGATCCCTGGCCAGGCCTAGGCACCCTACCTGTGCATGAATTTCATGCACTGGGCCTCTAGTCAATAAATAAAATTTTTAAAAAGTCAAAAGCTATATAAAGCAGTTGTAACAGAAGAATCAACTCTCTCTCTCTCCATGTGTATACATACATACACACATTATTATATATAATCCCTAAGTTACTAAGCTACAACATTAAATTTAAGGCTGTAACCAAACTTTACTATCTCTGCTTTTTACTTTGTGATGAAACACAAGAAAGGGACAGGCTAATTAATCATCCCCTTTAAGAATGGCAGTGACACCCAGAGAAATTAAAATAGAGGCTGGGAACACAGTACAGTAATGTGGCACTAAGTTCCAGAATAAAACCAACACACCTGGAACAGAAGCTGGTGATCTGACTCATCTATCTGACTCACTCCTTCCACACTCATCGCTTTCTCTTTGTTCTGGCCACAGCAGACCCTTCGCTGTGTCCCAAACACTTGGTTGGACATCCACTTGCACAGCTTCTTTTCCTTGCTTTTGCTATTTCCTTTCCTGGAACCCCTTTTCTACCTTCTGCACCTGGGAAAAAGCCTTCTCAGTGCATGATCTAGAGAACATTTTATTTCCCTGGGAGTAGAATGATACCTCTTTCTCCTCAGCCCTGGTTTTTGTTGGGTAAACATTTTGATTAGCAGCCTGGGGTAGGGGAGAGATTCCCCAAGGGCCTGTTTGCATAACGAGTATGACACCCTGAAGTGCTTTCTCAGGAGGCTCTTTGCAAACATTTGTACTCCTGTCAGATTGTCTTTTCTGAGATGGACACGCAGGCTGGGGCTGGGAACTGATGATTCAGACATTGATGAGATTGGAAGGGGTGTGGGGGCAAAAGGGAAGAAGTGAGGCTGCTATGAGCTGGAGAGCAACTTTAGCAAGAAAAAAGAAATATTTCATAGGGGTTTTAAAAATCGTGTTTGCTCTTTAGTGCATAATTTAACATTTTCTCAATCTCCCCAAGAAATCATCAAAGTCAATGCTAATCACTAATACATGTGGAGGTGGATCTGCTTCTGGGCCTGGGACAAAGAAAACCCTTATCACAGGCCCAAGAAGGAGCGCTGAGGTTCACCACGAGAGGCTCACAACCTCTGAATGACACCAGGAGTCAAGGCCCACCTTCCAATGCTGCCTCCTCCAGGCAGCCCTCAGAATATCCTCTCAGTGTTGAAAACATTTTATCCTTCAGCAGGCAGATCTGTAAGTCCATGGCCTGGGGTTGTTGACTCATGTGTCTGGCTCTCCACTGGACTGAGTTACTTGAAGGCAGGGTCCTGGGCTTTCTTGCACCTGTATCCCTAGCATTGACTAGAGGCAGACCTTGAATAGGTGCCCTGTGAAGGGTGGAAATGAGTTGTGAAGTCCAGTTCTCTATATGGCATCTTCAGGTATGTTCGCTTTTCGCATTAACATAATCCTGTTAGAGAGCATTAAAGGGAACAGTATCAGGCAGCGTTCAGGTTTTCCTGGCTGAGCCATCTAATGCTATTGGCTATGGCTTTGCATAGTTTGACATTTTGCTTAGGGGTCTAATAAGAATGTTTACCTTTCTCTGTAGCAGCTGGGAAGCTGTATTTTTCTTTGCTGCTGACCTTGTTACCCCATTTGGGAATTTGGTATTCAATTATGCCTGAGGATGTGCAGGCCAACGAGTGGGGTTATAACCAGGTCAGCCTCTCTCTTGAAGTAGTCATGAAAAAGAACTGCTAAGCAAAACAACTATGAAGGAGGTTTCAGGACACAATAGGAATAAGTTAAGGAGATAAATGAATCTTCAGCTATAAGTAGAGGACAAAGAAGGGCAAGAGTGGGTGTTTGTTCAGTACAATGGTACTGCCAGTTGATAGAAGTATGGAAAGTTTAAGTGTGTGTGTGTGTGTGTGTGTGTGTGTGTTCTGTGTGTGAGAGAGAGAGGAAGAGAGGGGAGAGATTAAACTGACAGTGTTTCTGGTATTTTTCTCAGTAAAATGTGAATAATGTGTCCCTTCCTAGGGAGAGGTTTCTGAAGGTGTTAGAAGTTGCTTCATGCTTGAGCATACCAGGTAGTTTCCTCCAGGCCTGGTTTGAAAGTCTCCTGATTCCATCGTTTCTCTACCACTGTTCAGTGCCCGAAACTACCATGAGAGGGTGAGCGTATAGTACAGTGGTTAGAATCGTGGGCTTTGGAGTCAGACAGATTAGTTATATGATATCTCATAAATAGTTGCCTTCAAGTTAAGGTTCTTCTCAATTAACTTTAGTCACATTATACATTTATGTCAAGTGGGTACTTTATGGAGTTGGACATCAGGACAAATATTATTAACAGCAAATGATCTTCTAGGTTCACATCTCAATTCTGTGACCTTTTAGAAGTTACTTAGTGTCTGTGAGCCGCACTTTCCCACCTGTAAAATGGGGAGAATGTCTTCATACGGTCATTGTGCGATGAACTACGCTAAGCTTTATAGCATAAGAAGCCTTCACTGAAGAGTGGTGATGATGGTGGTGGGTGGTGGCAACTGTGTCAGAGACAGCTGCTGGCTACCATTCTCTTTTTTTTGTCTTCTTCCTTTAGGAACAGAGTCCTGTTGTCACATGTCAGGATGACAACGTGCTCAGTGTAGAACTACATTTGCTATTAGCTTGCTTCCTTGCAGCTAAGTGTAAGCATGTAAATATTTCTGGCCATAATAGGAGCTGGAGTTTGTAGATAAAAAAATTTAGAAAGGCCTCTAATGAAGGGACGGCCCACTTGCCCTTCCCTGCCTCCTCCTTCCTTGCCTGGCATTCTGAGGTGATGGCAAGTGCTCCTGCAGCCACTGGACCCTAGGTGACTTTGAGAAGGAAAGATAATCTGAGGGTGACACAGTACAGACATAGGGAAAGTTTGGGTTCTTACTTTCTATATTGGAGCTTTTTGCCAGAACTTTTTGGGGGTGAGAGAATTGTCCAAGTCATAGTTGTTTTTTTTTTTTTTTAAGTTTTATCTACAGTCAAACTTAATTCTCACTGACAGTGATGAATTGTGAGAATACACTGAGTGGCCAGATTATTATGATCTCTGAACGCATAATAATCTGGCCACTCTGTGTGTGTGTGTGTGTGCACAAATATATATATATATATATTAGAGGCCCCGTGCACAAATTCATGCATGGGTGGGGTCCGGCCAGCCTGCTCCAATGCGGGCCAATCAGGCCGGGCCGGCTGGGGGGAGGGGCCGCAGGCGATTGGCCAGCCGGCCCCGCCTCCTGGTCGAACTCCTGGTCAAACTCCCAGTCGAGGGGACAATTTTCATATTAGCCTTTTATTGTATGGGATATTAGAGGCCCGGAGCATGAATTCGTGCATGGGTGGGATCCGGCTAGCCTGGCCAGGGGGAGGGGACATGGGCGGTTGGCCGGCCTGCCTGCTGGTCGAACTCTTGGTCAAGGGGACAATTTGCATATTAGTCTTTTATTATATAGGATATACATTGAGTGGCCAGATTATTATGCATTCAGAGATCATAATAATCTGGCCACTCAGTGTAGTTTCTTTTTGATTTTCAAGAGGCCTGTATGCATTTGGGGATTTCCCAAGGATTGCCCCTTGATTGGCTGATTTTTAGCGGGCCCAAGGTCCACTGGCTGGAACCAGATGCGGAGAGGATGAGTGAATGCCCGGACAAAGAAAGAATGTGGGTTCTAAAGGGCGGTCCAGGACAAATGACCCCTCTGTGCTTCCCAGCTGTGTCACCTTAGACTAGTCTGTCCCCGAGGGCTGCAGCAGGAATTAAGTGAGGTCATTATTACATAACTTGTGTGGCTCAGAGTTATTACCCAAATCATGTTTGTTTGTTTGTTTCTATTGATTTACTAAAATAGGCGTGAAGAGCACCTGTCCCTGGGGCATTAAAAAGTAGGTGGCAATATTTTCTCTTGGTTAGGTTTGCCTCATCTGACCAGTAAAATGCTCTCTGTTTCTTTATCAAAACTGCTTACCCACTTCCCACCTGGATTTCTCTTCCTGTTTGTGGCTGCTGACAGGCTGGACCCTGACTGAGCTGGCTAGATTCTGGGGGAGATGGGAAGAGAGAAGGTGGGCCCCCTCAACCTTCATTCTAGCACTTCCCGGCGTGTCTCGGTGATAGCAGAGAGGATGGCTCTTCTTTTCCTCCGGGACGTTCTGCTACACACAATTACATGCAGCATTTGGCAGCAGTGCTGGTAATTTATGTGCTGCTGGGATGGGGAAGGAGGAGGGTGACCGAGATGAATAGCAATGTGCTCTGAAAGGCACCTCATTTTGCCATTCCTCTCGAGATGAGGCTGGTTAAAGGATGGCAATGGTGACTTGGTGGATTGATGAAAACCCCATCAGCCTTTAAAACGACGCATAAGGGGGCTGCGTGAGCACCCCTCCCCGGGATGGTTTGGTGTTGTGTGGTGGTATGTTGGGGTGGGGGCAGAAGTCAGTATCGGATGTCAACTTGCAAATGTTGGGTGGAATCACGACCCTGCCACCCGTGAGATTGTGGGAACACATCCCACCCCCGGAATCGCAGCTGGCCCTCTGTACGTGCAGGAGAAGAACGCTGCTCATGGGGCTGCTTTGAGGGTTCACAGAGAGAAGTTACGTAGAGCACCTGGGACCGGTCCTGGCCTGAAACAAAGGAGGTTGTCAATGTTTCTTCCTCCCTTCTAAGTAAAGGACCACACGCCCCTGCTGCCGGTGCCTGGGAAACTTTCTCTCTGCAAACCATCAGCCCATTACATTAAAGAAGGGGCGCAGCTTCCCCACAAGCAAACCTCGCGCTGAGGAGCAGGCGAGTGTGTGTGGGAATGCAAACATCTTCCGGTTTTTGTTTTCCATCGAAGGCAATTGAAAACGGCGCTGCCATGTCATCATCCCTTCAAATACCACCGCCCCTTCCCCTGGCCTCCGGAGCGTGGCCAGTGTGGCGCTCCGGGATCGGGCTGCTTCCCCACGGGCTGCAGTGGGTCTCTCCCGCCCCTGTACCTGCACGGCAGCTGCAGAACAGTCCAGATGGGCCCGTCTCACCTCTCGGAGAAGGGTGCAGAGCAGGCGTCTCGGGACTGTTTCCAGAAAAGAGAAACGACACTGTGAGGCCTCAGGCAAGTTTGAGCCCGGGTGCCTATTGGGGTCCCATGAATGGCCATTTTTACACAGGAGGCACATAAAGCCCTGCCCAGAAAAAAAAAAAGTGTCTCTTTGGAGAAAGTCCCCAGAATAAACCTCTTATTCTCAGCTCTTTCTGTACCAGCCTCGCGGGCCCTGAGCCCTTCCCTGCGCCGAGCTCTGGGGTTTCTGCTTGCTCTCTTTTTTTTTTTTCCCCATTTTTTTTTAATAAGGTATTATATGTGTACATATCTTATCATTGCCCCCCCCACCCCACTCCCATATATGCCCTCACCCCCCAGAGTTTTGCGTCCATTGGTTATGCTTATATGCATGCATACAAGTCCTTTGATTGATCTCTTATCTTCCCCACCTCTTCCTGACCTTCCTGCTGTAATTTCTGCTTGAGTTTCCTTTGGCTCCTCACTCGGTCATCGGCTGATCTTGCCCCGCAGCCCGAGGCCTGGGACTTTTCAACTCTACCCAGTGAACCCACAGCTGTGCCCCAGCTATCAAGAGAGGGAGGGAAATTGGTGGATGCTGCCCAACCGAAGGCCCAGGAGACCCGATCCCTCCGTGCGATGGAAGATCTTCCTCTAAACCCCAGAGGAGTCAGAGGGTGAGAAGCCGCCGTCCTTGTCTGGCTTGCTTCCTCTTTTCAGAAATCGGCCACTCAGCGTGTCTTCCTTTCACCTGCGAAGTCGATACTGCTTATGTTTTTCTTCATGGCTGCTTTGCCACAGTTAGCGCTGAGCAGGTGCTCAGTCTCTGCGGCGCAAAGCAGAATCGGAAATCTCTGCTCAGGCCCCGTGGCTCCAGGCTCTGCTTGGCATTGGAACTGGAGGCCCCAGCTCCTGCCCCAGGGCCCCTGGGCTGAACCCCAGACCCTTGGACCCAGGACCCAGAGTCCCGGGAGCCGGTCTGGCTCACCTGGGGGCCCTCCAGCCTGCGCTGCTGCATGTTCTCAGCACCCCGGAGCCGTGTGTTTGCTGGCCTGCCCTTCCCAAGAGGCCGGGCATTCGGGTGCAAACCCACCCAGGAGACTCCTCACGGCTCCACCTCCTGCTTGCTTTCCTTTTCCCATGGCTCAGGCCTTCTTCCTGGCTGCTCTTCCTCTCATCCTCTCCCTCCTCAGGCTCCTGTGATGTTGTTCCCCAGTTCCTGTCAGGCCCCCTTCACACTCAGGAGGGGAAGGAGGCCTGTGTGTGTACATCTCCGCGCCTCCCCTTCTCTGCCACACGCTGTCCTCCCTTGGTCGAGTGTCTGACTTGTTTTCTGGAAGTTTGTGGTGGGAGCTGGGTGAGTAGGTCTGTCCTGAGTGTAGGAAAATCTTTTAAAAGTTACAGTTTTCTAAAGACAGAGTGTCAGAGCCAGCCAGGAGCCCTGCACGGCTCTGCTGCTCTGAGTGGCTGTGAGTCCATGTATTCGCCTCAATTCTCCCATCGATTATGCCAGGACCGGTTCTTCTCGAACCCTGCCCAAGGTACTAACTGTGGGGAACTCAGTCCAAGTTCCTCCTTTGTCCTCTGCTGACAGAGACACAGGCGGGGCAAGTGGAGAAGCCATGTGAGGTTGTGGGTGTATAAGAATGAGTCTTTATTGCAGAAGCCAGCGGCCACATCACCATCAGACAAGAACAGTCCTCACAGCAAAGTCCATGCAGGCAGGCAGCTGGACACTGGCTGGTGAATACGTATCTTTCCCATAAGGCAGCATCAGTCTCTGTACCCACAGCTATTATCTGAGCAGCCGCACACTGCCTCCTAGACTCACCGCCTCACATCGTAGCGGTACCTGAGCCTCCCTTGTAGCTACAGCCTCAGTAACCTCTCTGGCTCAGCAGCTTCTCCTGTCTCCCCTGCCCAGCTCCTCGCTCTCTAGCAGACTTCTTCACACACTCCATCCGACTAGCTGGGCAGTAACCTACTTTTACCCCATTTAGACAAAGAAGTTACATCAATCATATTGGCTACTGAAGGGCACAGTGTACCGTGTGTCCTTGCACCCGCTCATGGTATCTTGGCCTGATTATGGTTCCCAGGCTCAGAGTCCTGGGACATCCCGTTTAGGCACATGCCCAGAGCGGCCTTCGGCCATTCTGGTGTATTGACAACAAGGCCTCTGTGCTCCCACCGGCCTTGACTACCCGGGGACCTGGCGTGATTCCCACACAGAGTTAGAGGTTATATAATTTCGATGTGCATTTGTTATGTTTATGTCATATTTATCCTAGTCAATTAAGGGACTCACCAATCAACCAATTGGATAACAGATTTACTGAGCTCAGCTATGTATTAAGGGGTCCAAGGAAATAGAACAAGGAAAAAGGCATGTCTCCGCCTTTGAGGCTCTTCCAGTCCAGTTGAGGAGAAAGATTAACACTCTTGTTCCTACAGTAAACCCCACCAGGCAGTTGTTAACTCTCTGTGTGCGTATGTGTGTGTGTGGGGGGGCGGGGAGGGGAGGGCATGTACACCTGCCTTGCACGGGGAGTGTGGTGACATAAGGCCAGCATGAGTTTGGGGACTGGAGGAACCAGTTTTGAATTCCAGTTCCCCCTCTTATGGGGCTTTGAATTCCAAATCCCCAGCAGAAACATTTGTTGAGGACTTCTTGTGCGTGTTGCCCAGCTGCACAGGGGGTGGGATTGCAGGGGAGAGGCAAGGCTCGATGCACTCCCGTGAGTCACAGTCTCAGCAGAGGCAGTGAGTCAGAAGAGCAGATGACAACATCCCCTTACCTGTTGGCCCAGACGGGAAAGGGAGTTAGCACTGCGAGCCTCGGTCACACCAGCGGGGTGCAGGGAAGGAAGTTCTGGTCTTTCAGTGCGCAATCTGAGTTCAAGGCTGTCCCGTTTATGACGCTCCGATGGTGTGTCAGGAAGCAAGCAAATGGTAACTGCACGTCAGTGACTACTCACGCTAGCTTCTCACAGTCCATCACCGGCATGAACTTCTCCATGACCCGGTGTGACAATGCCCTTCTGTGTACAGGAGGAAATTGAGGTTGAAAAGGGAAAGTAAATTGCTCAAGGACAAAAACTAATAAGCTGGGGCAGCTCGGATTCCACCTCACACCGATCGACACCAGCTTTAATTTTGCATAGTTTACCTCAGGCTTTGCACCATTTCCCTATTTGCCGATTAGGCAACCTAGACCCAGCGAGGTAAAGCAATTTAAGATAATTCCATCCTGAGCTGAGATCTGTGTGATTCTAAGGCCGGAGGCTGTTCGTGTACACAATCTCGAGGAGTTGTGGGGAGAATATTAGATGTGAAAGAAATGGGTTCTGTGAATAAAAAACCCAAGAGCATAGCAGTTTCAATTCAGGGGACCTCTCATTGTACAAAAAAGCCCTAAAATAACCCAAGCTAGTGTTTCTAAAAGTAATATACATGAGGATCACCAGCAGATCTTTCCAAAAATGCAGATTTTGATCCCGTGAGTCTGAGTGTGGTCTGAGGTTTTGCACTTCTGACAAGCTACTGGTCCATAAACCACACTGTGAGCAGCAAGAGTCTAGACCAAGTTTCTCAACCTGCGGACCGCTGACATTTTGGCCAGATAATTATTTGTTGTAGGGAGTGTCCTGTATATTGTAGGATGTTTAGCTGCATCCCTGCCTCTTAGTAGCATCCTTCCCCGTACGACAACCAAAAATGTCAAATGCACCCAGTGGGCAAAATCGCCCCAGGTAAAAATCACGGGTTTAAACTAGTGTTTCCCAAACTTGTCTCATCTAAGCTCAAACTCTGGAGCGATAAGCTTCTCTGTCTCCTTCCAGCTTTCAGGAAGCTCCCTGGCTCACAAGACACGGGGTCCTGGGGAAGGAAGGGAGTTTCTAGTCTTTACTCATCACACAGAGGCCAGCTCCGAGTTGGTTCCAATTTCCCAGTGGGGAAAAGCAGAAGGGAACCAGGCAGGGCTGGGATATTCATCTGTCATGCTGTGTGGGTTGCTTTGCACGCAGGAGCATCCTCTGTTTTAACCTTCAAGAATCCCATTTTGAGCTGTGATTTCCCTTCGGTGCTGAGAAGGCCTCTGCCATGTTTTGGTTTCTTACCTACCTCCCCAAAACTTTGATAGATCATCCTTTATTCCCCTCTCACCTGAGCCTAGGACAGTAGGCTAATGTTCATCTGAAGTTCACACTGAGCAGGTCCTTGGAGGTGGAGAATATTTTCTAGGTAAGATCTCACTCAGTACACCCAGAAGTTTTCATCTCAGCTGATCGTGTGTGTGCATGTGTGTATGTGTGTGTTGCAGAACTCATCATGCTAAGGTTATTTCTATCTAAAGCCAAGAATATTTTGCTGTCTACTGTGACATTCGGTGAACGTGGACACAACTAGGAGATTTGGATGGGAATTCACCCTTGTCAGATTAGCTTCTACCCCTAAGGAAATGAACAAAGGAGGGATAAACTCAGAGGGCTCTTATTTTTAAATTATTATTATTTTGTTAATCCTCACCCGAGGATATTTTTCCATTGATTTTTAGAGAGAGTGGAAGGGAGAGGGAGAGACACACAGAGAGAAATGTCAATGTGAGGGAGACACATCGATTGGTTGCATCCGCTCCAACCAGGGCCCAGGCTGGGGAGGAGCCTGCAACTGAGGTACCTGCCCTTGACCAGAATTGAACCTGGGACCCTTCAGTCCTCAGGCCAATGCTCTATCCACTGAGCCAAACCGGCTAGGTGGGCTGTTATTCTTACTACCTACTGCCTGACTCCTGCCTTTGCATTCTTTTCCCAGTAGTATGGGAGCGAAGAGGCTATACCCTCCCAGCAATGGCTGGAATGTGAATGAGAGAACCCACATGTATTGGTACATGTGCGCGGAACCCTCCTCTGAGTGGCAGTCTGGTGTTGACGGAACTTGGGGAACAGGCTACGTGAGCTAGGTTCCGAGATCCAGAGCTATAAGGTTACTCGAAAGTTGCCTACATGTCCTGAGCCTCCATTTCCTGCTTTGTAAATGGGAAGATAAACAACACCTGAGGCATGTTATGATGATTACATGAGAAAGTACTGTGGGTCAGAAAAACGTATTAGCTCAATTAACTGCCCCAACAATTCCCATGAGTTTGATCTTATCATCATGCCTCCCATTGACAACTGGGGGGATGAAGGCTCAGAGAGGCTGACGATTCACCTGAGCTCCATCAGGGACTAGGGCGGCCAGGCAGCCTGACCCAGAGCACACGACTGTAAGCAGACATCAGGGTTCCACTCACTACTAAAGCGCTGGGCATTGGGGTATTCCACAAAGGTTACTGTTCCCCTTCCCTACTCTGTGCAACGTATTTATTTTTCTGATTACCAACTTTATCAGCTGGTTGGATAATGATCAGTGAGGCAGGGTTAGTAGAAGGACAAGTGGTGTATCTTTTGGATGTTGAGTCAAACACCTAGAAAACCAGGGCAGGCTGCAGCGAGGGGCTGAATCTAACAGGATAGACTAGGAACATACGTTTTGCTCTTAAAAACTGCAACTGCTGTAGAGATGCAGGATTAACTATGCAAAGTGTGAACTAACTATGTGCCTAGATTATAGTAATTGGTTTACAGAAGGACCCAGCAGTACATGAGGTGGCCATGATTTGGCCATCTGTCTACTGTCCTGAGTTATAGAGGCTCTGAGAGTCTCCTTGAAATTTGTAGGCAGTTCACAACCCAGTATCTCCATCAAGTGCCTGTATATTCACTAACACTTCGAAAAGATCCAAAGTAATAAACTCAACGACATCATCTCATTTGGGTTTTGAAATTAAATTCTTCTGGCTGATCCACTGGCAGATGCGATAAAACACAGTAAAATGGCAACCGTAGCAGAAAACAACCGTTCCCAGAGAGCCGGCTGTGTACTGAGCACGTCACCGCATGTTTTACGTGCACTATTTCATCTAGTGCTCACAGCACCCTAATGGGGTGAGTCCTGGTGTTCCTTGTCTTGTATAGATGAGAAACAGGCTCAGAAAGATTATATAATTCACCTCTGGTTATATGCTAGTAGAGGAATTGGAATCTAAAAGGAATCACTTCCAGAAGGGGTGTTTCAGGAAGAACTGGCTGAGGGCCTTGAATGATGCAGAGATTGGATAATGGGTCCCCGGGTAGCAGGATGCTGGCTCTGCGGGGAGCCCTGAGTGACTGACGTGGCCAAGGCCCCGGAGACCACTTCACAAAGTGTTTCTGAATGGGTCGCCATGCATCTCAGCACATCCCATTGCTGCCCGAGATAGATTTTCTATCCCAAAGTGTGACAGCTTCTCCTAAGGGCCACCGCCACAGGCTCAGTGATGAAGAGGGTGATTTCCATGGTTTTCTCATCATGCAGAAGATGAGATAGTGTCGCATGTAATAAAGCTCAGAAACACCGTAATATCCCAAGATTCTGCCTCATTGTTCTTTCCGTTCATCTAAACAAGCTCAGACCTGCTCCCATTTTGCATTTGTCAGAACATAACTTGGAGGTGAGAATTCAGTGCCTGTAGTTTAGCACGGAGTCCTGAATCTTGCCAATAGAGCTTAAAGGACCCCGAGAATCACAGTGTTCAGAGCCCTCCCCTTGTCTAGTCACAAACTCGAAGCTATTTGCTTTTCTGATCAAACTATAAAAACAGTCTGCTTTTGTTCTCAGTCCTGAGGGACTGTGCAATTTTTTTCTCAGCTTGAGCCTCAGGCAGAAGGAACATTCACATTTGCCTGCCAAGTCACCCATGTTCTGGGGCCTCTGGGGGGACTCTGCCACTTCCTGTCTCCCCTTCTTTGTTTACTGGAAAGATTCCCAAGTTTAGTCACTGATTTACTTTTTGACTTTGGGCAAAAGTACCCTTGAAAGGGTAAATTACTTAACATCCCTAGGCTTTTGTTTAGTCATTGAAAAATTAGAAAATTAATTCCTTCAACAAAAACTGTTCACTTCTCCCCATTTATTGAGTGCGTTAGGGCCAAACACTGTCGGTATGAGCAAATTCAGACATGGTTCCTGCCCTTTCAGGGTGGAAATCTCATGGAACAGAGTTTGTGCTTCGTAACTCCGAGTGCCTGCCAGGGCTCCCGGGCCTCAGCTCATCTGTCCCTCATCACCCCAAGGCAGGCGTTATCATCCCATTGAAGCAGGGAGGGCGAGGTGCTGAGCTGGTGAGTGGCTTTCCCAGGCTCACACCACAAGTAGGCTAGAGACCTGGTTCTTGGGTCTGGTTCTGCCTGCTTCCCAAGCCCACCGTTGGTTCTCCAGCCTCCGATCTGCTTGTTTAGGGGGGTGGAAGCAACTGCTTACTGAATGCCTCCTAGGTTACAGTGCGCTTAAGCATGGCACTGGATTCATCCTCATGTCAACCCCCTAAAAGGGATTAGCGACCCCATTGTGTGGATGAAGGACCTCAGATTCAGAAAGTCTCTGGGGCCTACTCCGTCTCTGGCTGTGGAGGCAGAGGGCGCACCTGGGAGAGTCCCCAGAGCTTGCTGCTGGGCTGCCTTAGCTCTCTGGCTCCCGGGGCCTGTGAAAGAGCTGACCACACGCCCCTGTGAGCTGCCCGCTTCTATTTACAGATCATCCTCTGCTTATGATCGTCTGACCTACATTGTTCCCACTTTAGGGTGGTGTGAAAGAGGTAAGCACTCAGTAGGAACCATGCTTCTAATTTTGAATTCTGATCTTCCTGGGGCTAGTACTGTGTGGCCCGATATTCCCTCCTGATGCTGCGCAGCATCAGCAGCTGCAGCTCCCAGGCAGCCGTACGTGAGGAGGGCAAGCCCCGATACCCCGCAGTGTACTGTGCTGCCAGTGTTTTGGATTTTGTGTTCTGAGCACATTTAAGGCAGGCAGGGCTTAGCTATGATGTTTGGTAGGGTAATGTAGTAAATGCATTTTGACTTACACTCTGGGACGTAACCCCATCATAAATTGAGGAGCATCTGTACTTATAACCCTGTACCTCAGTCATCCATCCCTAGAAACCTCGTCCTTTCCGATTTGGTTACTGCCTCTTCTCCCAGCCAGTAGGTGCTCAGTGATCATTGATTAAATAAGTAAAGTAACACTAATGACCATCCTCCAGAAGGGTCCACCCCCGTGCCAAATGTTCTATTTTTTCATCATGGAGAGTAAAAACATAAACTACAGCTCACAGCAGTTCCTACTGAGCTGGCACAAGAAAAAGTAACCAACTTCTTATAGGTCATTTGACAGGTGCCCCGTCAATGGATCCCAGAACTTGCATTCATAGGTGAGGCTTTGCTTGTGGGATAAGCAGAGCCACCACCAACGGATTCTGGTTTGGATTAAGAAAAGCATCCGGTGGGTCCCCTGGCCAGAGAGATTTGTATTGACCTGCACCAGAGTGGGCCCAGGCAGCCTTCTGGGACCCTGGCTTGCTGTCTTTTAGGGCTTCCCCTGACCTCACACTGACTTTGTGGTACTCAGATGGCTGAGGCAGCATCCAGGGCTTCATGACACCAAGCCTGGGTTCCCTGGAACCCATCTCCACAGGGACTCAGCCAAGGGCCACAGGGCTGAGCTATGACTATTGGAAGCAGAGGAAACAGCCCAGGCATGGCGGGGGCCTGGAGGCAGAGGCTGAGCAGGCAAGACTCCCCATGTGAAGCAGCGATCTTTTGCAGGTTAATTTCACTGAAGAGCAGTCCTCCCCCCTCCCACCTTCTGCCTCCCTACCCTGCTGCGTGAACTCACGGGTTTAAGAGGAAAATAGTGCTAAGAGCACAGGAACGATGCTGTATCTTAATAGCGGCGGGCTGTGCACCGGACACGCAAACTCTGGCGTCTCGGTTTCTGGGACATAAGGGCTTCCTGAGCGTCACGGCTGTTAGCAGAGCTGGCCAAGCATTTGTTTCATTTAATTGTGCAGTCCACATTCTTACTGCCTACTGACAGCCCATTAAAGGAAGCTGCACCTGCATTTATTAAAAGAGACAGAAGGAAAATTCCAGGTCTCAGTGCCTTACCAGCCAGGTGGAGGGGCTGGGCTCTTAGCAGAGAAAGCTGAAAACAGGCTAATAATGAGAGCAGGACACGGTGACGAGTGAGTGGAGGGCTAAGTGAATATTGAAGGATCTTACTGAGCACGGAATCCTCGAGGGGATGCGGAAGCAATAGGAATTCTACCTCACACTCCTTTGCCATTTTATTCATCACAGCAGTGTTCAAAGGCAGGCACTGCGAGCACCATTTTCCAGATTGCACATGGAGGCCCCAAACATAGGGCGACTTGTCTTTAGAAACTTCACAGCAAAGCTGGGCACAAACCCTCATCTGTCCAATTCCAAGTGTAGTGTTTGTGTCCTCATGGAACCTTCTCCAGGCATCTCCTGTGAGCCAGACTGTGCCGGAGGAACAGGTTGGATGGAGAGGGTGAGACCGATCCCAAGCCTCCACAGATTTCTGGTCTGGAGAAGAACAGGCCGCAGAGTCACACTGCAGGACCCCACAGCAGGGTGGTGAGCACACGGGTCTGTGAGGCCCAGTGAGGGGGTGTGCCTGACTCTGCAGGGTGGGGTCCGGGCAGGGGAGCTGGGTCTTGAAAGATGCCTGGATGTCTGCCCAGGTGGCCAAGGTCAGCTGTAGGGAGGACACTTTAGGCTTTTAGACAAAATCCACGAGTTGGGGCACAGAGGCATGAGACTGGCCTTGGGGGACATTGGGATAGGTGAAGAACAAGAGGAGCTAACATCTACTCAGTGCTTATTATTTCCCAGCCACTGCTCTAGCTGTTCTCACAGTGACTCCTTCAATCTTCACAAGCGATCAGATGGGGACATCTTACTGTTGGTGGAGCTAAAGGCACAGAGAGGTGAGGTGACTTGCTTAGTCAGGTCACTCTGCTAATAAGAGTGAGAGCCAAGGCTCACACCCAGGCAGTCTGGCTTCCAAGTCTCCTCATACTCCTCATATGTGTGTATTATTAGAGACAAAAGTATAATTTCAAGTGATATGAAGAAAATAAAGCTGGGGTAAGATGGTGATAGTGTTATTGGTAGAAATGGAGTTTTTGGGGTGCCACAATTTCCTGAAGCCCTCATGGGAAGAGGGGGTTTTGTGGAAAGCTTTATTGTGATATAAAATTAAAGGGGGTTCCCCTCCAAGGTCTCATCTCTGTCCACCTCACCATGGAAAAAGTTCAATCTTGTCTTCAGCAGGGCCAGAGTTAAGGCCACTGCCCTGAATTTCTGTTCCATGTTAAAGTCCAGTCCAGGTGAGTGCGGGTCATGGAACAAGAGAGCACAAGAAGACGAGAACTCTTTGGGGATTTTAACTTTCCAAGATTTCACCCACTTCAGATGGGGGCCACCTCTTAGCCAATCCATTGTTTCTAAGACTTGACTGACAGTTAAGCACTTCCCTACATCACCCCAACTTCTCTGCACATGCTCCGTCTCCCCCTTTGTTTCCTTTCCCTGTGATCTGCAGGGAATGGACTGGTTCTCTAGGAAGTGTGAAGCTATAGCTGTGCAGATGACTATGCTTATAATGTCTGGCTCTTCCTTTCATCAATATTAACTAGCTAATTACAATTATAATAATAGGGATCTTCTCTTATAGGTGTTCAAGAAAGGCCTCCTTGATAAACTAGCACTTGAGCAAAAACTGAATGCTATTATAGCATGATTCACACACAAGTCCATGGTAGAATATTCCAGCCAGACTAAATAGTAAGTGTAAAAACCTTGACAAATATCATATAGCAACTTAGCTTTTACATTTAAAAATATTTTTTATCGTTTGAAAAAGCAATACTTGCATAAAGTATACAGTGAAAAGTATGATATTTTCCTCACTATTACCAGTTTTTTGTATGTACTTCCAAAGATGCTTATTATTATGTAACTAGGGCCCCGGTGCACGAAATTCGTGTACTGGGGGTTGGGGGTCCCTCAGCCCAACCTGCCCCCTCTCACATACTGGGAGCCCTCAGGGGATGTCCTACTGACGGCTTAGGCCCGCGCCCCACAGGGAGCGTACCTAAGCTGAAGTCTGGCCTCCCTTTGTAGGAGGCAACTGGGCTGATCGGGGGAAGGCACCAGACCCATCACCCCACTGCTGCAGCCACTGTCAGTCACCGCAGCCACCAAGGTGTTTTCATCAACACGGACTCCAGTCCCTTCACCAAGAAAAAATGACAACTCTCTTTAGGCATTTTCAAGATGTGTCTTTCATAGGATATGCATTTCTTTCTTTATTTTTTATCCTCACCTGAGGGTATGCTTCCATTGACTTTTAGAGAATGTGGAAGAGAAAGGGAAAGACACAGAGAAACACTTTGATTGGTTGCCTCCTGCATGAGCCCTGATCTGGGCCCCGGCAGGGAGGAGCCTGCAACCTAGGTACATGTCTTTGATCAGAATTGAACCCAGACCCTGCTGTCAGCAGGCCGAGGCATTATCCACTGAGTCAAACCAGCTAGGGCAGGATATGACATTTCTTAGCCTTCCAGCAGCGGACCTTCATTTTTTTCTCCAGAAGTGTGGTGGAAAAACCCTAGATCACCTTTTTGGATTCTTATTACCCAAGTTACTAAGAATATTACCAGTGGCATACAGGAAGCTTAGCCAATGTGCAGTCAGAAAAGGTGTTTCCTCTATAGTTCACACCAATGGAAGGCTGGGCCCTGCCCAGGCCTAAAGCCTCTGGCCGAAGCTTTAGGCCTGGGCAGGCCTCTCCAGCTCTCTCTGATCACCGGCTCAGCCCCTGCCCAGGCCTGCCCAGACCGAAAGCCTCTTGGGCAGGAGCGGACCCCCAGCTCCCTACAATCAATTGCAGGGGGTCCGCTCCTGCCCAGGCCGAAAGCAGACCCCCAGCTCCCTGCCCAGGTGATCAATCGCAGGGGGTCCGCTGGTGTACCAGGCCAAAGAAACACCCAGCTCCCTGCTTTCGATGGCAGGGGGTCCGGTCCGTTCGTGCACCAGGCCAAAAGCCTCTGCCGGAGCAGACACCCAGCTCCCCGCTTTCAATGGATGGTGGGCGTGGTGGACACCCAGCTCCTCGCTCTGATTGGATGGTGGGCGTGGTGAGCAGACCCCTAGATCCCTGCAATCCGTTGGGCAGAGGCTTTTGGTCTGGTGCCAGAGCGGACCCCAGCTCCCTGCAATCCGTCGCAGGGGGTCAGCTCAGGGTGCCTATGTATGCAAATTAACCGCCATTTTGGTTGGGTTTATTTGCATACTCGCTCTGATTGGATGGTGGGCGTGGCTTGGCTGATGGGCATGGCTTAGGCGTAGCGAAGGTGTGGTCAATTTGCATATTACTGTTTTATTAGGTAGGATAAGCACATATATGTATACGTATATAACTCCCTATTTTTTAGAAGTATGAATGCACCCTCTTCTGAAAACACTTCTTTAAAACACCCCCTCAAAACATTTCATGTCAGATAATGCCTGTAATCCGATAGGAGCTATGAGGTCCTTCATCCTCGGGCTTCAACTTGTGTCTTTGGCTCACACCACACTGCTCCTGGCTCGCTGTGACCCAGGCACACAGGCCTTCTTCAGGACTTTGGACATCCTCACTGCAGCCACAGAAACTCTGCACATGTGATTCCCTGTTTGGAATGCTCCTTCCCCTGCCCGTGCTTCATCTCAACCTAGTTCAGACTTAACGTCCTTAAATTATCCTTACTAAGGACGTCCTTACTAAAGCCTTAACCCCTTCTCCTCTCGCTGGGTCCTGGGTAAATTTAGTCACCAGGACCTTTTTCTGGTTCTTCAAATGCACCAACCACTTTGTATAGGCTGCTCACTCTGCCTGGAGTGCTCGTCCTGGAGACGTTCTCTCAGATGGCATCACGTAGACCTCCGTTGAACTGCCTGAGAGGCCTTCCATGGCCACCTAAGTTAAAGTGGCCATCAACCTGTCTCTTTTGCATCGCTCTATTTTAGTTCCCTGCTGGTATTTTTCTTGATTGACTGATCTTTTCCACTCCACCCCAAATGTAGGTACCCAGAGAGAAGAACATGATCCATCTTCTTCATCCTGTATTCTTAGTGCCCAGAGTGCAAGGCAGATGCCTAATGTCTGTTAAGAGAATAAAGTCATTATATATATGTGAGCCACGATATGCTGGATGAAAGTGGTGCTTGAGGAGGATTAGACATCACGATTAATTCAGGGGAATCAAGGGCAGCTTAGATGTAGAAGCAGCTGAAAGAAAGCACAGTTCCTGGTGTTTCTGCCAATTATATTCCCTTTGCCAATTGAATCAGAATCTGTGAGGCTGAAACCCCCACATTTGTATATTGTACAAGCTCCCCAAGGAGTTTCTGATGCTCAGCAGGGCTGATAATGATGGGGCTAGATAACATACTACTGTGCAACCCATTGAAAGACAATGCCAACCACATGTATAATTTTAAATTTTCTAGTAGTTATAATTAAAAAGTAAAAAAAAAACCCACACAGTTGAAATTAATTTTTAGAATATATTTTGTTTAACCCTATACGTCAAAATTATGATTATTTAAACATGTCACACATAGAAACGTTATTAATGATATATTTTACACTCCTTTTCATTAATAAGTTTTCAAAGTCAGAGTATCACTAATGTGTACAGCACATTGCAATTCAGCTGGTCACATTTTAAGAGCCCCATAGCCATGTGGGGCTGGAGATCCTATCTATACATATAAAGAGGTAATATGCTGATTTGTCCCTTATGGTGTCCCAGTCACGACCAGTCTGTGGGCGGGGACGAGAGCAGGGACTTCTGCCACCAGTGCTACTGTCATGCTGCCTGCGTGTGTCCCCGCCCAGCTCCCCACCCAGCGCTGAGGTGAAGCTGCTTGCCTGCATCCCTGGCTAGGGATGTGACACTGCCTGTGTGCATCCCCGTTCAGCACTGACGTGACGCTGCAGGGGGGGAGGAGGGGGGTTGGGCTTGACGGGGAACTTCAGGCTGTGCCCCCTGCACTGGCGCCAGGCTGGGAGACCTCATACTGCGCCTCCTGCCCCAGCGCCCGGCTGGGGGACCTCAGGCTGTTTCCCCTGCCTGGTAGGGCTTGACAGGGGACCTCAGGCCACACCCCCCACCCTGACACTTAGGTCCCCTGACACTGGGCCGGGGGACCTAAGGCTGTGCCCCCCACCTGGCAGGGCTTGACAGGGGACCTGAGACTGCACCCCCCTCACCCAGAGGGGCTTGATGGGGGTGGGGCTGGCCGGGTCAGGGTCTCATCCAATGGGGGTGGGGCCAGCCGGGTTTGGATCTCCTGCATTTTCAAAGTGCGTGCAGGTGGTGGGCAGGGACTTGACGCTAGGTCCCGGGGCGTGCCCCAACTCTGACAGGAGGGAGATTTTATATACATTTTACTAATTTTCTTTCATCTCTGACATGTCTATTATAGAGAAAGGGCAAATAGCAATATTAAAATATTTCTTCTAATTAATTCCCTTTTAATGTGCATGAATTTTGTGCACTGGGCCACTAGTACTAGATAATACAGAACCACAGGTCCTTCTTCTCTGGCATCTTACATCTTATTCTGAACACAGCTAGGAGACCATGTGATTCTGAAACTCAAAGTGTTATTGAATGCAGGTTGGACTTGTGAGACAGACATTGATGAAAAGCAAAGAGGTTTATTCAGGTGCCAGTGATCCAAAAAGATAGCAGATTTCTGTCCTAAAAACCATCTGAACATCTCTGTTCAAGCCAGTGGCTTTTATAAAGAGAACAAAGGGAAGTAGGACATGTAGACAGTATTCTTTCTGGTTCCAACAAAGATCTTGTTGTCAGCATATTGAATCCTTCAGTGTCAGCTGAATTCCTGTGGTCAATCAGCTCCTATCTAGACCAGAACTGGAACTGCTGGTCCCTGCAATGTACTAAAATAGAGGCTAGAATAGAAGTTGTTATCAAGAAAGAAATTTGTTCCTGCTTTTGTTCCAACAGGCTTGTTAGTTTATTAGTTAGTATATTTAATTCTGGTTAGTATAATATTGCATAAAGATTATATGCTTTTCATTCCCTGTTACAAAAGCAGCCCACCATGCATTGGGAATAGCATTTCTTTCTTATTCTTATTGACATCTGTGTTCTCCCAAGATCTGCCTTTTCTTTATTTTGGATTCATTCCTTTTAGCTGTCTGTTGATACCTGAGAATCCCCAGCGTGGAGCAAAATGATCTTGCTAACCTGTGGGAGGTTTCTTTTCTTCTGGGACTATAGCACAGAATCTAATTTTTAACCAGTGGATGTCACTGTTTACTCAAGGAGGGTCCTCGGAGGAGGCTATCTAATCCAGGGACAAATGTAGAAACAGCAGTCTGTATTAGTATGTATTAGTGTTTCCCTTTTAATTTAGAGGAGTGACAGATTATTAGGAAGGGCATGAGGGTAGTCAGTGCTGGTTCACCAATGTCTTCTAGAAGTGTTCATTGGTCTTGGAAATTCAAAGTCCTACTTAATAAAAGTATTGTACAAAATGACAAGGCCATCAGCAACCAAGATAATTCCAGTCAAAAACCTCCCTGAGTAGCTCTTTTGAATAAAGGAGATCTGTATTTCTGTAAAGCTGAGGGCACAAATATTTAGCCTGTAGCCAAGTCTGGTTCATAGCTGTGTGACCCATACAGTGTGTGAAAAACAGCTGAGCAACATTTACATCAGAGTGATTTCACACATACACATCTGGATTTCTGGCTTCACCTGAAGTATTAGAAGATCTGGACACATTAGACTTAATACCTTGCAAGGCCACAGCTGGGATGACAATCTTTTACTTTTTAAAATGGTCACATCCTCTTCATTTACCATAGGCCTCAACATTCTTGACTCTTCCTTCCCCAAAGCAGGTCACTTCACTCATTCAATTTGGCACCTTAATTCTGTTGGCATTTGTGTTTCTTGGAGTAAAAACCACATACATGCCCTGACTGGAATGGTTCAGTTGATTGAGCATCATCCTGTGCACCAAAAGGTTGCCCGTTTGATTCCCAGTCAGGGCACTTGCCAGGTTACATGTTTGATCCCTGGTTGGGGTGCGTGTGGGAAGCAACCAATCTCTCTCTCTCTCTCTCTCTCTCTCTCTCTCTCTCTCTCTCTCAGCAATAAAAACATATTTAACCATACCCTACATAAATAAGTATTAAGCACTTTCACAGGCATCAGAAGGATGCGATGATTAGGGGGAAAAGGTGATATGAGATTTGTAAGACATTTTTCCAGCTTTAGGTTTGGGGCTGGAGCATTCTTGGCTCAGGATAGGACTAGGTGGCCTGTTGCTTGGACCTACCTCTTCAAGATTACAAATATCCTAGGTGCTCAAGAACTTTCCACTGTAGCCCTGGGGATGGAAGGTAGAAGGAATATTATTTGAGGAAGGTCGGATCTTTAATGTCACTCTTGCAGGGGGACGGGGACTGATCCCACTGACCTCTCCTGAACTTCACTCTAGTGAGTGGCAAGTTGGGGCTTCTTTTTTCCCCCTTTATTCAACCAGTGGGTCTCAGACTTGAGTGGGCATCAGAATCACCTTGAGGACTTGTTCATAACAAGCTGGGCCCAACGTCCCAAACTTCTGGTTCAATAGATCTAGGCCCTAAATTCTAGGGTGAAGCAGAGAATTCACATTCCTAACAAACTCAGAAGCTGCTGAACCTGCAACCATACTTTAAGAACACTGGTGTAAGTTTTCAAGGCCAATGTGAGATTGTTTCAAAGGTACAAGTTGTGTGTGTGTGTGTGTGTGTGTGTGTGTGTGTGTGTGTGTGCATGCCCAGGCACAGGTGTGAAATTATATATTGTAAGTAGGCTTTTGATTTCCTTTCCAGAATATGCATACAATACAAGAACCAGTAAATTACCAAAGTCAGAGAAGAATGAACTCACACACAAGCAACCCTGTGGAGAAGGTTCTGGCTTTTTCTTTATCAGTGTGCTGTGTTAGACAAAATACCATTGGGTGACCTCTAACTTTGGGGCTGATTACCTGACAGTGAATGAAATGACCTTTTTCTTAAAAGAGAAACAAGACAGCAAGCATAGGCCCCCTCATGCTGGCTCTGACAGCGCTGTGCAGAGGCCGGGAGAGGAGCTCTGGGCAATGTGAGCTGGCATTTACTGAACACTCACTGTGTCCCAGAGCTGTGTTATTAGCTCACCTGAAATATCTCATTAAATTCTCAAACCATTCCAGGAGGTTTGTGTTATACATATTTGTATTTTATAGTTGAGGGAATTACCTCAGAGTTATTAATTAACTTCCCCAAAGCTACATAGCTAGTGGGCACCAGCCAGGATTTGAGCCAGGCTCATCCAACTCCAGAGCTCAAACACTGAACCTTGTGTCTCAAGTCAGAACAGGGTTTGAAGGGCAGGACTACCATGCAGAACTATGGGATAGGATAGCTTATTTTGCTCCTTTGTTCTTTAGTTTCTTCTACCACAAAATAAAATAATAATACCACTTCCAAGGCTGTTGTAAGAATCGAATTAAAGTCTGTGTATTACCTGATCTATTTTTGTCTCAATAAGTAGAATATGCTTCCCCACTTCCATCCCTGTGTCTTGTGGGTCCCTAGGATTTGCCCTATATATATCTCACTTAGCATTTACTGTGCACCAGCTATGTGCGGTGTGAATAACAGACTTGGTCTCTTCAGTGTGTAGCAGGAAGGAGTTACAGATTGGTAATCTAGCTACCAGCTGTACCTCTACAAATGCAATCTCCCAGGCCCCTCAAATTCAACATACCTCCCCCCCCCAGCTGTGGCTCTCCTCACAGTGGGCAATGCCACCCACTACCCTTATGTTCTTTTGAGTCAACAGCCTTCCTGTCCCCCCATACCCACCTCTTTCAGACAGGTTCTATGGGTTCTACCCGGGGAATTGCTTGAGTCCTTTGCAAGACTCTTATCTAATTCAGGCCACCATTCACTCCTCACCTGAATCTTCTCACTCCATTTTGCTCATCTTGATCTTTCCAATAGTCTCCATCTGGCTGCTAGAATGAGTATTCTAAATGTTCTCTGAGCCGCTTGACACCTGCTCCAGGTTCTTCAGCTTCTCTTCCCTCCCCTCAGGCCCATGCCCAGCCTCCTAGAAGGCCCAGCCTGCCATCTCCTCTGGCCTCCTGGTGTCATCCTCTGTTCATTCTCAGCAACCGTAACCTCTTGGACCCTGTCCTCTCACTCTACCAGCTATGCCTCCATGGATTTTATCAGCACAATCTCTTTCCCTATCCACCCCTTCACTTGGCTCAACTCTTACTCATCCTTTCCGACCCAGCTCAGGAACCTTTCTCAGGAAGCCTTTCCTGCTCCCGAGTTTAGGGCAAGTTTATCTCCTGTGCTCTCACAGTTCTTGCCCAGCATCCTTTGCATACCATAAGGCAATTGTCCGCAGCTGTCTCTTCCATTAGGTTGGAAGCTCCAGACATGTTTTTACTTCTGCATTCAAGTTGAGAGCAACCAGCCATGGCCTGGATCACTGAGAGCCGGGAGTGTGAACGCGGGCCAGGGAGCTGGGTGGGGCTGGTGCAGTCCTTCTGGAGTGTGGGGAGGGCAATGTCTGGAGCTTTCACGTTCACAGCATAAGGCACCTGTGAGCATGACAGCTCTGCAGGAAGGACCCCTAGGGCAGCCTTTGGAGAAGGAGGGCTAGGAGGCTTAAATAGCTACAAACAAAGTCAGCATCCTTATTTCCAAGATCTTTCTCTCTGACATTTCTCCCCTTAAATGCCACTTCTGTGGAGCCACATGGAGACACATGTCCAGGGGGGCTTGACCTACTCAGAGGCCAGTTATCAATCAGAGGGAGGCGGAGCTGATCCTGATTCCCAGCTGGGGGCCTGTGGATAGCAGCCAGCATCAGCTTAGGTCCGGGACTGTCCCGCCCTCCCTCTCCCTCCTGCTTGCTGACCTTTCCCTTTGGCTGGTTCCCTCTGTCACAGAGACAAGCCACTCGTTAAGCCAGGACCTTTGTCTTTTCAGATCCTTCCTCCTGCTCCTTCTTCCCACCAGGTATCTGAACTGTCCCTTTGTGGCTCAGTGAAGACACTAGTGACACACGGTGAAGGTCAGGGTCAGAGCCAGGGATGTGATACCACCAGCAGCAGCAGATCCTGATTCTGTGGTAGGCAGTTAGACAGACACGAGCAGAGCAAGGATGGAAGACCCAGCTCTCTCTCCCGCCTGGGAACATGCTGGCACCTTCCCCCTCCTATGGGCAAGGTGTGGTAGCAGAGGTGGGCTGTTCATAAGTAAGGACTCCGGCTTCTCTTTCTCCTTGTCATTTTTGTTTTCTGGCCATCTTGGGCAGAACACCTCATTCTGTCTCTGTACCCAATTTAACACTGGCTCAGGCTTACCCTCCCCTCACGCTTGGAACAACATTTACACATGCTGAGGATGACCAGAGGAGTTGTGCAATGAGAGTGACCACCTTACTGGTCAAATTCGCATGCAAGAAGGGGCGGCAGAGGCCAGGAGGTGAACACAGAGGGGAGGCGGGCACATGAACCAGCAAGGCGATGGCTGGGATTCAGACCTGAGATTCCCTGGACTGGTGGGGTGAGTGGGGAGCACAGCGGCTTTCAGGGCTAATTTTACCATCCCCACCTTTTCTCCTCCCCATACATTAGTGCTTCCCCTGGCTGGGGAGGAATTAGTGCAGCTGCTCTTACAGTTCTGTGAGTATATGTCTGTGCAAGGAGGAGGAGAAGGGGAAAATATTCACAAAAACAGAAACCGCAGGTGAAGGAGGCCAGCTCAGCGATAATGGCATTGCTGAAGCAGCCAATAGTCTTGACCTACAAGGAACATTAAACCATCTTGACAGCAACCATTCTGTGCTGCAAAATACAGACAGACACTGGGGAGAAGGTAGCTCCAGGAGAGGCCTAGGGCTAGATGACTGGAAACTCCTGCATACCATTAGGATTTTTATTAGTAATTACCTTGTGAGGGAGAGTACCAAGGGCAGAGGCAGGCGGAGAAAGGGCATTTGGGAAGGCCCATGAAAGCAGCAATATGAAGTAGTAAGAACTAGCCTGGGATAAAATCTCATTTTGTTATGCAGATAAATCTCCTTGGAAACTGAGCTCTTGTAGTACCAGCTTTGTTCTTGTTCACAGTAGAACACACCTGATTTGAATTCCAGCTTAGTATTAGCTAGGGGTGGGATCCTGAGCAAGTTATTTAATACTAGAGGCCAGGTGCATGAATTCGTGCACAAGTGGGGTCCCTCGGCCTGTCCTGTGGGATTGGGCCAAAACAAGCTCTCTGACATCCCCCAAGGGGTCCCGGATTGCAAGAGGGCACAGGCCAGGCTAAGGGACCCCACCGGTGCATGATCAGGGCCGGGGAGGGACTTGGAAGGTTGGCCAGCCGGGAAGGGACCGAGGGAGGGCTCCAGGGTGTGTCTGGCCCATCTCGCTCATTCCCAATTGGCCAGACCCCAGCAGCAAGCTAACCTACTGATCGGAGCGTCTGTCCCCTGGTGGTCAGTGCACATCATAGCAAACGGTTGAGTGGCTTTAGCATATCGTTAGCATATTACCCTTAGATTGGTTGAATGGTTGACCAGATACTTAGCATATTAGGCTTTTATTGTATAGGATCTCTGGAGCTGCAGTTTCTATATCTGCAAAACGAAGGCCACAGCTGTGGGGGTTTAGAGACAACAGATGTTAAAAGTCTTGCATAGTACATGGGCAGAGACTAGCCATGACTAGTAAAATGTAGCCATGCAATTTTTGGAAGACCATAACAGTAGTGGTGGTATTAGTTAAGGTAACACTAGCTGCTGGGAAAAAGAAATCCCATAGTAGCAATTGCATAAAATAATAGAAATTCCTTTTCTGCACATGTAACAGCCCAGTGCAGAGTTGGAGACCAGAGGACGATTTTCTTCCACATGTTGATTTAGGAACCCAGGTTCTTTCTATCTTATTGCTCTGCCTTCCATCCAGACTTCAGAGTCCACAGCAAGCAGAGGGAAAAGAGAGTGGAGAAAGCACCCCTACTTCCTGAAAGTCCTGGCCTGGATGTAATTTATAGCTTTGCTGCTCACATCACATTGATGAGAGCTTGTCAGATGGTCACCACTGGTGATAATGACTGAGTGGGCTAACTTTATACTGTTGAAGGAAGTATAGTAGTCATCCCTTA
The DNA here is from genome assembly GCF_951640355.1 of Cnephaeus nilssonii. Taxonomy (NCBI): domain Eukaryota; kingdom Metazoa; phylum Chordata; class Mammalia; order Chiroptera; family Vespertilionidae; genus Cnephaeus; species Cnephaeus nilssonii. Next base: position 9,801,030 of record NC_137087.1, read on the forward strand.
TCCAAAGTTTTGCTATCTGGTTTCAGTTACCTACAGTCACCTGCAGTAAGAAAATATTAAATGGAAAATTCAGAAAGAAGCAATTCATAAGTTTTAACTCATGCTTTGTTCTGAGTAGCATGATGAAATCTCACTCCATCCTGCTCCATCCAGGTGGGGATGTGAATTGTCCTTTGGCCAGTGTATCCACTCTGAATAAACTGCCCACTGGTCTCACTTAGTAGCTATCTCTGTTATCAGAGGGACTGTCACAGTGCTTGCGTTCAGGTCACCCTCATTTTTCTTAATAATGGCCCCTAAACACAAGAGTAGTGATGCTGGCAATATGGATGTGCCACAGAGAAGCCATAAAGTGCTTCCTTTAAGTGAAAAGGTGGAAGTTCTAGAGTTAGTAAGGAAAGAAACAAATTATATCCTGAGGTTGCTAAGATCTATGGTAATAGCCAATCTCCTATCCATAAAACTGTGAAGAAGGAAAAGAAATGTGTGCTGGTTTTGCTGTCACACCTCAACTAAGTTATGGCCACAGTGGCATTTTGTCTCACATCATCACAAGAAGAAGGGTGAGTACAGTACAATAAAGTATTTTGAGAGAGGGAGGGAGAGAGAGGTGATTCACATAACTATTATTATAATATATCATTATAATTGTTCTATTTTATTAATAGTTACTGTTAACCTCTTACTGTGCCTAATTTATAAATTAAACTTTATCATAGGCATATATGTATGTATATGAAAAAAAACATAGTGTATCAGGGTTTTGTACTATGCATGGTTTTAGGAGCCCAATGGGGGTCCTGGAAGTTATTTCTCGTGGATAACAGGGGACTGCTGTACATTGAATTTTGGTGAGCAGGTAGCTGTCTCTGCTCCAGTGACATCAGATGAATGACAGTTTGAGATGATAGTGATGCCAGATGTTACTCAGAATGGGCAAGGGCTTGTTAATCAAATTTGTAGAGCCTCCTTGTTCAAAGTGTGCTCCGTAGCCCAATAGCATTGTCACCACTTGGTGGAGAGCTTGCTTGACATGAAAAATCTCAGGCCCCACCCCAGACTTGAGTCAGAATATGCATTTACAACCCCCCTACCGCCACCCCCACCCAACTGATTCCTACTGAGGAGGGCTACGCTTGGGCCTGGGGCTCTGCATTGTTTCTAACAACCTCTCAGGGATGCTGATGTTGCTGGCCCACAGAATGACTACACTTTGAGTAGCAAGCAGGCAGAAGACACCAACTTCAGAAGCTCAACTTGTTCCTGAACAAAATGAGGCTTTTCAGTGGCTCTGGGGGAGGGGGGTTTTCTCTCACGTTCCCTTCCTTGTGCTGTGTGGTCATGTGCTCTGCACGGGTACCCTTTCTGCAAGAAGAGGGTTGACCCGCTCTTCTGTCTGAGAAAGGAGGTGATCCAGAGACCACCCACAGAACCCCTGCAGTTGTGTGTTTGCTGATATCCGGTGGCTGAGCAGGGAGACAGTCTCCTCAGATGTATAGTTAGAATCCATCCCTGGTGGACACGAATCTGTTCAGCTGAGGTTCACTTGCAGTTGTCTGCAGGAGCAGCGTTAGTTAATGAAGCTGGTGCTGCAGTCACACCGGTAATCACCCTCTTCCCTCCTCCCACCTCCTTTGCCCTGTGACAGATTATTCTTTTGGAAAAATTCATTAACCTACAGTAACGCTTTTCACTGGTGACAACTAAAGTAAAAGCAGACTGGCATTTCTTACTGTGCACGGATGATCCTCTCAGCTCCCTGAGAATCGCACACATTTTAGAACAAAAAATAGCCTTCACTCGGGATCAGTGCTCCTCGGGTAAAAGCACTGAGCCGAGGCTCTATGGATGCCTCAAGGTGATGCTGGCCCGTATTACAGGCTGATGGCTAAAGCATCTCAGAAATTGTACTGTGGAGGGTGACAAGGGACATAATGTACGTGCCATGCACTGTCTTTTGCAAATATAGCTCCTTAATAATATAAACTACCTTACAAATAGGGGGAGGGAACTCAACTGATATTTATTAATATTGACCAGGTGCTCTGCTTTGTGCCAGGCACATTTGCCACCTCCTTTAGTCTGCTTGCAACCCTGAAGATTAGATATTATAGTTATAACTTTATAGATGAAGAAGGTGAGGGTTGGTGGGAGAGTAAGTGTATGGCAGAGCCAGGATTTAAGCCCAGTCTCACCCATGCAGAAGCTCGCACTCTTCCAACTTTATTTTACAAGGTCACTGTCCATGAGATCAAGCGGTGAACTTTGCAATTCTCAGACCCAGGAGGTTGCTCAGTTTGGGGGTCAAGGAGCAGTCTAATAGGCAGCTAAGAATATAAATTTTGAGTAAAATCTATCTGTATTTAATTTGTGCCTCAACTTGGCATTGCAATCAAATTATTTAATTCTCAGAGCCTCAGTTTCCTCACCTGTAAAATGAGGATAAAAATAGCACTGCCCTCATAAGAATAACATGAGAAATAATGAGACAATAAAGTAAGTTTTAATGTGAAGCCAGATTAAAAAAATGATTATTTAGTAAATGCTAATTATCTATATATACAAAACGCTAATATGCAAATAGACTGAACAGCAGAACAACTGAACAACTGGTCACTATGATATGCACTGACCACCAGGGGGCGCACTTGGAACATGGCAGGCATTGGCTGCAGTGGAATGGTGGAGCAGGTGAGTGGGGACGCAAGACCAAGGCAGGGCACTGGTCGCTGTCATAGGGGCGAGGCTCTGGTGGTTACTGAAAATTCTTTGCTACAGTGCTCCATGGTCCCACCTGGCACTTGCACCTGCTGCCGGCCCCGATCGATTGGCGTCGTCAGCAGATGTGCGTGGCGGTTGCTGGCCCCAATTGCCCCTGAGGGCTTCTCCACCTCTGCCTCCCCCTGCTCCTGAGGGGCGATCAGGGCAGCAGCCGCTGCTTGCACCCACTGATGGCACTGGCCCTGCTCACACCTACTGCTGGTGCTGGCCCCAATTGCTCCTTGCCATCAGCGGGTGTGAGCGGGGCAGGTGCCATCAGCGTGGGAGTGGCAGCAAAGGAGGAGTGGGACTGCCAGCAGACAGGGGACTGGGGGCTATGGTGGGAGGGGCCAGGCAGGGGTGCGGAGGATGGGCCGAGACCCGCCCTCTGCCCACCGAAGCCTCACGGCCCACAGTTCCTTTCAAGGTGCACAATTTCGTGCACTGGGCCCCTAGTCATTTATAATATTAACATGTGTAGAATCAAGCTCTTTTGGCCGAAATGGACATGACTCTGATTTTACGTCATTCATGCATGGGGTGGGATTGTTGCAAAGCTATGAAAAGTAGCCTGTCTGGAAAGTCAGACACTGGGTCTAATATCTTCTTCTCCCCAGGGGTGACATGTCATCCTCACATCTACTTCTCTTGGATCTGAGCTCTTTCTCTTAACCAGCGTCCTCTGTTTACTTCTTTTTCTCAATTTCCAGTAAGACTGCCTAAGCCTTCAGTCCATTTTATCCTAAGTATCTGCTATTGATTACTTATAGGTTTCCAGGACTCAATTTAAAATTAATGATAGAGCATCTTGTTAGGCAAAGGTCAGCCAACAATGAACCTCTTCAGCCTGGGGGTCAGATGGCTACGTTGGAGGCGTTCATTCTCTGCTCTAGGGGCAGGCTCTCTATGAAGTGCTATGGATGAAGTAAGCAACCAAGTGGGTCTAGAACAGGAATTTGGATTATTTCTTTCAATGTGTCTCAGAATTTCCTATTTTCTCTCTCCCCATCCTTTAATCCATTCTTCAGTTGGTACAGGTAATTAATTGGCTTATTGAGAGATACAAATTTGAAAATTAAGAATTAAAGGTGATGAAACCATTTTCCCAGAAATGGCAAGTTAGTAAAAACAAGCAGAGAAAGGTATTTCATGTGTTTGCACCTGCTATTAGACGGTCTGTCCTCTGCGTCAGTCCTTAAGCGACCTCTTTGGGACTTTAGATTCTATGCACTGTGTGAACAGACCTTAAGAGGGTTGTTCTCTGTTCCTGCTTCTCTTTTTCATGTCTTCAGACATAATTAGTGCTATTTTTCATAAAGAAGAATTTTCTTGGAGAAAATTACTTTTCAACCCTTTGCTTTTTTTTTTCATGGCCTGAAAATCCTTGGCAAATTCTAGAGCTAAAATTTTGTTTGTTTTAGGACCTAACACTGGAAATTATGAGTAAACTAACCCAGCCCATTAAAGAACCTCCCAAGTAAATACTAAAAACTCTGATGGGGTCAGTTCCTCATGGGTGACATGGGCATTATAAGCATTGAATGGAAACTTAATCAAATGGCTTGGGTCTTAGAGAAAGAATCCAGATGAAACCAGACTTCCCTGCCACTTATGGTGAGGTGGGGCTAGAAACAAATCAGGAGTCATTGTAAAGTTTTTAGAGTTTGCTGTAAGCAATCATTTACTTATCCATTCATATATTCAATAAAAGTATTTACTAGACATCTATACTAGTAATGTGCCAATGTAGCAGAGACAGTAATGCTCATGAAATATTGTCTATGGTCTACTATGTTTTCAGATCCTTTGCAGTTCCATGAAGCTGGAGACTCTTGGCCAAGGGTGTGTGATTGGATGTCACTCTGGAGCTAAAATATCCAATTGCTGGCACAAGACCATTCTGCACATGACTAGCCCCAATGATTGAGGACACTACATGTTCCAGATCATGTTGCCACGGCAGAATGGTGGAGCCTCTGTCTTCCTGGATCCCTGAGTGACTATGTGGAGTAGAGTCTCCTACCAACCCATAATGGGCATGTAGAATGAGTAATAAAGACACAGACCTTCGTTGTGTTACACACTAACATTTGAAGTTTGGAGATTTGGTTCTGTGGTCTCACCTAGTCTCCCATGCTTAGTTTAGTTATGTACTGTTTATAATTCCTATGGAGTTGTAGTCTAGTCAGGGAGACATTATTCAAACCACCATGCAAGTAAACAATTAAAACTCTTCAAGAGAGTGGTAGGGGTGTATGGTGAAATGTTCATAACTCTCTTAACTGAGCATGGGCTCAATCAGTCTTGGCATGACCTTGTGTCATATCATACGATCTGGAGTGAAAAAGTCCTCTGCTATGCTATGAAGAGATACCTGCATTAAGTGAACTCAACCTGACTCTTACAGGTACAATGTTAATGCTCAGAAGGACACATTCATGAAAGAGCTTCCCTTTTCTGAATTAATAAATGTAGTAATAAGCATGATAATAATAATGTAACTAATATGTCAGGCGAGGCGAACATCCAGGCCAATCTCTGTTGTCATTGAGGTTATTGACTAGTAGATAAATTTTACTTTTGAGGAAACTGTGGCTTGGAGAATTCAAGGCAATTACAATCCAGGAGGGAGAGAAGAGGGAGGCCAAGTGTCAGAAATGAAGTCAAGGCTTCTGGGGCAAGGCTTGAAGGGCAAGTTTTAGGCACATACTCCAAGATAGGCTGACTATATTTACTCCTTTGTAAAGTATGACTATTTATACTTGCTCAATTATTCTGTACCAAACCCATTACTGATCTGTACATGCTTACTTAGTTCATTGAGAAAGGTCCTGCCTGATAAATTATATGTTGAAACTAGTAGTTGGTCATGTGGCTATATAGCAGTGATAACACATGCAAGATGATAGTCATGCATGCATCTCCTATGAGCTCCTTGAAGAGGGTAACTCCAGCTTGTTCTCTGCAGTGCTCATTAGCACAGGGCCTAGCACTTACAGGTGTCCAGTAAATGTTTAATGACAGCATATAGGACATTTTGCTAATAAGGTATTTAAAGTAAAATGCCAGGTATTGAATTCTTGAATAATATGCTTCTTTATGAATCTGATGTGTCCTATAGATTCACCTTAGTAGGATAGTGCTGGCTAATTTTATGTGTCAACTTGGCTGGACCACAGTGTCCTGATATATAGTAAACATTTTTGTTCTGGATGTTTCTTTGAGAATATTTTTGGATATGATTAACATTTGAATTGGTGAATTTTGAACAGTGCCCATTGCCCTTTATAATGTGGTAGGCCTCATGCCACAGTTAAGGCCTGAATAGAACACAAGACTGACCTCTTCTGAGCAAGAGGGAATTCTGCAGCAGATGGCCTTCACATGTTAACTGCAATATCGGCTCTTTCCTGGGTCTCCAGCCTGATGACCCACCTTGCAAATTTTGAACTTGCTAGCCTCCATAATTGTGTGAGCCAACTCTTTAAAGTAAATCTATTTTTATATGTACTCCTTCATTGGTTCTATTTCTCTAGAGAACCCTTACTAATATCGATACTCATCTAACCTCTAAAATCCCCACATTTATTTAATACCTCCTACATTCCAGGTATTTTTGAGAAACAAAGAGAAAACAGCCATATTATCTGCCTTCAAACTTTTAAAAAATATATTTTTATTGATTTCAGAGAGGAACAGAGAGGGAGAGAAAGAGATAGAAACATCATTGATGAGAGAGAATCACTGATTGGCTGCCTCCTGCATAACCCCTACTGGGGACTGAGCCCGTAACCTGTGCATGTGTCCTGACCAGCAATCAAACCATGATCTCCTGGTTCATAGGTCGATGCTCTGCCACTGAGCCACACCAGCAGGGCCAAACATTTTATTTATTCATCATTTATTTAGAAAATATTTCTTGAATGTATCCTATGTTGCAGGTACTGTTCTAGGTACTTGAGATATAGCAATAAGAAAACAGACCCAAATTATTGCCCTCATGAGAACTGATAGTCTAGTGGATGAACATAGGTAGGCAATAAAGAAGTATATAAGTAAAATAAAAATGTAAAAAATATCTAATATGCTAGATGGTAATCCTATATAATAAAAGGCTAATATGCAAATCAACCAAATGGCCGAACGGCCAGTTGCTATGACACTACATGTTCCAGATCATGTAGTGTCATGCACACTGACCACCAGGGGGCAGATGCTCAATGCAGGAGCTCCTCCTTGTGCTCAGTGCGCTCCCACAGGGGGAGTGCAGCTCAGCCAGAAGCTGGGCTCATGGCTGGCAAGTGCAGCAGCGGTGGCGGGAGCCTCTCCCACCTTCTGCAGCAGTGCTAAGGATGTCTGACTGCTGGCTTACATCCTCTGGGGGCACCTGAGTGCGAGAGGGCACAGACTGGGCTAAGGGACCCCCTCAAATGCACAATTTTGTGCTCTGGGCCTCTAGTAGGTAATATGAGCCTATCTGAGGTGGGCAGGGTGCTAACTTAAAAAGAGTAGTCTGAGAAGTTCTTTATGATAAGTTGCTATTTGAATAGAGAGACCCAAAGGATACATAGAAATGGATCATGGGCTGTAGGAATAGTGCAAATAGTGCAAATACCCCCTCAGTAGGAGCCACTTGGTCTGTTCCAGCAAGAGAAGGAAGGCTGGCAGGGCTAAAGTGGAGTGAACCTAACATGAAACGAGGTCAGAGACATTATGGGTCATGTCATTTAGAGTCTTGTAGGCCGTTGTAAGATTTTTGCTCTTCCTTCTGACTGAGGTGGGAAGGCATTTGGGGCATTTAAGCAGAGGCATGTTTTAAAGGCTCATTTGGGCTGATGTGCAGAGAATGGAATAAAGGAGCCACAGGCAGAAATGGGAATTCCACTTAGGAGGCTATTGCAGTAACCCCAGTATGAACCGATGTTGGCTTGTACCAAGGCAGCAACAATGGCGGTGGTAAGAAGTGGTTGGGATATGGATATGTTTTGAAGGTAGAGCTGAAAGGCTTTAATGATGGATTAGATGTGGTGTGTGGGAGAAAGGGAGTTAAGGATGGATCTAAGGTTTTGGTTGGAGCAAATTCAAATGATGGAGTTGTCATTTATTGAGAATTATGATAAAAGATTGAGGCTGGGATAGTGGAGCATCAGGGGATAAACCAGGGAGGTCAGCTGATATTTCAAAAATTCAGCGGTTAACTTCTGATTAAGGAACTCCAGTTTTTCTTCGTCCGGGAGAATTGCCAACTATGTGGCTAATCTTGAATCTTAAGCCAGTATTTCTTATTTCCTTCCATGTACCCTAGAATATGTTAAAATACAGCAGTTCAGCTGCCACTATGAGATAGAATTCTGTAAAAAAAATATGTTATTTTAAATTGTGTAAATTCTCAGAAGGACATAGGAAATCAACAGTGACAATAAAATAATCTTATAAATCCAAGGAGACAGAACTCTTGATAAGTTACAGTTTCCAGTTGTCTATGTATAACCTGCCACTGCTCAGGATTCTGCTACGGAGAACATTATGTCTCTCAAGTCCCAGAAAATATGTTTAGTTAGGATTACAGTCAGCATCATAATTCAGGTCCTGGGCTTTTGAGTTGGACTCTGGGATTGTATTTTTCCAATTCACTAGGTCTGTGACTTTGGATAAGTTTCTCATCCTCCCTGGATCCAGTTTTCCTCCCTGTGACACAGGGGTGGCACCAGCCCTCCCGGAAGGGACAGAACACGCTGAGTTTGGTGACTGGTGCGTTAGCGCAGAGCCCTGCCTGGAGTGCAGCGGGTTCCAGCGGCTGCTGGCTACTATGACTACTGCTTAGATGGTTATTTAATACGGCCATTGAAAACTTGTTCATCATATTAGTCAGGTTCACATCTTGTGGTTTGCAGTAAAAGATGATGCCCCCCAACACCATCCCCCTGCCACCATAAATGGCTCAAACCTGTTCCTCGCCACTGATGTCATTTGAGTCCTGTGGCTTCTGAGAAACTTCATCCAGATGGAAGGGACACATCTTCCCATGCTCCCTTCCTGGTATATTTGCTCCTTTCTGTGCTTACGAATTAAGCGGCTTTTCTCCCCCATGTGGCTTTGCCTATTTTATGCTCAGTCATAGCAGCCTTATTAGAATCTCTGGTCAATATATTTGCTTGATCCTTCTGTTATCTCAGTGTTCCCTATTTATTTTTCATTAACCTTTATTTGAAAAAGCCACAAGAATAGCTAACATTCACTGAATGTTTGCTATGAAGGAGTCATGAGGTTAAGTCTGTTTAAGCTTTATCTCATTTAATTATCACAATACCATATAACGGCGAAGCAGGTACTACGATCTCCTCCGTTTTGCAAGTGCAGAAACGAAAGCCCAGCGAGACTAAGTATTTGGCTGCTTTGGAACTTGGTCAAACTTGGAAATTGTGCTGGTAGCTACTTTCTATACTCCTTCATAATAGCATATGTGTCATTTGAATTTACTGCCCCTTCTGTTCCATCTTTCTGTTTCCTCTTTTTCTTCCTTCTCTTCCTCTTTCCCCCCTTTCTCCTGCTCCTTGTTCCTTGGTGGGAAGCTACAATAACACAGCCACACAGGCAGAGCCCACACTGTAATGAGTGTGCACCACTTCTCCCCTCCCCCACTCCCGATATTGTCTGCCCTCCTGAGACTTGCTGTCGAGTTCTCCCGCCTTCTCCACCTTCTGCGTCACCATAGATGCTCAGCCAGCATGCCCAGGAATGTGTCTGTTGCCCAAGGAAGTGGATGCGATGGCATCCGGGGAAGGTTGTGAGTGAAAGGGTGGAAAGAGCATCATTCCAGATGGAAGCTGAATTTTTGTTTCCAAATTCGGGGGGCGACTGGCTGTCACACAAGCCTATGTTTGATCCAACTGCTTTCTAGTTATCTGGCCTTGCGAGTGTCTTCATCGGAATGTGGGAAGGCCAGGGATGCTGGCCTTGAAGACTGGGGAAGTGTCAATGAGACCATTCTCAGGAGAGCCGGGCACAGTGCCTGGCACTTGACCACTTCGCCGTGCTACTCTCCCAGGACCCTTAAATGCTGGAGGAACACTGTTTCCAGGCAGCAAACTCCACTTCTCTGTGTGCTAACAATTCAGGTTATTACCTAAATGGTGCTGAGTCTAAGCACAGTGGTCACTGTCAACTGTATGAACTTAGTCAAATGGTTTTGCCTATTTCTTTATCTATTATCTATAATAATAAATGCATAATATACTAATTAGACTGGACATCCTTCCAGATGACCTTCTGGATGAAGCTGGGGCTGCGAGGGAAGCCTAGGTCCCGGGTGCCAGAGGCAAGGTGGTGCCGGCAGCTGGGGGAAAGAAGGCCTACTCTTGCATGAATTTCGTGCATCGGGCCTCTAGTATCTATAATAAAATACTGCGAATCTTACTTGGATAAGGCATTTTGTGAAAGCCCTTTGACATACTCAAAATGTAATATTTCTTTTTGGTTTTACCAGGAAATGTGTGCTAAACACTTTCCTGACCCTCTGGCTTCCATTGCTACCGTGTCTCAGATTCCCATTGTGTGTGTGTGTGCATGTGTGTGTGTGTGTGTGTGTGTGTGTGTGTGTGTGTGTAGAGGTGTGAAGATGAGTGGAGGACCTGTAGGTTATTGCCTATGGGGTAAGGCTCAGGAATAGAGAGAAATTTATGTTTTTTTAACTTAATTTGATAGTTAAAATTAAGCCAAAATGTTAGTGACTTATCCTCAAAGTATATCAAAATATCTTTTCATCAAAATAATAGCCTCCAAAATGTTGCAACAAATCAGCATAGTAAAATGTTTGTGTTTCCCATCTACCTCATAAGGTCATATGAGGGTATGAGGATAAACTGAGGCAATCTATGGGACAAACCTTTGTAAACTAAGTTGCTATGTAAGTGCAAACTGCTCTTGTTGTAAACTACACTGTATGGCTAGATTATTATGATCTCTGAACGCATAATAATCTGGTCACTCAGTGTATATCCTATATAATAAAAGGCTAACATGCAAATTGTCCTCTCAACCAGGAGTTCGATCAGCCAGCAGGCCGGCCAACTGCCCATGTCCCCTCCCCCTGGCCAGGCTGGCCGGACCCCACCCATGCACAAATTCATGCACCAGGCCTCTAATACACACACACACACACACACACACACACACACACACACACACTGACTGGCAAGATTATTATGCATTCAGAGATCATAATAATCTGGCCACTCAGTGTAGAGTGCCTTTGCTTAAAAAAATATGTCATTTGAGACCCACTATTACACAATATCCTAACCCAAGTTGGCCAGTGCATTGATTCCACACAGGAGGGTGGCAGATCTGAAGGAAATAACCAGTGTGATGTGGGTAAGGCAAGGACAGCTCCTGAGAGGAGGTGCACCCCTGGCCAGGTCTCTGGGGGGGGGGGGGGGGGACTAACATGGACCTGCAGAGGCAGGAGTGAAGAGCTTTCTGGGCTGGAGCTGAGACCTGCAAGCGGAGAGGAGGCCAGGCACCCAGTCCTTGCACTCTTCTGCTGCTGACAGGAGCATCTCTTGCTTCTTGTGAGAGAATATAAATGAGCTCTGTTAGTTCAGCTACACAGAAAGAGCTCTCACCCTGTGATTGATCCCAATGCTGTCAGCAAGCAACGGAGATGTTTGAAGCAGATGGTCAGCCAGCCCCTCTTCCCTACCTGTTTCTGCCATCATAGACAAGAGCCAACAGAGACCCCTCCCATAAATCATCAGCTTGGCCACTCCCAGGAGGGGGAGGGGGAAGTGCTTTCTATTTTCATTATTATTATTTTTCTAGCCACTCATACTGTCATGCTTTGTAAGCATTCCTAAATTTCAGAGAGTGAACCATTAATATCCAATTTGGGAAGTCAGTGGTATGTAACTGCCACACTGGCAAAGGAGGCGGAAAGTGGAAGCCCGTGAGCAGGGTATCGTTATCCTGAGTGGCAGGCAGATGTGGGCAGGTGGTTACGGGTTCTATCTAGCAGCTCCCACTGCAATGCTGGCTGTAATCAGAAAGGTTCATGTCCACGGGGGCACATCCTCCTGTTCCCTGCCGAGCAGCCTTCTATTCCCAGCACTATTACTGTGAATTCAGAAAGAGTGAACTCTCAATTGGCAATGCTACATGAGGGCTGAGCATCTTAGAGAGCCACATCCCTTCCCTGTAGGCAGGTTTTGTTAGAATAACCATCAGGACATTTTAAACCATACACTTAAAAGAAAATGACACCAAATGTCACCTTTGAGAATTAAAGCAAATGGATCTGGAATGGGGGTCCCCCAACTTACATGGGTGTTGATAAATGTACCCTCGAGGTAAGAATTATCATGTACATGAAATGAGTGTGAAATGATGGGAGTCAAACAATTGGCCCTAGGATAATTTGTATCCTCTCGGTTCCAATTCCTTTTGGTTCTTCTGACATCTTTCATCCTCTGATTGAGGCCTCATCATTCTTGGTATATCTCCCTTCTGCGGTTTGGTTCGGTAATTTGCACTCTCAATTCAAACAACTGCCATTGCTGTTAAAAACACTTTGTGTAAAGCATTGTTTTGATGTAATTTTGATGAAAGACCTCTTCACTAGGGGCAAAGGCAGGCAGGATCACAGAGGGCAAGGAGGAAAGACACTGCTACTCAGCCATGTGAAGCTGTGGGCTCATGAACTGGGAATCAAGGATGATGTCATCGTCTGTCTCCCTACTCTCCCCTAGAAGGTCTGGCTCCTGGGCTGTGTGGGTTGAAGCTGACCAACTTCTGTGAAAGAGGTAAGGCTGCTGTCCAGGGGATGGCCTTGGGGCGTGGGGCCAGCTCCCATTGTTAAGAGGGTCTGCCCTCTTTTTGACCATCTCTTTTCTGGGGCAGTACAAGCAGACTCATACTCAGTGAATAGTTGGGATGTAACCTGGACATGCGTGTTTATAGAGCCCCTGCATTGCATCAGTCATTGGTGGCCTTATGTATTAAGGAAACAAAACAAAACAATACTCTGCCTGGTAAATAGGATGTACATTCCTAGAATGAGGACCACAGAATTAAGTGAAACAAACATACACATGCATGTGCCCATACTCACACATCTTGCCTCTAAGAACAAAATGATATTTTCAAACTTAATCTGGCACAGGATGAAAAATTTAATTTGATTTAATTTTTCTCTCTTATATATGTTCTACTCATTTTTTATCTTCCCCATCAAATTTTCTTGAGTTTGTTAGAGAGTTTGGGACTTTAGATTAAGTTTATTAACAAATTTGTTTCTTTGTTGTTGTTTTTTAAAAAATATTTTTATTGATCTCAGGGAGGAAAAGAGAGGGAGAGAGAGAGAGAAACATCAGTGATGAGAGAGAATCATTGATTGGCTGCCTCTTGCATGCCCTACACTGGGGATCAAGCCCACAACCTGGGCATGTGCCCTGACTGGGAATTGAACCATGACCTCCTGGTTCATAGGTCGATGCTCAACCACTCAGCCATTGCAGTCAGGCACAAATTTATTTCTTTGTAATGATAATATCCAAGTATATGACAGACACTGGTCTAAGCATTTCACATTTAATCCTCACAATAAGATTTATTGTGATCATTACCACAAGTTTTATGACCATACTAATAATAATTATTTGGACAACTTGATTTGCTCATTTTATTGTTATTTTATGCCACTACTTCCTCAGTTTTGATTTTCTGGTTTTAATTCATTTTTGGTGACATGGAGCTTGTCTATTTTCAGGAAGAATGATAAACTCAGTGATCATACTTGGAACAGCTGAGTTTCTATTGTCCTTGTAGATGAACGAGAGCTTGTCGGGACCAGAATTCTGAGTCCACAATCATTACTCTCAAAAATCAGGTAGAATCAATTCAGTGACTTAGGATTTTAGAGATGTCATCATCCAGTCAGATTTTTGATCCTTTAAAGTATAGTGATTTATCTTGTAGAGCACTTACAATTTTTTTCTTTATCTTTAAAACAACAACAACAAAAAGAGAAAGTCAAAGTGTGACCATCATTTTATTATGTTGGCCTTTCACTCAAGGATCCTTTTTGATTTTATGACTATAGTTGGCACTGAGGAGATAGATAGTTGGGGTTTTCCCATATGAATATAAAGGCGAAGAGAAGTAATGAAGACGAGGACTCTGTAAGGGAGCAATTATAATAACGAGCTATGGAATCTAAGCAGAAAGTAAAGCCAGCAGGGGAATATAGATAAAGCAGTACTGGAGCAGCACTGAAGGTCTTGATGAGGGTAAATACTTGCTTCACTGGAGGCCTAAAATAAGTGAACCATAAGAGAGGAAGGATTTATGAGAGTGGAAAACCTGAAGTTGAAATTTTTGTGATGGTTCTGTTTCATTTAGGGAATGTTTGTGGGATTAGTCAGGAGCCAATGAAAGTGGTCTAGTGTGGACGCCAAGGGGCTCATTAGCTAGGCCAGGTTTGGGGTAGGTTATCTACATGGAAGTTGAATTTGCCAGAGGATGCCAGAGGTAAAAAGATAGACTGGTTCTAGAAGTCTAGAGTGAGCTCGGGGTATGTCTAGGAGGCCAGTAGATATGAATTTGAGAGGGTAGAGGGTTGGATGCTAGCAGGGTGTGGCCTCTAAGCAGGGCAGGGGAGGAGCTATTTGGAAACAGTGCAGAGGGGGCAAAGAAGAGTCCGACTCCCATTTCACTGGGAGAAGTGAATTGAAAAGGCAATATCAGCAGCTCGGTAGGTCTTTAGGGGAGGCAGTGGCTTCAGGAGACAGCCAGGTTAAAGAAGAGGGAGAAGATACCATGCTAAGTGAAATAAGTACAAGGGAAAGGGACAAAAACCATAAGATTTCACTTATATGTTGAATATAAAATGGGTAAAGTAACAAACGAACTAACAAGACAAAACTAAAACTAAGTCATAGATACAGACATCAGAATGGTGGTTATCAGGAGGGATGGGGATCAGAGGAGGGCAAAATGGGTAAAGGGAGTTAAACATTTGACACAGAAGAAAACTAGACTTTTGGTGGTGAGCATGCAATAGAGTATACAGATATCAAATTATAAAGTTGTATACCTAAAATTTATATAATTTTATTAACCAATGTTACCTCAATTTAAAAAATAATAAAAATAAAGAAGGGGAAGGAGAAGTTTGGGGAGAAATGGGGCATTTTATGGCCACAAGTCATGCGTTCCAGAGAGTATAGTTTAAAGGCAGGGTGGGTAAGAGTGGAGGAGCCCAGATTCATTGGAGAATGATGAATTGGTGGATTTGGAATGATCCAGAAGGTGAGATTTTGAGTAGTCACTCAGGTAAACAGGTGTTGAGAGGAGGCAGGGCTGGTTTCAGGGGCATGTGACTTGTGTAGTCGCCTAGGGTTCCATGCTTAGAAGGGGCCCATGCTTAATTTAAATTTTGAATAAGGAGTCCTGCATTTTTATTTTGCTCTGGATTCCACAGATATGTAGCTGGTTCTGGGATGGGGTTTAGGTGTGACATTCCCCATACTACATGTGGTTTCATCAGGTGCTGGGCTGACTGTTCATGGTTTACCAGGTCATTTCCTCTTTCTCAGCAGTGCTGTTGTAAAATACTCGTGTCAGTAGACTTTTCCAAGGCCCAGCCTCACTTCCTTCCCACATATCTCCCAGTTGTGACATTGGAGGGATTCTGCATGGGTCTCTTATTCTAACTTTGTGGGTAGTTGGTGGGAAGAAAGGAGCCATATCAACCTTTCTTTAATCCAGACTATTCATTGTATAGGATGTCTTATAGAAATTTATAAAACTTTCTAACATGAGATTACATATCTCTAGTTCTCTGTTTCTACCACTGATATATTTTCCTCTAAATTTTTGGATTTGACCATTTAATGAGAAAAAAAAAGAATAAATATTGTCATGTGTGTTCAAATTGCCAGTATAAGAGAAGACTTTACTCTTTTCCCATAATATGTTATTTTCTCTTTTTAAAGGACCAGAACATATATACTTCTAAGTCCTTTGCTCTGAAAGACACTTGTATCATAAAATATAACTGATGCCTATATAATTTAGCTTTGGTAAGTTGCCAGTACTCATTGTTGCTCAACTATTAATGCAAGAAAAGAGAACTGTTCGCTATGTGAAAATCAATTCAGGTTTGACCTAGCAGCAACTGATGTATTATCAATGGGTTATTTTCTTTTGAAAACAAATTCTTCCTTCCTTCCTTCCTTCCTTCCTTCCTTTCTTTCTTTCTTTCTTTCTTTCTTTCTTTCTTTCTTTCTTTCTTTCTTTCTTTCTTTCTTTCTTTCTTTCTTTCTTTCTTTCTTTCTTTCTTTCTTTCTTTCTTTCTTTCTTTCTTTCTTTCTTTCTTTCTTTCTTTCTTTCTTTCTTTCCTTTTTTCTTTTTCTATGTAGTCTGTTACCTCTATTGACCACACATACTTCCAAATACCAAAGTCATCTATTCACTGCTGTATTCCACATTAAGTGTGCAAGGCAACACATTTCAGCAGAGATAAGTTTCTATTCAATTCAAAATGAAATCTGCATAAGCAAGATGTACAAGAAAAATGACTTTATTTATTTTGTTTATTCTTACATTTTATCTCACTTACAAGGGATGAAATTCAAATTCTTTTTGCTTTGTGACATGCAGCGTGGCCTGCACAGACCATGACAGTTATATATGTGAGAAGGAGGATGTATGGGGCCTTTTGAATGTCATGGGCTCAGCCAAATACCAGGGCTCTCTGTTTATTTTAGCAGAGTATGGATGTCTAATAAAGATGCTAACAAAACATTAAACAAATGAGCCTACCATTGGAAAGAAGTGGAGGTCATTGGGATTTATTGTACACCTATTGTGAGTTAGTTGTCAGTTCCCTACTTTTATTTGTCATTTCAGCAGATAAAATGACAACCCCATGTGGTTTATTTTCCATTTCTCATATAAGAAAACAAAGACAGAAAGATTAAGGATGTTGTTTCTGTGTTATAAGTCATTGACAAAGCCAAACATGCCTAAAAATAAAGCACGTGTTTTTTTTCCAATTCTCTTGCATTATATTCTGGATTCTAATATGTGGGGTGGGCATAAAGATCTAGTTCCACATGAAATGGATGTTGAAGGGCGATGTAAGTAAAGCCCTATTATTCAGGGTGAGACCCATGCTTGAACTGGTATCCATTTGGACACTAGAAGGGGGAAGACTTGGCATTTTGAAGGACTTGATTGAGTATGATATATCCTTCTCTGCTGGACTCCCCTGACATCTCTCTCCAGTCTAATTCTTATGTGTGTTCTCATATTCTCAGCCTTCACTCATGAGAAGTGATGTGTGTGTGTGTGTGTGTGTGTGTGTGTGTGTGTGTGTGTGTGTGTGTTGGGCAGCATGAGAATGACAAGTATTAAGATAGTTAGCATTTGACAGATTAACTGACACTTCATCCACAGGCATTAAAATTGTCATTCTCCAGCAAGAGAATAAATCCCAAATTCTATCTTAATACCTTTTTAGTTTTTTCTTTGTGTATAAATGAGTTGGAATATTTAAGAAAAATATAATGTGCGTTCTGACTTTCTTACAAGCCTGTGTTCTGTCCCCAGCAGATTATGTTTAAGGCTTTGCCCTCTTCCATCAAAATCTGCCAGAGCTGAAGTTTGGAACTACATTTATGTTGCTATGATTACCTTTCAGGCAGCATCCCTATGACCCACAGGCACATTAGGAAGGCATCTTGGCCTGTTGGAGATAATAATATCATGCCAGTGACTTTCTATATCTGGAGTTGGTTGAAAGTCTTGGATTTCTGAGGCAAGTGTAATTTTCTAATAAAATATCTGGCTTCCATACACATGGGGCAGTTGCTCAATTTGTAGGAAGTTCCACTTACTGTCCAATGAGAGGTTATATCTCAACAACATCCATTTCTCCTAGAAGCTTAAACTTCCATTTACCTTAGAATATGGTACATCTACTCACATAAAGGATATACAATATGTAACTCGTGCTTCCTTTATATCTGTATAATCTATCTTTCTTTTTTAGTTTTCAATTACAATTGACATTCAATATTATTTTATATTAGTTTCAAGTATACAGAATAGTGATTAATTATATAATTTGCAAAATGATTTCCCTGAAAATTCTACTACTCTCCTGGAACCATACATAGTTATTATATTATTGACTAAATTCTCTATGCTGTAGTTTACATCTTTGTGAATATTTTGTAACTACAAATTTGTATTATTTTAATCCCTTCATCTTTTTCACCCAATCCCCAAGCCCCATTCCCATCTGGCAATCCTTAGTTTATTCTCTGAATCTATGAGACTGTTTCTATCTTGTTGTTCATTTATTTTGTTCTTTAGATTCTACATATAAGTGAGATCATATATATATGGCTTTTGTTTTTTTCTGCCTGACTTATTTGACTTAGCATGATACCCTCTAGGTCCATCCATCTTGTCATAATGGTAAAATTCCTTTCTTATGGCCAAGTAATATATATATATATATATATATGTATATATATATATATATATATAATCACATCTTTAACCACTAATCTATTGATGGGCACTTGGGTTGCTTCTATATATTCTTGGCTATTGTAAACAACACTGCATGAACATGGGGGTGCATATATCTTTTTGAATTAGTGTTTTGGATTTCTTTAGATATATACCCAGATCTACCTTATGACCAGCATTTTCAGTTCTAGTGTGTCTTTCTAAGTTACACATTAAGGAACTACTTTCCTTCCTCCCTTCCCTAAATATAGCCTGCAAAGAGTATATTCTTGGAACTAGAGATTCAAAGACTACAAAGACCAAGGTGACCTTAGGTAACAGTCATGTAAAATACTGATTATAACACAATAAAGTCACTACAAGTAAAGGGTGTCAGAGAGAGTCTTATAAAAGATGTTATCGCTGAGCAAATCTAAAGGATGGGTATATATTTTCCATGTTTAGAAGGCAAGAGAAAGGACACTTCTGGCAGAAAAAAGGGATAAAAGATTATGACTTGGTTTGGAAAGAGTAGTGGGGTAAAGATAGTATAAGGATGTGGAGGATAACAGCAAGAATGGCAAAAATTAGTAAAGGCTATTAAAGGCCATACACCTTAAATGTAATGTTAAAGAGTCTGAACTTTATTCTTTAGGTGATGGGAACCTTTGAAATTTTTTGCTAGTCTAATCACCTGAGTTAGGTGATGAGAATAAAGAGAAGTCATATATTCAGGTGGTATCTTGGATTTTGAATGAATGTGACTTGTTTACTGAATAGGGAGGGGCTGGGATGTGGGAGAGAGAAAATTACTAGAAATTACCCTCGTTTCTAGTGTGGATAACTGAGGGGATGATAGTGACCTGTACTAAGGCGAAGAGCACAGGAAGAGGAGTAGACCTGCCGAGGGGATGAGAGAGGAAAAGGGCATGTTATGTTGGAGGCACTGTCTTCTCTAGCACTTGTTAACAATAGATGAAGAACCAATTTACCCCAGGGTGATACCAGTCGTCTTCTCCCTCTTTCACACTGACCTTCATGGCTCACCAGAACACTGCCCCATGGAAAGCTGTGTCATCCCTATCCTAACAGATGCAAGCAGAGCTAATCAGCAGCATCAGAGATCCGTGCAAGGGGGTGTTTGTAGCTCAGGCTGAATGACCAAGGCAAGCCAGAGCTTTCTCTAATGCAATTTGACAGTGATATCTGGCCAAAGCTTCCTGTTAATCAATTTCAGCATTGTCCCCAAGTCATAATCACTCAGTATTCAAGAAAGCTACCTACACCAGCTTAAAAATCCCAGCCAAATGCCCAGAGCCATTATGTGGACTCTCCCCTGATGGCAATTAGCATTTCTCAGTGCCTGGCATTGCCACTGGTGATTAGAACGCTGACAGCATGTGGGCCAAAATATCCTCTTGGGGGTCACTTTGCACCTGTCTGGGTGAATAGCAGTGTTGAGAAAAGAAAACAGACATGGGCTGGCTGGCCAAACACCAAGCAGATAGAACGGAAACTCTAAAACTTTGTTGAACCAGAACATGGTATGAAGGAGAAACACATTTTCTGTTAAATATAAATTCTTGTTTTATGTAAGTCATATCAATGGAAAATACTCTCATTGACCAACTCTTCTAAGAATGCTTACAATGCGCGCAGAATGGAAGTCCCAGGGTTGGTGAAACGGCCTGATGGTGTCTTCAACCATTTGTTGAAGGTCAGGGAATACAAAGAGAAAGCAATAGAAAGTAGTAATTCTGTTCCCCTAATCAGGAATCATTAAGCAAGCTTCTAGAGGGTTGTCCTTTGCTTGATAGGTCCTGTGTCTCCCCATTACAAAATCAGAGGAAGACGCTGAAAGGAAGAGGCGTGAATGATGGATCAGGCAAGACCAGTGAGCATGCTTTGGAACACAGAGCCCCAGTATCTTCCCATCATCCATGGCATTCCTTTCTCTTCTCTGCACTCATTGCTCTCAGTGCACAAGGAGGATTTGCATGTCCAGCCTAGGGCCAGCATGGCCCATCAAACTTTATCTGTATTCTCTGTATAAGGAGAAAATTACTAAGCACAAATCCATTTGAATGCAAGGGCAATTAATGTGGAGCACACACAACGAAATGAGCTATTTAAATGTACAGCTAAAAATTCTCAGAATTGCCTATTTGGAGGGGGACCAGCAACAGAGCCCCCATCAAACATTCCAGAACTGGATGCCAAGCAGATAGCTAAGTGGGAAACCACAGAGGGGCGGTTAGAAGATGTTTATGAAATGCCTTTATGAAGAGTTTGAAGGCTTTGTGGTGGAGGTCTCCTTGGCTGAACTGGGCAGACAGGCAAAATGCTAGGACTTAAGGTGAAGCATTCATTTCTCTCCAATTATCCAGATGGAGTTAAGTTTGCCAGAGAGGTGTAGCGCTTGATAAGCTAAATAGAAGTATTAGTGGAGTATGGATTCTTGGCTTTTTAATTATCTGAGGAGCTTCTGACAGAGCCAATCGCCCCTCATCCTGACTGTCAGGGGAAGGTAAAACTAAGCAGGCTCAGAAATGTAACATCCCCTTTCCCAAAGACTTTTAAGGTAATGTTATCTACCATACTGCATGGCTCAAAGGTATGTAGGGATATTCAACTTTGAACAAAAATTGGAAGGAGAGCAGGAAATTGGGTTCATTAAACTAGCTGAGACCACGATTACAATTTCTAGAATTGGAAGTTTTCCAGGATACACGGTGATGAATAAACAATTTTATCATTTTTTTTCCAGGAAATTCTGTCATATTTTAGAAAGACGTAATTCTTCAGATCATGGCTTTTCACGTTATTTGAAGTCAAAGTATCTTTGGGTTTAATAATATAATATCTATACATAAAAAAAGTAATTCTTCAAGAAACTTAAAAAAACACACACCCAAAACCCAGCTAATGCTTGTCTCCAAGAATACTTCGTAGACATTTTATAGAGAGGCAAAATGCATTGAAACAGGAGTCAAAGGCTTTATCATTAACAAAACCTCAGGCGAACCACTTAACCTTTCAACCTTTCATTTCTTCATCTGTGTAATGAGAAGGTTGGCTGGAGTGACCTTTAAGGGCTGTATTTCACCTCCCACCCATCCCTTTCCATCTGTAACTATCGAAGACTTATGTTCTTGCTACTCAGGTGCACAAGGTGTGTCCTGGGACCAGCAGCATCTTCATCACTCCCAGGTGCTTATGAGAATTGCAGCATCTTGGCCTCCACCCAGACCTACTGAAACAGACTCAGCACACTAATAAGACCCCCAGGTGATGTAGAGAGGCACCCACCTGCAACCTGCAGACTCCTTTCTGTTGCACTCCAGTTTCCTTAACTGCTGGCTGGCTATATCCATTTCCTCTGTACCTCCACTTTCCTTCTCCCTCCTCCAAATACCTTTTAGGGTCCTGCTTCAAACAGACTGAGTTTCTGAAAGTAGAATCCACTGACTGGCTCTTGGCTGTCATTCTGCTCAAGTCAACGGTACGTATTTCAAGTCTTGGGCAACATAGCGGCTGTTGTCTCCATAAAGCCTTTTGGTATTGTTACCGATAACTCTCTGATTGGCCTCTATACTTATGATATTGATTAATTTGTTGTCCAGAGTAGATAAAATGCACAGGGATTCTAAGTTTCACCTTACCAGTTTTACAGTTGTCAGGAAATGTTGCCCATGACAAATGCATCTGAAAGTACACATTTACTTTCCTTCACTGTAAACCTTCTGTGGCCCAAATACATCAGATATAATATCTTCATCAAGAGTTAACTAAATAATACATATTTTCCATGTCTGAGTTTTGCCAGGAGTTTAAGATTAATTACTGTGTGAATTCCAGCTCTGAGAATTGATTCCACTGTTCTAGTTTCAAGGACAGACATCACCAGACAATTATGCTGTGATTATATGGTGGATGATGTTCAGTTTTCAAGGTCAGGATTAATAGAATAAACATTGTGCAAACACGACATTGGCATTTTTAACCATTTTTTTCTGGTGAAAGAGGAAATAATTTTCTCCCAAGCTTGCTGAGCCAGCTCTCTTGTGTAAATATAGCCCCCTCCTGTTATCAGGCATTGCTGGGAATGGAAAAGGTGGCTGCTGGACCAGAGCGGACTTGGCTACCACTGTCAGAAATGGAACAGCTATTAGCTTGGGGACAGCACTCTTTTGATTTTTGAGTTCAAAAAAGAAAGACTTTGTATAAGATAGAAAAAAAGAGGAAGGGACTTGGGACCAAGTGAGGCAGGGTCTATGAGGAAAGATTTTTTTTTCTGATGAGAAACTTTGCCACATTCACTTAGAGGACAGCTCTAGGATTTGTGAGACTTCTCATCCTATCTAAGAAAAGAGTAATATGCAAATTAACCATCACTCCACTACACCCAAAAGCCACGCCCACCAGCCAATCAGGAGCGAGTATGCAAATTAACCCAATGAAGATGGTTGCAGCCATGGAGCGAGCAGAAGGCTTGGGTTTCCCTGGCAATGGAGGAAGCCAAGCTTTCCGCACACCCTGCCGGCTCAGGCCTCCACTCAAGGCTACAAAGTTTCAATTATAGAAGATAAATAAATCCCAACAAAAATGGCTGCGGCCACGGATCAAGCAGGAGGCTTGGCTCCACTCAAGGCTACAAAGTTCAATTATAGAAGATAAATAAATCCCAGATACCAGGGCCTCTGCTTGGGTTGCCGGGAGGTGTGGCCGGCCTGCAAACCACCACAAGCCCCTTGCCCAGGCCGTCCCACTCCCCAAGGGAACCCCCATCCTGATCCAGGACACCCTTCAGGGCAAACCAGCTGGCCCCTACCTGTGCACCAGGCCTCTATCCTATCTAATAAAAGAGTAATATGCAAATTGACCACCACTCCAACACACAAGATGGCTGCCCCCATGTGGTCAAAGATGGTTGCCCCCAGGTGGACACAAGATGGCTGCCACAAGATGGCCAACAGGGGAGGGCAGTTGTGGGCGATCAGGCCAGCAGGGGAGGGCAGTTGGGAGGGACCAGGCCTGCAAGGGAGGGCAGTTGGGGGTGATCAAGCCTGCAGGAAAGGGCAGTTAGGGGTGACCAGGCTGGCAGAGGAGGGAAGTTGGGGGTGACCGGGCCTTCAGGGAAGGGCAGTTGGGGGAACCCAGGCCTGCAGGTGAGGGCAGTTAGGGGCAAACAGGCTGGCAGGGGAGCAGTTAGGCATCAATCAGGCTGGCAGGGGAGTGGTTAGGGGGTGATCAGGCTGGCAGGCAGAAGTGGTTAGGGGCAATTAGGAAGGCAGGTAGATGAGCAGTTGGGAGCCAGCAGTCCTGGATTGTGGGAGGGATGTTCGACTGCCCATTTAGACCCAATCCCAGTGGGATCCTGCCTAAACGGGCAGTTGGACATCCCTCGAGGGGTCCCAGATTGGAGAGGGTGCAGGCTGGGCTGAGGGACACCCCCTTCCCCCTCCCCTCTCATGCATGAATTTCGTGCACCGGGCCTCTAGTTTACCTTATATCAGGGGTTGGCAAACTATACTCAGGGGCCAAATCCTAGCAGTTGCCTATTTTTTAAAAAATTTATTAATGTTATTTTATTTTTTGTTAATCCTCACCAGAGGATATTTTTCTATTTATTTTTAGAGAGTGGATGGGAGGAAGAGAGAGGAGAGAGAGGTGGGGGGGGGGGGAGAGAGAGAGAGAGAGAGAGAGAGAGAGAGAGAGAGAGAGAATGTTGATGGATTTCAGTTAAAACCTCATCCTACTATAATGTAAATTTAGTTCCTGAACAACAGCCAAGATTTAAGACCTCTTGAGCCTAAGTTCTCAGTAAAATGGGTAAAATACCTGGGGATCCATCCTTTCAACAAATTAAGCCTCTTCAGTCACACACAATAGCCAACTTAGAACTTGAGTCTTTTGTAATAACAGCACATATACCTTTTATTCCCTCCAGAATTCCTACATGCACCCAATTTCCATTTTCAGAAGCCTTAATACCATTCAGTTACCTTGCTGTAATTTGGCACAAGTCTATCTCCTACCTTCTGGCTTCTGGGCACTGAATGTACAGGTAAGGGTGTGGTGGTGGAGCTGGGGAGGGCAGGCCCTAGAATGTCCACCTTGGATCACCAGGGAATCACAATAAAGTGTCTTGTTGTGTGTCTTTCAGAAATAGGCTGTGCCACTCAGATCTCAAACCCAGATCATAGACCTCCTGTGGATCATGCAGCTCTAATTGCAGATAGTTTGTATCAATACAAAGTCCCTGTTTTCCCACTAAGACTGCAAGAAACCTTTAATATTTTAAGTAGAGAAAGAGCATCAAGATGTCACTAAAAGGAACATGAAAACATTCTTTTACCCTTTTCTTTTTTAATTTAGAAGATAAAATATACAGTGGGTCTTTGAAGTTCTAATTGTTAAATTTCAGAGGATGTTACCTTGTTTTTTATTATTTTTAATAATTTTTATTTTTCATTTATAGTTAGTATACAATACTATATTACTTTCAGGTATACATCCCAGTGATCAGACATTTATATAACCTACAAAGTGATCACCCTGATAAATTTAGTACCCATCTGACACCATATTTATTGCACATTATTATTGGCTATATTCCCTATGCTGCACTTTATACCCCCAAGACTATTCTTTAACTACCAATTTGTTCTTCTTAATCCCTTTACTTTTCTCACCCACCCTCCAACCCCCCTCCTATCTGACAACTGTCAAAATGTTCTCTGTATCTATGAGTCTGTCTCTGTTCCACTTTTTTATTTTGTTTTTTTAGATTCCACATATAAATGAAATCATTCACCTTGAGTCACAGCTTGGCCTCTCCTGGGCACTTCCATGTCCAGCACAAGTAGCAGCCATCTGGAGATCCCTTTGTAGCTTATTCTGGGTGCACCTCCTGGGAGGCATCAGAGCCAATGCATCAGATAGACAGCTTCAGATCATGCCGGGTTACAACCCATAGCTGAGATATCCCTCCAGATTTTTAACTGCCACACCTGGGTATGGGGCCAGCCTGGTCATCGATTCTGCCCTTCTTACCAGTCTTGACATGGCTTCTTCTTTATATCCTTAGTTGTAGGACTTCTATTCAGCTAGATATCAGGTGGTTCTGAATAGTTGTAATTTTAATGTGGTTGTGGAAGAATGTGAGTACTGTGTTTATCTACTCTGCCATCTTGACTGGAAGCCTTTATGATTTTATTAATTACTAGATAAAAGTAAATTAGAGTTTTTACATGTAAGATTTAATAGTCTGCTAACAGAGATAATTTTATTTCTTCCTTTCCAATTTGCATTCCTTTTATTTATTTTTCTTGCTTAATTTAACTGGCTATGTTGAATAGAAGGGGCAAGAGTGGGCATCTTTTCCTTTTTCCTGATCTTAGAGTAAAGCTTTCAGTTTTCACCATCAAATATTATATTAGTTGTGAGCTTGTTATATATGGCAGTTTTTATGTTGAGGTACATTCCTTCTATACCTATTTGCTGAGTGGCTTTTTTAAAAAATAATCATGATAGGGTGTTGAATTTTGTCAAGTGATTTTTATTATCAGGAAGAAAAGAAAACAAACAAGTTTTGACTGTCCATCTTAGCGTTTAATCAATAAGGAACATTCTAAAGAAGATGGTAAGGAGTCAGTTGATAAATTAGTCACTCTTCTCCCAGAAGGATTTTCCAAGACACAGTGAGTCTATAGACTCTCCAGAGATGGTCCAAATGATGAGCAACCAGCTGGGTTTTCTTATGTTTTACACCTAGTGATGTAAGTTTTTATTACATCATCTCTTTTATCTTTATATAGGTATGAAATCTCATAGAGAAAACAAGAGTAAAGAGAATTTTAGCTTTAGTTATTAAGACAGGACACATTTTACATAATAATGAGGAAGTTCATGGTGAGAAATGAGGGAAAGTAGAACCAAGGAGTCTCCCAAAGGCAGAGCCAGGCTTGCCTCTGGTCTCGGTCTCTCTCTCTCTCTCTCTCTCTCTCTCATTGCAGTAACATAAATTATATAAATTTTGGGTGTAAAACATTATAATTTGATACCTGTATACTCTGTTGTGTGCTCACGACAAAAATTCCAGTTTCCTTCTGTTACCATAAATTTGACTCCCTTTACCCATTTGTCCTCCCCCACCCAAGACCCTTTGGTAATATCCATTCTAATGTTTGTATCTATGACTTCATTTTTTTTAAACTCATTTATTACTTTTTGGTTTTATATTCCACATATGAGTGAAATTTTGTGGTTTTTGTCCTTTTTCATCTGACTTATGGGTCTTATTCTAAGCCTTGAAGTCTCTCAGTTACAGCACAACCTTGGATTCTGTACAGAGTGTGCACCACAACGCAGTACCTGCTCAAGCAGGGCAGCACATTTTCCCTACAAAGGGCCAGATGGTAATATTTTTAGCTTTGTAGGTCATGAGGTTTCTGTTGCAACTATTTAACTCTGCCGTTTAACGCTGTCAAAGGAACCATAGACCATACATAGATGAATAGGCATAGCTGTGTTCAGACCCAAGGACATGATATGTGGGGCCCAGTGCAAAATTAAAATGCAGGGCTCCTTCTTAAAAATTGTTAAGAATTTAAAACCATCAATAGCAGTGTATTAAACCAAAGGTGGGGTCCTTCTAAGTGTGAGGCCCTCCTGTGACTGCACGGGCTGTGTCTTCAGGAAGCCAGCCTTGGATGTGATCCAACAAAACTTTATTTACTAAACTAGATTAAGGACTAGATTTGGCGCATGGTCCAGTTTGCTGACCCCAACTATAAAGAATCAAATAATAGCATTTGTCTTTGATCAATTAAGAGGGTTCTGAGTAGGTACACACTGTCAATCTGCCTACTCACCCTCCCTCAATATTTCCACATTTATGTACTGTGGCTGAAAGTCCATATGCTGGTTTTTGACCTAGAATTGTCTCTTGGGTAGGGGTGGCCCTAAAAGCAATGGGTTCTGCCCTAAGCACACCCCATGCTGTTCTTTCCTGGTTACCACTGGGGGAAAAAGGATTTTTTTTTGTTTCTGTTCTTTTTAACTTCAGATAACTTTGTGTTGATTTTTCCTGTAAGTGTCCTTGACTTCTGAAACACCTTCAAAGACCACTTTTGAAATAAACACACAACGGTCCTTTCAGAAGCCTGTCAGCCTTTGATGAGCTCTTGCTGGCTTTCTAAGAACAGGCCTCTCCACTTCCATGGAGTTTTCAGGAAGGCCTTTGTAGTGTCTGGAATATTTTTTGTGTATGTGTTTTCACTTCCCCAAATCAGAACGTGGCTCCTGGCGAGCCCCTGGCTGGCCTGCTGGTTTCCATTATGGCCTGCTTTCCTCTCTGGTGCTGGCCGGGTGACTCAGCCCCTTCAGGTGTTGATCTTTTTCAGGTGGCTACAGATTTTAAAAAACTCCATGGTGATAGTAGTAGGAGTTCTACCTAGAGGATTTGGTCTGTATAACTGGATACCTGGCTCTTTTTCCTGTTTTCTCTCTTTGGAATTTGCTTTAACATTTGAGGCAAGAAATGGACTCATAACGTCAGAACATGGGACAAAAACCTACACTTTTCAGGAAGCTCAAAGGTCCCTTTAAAAAAAGCACGTAGCTGTGAGTAAAGAGCTCAAATCAGGCCTGGGTTGGTCCATGCCTGCCAGGGAGAATGTCCTCCATCCAAGCTTGTCTTCTCCCTGCCAGGTTCTCTTTGAAGCTGCATAAATGTGGAAGGTCGTAGCTGCCTTGTCTGCTAGGGGGGCTGGCCCTGACCTGCGGACCTATGAGCTGGCCTTGGGCCTATGTGACTAGAAAGATGGGTGAGAAACTGAGACTGCAGCTTCTCTGTGTCAAGGTGACTCCCACACAGCTTGGCCCTTTTCAGGGCAATGGTACCTGTGCTATGTAGTGAGACATGAAGTTAGTTGCTGGGCCTCTCTATGAGTTGAATATGAATATTTCCTGTACTGTGTCCTTTAAAAAACCTGTCAGTCTATTATTAGATGAAAGCCTATCGTGTGTCCTGAGTCCATTGCAACCACTGTGGAGGTAGATTTGACTGTCCATCTTTGGATCCAGCATAGTCCAATGGTTAAGAGCTTGGGACTTGAGTCTGACAACCTGGGTTTGAATATTGTCTCCAGCATTAACTTGCTCTATCCCATTAGGGAGATAATTTACCTCTCTGAGCCTCAGTCTCTTCATTTGTAAATTGCGGTGGTGATAATAAAATAATAGTAACTACAAGCATTGTGAGGATAAAATGGGTTAATTCATGATGGATCATAGAATAACGACTGGCACAGAGTGGGGCAGACAGGCTGCTCAGTCAGTATCAGTTACTATTGCTATTTATGAGAAAAGCTTCTTTCACGTTATGAAAGTTTTCATGTCGATAATATCTACATCACTGCACACATAAGCAAAAGTTTGGCTTGATATTACAATCTTGGTTTGTTCATTTTTATCTTAATAGAGAAAGATCTAATAATACTTTTCTATAAAATATTTGGTGATAATTTCTGCATGATAATTTTTAAATTTATTTTTTTAATTTCTTAAGCACTTTTAAACATTATGTCTTTCAATATTGATTCTGTTTCTGCTGACCTATATGGTAATTGAATTATTCAAGAATTCAGGAATTAATCATAGCATTAGTTATCTTTTCTTTCTTTTTCCCTCCCATGATTTGTTCATTATTTTATTTTATTTGATATTCTGTCAACAATCTGATTTTCTGTAGCTATAATTCTACTATTTTTTGCTTTAAATTTTTATTTATTTTACCAAACAACTAGTTATTTCCATTCTTTTAGTTTTATGGTTGCAATGGCCATTATAGTTAGCTAATAATGCATAATTACATATGACAGATATTTTTAAATCTTGATTTTGGTGTGAGATCCGTTTCAGGTATTGGGTTTCCTTCAGAACCTTTCCTGCCTTTTTTTGATCATCCTAATGAAAATTTCCTGATTGTGGCCAGTCTTTTTGTTTTGTTTACTCATGTTTCCTTGTGGTTATTTTGCACACAATCGCAGAGTGATAGGGACATTGGAATAAGTACCATTCTCTCTTGGACTCCCCAAGTTTGATAATGATTCCAACTACCTGGAAATAGTATGATGTTGAAGAAGATTCCTGTCAGAGTGCTTCTCCTGGATTTGGGTCCGAGGACACCATCTGGAGTGGTCCTATAATTTGCTCAAACAACTGAAATCTCTCCTAGAAGCAGAAGTACTTCTGTCCAGCTGGTCAGTGAGAGGATCAACTTCCACCCCACCCAGTCATGCAGGCTCTACAGAGGGGACCAGAGGTGGAACATCAGGCTGGGTTGGGGGCATCCCATTCATGTGGGGGACTGTCTCTTGGCTTTGAGGTTATGGGCATGATTAATGCAAGGGGCAGAGAGCCTGCTTTGCTCATTGTGGAGGCAGAACAGCTGCCTGAGCCTGACAGGGAATCCAGGGAATAGAGCTAATAACTGAGGGAAAACCCAGCAGGACAGAAAGAAATAGCTCTGAATTCCAGAGGGAACATGCAGAGCCGTGACAAGGCATATCTGCAAGTCAGTCCATAAACAAGGTTAGAGATGTTATTACATTTGTATCCCCCAGACACTCTGGATTCATCAGAGGTAAATCCTCTGGCTGCTGCTTGGGAGTGTGGGTTTCTGCAGTGGACAGCTTCTTACTCTCTGAGGCTTTTTAATTTGGGTACAGACTGGGCTGAGATCAGAGAGACAGGACTCACTCAGGGTTGCTCATAGGGTTTGGACAGATCCCATCTGTCAGCATTCGCAGGCCCACCAGAGGAGGGAGCAGGCCAGAGGGGGCTGCGCTTGGCATAGTTGCCTTCCCATCTACAGAGCCATTTTAGGTCTGTAAGTCCCTGGGGGCAAACAGATTTATTTTAAGGATGAATAGCAGGCTCTCCAGCCCTGTGCTCCAAGAGGGACAAATCATCAGTGGCCTCTGTCCTTGTGTC
Organism: Cnephaeus nilssonii; assembly: GCF_951640355.1. Lineage (NCBI taxonomy): Eukaryota > Metazoa > Chordata > Mammalia > Chiroptera > Vespertilionidae > Cnephaeus > Cnephaeus nilssonii. Next base: position 9,831,306 of record NC_137087.1, read on the forward strand.
ATTGGAAATCAGAGCTCTGACAAGATAGAGGGTCAGCACAACTGCATTGTCTGGGTGCCTGTTCAATGAAGCAGACCCGGAGCTGGCTATTAATATAACGCTGGTGCTCCGTGCATGGATTTGTGCACATTGAAAGGAAATTAATTAGAAGTTGGCCGGCAGGGCAGGACTGGGTAAGACAGGCCGGACACGCCCTGAAGCCAACCTCCCGTGGTCTCTCCCTGGCTGACCACACCTGGGGTGGCACCATGGCTCAAAGGAACAATGAACTTGTATGCATATATGCATAACCTGTGGACATAGACAATGGGGTGGTGAGGGCCTGGGCATGGGGAGGGGGGGACGCAACAGGAACAGGCTGGAAGAAGTTAATGGGGAAAAAGGGAGGATCTATGTAATACTTAATCAACCTTTCCAAACCAAGTCCTCAGGAGTCATTTACCTGGACCCTTGTCCCCTCTCCTCAGTCTGTTGAGCCTAGGGCTGTAAAAAATATCACTGAGGCCATGATCATGACAATAATGATAGTGACATCACACCATACAATTTCCTTTAATTGACATGTTTCTGCATATGTGGCAAATAGGTTTTGAGGCATAGAGTTAGGATTTTAGGCATAAGAGTTTTGGTCTGCTTAGAGATAGCTCTTCATGAGAAGTGTATCAGAAACATCTGCCAATGAAATAACAATGATGATAGAAAGAATAAGAGCTAATGTATTTATAGTTTTACTAGGGACCATGTACTCTTCTAAGAACTTTTTACTCATTTAATTTTTGCTCATTTAATCTTTACAGCACCAGATGTCCCTATTCTCCATGTTTCATATCTGTGCGGGTCCCTGTTTTATATCTGAGACCCAGAAAGCTTAAGTGACTTATCCAAATCCACATAGAGTATTTGGGGCGAATGGAATTTGAACCAAGGCAGAGTTTGTGCTCTAACCACTGGACAGTGCTACCTCATGTCAGCCACCTGACCTTAGGCCAGTGATATCTTCTCTAAAATGGGGACCCTCAAACTTACCCTGCTGAGGTTTTGAAAGGGTTTTCCAGGTGGAATGCAATCAGGACCTGGCACATGGTAGGTAGGAATCTCCCTTCATGTCCCTTTGCTTTCTTCTTGACTGAATAGGGTTTCGTGGCAGAACAGGGGCAACACAGTCAGAGGTGTGTGACTACTGGGCTTTAGAAATTGGGCAATTAAGAATTCTTATTTTTAATTATGGTAAAATATATATAATATTTTCCATTTTAATAATTTTAAGTGTCAGTGCCAGTAAGTACACTCACATTGTTGTGCAACAATTACCACCATCCATCCACAGAACAATTTTCAGCTTGCAAAATTGAAGCCTTCTATCCATTAAACAATAATCCCTGTTCTCCCATCCCCCAAGCCCTGGCAACCACCATGTTACTTTCTGTCTATAATAAATCTGACTACTCTGGGAATCTTATATGAGTGGAATCATACAATATTTGTCCTTTTGTGATTGGGTTATTTCACTTAACATGATGTCTTTAAGGTTCATCCATGTTGTGGCATGTGTCAGAATTTCTGTTTCAAGGCTAAATAATATTCCACATATTTTTTATCACCTTGTATATACCACGTTTTACTTATTCACTCATTCATCAATGGACACCTGGGTTGCTCCCACCACTTGACTATCGTGAATAACACTTCTATGAACAGGGGTGTACAACATCTGTTTGGGTCACTGCTTTCAAAAGCTTTGGGTATATACTCAGAACTAGAATTGCTGGATCACATGGTAATTCTATTTTTAGATTTTGGGAACTGCCACACTATTTTCCATAATGGCTGCACCATGTGACATGTCTACCAGCAGGGCACACGAGTTCTAATTTTTCCACATTTTTGCCAACACTGAAACAGAGCAATTTTGATGATTACTGCTAGTCGCTGAGATCCCTTTTCGTGTGGAGGAAAGAAAAGGCGGTAAGAAGACACACTGTGTGTATCCTGACAAGTCGCGTTGTGACAAAAGCCTGGGGCAATTGGACTGTTCCTCCAAGAGCCTCCCTGAGGAACTTCCTGAGTAGAGTGGGAGGGACGGTAGATGATAGTGAGGAGACCAGGTGTCCGCAGCCTTTGCTGCTGTGCACCGTGTGGCCTTGCAGAGTCGCTCCTCTCTCTGGCCTCTGATGGAGCTCCCTTCCTCCTTGAGAAGCCTGCGTGGTCTCCAGGAGGGGCCTGGAGCTGGAGAACCCCCTGCTTTGCTGGGATTGGATACTGGCTCGCAGACTAGACACCACCTGCGTCACACAGCCGCTGTCCAGCCTGGCTCTGAGGCCACGCAGAGTGCAGGAGTGAGGCGGCCATGACAGATGGGTGAGCACAGGTCCTTTCTGAGGGGGCGTGGCCTCTTTGACCTGATTGCTGACTTGTGGGAATGTTGGCTCAATGTGGCCAAACTCCTGATTTCTCAACAGAGGCCAGGCATCCAGAATTCTTTAGAGTGTAATTTTCCAATTCTTAAATGTTGGCAATTAATTCACAACTTTAAAAAAGCCTCGCAAGAGCCAAAGAAAATATTCTCAGGCCAGAGTTGGCCCAAAGATCACTGCCCCTCCTGGTCTCAAGCAGGAACTGCACATGCAGGTCTGGGACTCTGGGTAGACTGGGAACAGGCCCCTCTAACTACTGAGGTTTTCCCCAGACAAGTCTATGATTCCTACCCGAGCTCCACGCTATGCAGCACACAGACGTGGTGGACTTTGAGGGGTCCCCCGGGAGCCCCTCTGGCAGCAGCTCTTACTATGTTTTCCCTTCTCTGTCAGAAGCCAGAGATGTGGCCAGCCATATGGAGGTTGTGTTTGTGGGTTTTTTTGTTTTGTTTTGTTTTTTGTTTTCAGAGTTCAGTTTCCTCACAATATTCCAAATTGAGTGGAAATAGCATGGGGTGTTTCCTCAATTTTGAACCTGTACCTTTTGGGTTTTGTGTGTGTATATACCCAAGTGTTTTGACAACAACAGTGCTGGCACTAGTTGACATTCCAGTGACACTTCCTATGCATCATTGGGCCTAGATCCCCAGGCTAATAAACTCATTAGCACTTGCCTGATATCTACATTTTCTGTGTCCTTGTTTTTTAATGTCTTGTATCTCTTTCTTTGTGTCCCATTAGTAATATATATATAAATGGATTTTTAAAAAACCCAATTAATGAATCAATTTCTATGATTTGCAAAGTTTAAACGAATTCTTGCCACTTTATTTTGTTTCCTGTTTCCCGCCATTCTTTCCTCTGCCCCTTTAATTCCTTGAATTGGTTGAGAACTCTATTTCCCCCCTTCTGGACTTGTGTCTTTCTGAACCTTTATCTCCTCCCACCTCACCCCTAACATGCTCTTATTTCCCCATTCTCCTCACAGCCCCACATTTCATTTTGAGATTGTCTGGGATTTTGATTTCACATAGTAATTTGTTAACTGAAAACACTTTTTGAATCAATGATTACACTGAGTGGCCAGATTATTATGCATTCAGAGATCATAATAATCTAGCCACTCAATATATATATATATATATATATATATATATATATATATATATGAGGCATGGTGCATGAATTCGTGCATGGGTGGGGTCTGACCAGCCTGGCCAGGGGGAGGGAACATGGGCGGTTGGCTGGCCTGCCTGCTGGTCAAACTCCTGGTTGAGGGGACAATTTGCATATTTGCCTTTTATTATATAGGATACACACTGAGTGGCCAGATTATTATGCATTCAGAGATCATAATAATCTGGCCACTCAGTGTATTTATACTTAACTATAAGTTTTAATGATTTCTTTTTCTTCATGTATTTCTTTTTATCTCACATCATTTTCTTGTTTGTATTCATGTTTTCTAGTGTATACTCAAATCTTTCAGAGATATTTGGTGAGGAGATAAATTTATGAATCCTTGTATTTCCCGATATACCGTAGCTATATTTTATTTTACTCTTGAATATAGCAGTCCCCTCTAATCCACAAAGATGTGTTCCAAGACCTCCAGTGGATGCCTGAAGCAATGGATAGTACCGAATCCTATATATACTATGTGTTTTCCTATACACACATATGTTTTCATTTAAAGAAAGCACTTCATAGCTTCTCTTTGTCATATCCAAATTGCCAGCATCACTACTCTTGTGCTTTGGAGACATTATTAAGTAAAATAAGTGTTACTTGAGCACAAGCACCACAGTACTGAGAGGAATTTTAGAGACCGGATAGGCAGTTAGGGAAAAGGGGGCTCCATGGGAGAAGAATGCATATGTGATGGGGCAGAGATGGCTTGGAGCTTCCAGAATGCTTATCTTACTTTCACAGAGGACATAGGAATGTTACAAGATAAGGGGAAGAAGAAGAGGGGGGTACCAGGTGAGCTTTGAACTTTGAAACTGAGACTATGCAGGAGAGTGACCAATTAGGAAAGCACAGGGGACATAAATTAAGGGAGAGTCCAATTAGAAAGGGTCATGAATAGACAAAGAGCTGCCAACCTTTATAAACCCATAGACAAAGGAACTCAAGAGATCAGGACTGCTTTTTTCCAATTTTAGAGAGAGAGCAGGTTTTTCCCATTTGGGGACCCCTTTTAGTCTGTGAATTTTATTCTTCAAACTTCAGAGGTCAAGAACCCACAAGGAGAGTCCAGTCTGATAACCAAGACAGATACTAAGTGACTGTTGGGGTGGGGGGAGGAGTGTGTACAGTGGGGATACGCTGGACAAAGTGAGGACTCATGTCCCAGGCTGGAGGGATAGGGATAGTGTGAGGTTTCATCATGCTACTCAGAACTGGTGTGCAATTTAAAGCTTATAAACTATTTATTTATGGAATTTTCTATTTAATCTTTTGGACCATGGTTGACTGCAAGTAACTGAAACTGCCAAAAGCAAGACATTGGCTAAGGGAGGACTACTGTATTAGTTTGTGTGGATTTAGGCTTTTAGGTACAAAATAATTTCCCTCAGAATTTTGAAGATTTCCCTTTTTTGTATCCAGCATTTCCAATGAGAAATCTAATACCAATCTAAATTTCATCCTACTCTGGGTGACGTTTTGAAAAATTTATGGGTGTTTTTAAGAATATTATATTTATCATTGGTATTCTGAAACCTCACTGTTGTGTTCTAGGTATGTGTCTTTTCACTTGCTGAGAGTCTTCAGTCTGAGTATAATCCTTTTTTAATTCTGAGAAATTTTATTTTTGTTTCTTTGATTACTTCATTCACTCCATTCTCCCTGCATTGTCTCTCTGGAGCTCCTATTGAATTGAAGCTAGAAATTTTAGTAATATTCTTCATGTTCCAATCCTCCCTGACACTTTATTTTGCATCTCTTTCTAGCAGTAATGTTACATGACAAACCACTAGATGATTTAGTGGCTTAAAATGACAATTTATTGAATGTCATGTACAAGTGTCCTCCCCATGTCCCGCGCGGTTCAGGGTTCAGGCTCTGGAGGAGGCCGCACGCAAATAAAAGAGACTAGAAAATATTAATTTGGAAATATTGGAGGCCAGGCGGGAGCCCAGCTCAAGAGGAAGGACTCCACCCTGCTCTGGCCTTGCTATCCCTTTTATTCAGATTGTGGGATACACCCATAGCCCTTAGGCAGGCAATTCCAATAATAGCCAATCAGCAAGGATTTACATAAAACTAAAAGGTGGAAGTTGCTTTAGCTACCATTGTCTCAACTAAACAGTGGGTGGTTAGCTCTGACCTTTCAGAGCTTCAAGGTTGACCAGCCTTCCAGGTTCCTTGTCCACACCTCTCTGCTAGTGAAGGCAATGGGCAGCTTCCAACATCTCCCTCGTGTTTTTTTTTCCTTAAAAAATCTTGCATCTGCAGACTAGAAATAAACATATAAGAACAAAAATTAGACAAGCAATAATGGTTATGTTGAGAGGCAAATGAATCAGTCTGTAGTAAGTTTCTTTCTGGGCCAACAGTTCCTTGAGTCCCAAATTCAATGTCCAATAGTTTTGAGTCCCAATTTCAATGTCTAACAGTTCCTTATGTGTACATGTCAGCAATGATATTTCAGTTCTGGATGGTGGACAAATGGTGGCAATGCAGGTCTGATCCTCTCTGGTTTGGTCTTGGGCAACCTGCAGTGACACACAGCTGCTGACTGCTAACATAGCAAGGTGTCTTCAGCGTCTTCATTTCTGGACTGTTTCTCCTCTGTACTTCATGGCTGGAGCAGTCCTGTCAGTTACTCTCAGGGATCCATTGTTGCAGGAATCCACATGGTCTTGGAGTTGTTTTCTGAAAATATACAAACATATTCTCGACGAAAGGTCAATAAAAGAATCTTTTCTATAAATTAGACTTGGGATCCTTTTTATTTTTGCCCAAACAATTTCCCTTTGGCTTATTTTGACACCATGTGATTTTTCATGGGTGTCTTGCGGTTAGCATTACAAATGAAAATTAATTTTCCAAAGTAAAAAATTTCTTGATGTAATTTTCCTATAATGTATTATTTTTCTTACAAGATATTATTATATTATCATATTTTTCCACTATCTCCTCTTTTTTGATTTAAATATTAGGAGACTTTTAGAAATTTTACAATGCAGTCTTGATAACTTTTAACTTTAATTTTTTGCACAAAAATATGACTGCTTAGCATTCATAGCATATTTGGCAATTTTACTATGAGATGAACCATCAATAAAAAATTTAGTTAATACTTCAGGAACAGTTTCCTGTCCATTACAATTAAGTTTTTATGAATAGTCACTTATTTCAATTAGCCAATTTAAATAATTTGAAATAAAGTTTATTTTTTAACTTCATGTGTCCTAGATTATGGACAATAAATGACATTAACTAAATTTTTGCAATTAGTCTTTGAATAACTTTACATAAACTTTGTCAGGGAGGCAAAAACACATATTATTTACTTCAGTTTATGAGGCCAAATATATTGACTTTCAATTACAGTTCTTAAGATGTTTGAAGGAAACCTCTATTTCCTTCCAGAATAATTTTCAGGATACAGAAAATTTCATTTAAAAGTCTTGGTCTTTCTTTTTAAAACAAGCAACCTACAGGGCTGTGGCTTGGTGCCCAAGCCTACAGCCGAATAGCTAGCCATATTACAAGTAACTTTACATAAAGTTGACTACTATTTTACTGTCAGATTTAATATTTTAACAACAATCTTTGTTTACCCTGTAAATATTAGTGGAAGAGATTTCAAAATTTTCTTTTTTATTAAATTTACAATTATATTTTTAAAGAGTATTCTTTTTGGCTAATTTGCATATACAGAGGGATCATGGGAGGTCTCAGTAACTTTATTCAAAGCGAGGGGTTGGCCTTTGCTGTTTCAAGATGGCGGCCCCCAGGGGAGCGGCAAGCCATGAGGCCAACATGGTGGCTGCCAAGTCAGGCAGTCCAAAAATGGTGACTGTCTAAACTGTTAAAGCCAAAACTACAGTGCAGACAAACAGAAATCTCACTAGCTGTTTCTGGTGGCTTTATTAGAATTTAATAGTTTATAAAAATATTGGCTTTTCATTTAGCTGAAATTATATGAAACCTTAATTACATTTTAAAAAGCTAATTTATTTAAGTAATTTAAGTAGGTATCTTTAATTAAAAAAGCAAAGCAAACTTAATAAATGTTTACATGTAATTCACAAGGCACAAAAGCGGCCCCACCTTCAGCCTAATTAAAAATGCATGAGGCTATGGGCTTTTTGTCATTTTAACTTTCCACTGTTGCATTTTAAGAAACATTTTGCCCTCCTTAGAGGCCAAAATTTTCATAACATTTATAAGTGAAATATAGTTATTAATTTTTATTTGATAAAGCTTTCCATGCAATTTCAAATATATAAGATCAGTTAAATTCAAAATATTTCCTTTCAGAAGAGAGTACAAATTTCTTGAATTACTCCGGGTCCTTGGAGCTCTCCAAGAATCATCTCTCGGTTAAAGCCTTGAAATTTTAAAATGGAAAAAACCATCTAAAAAATATCTATATATGATTTAAAGATTATATTACTTTTTATAATTATCTTAAGATATCAATTAAATTTAAATTGGTTATTATATTCAAAATTTGGTTGAGATCACAGTATTAATCCTCCTTATTTAATTAGATCAATAAACAACCTATTTCGAATTCCTAATTATTTCAGAAGACACAACATTTTATTTTCTTCAAAAATAAATTTTTATACTTTAGGCATTTAATTACTACAACTATATAATTTCTCCTAATTTAATTTGAACGTTAAACTTTTAGAGCTGGCAAGTCAAATATTTAGCATTTCTTTAGATTAATAACACATATTTTTCTAAGAATAAACTTCAAAAATACAAGACATAATCAATTAATAGATTCAATTCTGTCTTCTGTGTTTTTTTTTTCATAAGGAAGCAAATTCAGATCATTGAATAAGTTTTTATCATTTGATTAGCAGGCCCAGCCTAGCAGCTTGACTTTTTAAAAGGACAGTAATTTTTCTGCCTGGGGAAATTGAGTAGCAAGCCTACATGTATTCAAATGCAAAATTGTCCTTAAAGAATGGCTACTGGTGGGAAGCTGATTTACCTGTCTGCTGGGGGAAGGGCAACTACCCCTTCCTCCATTAATAAAGGGCGTAGCCAGTCTTTATCTGGGCTACTTGATCTTTATAACATATTTTTCAACAATTTTTGAGTTTCAAATCCAATTCCAATTATTTTAAGGCATTTACTTTGGATAAATTCTTTTGTAACACAATTCACTGATTTTCTTGAAGGCCTTAAAAGTTAGCTTTTTAACACCCTTCATTAGCATCTTAAAAACTACTCTTTATTATGGAAATGTGAATCCTGTTGCTGGAACTAGCTTGAATTTCTTTCCTTTGGGTCAAATCTACCATTTTTCTCAGGAAAAAAACCAGTCTTGGGTTTTTTCATTTCTGTAGCCCTTGTAAAGAGTCAAGTCCAGTTCAAGACCTATCTAATATCCGAAATCCGACCTTGTGCACATTTTGTCTTAAATTAGCTTTTCCCTTTATAAGTGCACAGATATCCCAGATGCATTTCTAAATTTTTAAGGCAAGAAGACTTTTTCATGGCGAGAAAGGAGACTTTAAATTAGCATACTGGGAGAGTGGGCTTCCATATTGGATTTCCACGTGTCTCCCTTCCCCCACATCCTGCTTGCTTTGGGGGAAGATTTAAGTAACAGATCTGGACAAGTACCTTTTCATGCTTAATAGATAAAGACAGATCTTAAATTTTTTCTTTCTTTTTCGCTTTCCAAAGTAATTACTAGCATCTAATTTGGTCAAATTTTGCATTTACCTGTGAGTTCTTCTATAATTTTTAAACAAAACTTTAAGTAATCTCATTGTGGGAGAGCGGATAGCCCTGCCCTCTCCTGCCACCTGTGAATTTCTCCGCACCAGAGGCGATTTCAGCAGCAGGGTTTCATTTCTTATTACAGATTTTAGATTCCAAATACAAATTAAGATTTTAATTTGAACAAGAAACCACATTCCTTAAGCATGCAAATCAAAAGTCTATAATAAAGCTTACTTTTATAACCTAATTCTGCCCCATTAGCCTGGCTGAAAAAGACGTTCCCACCCTACTTACAGATCGCAACTTCTGCAGCTGATCGTGGGCTTTGCTTGGGGTGAATTTTCCTCACCTATAAGGTGATTTTTTCCCAACCTTTTTGGTGTAATCTTCCTTTCTTTGCTCTAGGCGAAAATATCATCCCCTCCAGAGGTCCCACATCGAAGGTGCCAGTTGTGAGTGTCCTACCTTGGGCTGCCAATTGTGAGTGTCCCCCCCACGTCCTGCGTAGTTCAGGGTTCAGGTTCAGGGTTCGGGCTCTGGAGGAGGCTGCACACAAATGAAAGAGACTAGAAAATATTAATTTGGAAATATTGGAGGCCAGGCGGGAGCCCAGCTCAAGAGGAAGGACTCCACCCTGCTCTGGCCTTGCTATCCCTTTTATTCAGATTGTGGGATACACCCATAGTCCTTAGGAAGGCAATTCCAATAATAGCCAATCAGCAAGGATTTACATAAAACTAAAAGGTGGAAGTTGCTTTAGCTACCATTGTCTCAACTAAACAGTGGGTGGTTGGCTCTGACCTTTCAGAGCTTCAAGGTTGACCAGCCTTCCGGGTTCCTTGTCCACACCTCTCTGCTAGTGAAGGCAATGAGCGGCTTCCAACAGTCATGATTCTGGGTTTGGTTAGGCTGTGTTCCTGCTCTATGCCATGTTGACTGGGGTCACCCATGTGGCTACATTCAGCTGGGAACTCAACAGGGGCACCCAGATTCCTTCCCTGAAGCTTCTTTTTCCATGTGGGCTCATATTCCAAAGCCTCTCTATGTAGCCCTTGTCTAAGGTGACCAGATTTTAACATTGGTAAAGCGGGACACCACTGACCGGCGCCGGGGGGGGGGGGGGTGTTCTTGATTAAAAATTTGGTCTATATTGTAATAGCTTTTGGTTTTTTTAATAAAAGGAAATTCACTTCTTAGATCATCGTTGAATTTGCATCCTCTTTTCTTACTCATTATGTTAAAAATCTAAAAAAAATAATTTAAAATTATATTATAAATTATTATATACATATTGCTTAAAAACACAGTAAGTAGGTACATAATTACATGAACATATTTTATTGTTAGTTTATAAATTAAATTAATTTGATTGTTATAAAGTAACTATATTTTAAAAATTATTTTAATTTTAATCCTATATTTCTTTCTAAATAATAACAATACTAACTTGTATTATTTTTCCTCTGAATTTGCCATAACGTAAGTCGTAAGTGTCACTTTCAAAGGCCGGCGCTAGACTTTTTGCCGCCACTATAAAATATAAATAATACGAGTACTGTCTGCTAAATTCAAGAAAATTTATGTATTTATGAAATAAATAAATAAATTACTTACCTAAATTATCTGAATAGCTGGTTTGTAATGACATCACTTGTTTAACTAGCTTACTAGCATGCAGTACGATGTGTACCGTCTGAGAGACAGTTACAAAATGTTTTCGTCGTTGCCAATCCCCAAAAATGCCATTGTTCATTAAGTCCAAACAATGGTGGTCAAATTCTAACAACTGATCAACAATGCAAACTTTGATAAGCAGTTCTCAATAATCAGTTCTCAACAATTATTTGTTATTACTAAAGTTTAACATTATAAAATTAACAAAAATAATATAAAACTCATATCCTGGCTAAATAGCCACATGGCCACCGAAAACCGTATATTCCCTTCCTGTTCTCCCGCCATTCCCTAGCTTGTTGTGCATTCTTTCAAAAAATCGGGACTTTTTTAAAACGCTGCGGGACGCGGGACAACTTGTTAAAAATCGGGACTGTCCCGCCAAAAGCGGAACGTCTGGTCACCTTACCCTTGTCTCAAAATGAATAGCCTGGACTTCCTTACAGCATGGCAGCTGGCTTTTAAGAGAGAACACTCCAAGGGGAGAGTTTCAGCTTACTTCGATTTTGCTAATGTCTCATTGGCCGAAGCAAGTCACATGGCCAAGCCTAAATCAGTGTGGGAAGTCAATCTACAAAGGCATAAAAGCTGAGGGGTAGGGTTTTTGGAGGCCAACAATGTCAATCAAAGTTGGGGTGCTGATAGCTCATCTTTGGAGTGCAAGATTTTGACTGTCTTTCTGAGGTTTAATGCCTGCATGAGGTACTACATAGCATACCCCAGGGGCCCACAATCTCTTGTCTAGTCCTCTGGGACTGTCTCTGTCACCTACCAACTGGTGCTGGTAGGAGGATAAAATGTGCTCACCTATTAGCTACCTTGAGTTCAGCTTCTCAATTAATCTTCTCATTGAATACTTTACAGGCCCCTCACTCTACTATCATTTGTCTTTCAGCCCCAATGTGTCCCTGTCTTGACCTGCATTGTTTTAGGTGGCAGCTTCCTTCTTCTCCTTGGCTGCAGCCTTCTGAATCTTCTCCCTCTTCTTCCCCATTGGCAATGCAGGTCAGAAATAGGTTTACCTTTGTCTTCTTCTCCCCCCACCCAAAGATGTTTCACTAGGTCTTTATGATTTATACAATCACCTTTTAATTACATTTAGCAAATATTTTTTAAATGGCTCAATTAATGTGCAAGAATCTATTGGTTGAGTTTAATGGAATCTGTAAATGTAAGCATTAGTGTTGGAAGTACCCTGAGAGGTTACCCAGACCAGTGATTTTTAAACTTTGCTTAAAATCCATCAATGGTTTCTCATGGCCGCTTTGATAAATGTCAGTTTTCTTAGCATTTCACAACCTGTTGTGATCTATGCAGTGCTTAATTCTACAGGCTCATCTCCCTCATTTCCTGCCTTTAATTGTTTTCTCTCCTATATTAGAAGCAATCTTTATTCAGCTCTTTGTACTCCCATGTCTCTGTACCCCTGCATAGACTGGCCCTGGGTGCAGATTGCCCTCAAGGAGGCATAAAGTCAGGCAAGGCATCTCTCTGAGTCAGTGGAAGTGCTTCTGTACATCACAGGAGCCAGAACTTCCAGCAGGTGGTGAACTGAGTGACTGATGTACCTGATATCATTGGGGTTGAAGACTGACTCCATAAACATTCTTTCATTAGTGCTATTCCTAGGACACTTGATTACCTAACCCTAACAGAGCGGGACAAGAAAAAGGTCAGAAAGTCTTTGTCTTTCTCTTTTTCTCTCTCTCAATTCAGGGCTCCTGGGAAAGCAAGACTTTGTACTGAGAAGAGTCATCTTTCTAGTCAATTCTAATACATCCTTTAGGTTCAATTTCTTTGCAACATCAACCACGACTTTTCTACATTGCCAAAGCTGGATTAAAACTTGATGTGCTTTAATATTCTCCTAAGAACTTATTATTTTGATGTGTAATTGCACATGTATTTTCTGGCCCAACAATTGACTGTAAATTCAAGGAGGTCTAGGACCTTACTGGTCATCCAGCCCATTGCACACTTTTGAGTATCCTGCCTCGTATGTGCCCGGCACATGGTAAACACACAAGGACCATTTTCTGAGCAAGTGATTGCATTAACATACTTCAGAAGACTTTACAAAATTTGGAGAAAAATGTCCATTATTAGCCGATATTTAAAAGTCACAAGGAACCTGTTTAACACTTTCATATACTAAGGTTTGAAAGGAATTTCTAATTGAAAACAGAGTTCTGATACTGAAAAAGTTTGAAAACCCTGCCCTGGGACAATGCTTGCACTTCACAGATGCAGGATGGATTTCTACATGGGAAGTAACTTACAAATCTCACATCTTTGTGAATGGCAGAGCTGGGACTGGGTCATCATGCCAGCTCTCCATGTGACACAGCCTCTACTATGGGTGTGTGACATTGTTGTGCCTTCTGACCGACCTTGACATGCAGCCCTGAATGTTCTTCCCATAGCCCTCAAGGTGCTACCTGACTTGGGATGAAGACTGAGTCCATAAAAGTTCTTTCATTAGTGCTATTCCTAGGACACTTGATTACCTAACCCTAACAGAACTTGACAAGAAAAAGGTCAGCAAAACTATTAATATCATGTTAATACTTGGAAAAGGCCCAATATTTCTGTGGCAGATTCCAAAGCCCTTGCTTTGTATGTATCAGACACCTCACATGTATTTCTCCATGGCCAAGAGAGGCAGGCAGGTGACTTTTGTCATTCTGATTTATAGCTAAGGAAACTCAGACTAGAGATTGACACGAACTGAACCCAGCTAGTGAAGGGCAGAGCCAGGAAAGAAAGGGACTCATCACTGACTTTCCTGGAGATCCCACTGCTGCTAACTGACCAGCTTAGCAAATACCCGATATTACCCCTTGAAAAGAGGCAAATTAAACACAAGACAAATAAACACAAAACAACAAGTTCTCCTTTCTGGAGCAAGATGTTAAATAGGCCCCTCTTTGTCTTTGACATTCATTAAGGGTACCCTGCCCAAGTCCACCCTTCAGGACTGAGCCACTCAGTTCACCAGCTGCTGGGAGTTTTGGCTCCTGTGACTCATAGAAGCGTTTCCAACAACTGAGAGAGATGCCTCACTCGAGTTTATGCCTCCATGAGGGCAGTCTGCATCCAGGGCTCAACCAGATTCAGAACTCCCTGGGGTAGCAGCTGATGGCTGATGAAACAGTTCAGCTTCTTCACGGCTCATCCTGCCCCTTCACTTCTTTACAGGCATCACTCCTGCCTGCATTCCCCAATGAACTTCCTCCGTGAAAATCTTTCAGAGTCTATTTCCAGGGAACCCAACCTACGTGGAGTTGTCAATGAATTAGGCCTTACCCTTTCCCCATGCAGGAGTGAAGGGGCCTTCTTCCCCATCAAGCCAAGAGAAGAGCTTCAAGGAAGCACAAAGACAGCACAAAATGTATTCCCTGGATTTCGGAGAAGGTGGAGTTTTAGACCTGTCCCACACTTGGACAAGCTTACAGGTGGGAGGCCTTCTGGGCTCACCTTGGATGGCTGTGCAGGGAGATAGAAGTGTGAATGAGCCGTAGATGTGGGTCCCATGGAAGTGAGACAGATTTCAGACATCTTAAAGGTTCTTCACCCAAGAGGCTGTCCCAGAGGGGTGAAAAGACTCTTTTCTGGTGGACTGTCAGACACCAGGGGCTCAGGACACAGTCCCATTGCTTAGCTAAGAAGAGACAATGTCCATGCCAGTGATGTGCAGGCAGGATGTCTCTGGCATTGGGGATCTCTGAAGAACCCCCAAGAGTACCCCATAGGACAAGAGAGTCAGTGTTTGAGGATCTGCAATGAGTAAGGACATTTAAAATCTCAGAAAGGACAGGGGATAGCACCAGACATATAAGACACTTTGATGTTCCTTATCTTCCCAAGGGTCTTCGTCCTTCCCCATCATCAGAGGAGCCAGATGCAACATAGTGTGTGGGATGGTGGGGGTGGGGTGGAATAAACAGGCCTGGGGGAACGCTGAAGGAAAAGGACAAAGAGAAAAAACAAAAGCCTCCATTGCCCATTCTAGGCTTTTTCTTTGGTCCCTGTTGTTAACAGAAAAAAAACATTGAAACCTGTAAAGAATTTTAGTGAGTTTATTTGAGCCAAACTGTCGACATATGCCGGGAAGCAGAACCTCAATGAATTGAGATAATGCTCCAAGGAATGGCGGGTTACATCTGTATTTATACATTGCCATCAAAGGAGGGACATAGGTGGGCTACATGAAATTCATTGGTGACGGATTAAGGAGGTGGGATAAAGTCAAACGGTGGGAAACCCCTGGGATTGGATAAAAAGTAAAATGATGGACACATACTTAGGTGGGTGCAGGAACAATTAACATGATAATGAAGGAATTTGAAGTATCTGTCCTGGCGCCCACCACATTTGGTTGTGCCCCAGGGGCTCCAGCAAAAGAAGGAAGTTACAAGTTACCCAGACATCTCACAGATATGTTATCTTAGAGGCAAAAAGGCAAATGGGCTCAGTAAAGAAGATCCAAGTTGATCTTTGTCAGGGAAGATAGCAGCCTAGGAATGACTGCCCACCATAACCTGTTTGTAGTTAAATATTTAATTTTCAGACCATCTTTTGTGGTTATCCTAGGTCTCTGAGTTTTCAAGACCGCCACACAGGCCTCCCCTGAGCTTGTCAGGTTAGCAGGTGGCTTCTTTCGTTCACACTGTTGTAGCAGTTTGGGGAGAGAAGTTTTAAATTGGATGAGAGATTGAAGTTTTAATACTCTAATGATCAGGATTCTTTTGCATCTGAAATGAGCCACTTGTTAGTACCTGGGGATGGCTGAGAAAGCTCTGGGACCTGCCTGGGATTTCCTTCAGGGACATACAAGTTTGATTTGGTTGAGCAGGTTAAGAAGAGACCTGATGAGAAGGAAAAAATTAATTTTCATCTTGAACCCTACTGAGTCCAGCTCATTCAATAAACAGGTTACACTTAGCTGCTGTTGGTGTTAATCTCCTGTTGAGACCATGCTGAGGGCAGAAGGCAGTGTGGCAAGTTTTTTTGATCTGGAAGATTTTCTTAGCATTGTACTTTCCTGAGTTCCCCTCCCCCCCAATTCTGTGTGATGTTAATGAGTCTTAATGGAAAGGGGTTCTTTGTGGCCAATTAATTTGGAAACCATTGGGCTAAAAGTTCAAGGTATTCTTTATTGCAGGCCTTCTCAGAGCCTTTAAAGCACTATTATGCATTGCTTTCTCCATTGAAACTCATTTGATAATTAAATCATTTTTCTGATGAATATCTCTTAGGTCTAGTGACTCTGGAAATACTTAAGAATTGATGAATTTTAGGAGCACACTTCCTTGTACTAGTATGTTAGAGCAGTGCTTTCTGGTCAGAAATGTGAGACAGGATAGTATGTTGAGGTGTTGTCTTAGCCCAGCCTGCTGTAACAAAAATACAACAGACTGCGTGGCTTAAACAGCAGAAATTTATTTCTCACAGTTCTGTAGGCGGGGAAGTCCAAGATCAAGGTCCTTGCAGATTCAGTGTCTGGTGAGAGCCCAGTTCCTAGTTCATAGATGACCATCTTTTTGCTGTGTCCTGACATGGCTTAGAGGAGAGAGTGCTGGGCTCTTCATCTTCTTAAGGGCACCAATGACATCATGGGAGCTCTAACCTCATGACTTATCTCCCAAAGATCCTACTTCCAAATACCCACATTGGGGATTAGATTAAAAAAATATGAGTTTTGGGCCCTAGCTGGTTTGGCTCAGCAGATAGAGCATCGGCCTGAGAACTGAAGGGTCCCAGGATAGATTCCGGGCAAGGGCCCATGCCCAGGTTGAAGGCTCAATCCCCAGTGGGGGGTGTGCAGGAGGCAGCTGATCAATGATTCTCTCTCATCATTGATGTTTCTCTCTCTCTCTCCCTCTCCCTTCCTCTCTGAAATCAATAAAAAATAATAATAATTAAAACATAATGAGTTTTGGGAGAACACAAACATTCATTTCATAACAGATATTAATTGAGAAGTTATGGTTTTCATCCTTGTTTATTAGCCTAGACATACCATGGAGCAATTTCTGACTCCAAGGCTGCTCTGACTCACGACCCTGGGTATGGGGTTTCCTCTAGAAGGGGCCACCATATATGTTCTCACAGGACTGCACCTCAGGGCATCCCCATAGCAGTGGTGGTAGTGTCACCCACTGGAGCTGGGCAGTGGCACAGCCCAGTTCCCTGTGAGCCTGCACCCCAGCAAGGCTCCTTCTGGGACATGAGGTCAATGTCCTGCTGCTTCCACATCCCATACCTGTTTGGGATTTTACTGCCCAACATCTAGAGGCCAATTCCATCTTAGCAGGATTTGCTGCCTCAGCATTGTGCATCTTTTGGTCCTTTTCCTGGGATACACTCTCTAGGTCCTGGGGGATAGTCACCTGTCTTTTTAGAATGAAGCATACTTGAGTTTGGGGAGTGGCTCAGGCACCCACATTTCTTTTATGGGACACAGAATCTGCCTGATTCAGCCAAGGGCAGAGGCAACAGTAGGAGAGAAGTAGGTCGATGTGAACAGTGGCATCTGTCACTGAGACAGGGACCCGGAGGAGATAGTATTTGGCTAGAAAAATTCTTCTCAAGGTGCACTTTATGATTTCCTCAATCCTGTACCTGTAACTCTTGCCCTTGCTGTAGAAATCCTATTGGTGTATAATAAAGCTTTGTTCGTGGGAGGGAAATGAGAGTGATTGAGTTGTACTTTGTGCTTAATATTTGGGGTAGTTTGGGAGATTACTATGGAAAGCCTGTTCCCCCAGCATTCCTGTGGGGAACAATTCCAGAAGACACGGAGCTTGGATCAACACCTCCCTCATCCTCCACAAGGTGTCTCACCTCCTCACAGGTCCCTGTGCTCCCAGAGCCGCTGGGTGCTGCAACGAATAAAAGAGAATATAATTTACAGGATGTAAAAAATCCTGCCAGCATCTCAGCAGAAGGGCAGGGTACCTACAAAGGAGAAACATGCGCTCACCTCAGATTTCACTCCAACACAGAACTGCCATCTCCAGAGGTTTAGCTGAAGAAGGTGGTGACCCCAGAATTCTATGCTCAGCTAAATTGTCGTTCATGTGTATCGACATAAAAAGACACTTTCAGAAATGCAGTGGTTTAGAAAGTATGCCACTTTCTTATTCTTCCTGGAAACTGCTCTAAGATATGTCTCAGCTGAGTAAGAGATAAATCAAGGATTCAAAAGTGGATGCTAGTATAAGCTGCAAAGAAAACCTGAGTGTGTTCCCAAGAGAATAACATAATATGGACCACATTTTCTGACTGGGATACAATAGAATTTTTAAAAATTCAAAATAAATGGCATAAAGAAGTAACTTTCAGCCCTAACCACTTTGGCTCAGTGGATAGAGTGTCGGCCTGTGGACTGAAGGGTCCCAGGTTTGATTCTGGTCAAGTGCACATGTCTGGGTTGCAGGCTTGATCCCCAGTAGGGGGCGTGCAGAAGGCAGCCGATCAATGATTCTCTGTCATCATTGATGTCTCTCTCTCTCTTTCTCTCTCTCTCTCTCTCTCTCTCTCTCCTTCTCCCTTCCTCTCTGAAATCAATAAATATACCCTATCTAATAAAGGGTAATATACAAATTAACCATCACTTCATCACAAAGATGGTGGCGCCCATAGCCACAAGATGGCGGCGCCCAGTCCTCTCAGCCCTGCTGTAGTCCCCCAGTCCCAGGGAGAGGGAGGGTGGCTGCTGAGAGAGGGCAGCGTGAGCGGCCTGGTGGAATGCTTGCCTTGTCACCACGGTGACAAGGCAAGATTTCCACGTCTAGTCACAGATGGACATCTGGGCCGTGGAGAGCCTCTGGGCCGCGGGCACAGAGTGGACAGGCCTCACAGAGAGCTACTGGCACATGGATTCGTGCGCAGGGCTACTAGTATCCTATCTAATAAAAGAGTAATATGCAAATTGACCATACCTCCACTACACCCACAAGCCACGCCCACCAGCCAATCAGGAGTGAGTATGCAAATTAACCCAATCAAGATGGCTGCAGCCACGGAGAGAGCAGGAGGCTTGGGTTTCCCCGGCAATGGAGGAAGTCAAGCTTTTCTCCTGCCCTGGCAGGCCCAGGCCTCCACTCAAGGGTACAAAGTTTAAATTACAGAAGATAAATAAATCCCAACAAAAATGGCTGCAGTCACGGAGCTGGAGAGAGCAGGAGGCTTGAGTTGTCCCCAGAGATGGAGGAAGCCATGTTTCCGCAGCCCTGGCCTGTCTTGGCCTCCGTTCAAGGCTACAAAGTTTCAATTATAGAAGATAAATAAATCCCAGATACCAGGGCCTCTGCTGGGGTCACCAGGAGGCATGGCCGGCCTGCAAACAACCACAGGCCCCTCATCCAGGTTACCCCATGCCCCAAGGGAACCCCCACCCTGATCCGGGACACCCTTCAGGGCAAACCAGCCAGCCCCCACAAGTGCACCAGGCCTCTATTCTATCTAATAAAAGAATAATATGCAAATTGACTGTCACTCCAACACACAAGATGGCTGCCCCCATGTGGTCAAAGATGACTGATGCCATGTGGACACAAGATGGCTGCCACAAGATGGCCAGCAGGGGAATGCAAGGGAGGGCAGTTGTGGGCGATCAGGCCAGCAGGGGAAGGAAGTTGGGAGGGACCAGTCCTGCAAGGGAGGGCAGTTAGGGACAAACAGGCTGGCAGGGGAGCAGTTAGGCATCAATCAGGCTGGCAGGGGAGTGGTTAGGGGGTGATCAGGTTGGCAGGCAGAAGCGGTTAGGAGCAATCAGGAAGACAGGCAGGTGAGCAATTTGGAGCCAGCAGTCCTGGATTGTGAGAGGGATGTCCGACTGCCCGTTTAGGCCCGATCCTACTGGGATCGGGCCTAAATGGGCAGTCGGATATTCCTCAAGAGGTCCCAGATTGGAGAGGGTGCAGGCTGGGCTGAGGGACACACACACCCCCGTGCATGAATTTTGTGCATCGGGCCTCTAGTATATATATAAAAGAAGTAACTTTTATAAATGATTGCTGGATGAAAGATGAAATGAAAATGCAGTTATAGTAAGTAGGAACTTGATACAAATGAAAATATGTCATAACTTGACCATAATCATTTAATTTATGAATGAAAAATTGTTAGATAGAGTGACTATCAATGTGCCAGGGGGAGGGTGAATCCAGGATAGGTGTCCCCACCTTCCCCGAGAAGAAAGTGATGAAATGTGAGCCACCCACCAGGAAGACTACTTGTCACTCAAACTGCCTCCGAAACAGGAAAGTCTTCAGGGAAGGTAAGCATACTCATTCGATAGGAGTTAGCTAATGAGGAAAACAAATGAAGAGGTGCCTTACTTGGGGGTAAAGACACAGAAGGCAGAATCAAAAACAGCAGCAAGATAGAGCCTAAAAAAATAAAAGTAAGAACAAAGTTGGAGGAATCACAATATCATATATCAAGTTATATGACAAAGCCACTGTGTTCAAGACAGCCTGGTACTGGCACAAGAACAGGCATATGGATCAATGGAACAGAACAGAGAACCCAGAAATCGATTCAAGCCACTATGTTCAATTAGTATTTGACAAAGGAGGCAAGAGCATACAATGGAGCAGGGATAGTCTCTTCAATAAATGGTGTTGGGCAAGTTGGACAAGTACATGTGAAAAAATGAAACTAGACCACCAACTTATACTACACACAAAAATAAACTCAAAATGGATAAAGGACTTAAATGTAAGACAGGAAACCATGAAAGTTCTAGAAGAAACCATTGGCACCCAAATCTCAGACATCTCTTGTAGCAATATGTTTACAAATACCATCTCTTAGGAAAATGGAAACTAAGAAAAAAATTAAATGGGACTACATCAAAATCAAAAGCTTCTGCACAGCAAAAGAAACCATCAGTAAAATAACAAGAGAGCCCACTACCTGGGAGAACATATTTGCCAATGTTATCTTTGATAAGGGTTTAATCTCCAAAATGTATAGGGAACTCATACAACTCAATGAAAGTAAGACAAACAATCCAATTAAAAAATGGGCAAAGAACCTACATAGACACTTCTCCAAAGTGGACATACAGATGGTCAAGAGACATATGAAAAATGCAAATCAAAATGACAATGAGATATTACCTCACACCTATCAGAATGGCTATCATCAACAAGTTAACAAACAAGTGTTGGCGAGGTTCTAGAAAAAAGGGAACCATAATACACTGCTGGTGGGAATGCAGACAGGTGCAGCCACTGTGGAAAATAGTATGGAGTTTCCTCAGAAAATTAAAAATGGAACTCCCATTTGACCCAGTGATCCCACTTCTAGGAATATACCCTAAGAAACCTGAAACACTCATCAGAAAGAATATATGCACCCCTATGTTCATCACAGCACAATTTACAATAGCCAAGACTTTGAAACAGCCTACTGCCCATCAGCAGATGAGTGGATAAAAAAAAAAACAAACCTGTGGTACATCTACACAATGCAACACTGTGCAGCAATAGGAAAAGAAAGAACTCCTACCATTTGCAACAGCATGGATGGACCTGGAGGGTATTATGCTGAGCAAAATAAGCCAGTCAGAAAAAGATAAGCATCACATGATCTCACTTCATATGTGGAATTTAATGAACCAAATAAACTGATGATCAAAAATAGACCCAGAGTCATAGAAGCATGAACAGACTGTTGAACCTCAGAGGAAATGCAAGGGAGGGTGGGTGGGAAGAGATCCATCAATGAACTTGTATGCATATATGCATACCCCATGGACACAGACAGTGGGGTAGTGAGGACCTGGGTGTGTGTGTGGCGGGGGGGGGGGGGGAGTGGCGGAGGGAGGCGATGAGAGTGGGCTGGAAGAGGTTAATGGGGGGAGGGGGGGGAAGGAGGACCTATGTAATACTTTCAACAATAAAGATTTCAAAATAAAATAAAATGAATTTAAAAAAGAAAAGTTACTTTGGGATTTTACTTAGGACACTGTGATTTGCTAATAAAAGTTTGAGCATAAAATAACCAAGTACTTAAAAAAAAGAGAGAGAGCCTAAGAAATGCCGGTAGATCTTGGGCTGTAAGGAATCCAGATTCACCCCCAAATCCCTGTTCACAGTGAACTTATCCGCATTGTAAGTGCCCTTACAAAAAGCTGCCCCGCCTGATGGAGCATCTGCATTGGCCCTTGGCTGCTTGAGGAGATTGCCATAGTCTACCTGAAGCCTTGTGCTCACTGTCTCTTTGGAGCTCCTCCGAGCCACACCTGAGCATCAGGGCAGGAAGCCCAGGGGAAGGTCTCTAAAATGTCATCATAGTGGCCCACAGAGCTCCACCAGTTCTCTCCTGGCGGGCTGCTCCAACCGCCACCATTTCCCAGAGCTCACACAGCAGGGTCACCCTTTCTCTATTTATCACTTTACTAGAGGCCCAGTGCACGAAAATTCATGCTCCTGGGAGGTCCCTCAGCCCGGCCTGCACCCTCTCACAATCCAGGACCCCTCGGGTAGGGTCCCTAGGCCTGGCCTGAAATCAGGGCCTATCAGGGCTTTCCTTCCCTGGGCTGCAGACAGCTGGCCCCACCCCCGCCGCTGCCACTGCTTGCCATCTGTGCAGCACTGGCCCCCCCTCCCCTGCCACCAGTGGCCTCCCTCTGCAGGTGACAGGCTGGGGTGCAATGGCTTGGCTGGCCTGGGCCTCCCTCTTTCTTTGCTGGGGGGCGGGGCCAGCCCTGAGAGGGGCCATCTGCCTACCTGATCTCCCCTAACCGCTCTCCTATCTACTTGATCACCTCTAACCACTGTTCTCCCCTAACCGCTACTCCTATCTACTTGATCACCCCTAACCACTCTGCCTGCCTGCTTGATTGCCCCTTACCACTTGCTTGGGGGCAGGACCAGCACTGACTTCTGGTTGGTCAGCCTCCAGTCGTTACTGGTCATTACGACCCAGGGTTTTTATATATTAGGACTAGTAGCCCATTTGCAGGAAAAATCCTGCAAGCGGCCGCTGCGGCCGCATGTGCTGCCGCTGCCGCTGCCGCCGCTGTTGCGGCCGCCGCGCCTGCACCCGCGCACCACTGCCACCCGCCCCGCTCCGCCCCACTCCGCCCCACTCCACCCTGCCCTGCCCCACCCCACCCCGCCCCACCCCGCCTGGGCTTTCCCTCTGGCAGCCATCTTGCTTTCTGCTTTTCCTCCGTCTTCCTTCTAAGTTGTCTTCAGTCTTCACTCCTTCCTCCCTCAGCGTATGCAAATTAACCGCCATCTTTGTTGGGTAATTTGCATACTTGCCCTGATTGGCTGGTGGGCGTGGCTTTGGATGGTGGGCGTGGCTTGGGCGTAGCGAAGGTGTCAATTTGCATATTACTATTTTATTAGGTAGGATTCCTTTCCTCACCCAATGCCCACAGAGGGCACTAATCTGGCAGTGCCCAACTGCACACATGAATCCCCATGGCAGTGGTGGGAATGGCACCCACCAGAGCTGGGCAGTGGCACAACCCACTTCCTTGTGAGGTTGCACTCCTCAGAGCTTCTGGGACGAAAACGAGGCCTATGACCTGCTTGCTCTCACACCCGGGTGCCATTTGTGCAGCCTTGTGCTATGAAATGCGAAGCTGGCCCACCCAATGTTGAGGCCAACTGATTCTCAGACTGTGGCCGGGATCCCCAGGGGAAGTATTGCTGCTCTCAGAGTGCAACTGAGGAACAGAACACCCTCCCCTGAGACAAGTACAGGCAGGGCTCCTGGCTGCAGTGGATGTAGCCCGAGCATGTGAAACCAGGGCCCAGCCCCACTGTTCTGTGGCAGCTGCAGCAGCTCCATCTGTGGCCTGCTGGAACATGGAGAAGCCCCGGGCCTTCTGCCCCTCTCTCCGCTCTCCTGCCTGGCTCATCAGCACCGCTGCCTGGCCTGCCCATGCAGCTCTCCGTTGCCTTCAGCCTCACACTCTCTCCTTGACCTTCTAAATGTCAGCCAGAGGGTGATTTTTCTGCAACACAAATCTGACCATGTCTCTATCCTTTAAATTTTTCAGGGCCTCGCATTAGTCCTTTGGATAATGCCCAGAGGAGACTGCATAATTTCATGTGTCTTTTCTGGGTTTATTCTGCTCCTTTTCCCTCTCAAACTCTTCTCTCGGCTCGCAGAATGACTTGGTCTTCCCTGCCATGGGCCGTTGCTCACGCTCAAGTGTTGTGGCCAGGCAGCTCTGCCCTCTTCATCTGGGGGCGTAGCTTCTTCTCCTGCTGCACATCTTGGCTTAGACACCATGTTAGCAGGAAAGCCTTCCCTCGTCCCGGAGGCCCAGCTCAGGCTCTACTTCTGAGTTCTGGAGGCACGGTCTCCCGCCCCCACCACAGCAGATTCACATCACATTGTATTTGTTCATTTTCTCATACTCTCCCAACAGACCACATGTTCGCTTGGGGCAGGAGCTCTCTTCTAATTGTTTCTTGTTTTCTGGTTTGTTTGCTACTCGTGTGCCCGGCATGTAACGGGTGTTCAACATATGTTTTCAGAATCTCGGGACTGAGAGCATGTTTGCTGACACCCTCCTGGCTATTGCACTTGCCACAGGAGAATGGCAGCACTTCAGAGGTTGCCCACCTCCTGTCAGCTCCAGAGCCCGCAGGTAGCTGGTCACATGGAAATTTCCTGCCACCTGGGGGTGCTGAGAAAGTCCAGCGTTGACTACGGACTGCCAGAGAGGGGAGGGCACGTGAGTGGCAGCTCTGTCACTGAAGTGACTCTCGCTTGCGGAGTGCCTGAGTGTGGCTGCTTCCACGTCCAAATGCTGTGGGTGGGCAATAAGAACCCACATGCAGGCCAGTCTCACTCCTGAGCTTGACAGGATCAAGCGGGGCTGACTGAAATACGGAATAATTTGTCTCCCTTTGTTTTTGTTTGTTTCAGGTGGGCAATTCGGGCCATGCAGTGGGAATCAGGCTAGAGAAGTTAGTCCTGGCCACCCTTTAAATTACACATGGTTAACCAGTATCTAAAGAAACAGAAACTATAGCAAAGGATCTCAGGTTTTCAGCAACTTCCTTCTCTCCACCTCCCCCACAGGACACACAGCTTGAAAACATTTCTGTCTCCCTTGCAATTAGGTGAGCATTTTGGCAAGTGGAGTATGGGTGAAAGAGATGGGCCCAGCATGGGAAATGCCTTCTATGTGACAGCTCACGCTTGCCTTGTTCCAGCCAGATGCAGGAGATCCAGTGCAGAGCTTCAAACCCCAGAGGGCTCTGAGGCATCCAGGGGACGGAGGAGCGACTAAGTGGAAGGTGCCTGGGTCCCTGAAGGAGTGTATAGAGCACAGCAACTGCTGCTTATTCCCTCCTTCCCTGGTGACTCAATGTGGTCTGTGATGTGAGCAAGAAGTACAGCTTTGTTGTATGAAGCCACTGAAATTTGGGGTTTTCTGTCAAAGCACTGAGCTTACTCCAATCAACACAGCAACCTTCTAACCTTCTTCCCCAGCTTCTTGAATTTCCTACTCCAAGTACATAGAAGACTAGGTTAAGAGCGGGCAGAGGCCCTGGTGCAGGAGAGTTGATGTAGATACTTGCAGTTCAAAGAGAAAGGGGGGGCCTTGTGTGTTTGCTGTCCATGGTGCTCCTCTGCTACTGTGATGTACCAGGCCCTGCAGGAAGGTCTCTCCTCAGGGCATGGCTGCTGCTTGCATCAGCATCGCTGGCACGTTACCTATTATTTCCAGAATTATTTCCTTGCTGCTCAAGGACAACAAGGCTTTGTCAAAACTGGGTTCTCTCTTTCCTGTGGAGCCCCTGTGTCCCTGCACACCTTGTCCTTCCTAGGGCCACTGAGCTACTGGCAAAGCCACAAAGGAAAGTAGCAGGTTCTCCTCTGTTGTGGTGAAAAATTCCAGCTGGGGTGTCATACAGGTGGATTTGAGGGTTTGCTCTGATATTTGAGCAATACTGAAAATCTTAATATCCTTGAATGTCATCTTTTTACTTATCCATCTATCTATATAATCTATAAATTTTATGTATACATATATACATTAATCTATCTAATATATATTCATATATATTTATATATACATATAACATCAATCTATGTAATCTATCTTTTTTAAAAAATATATTTTTATTGATTTCAGAGAGGATGGGAGAGGGAGAGAGAGATAGAAACATCAATGATGAGAGAGAATCATTGATTGGCTGCCTCCTGCATGCCCCCAACTGGGGATCGAGCCCGCAACCCAGGCATGTGCCCTTGACCGGAATTGAACCCAGGACCCTTCAGTCCACAGGCCGATGCTCTATCCACTGAGCCAAACCAGCCAGGGCAGTATCTAATCTATATCTTTATATGTAAGTATTTGTTTTATCGTTCTATTGGTTGATTGATCAATAGATAGACAGTTAATAAAAATAAGATTGTTTTACATAGTCCTCATATTGTCTAATAAACAATATGTCCTAAACATGTTAACTCTGTACATGGTAAGAAATACAATAATAATCACCACTTTCTAAGTGCTATATTAATTCATTTCATCCTCACAGTAAGCCTCTGATTTAGGCTCTATTATTAGCTCCATTTGACAGATGAGGATACAGACAGAATTATGTGTCTTCTACAGCTCACCCAGCTCTAGTGTTAGAGCTGATATCAAGCTCACACATTCACGAGTCCCTGCTTTCATCTGCTAGGTCACGAAGATGAGGGGGAGGAGGAGGAGGAGGATGTTCACCCTCCTCTGGCTTTCCCACCCTTGCTGTGGGGCCCTTTGCCACAGGTGAATTTCACTGTGGCTAAGAGACTCCTTTGCCTCTGGCTTCCGTGGCTCCCACCCTGGGCAGCTGAAGGGTGTTCAGATGTGAGAAAGGGCGTTGCTCTTGGCTCAAAGTGCCTCTACATGCAGTCAGCCCTGCACACACCATCAGTGGCACCAGGGAACTGGCTCGGGAAGAAGAGCGAGACACTTCTTATAAGGGGCACTGCTTCCTCCCACGTCACCCACAGCTTCTATCAGGAAATGTCGGAGGAAGTGCTACTCCTGCAGGGCTGTTTGGGAGGTCTGGAAGTCTTCCCGGTCACCGCCTTGTCACTGCCATTTGTAAACCTTATTGGCGAAGACAAGCCTTTCCTTGACCACTGCCCATGGTTCGCTGTCTTATTGCCCTATGATCAAAACAGGTTTCTGCAGCAGTGCCAGCAACTCAACATTCTGTGAGAAGCCTTGCTGTGGCCTGCCCAGCTCCTCTGATGGTGCTGCCAACTAGAGTGTTGCCAGTCCTGGCTTTCAATGAAGGCCACATTGCATGTGAACACTGATGACGGACATCGACCTTGGACAATGACCAGCTGCAGTAGGCCTGGGTCTGTAGGCCCACGCCAGGAGGCTCACAGCATCCATTTGGGAGTGTGGTGGCTGCCTCTGTCTCAGCATCACTCGATACACACCATGGCAACAGCTGCCTCCTGGGGGGCGGGCCTCACCTTGCGCAGCTGCCATGGTCTGTACAGCTGGAAGGTCAGTGCTGAAGCAGAACATGCCAAGTGTCCAGACAATCATCACCACTGCTATGGACTAATCTGTGTCTCCTCGAATTCATAGATTGAAGCGCTAACCGCCAATATGACTAAATTTGGAGATAGGGACTTCACAGGAGTAATTAACTTTAAGTGAGGTAGTAAGGGTAGGGCCCTGATCCAGCAGAATTAGTGTTCTTAGGAGAAGAGGAAGAGAGCCAGCAGTTTCTCTCCTTCTATGTACACACACTGAGGATAGGCCATGTGAACACACAGCGAGAAGGTGGCCATCTGTGAGCCAGGAAGAGACCATGATGGCACCTTGATTTCAGACTTCTAGCCTCCAGAACTGTGAGAAAATAGATTTCTGTTGTTTAAGCCACCCAGTCTATGGTAGTTAGTTTTGGAAACTTGAGCCATCTAAGACAACCTTCCTCTGCACCAGGAATTCAGTGTTTGGTATGATGAGTGTCACTATTACGACCTTACTTACCAGTATTTTTAGCCCCTGGCCCCAGGCTTATCCATTGATGCCAAAGACCTCTCCACCAAGCTCGTCACTGTGCCATCGACCATGCTTTCTGCTGCACACCCAGCTTTGTGCTCTCCATGCAGACGGGCCACTGAACTTAGCTGAGCTAGCTCTTACGTCCACTCCCGTGACCAAAGGAAGAAGCAGAAACTCCACAGTGCCAATGACATCTCAGGCTGGCCTGCATTAATTCCCCATGGCTTTATTGAACATTAACTCTTCATGCAGGCACTATGGTCATGGTGAGGCAATGATGAATGAAAGAGACAAGTTCTCTGATTTCATCAAACTGATGTTCTACAGGAAAAGACAGGCACATGGACACAAACAAATGGACAGGATTATTTGGATACTGCTAAGTGCCAAGAAGGGAAATAGATGGACCGGTGTAATGAGAATAACTGAATGTCTTGTGCTTCAGGTGTCAGGAAGGGTTTCCTTGAAGAGGTGATATTTGGGCTATGACCTGAACAAAAAGAGGGCTAGCTGAGCTAAGGTCCAGAGATTGGAAAAAGCAGATGGAAATACTCTAAGGTAGAACTGAGCTTGCAGAGCTTGAGGCTGACCTTGACTGTGCACAGACAGGATCTGAGAAGAGACTTCACTTTTTAACTCCTGTTGCTCCCTGATCTTCCACCATGATGCTGAGGGCTGACAGTACCCCTTGCCCTCACTCAAACACAGGCTCTAAAGAGGCTATGAACTGAAGTGCTAGGCTGAGGACCTTGAGGCAGTCATAGGCATTGGGATTCAATTATGTGGCCTTTGGCAGACACTGCCTTCTTCCTAGGATTCATCTTTAAAGATTTCAGCTAAAATAAAATAAGGATATAGATAAGGATAACTTAGAAACAATAGAACTAACCAGTCTCATCCCTGCGAAGGCCATCAAAAAACTGAGCAGTTACTTCTTTTCTTTGATATTGATTTAGAACACCCAGGGGCAAAGGTGAAAGTAGAGACTATGACCTTGAAGGATTTCCATGAGTGCCTGAGTTTTCTAAAGCACATAGTGAGTGGATTCCAGTCCCTGCCTCCTGATCTTAGTCGGCCCCACGTACTGGAGGCTGTGCACAGAGGGCTCACGGAGGGAGGAAGGTCTCAGAGCCAAGGATGACCCCATCTGCATTGCAATATGTTGCAGACAGTGTTGCAGTAGAGGACGGGGAGTTGAGATACTTGCTCTCCTCACTGTGATACTGATGGTGTCAGAATGAAATGGGCCCCAGGAGACCTGCAGGAGCTTCAGGCTGTGGTGTCAGGAGGGACTCACCACCAGGCAAGACTCCGCCTGCCTGGCTCCCTGCCTCCTCACGCCAGTTCTGTCTCTTCAGTGGGACTGTACTACAGTCTTGAGCCCAGGCAAGTTCTGAGTGCCACAGTCTTCCTTTGATTTCCTATGTGAACCAAACACCATTGAGGGGTTAGAGAGACCTGAATACCATCTCTGAAAATAGCTGTGTGACCTTGGGCATGCCACTGAACTTCTCAGAACCTCAGTGTATTTCTCTGTAAATTGGGAACTGTGAGGATTTCAATACTTTGAATTACCTATTGTGTGTGAGCCACCTTGTGCCATGCCTAGCACACATGTCTTTCCGGGACCATATGCAACTTAACCCACCATGGGCAGGCCACTGCTGTAATGGACCTAACCGCTGAGAAGGTTTCCAGTTTCCCACCAGAGCCATCAGCCTGATCAGAATATAAATGATTTATATCCTATGGATATGACAATGGCTCCAGGGCCACCCTGGCTGTTTCCCACTTGCAATACCAGACTGACCTCTCTCCCCTTTCCCTGCCTGGTGCTAAATGTTTGCTGGCTTGGGAGAATTCTGTCAAATCAGGTGGCTTCTCTGACAGCAAGTCCTGCGACTTGGGGCAAAAAAAAAAAAAGGTATGGATTCTACTCTTCAACGTGAGGTGAGGTGGGACTGCCTAAATATCAGAGGAGCTGTCTTCCCCCCATTGTCAGAAGGTCACAGTCAGCATGTAGCCTATGATGACCTTCAGGGCTGGCAATTACCCAACACAATGCCCATTCTTCCTCAAATTTAATACAGAAATCAGGTGTGTTGTGAAAGGGCCTGAAAAGGCTTTAATTTTCTCAGCCGTGTAAGGCTCCGTGCTGACTGGCATGTCCCTGGCACAAAAGCAGTGTCCATCATGTGCTTTGCTGAATACAACACTTAGCCAGCTGTGCAATCTCCCCAGACGGCTCAACAATGGAGCTCAATCAAGGCTCAGAACTTCTCCTCCCATCCGCTCAGACCTGCGCCTGCTTCCCTCTTTCTGGGAGAAAGAATGAGTCAATTGTTGGGTGTTTCTCTGATGCTTATCACTGGCTGAGAGGAGGTATCTGCTATTGCTTGTGACCCTTGAGTGGTGCTCCATAACCTTGCAACTGAGTGTTCTTGGCAGGGGGACCCTAGGCTGTCACATTCTCTAGCTCTGTTCCCCCTTCTAGCAACTGAAGTGGGAAAGCTTTCCCTTTGGAAAATTTGAAAATTTCTGTTTGAATTGTCAACCTGTGAGACTTTGAGGTCCATTAAATCTTTCCTCTAGTCTTAGAGCTGAGTAAGAGGAGTTTGGCCACATAGGTATTAACTGGGAATTGGAACTTAAATGTCCCATTTAGACAAACAACTGCACAGACGAGGGCTGGCTTTGCAGGCAGCCACCAGTAATTCAAAGAAGCCCTGAGCTGGATACGCCTTTGACCTTCCTCGGTGGCGCTTGGGCAATCACCAGGAGGGAGCGCTTAAAAGAAAAGAGCTTCCGTAAGGGATCCAGGTGGGCAACATTTGGTCTATTGTCAGAATGCTGCTTTTTCTGCAAGAGTTGTCACGACTCAGGTGGGCTTAGCTGCCAGGCAGGCTGGGCTGCTGTGGAGCTAGAGGAACCTAGTACTGGGACTTGGGGGAACTAACTGAGCTTCAGGGCAATTCCCCAAAGTGGGGTCACCACTTTGTTCATTCTGAAGACATTCTAAGGGACGTGGGGACTGTGGTCTGGCTGTGTGGGAGCATCAGTGTCAGGCTGTGTGCACGGAGGATGCCAGCTGGGGTTTGAAGTGAGGCCGAGTCTAGCCCGGGCAGGGGAAGTGGGGACTCATATCTCAGCAGGGGTTGAGAGCCAAGACATGAGGGCAGTTGTTTGAAGCTGGAGTGCCGGACTCAGTATCAGAAGGACTGAGTCCTCGAGGTGTAGATTAGCTCTGGGACATGGAGGCTCACTGGAACCAAGGGCCCATCAGCGCTGGTGAAATCCAGCTTTCTGACAAGCTAGCGCCTTGGGTAGCATTTGCTGTGAGGTGTTGTGAGCCTGGTGCTGCAGGCTGAAGAGGGGCTGGGCAGACTGGATCTAGCAAAACAGAAAGCTGTCTTTTTTATACAGAAGAAAAATATAAAAAGCCAGTTGGCATTTCCTGGAGAATAATCTCATTCTGTCATGACTGCATGCAATTATAGCATTGCACGTGTGTTGATGGCACCCAGGATTGATTGGGTTTGCAGCATAGACTAACAGTCCTTAGAAGCTAATGTTTTCTTACCATCGACTTTTGCTTTTACATTTCTGCTGCATTCTCTGGTCATGCTTAATTCTATCCCCATGCACCAGCTCTGCAGTAAACATACCTCTTTCTTTTCCATTTTGCCTGTTATGTTTACCCTCTGTTCTGATTACTGCTGTGTAACAGCTTCAGACTTAGTGACTTAAAATAACAACCATTTTAATTTTCTACTGGATTTTGTTGCTCAGGAATTTAGAGAGGACATAACCCGCAGGTTTTCTCTGCTCTGTGATTGCTGGGGCCTGTGCGGGGAAGACCTGGGGGTTGGGGTGATTTAATGACTAGGAGTTAAACTTACCTGAAAATGTCTTCACTCCCATGTCTGCTGCCTGGGCTGGAATGGCAGAAAGGCTGGACCCAGCTCATACTCATCTCGAGAACCTACGTGAGCCCTATCAGCAGGCAGCTCAGGACTCCGGGACGAACGTCTGGGTGTGGCGGTTCTGGCCCAGCATTGGAAGTGGCATGCCTTCTGTGGACTCTGCTTGTAGAAGTGGTCACACGCCTGCCAGCTCCGAGGGACGGGAACGTAGGAGGAGTACGCTGAGTCTGAGGCCATGCCTTAAAACCACCATGCCCTCTGGACGTGGTATTTGCTTGGCTGTTGCTGCTGCTGCTTCTTCTTTTTTTTAAAATTGCATTTCTTTTTTTAAAAAATATATCTTATTGATTTTTTTACAGAGAGGAAGGGAGAGGAATAGAGAGTTAGAAACATCGATGAGGGAGAAACTTCGATCAGCTGCCTCCCGCAACCAAGGTACATGCCCTTGACCAGAATCGAACCTGGGACCCTTCAGTCCGCAGGCCGACGCTCTATCCACTGAGCCAAACTGGTTTTGACTGTTGCTGCTTCTAACACTCGCCTGCTTTCTTTCCTCTCATTGCGCTCCAGCAGGCTGCTCCCTACCCAGACAGCCCCCTCCCTCTCGGCTGCCTGCGCCTACCCGTTCACTTTCACAGTTTGTTCATGCTGTGTGGTTGCGGGATCGGGCCACTCTTCATCTGTCCTCTAGGAAAAAGCTGTCATTTGGCGGAATTTGCAGCAGGGACACCAGGAAGATCGCTCACAGGGAAGCATCACTCACGGTGTCTCTAAGATGATTCCGCTGCCTCCTCTGTGCCCAGCAGAATTACCAAAGATCATACTTTTATGAGAAATAGAGATTACAGAATAAGTCATTAAGTCTCAAGTGTCTTCCTGCTTTCCAATAATCCTTCCTTCTGCATGCAAATTTACACAACCGAGATTTTTATCATATATGGCAACATTTTTTCCTGATTGTTTGCAAGCTCGCTGGTCTAGTGTCATAGAGTCTATTTAAAACCTGTAGGGGTAAGGGAACATCTGTTGCGGTTTGTTGGTACTCACCCACCAACCTCAGCGCCAGCAAAGCCGTCCGCCTGAAACTCAATAGGGGTAATTAATTGGCGAGGTCATGCTCAAGTTTACCTCAGTGTGATTCAGATTTTTGTTTTGCTTGTCTGCCTAATTGGCCTAACAAGGTAAGTGTGCAAACTAGGTATAAACGAACGACAGCTGAGGAAACTCATGAGCCTCTTTTCAAAAAGGACATTCACTTGTCAAAGCAATGCAGCCTTACGGTTTGTGGCACTACAGTCGACTCTGGAACAATGCAGGTGTCAGGGGTGCTGACACCCTCAAATAGTCAAAATCCATATATAACGCTCAGATCCTCCATAACTTAATTAGTCATAGCCTACTGTTGGCTGGAAGCCTTGTCAATAACAAAAATTTTATTATCACATATTTTGTATGTGACATGTATTATATACTGTATTCTCACAAAAGTAAGCTAGAGGAAAGAAATGTTATTAAGAAAATAATGAGGAAAAGATACATTTACAGTATTTATTGCAAACGTCCATGTGTAAGTGGACCCGCACAGTTCAAACCCATGCTGTGCAAGGGCCCCCAGGGTCTTCCCCACTGCAGGGGTGAGTAGAATGCACTGGACTTGGGGTCAGAAGACGAGGGTGGAAGCCCAACTCTGCCCCCTGAGAGTGCTAGGACCTTGGTACGTCACATTCTCATTCTAAAACCTAGTCTCTTTAGCCATACATGGTAGGAATAGAACCCTTTATTTAAAATTAAGCTTAAATACTGTCAATTTTTATGACAAGAATTAAATAAAAGAATTTACAGAAAAGTGTTTATAAAATGCAATCATAAAGGTTTGTGATTATGCCCTAACAGGCTAAGTCAGGGTTAATTCAAAGACCAGACTTGATTTAAAGGGAAAAAGCTACCCCTGAAAAAAGAGGGAGTGGCGCAGCTGCCATTCCTGAAGACAGAGTCTCTACACACTCTCAGCTGATCGTTGCCCACCTCAGGCCAGGTGGCCAGATTTGATTCTCTCAGAAAATTAGAGCTTCAGAATTTTATGTGGACCCTTCTTATTTTTAAATGTTTCTTACTCATTAATAAGTAAATATAGACACGGATATAAACGTAGCATGAAACAAACAAAATACTTCCGCAAGTTGTCTTTGTCTTATACATTGCCAATTTAAACTTTAGTTCAAAAATGGCGCTGAAGGCAGACAGATGACATGAAACCATTTCTCCCTGCCCGTCTCTGCTAAGTACAACCATAAGCTCTGGAAATGAGGCAACCAGAGAACTCTGACCAGAGGAAGGTGGGCTGAGACGGAAGGAGCACATGGTGGCAGGGTATTTTAGCACTCCCCATCCAACGGCAGCAAGGGACCAGGCCAGGTGCCTCCCACCCCCAATCTAACAAAAGACGGTGACTCAAGTAGGTTTGTTCCTCTCTTGACCTGAGTGGGAGTCTCCACCTGTAAGACCAGTGGCACTGACAGAGATCAATGGGATCCTTCCCTATTAGCCCTGAAACTACTTACCATCAGTACTAGACCTGGAACTCCTATCTCCCACCTAGAGACATTGAGGGACTAAGCAGCATCTATAAGTTGGGAGAGTCCTGCCACAGCCAATGGCCTGACCTAGGAAATGCTTTTTATCCCTGCTGGATCTGAAACTTGTCTTCCTCATCTAGGTACATGGGGTGGCCTGGTCATTTTGGCAGGGGGATCCTGCTAAAATAAGCAGCTTGCCTAAGAAGCCTCTGTATCCTGCAGCCCAGAGAATCATTTTTCAGGCCAGTGACTTCAAGCAGACGGTGGCTCTGGTGGGGGGCATCCTGATATAACAAGTGTCTGGCCCAGGAAATACTCTTCATTCTCCAACCTCTGAGCATCAGGTTGTCCAAATTGGGAAAGTTCTAATTTCTCAGATAACATCAACAGGGACCAATGAAAGTCCTAGTAACCCCAGATAAACCAAGAAGACTAAAATAGCTCCCCAAAGACTCTGAAAATTGAAATTTAATTAGATCTACAGTCCATAAAATTAGGCCATGCGCTGATCCATCCATAAAATTAGGATCCATGCGCTGATCCTGAAATAGGGTGGCTAAATACTAAAATAGTGTCATGTATTGATTAACAACGAGAATACTTTCTAAGAAATGCATCGTTTGGTGATTTCCTCATTGCATGAATATCATGTGTGCTCTTACACAAGCCTAGGTGGTATAGCCTTTACACACCTAGGCTATATGGTATAGCCTATTAGGCTACAAACTTGTGCAGCCTAATGCACTGAATACTGTAGGCAATCACCACACAATAGTAACTATTTTTGTATCTAAACATACCTAAACAGAAAAGGTACAATAAAAATATAGGATAAAAGATAAAAAATGGTACACCTGTATAGGGCACTTACCATGCATGGGTGGAGCTTGTAGGATTGGAGGTTTCTCTGGGTGAGCCAGTGAGTGGGTGGTAAACAAAAGTGGAGGTCTAGGACATTACTGTCCACTAATGAAGACTTTGTAAACACTATACACTTAGGCGACACTAAATTTATAAATTGCTTTTCTTTCTTTAATAATAAATTAACTTTAGCTTACTATAACTTTTTTTTACTTTATAAACCTTTATATTTTTAAAACATTTTAACTCTTTTTAAATACATTTGGCTTAAAATAAAAATACGTTAAAATGCTTTATGATTACTACTACATCATTAGATTATATCTTATGGGGTCACTGTTTTATATGACTAAAATGCCATTATGGGATGATTGAATATAAATAATGTAGGCAGGAACCAGAGTCTCCTAACATAATAGACAGAATGTTCAGGATACCATGAAAATTGCCCATTATACAAAGAACCAGGTAAGTTACAACTGAAATGAGAAAATACAATCAATTGATGCCAATACTGAGATGAACCAGATGTTGGGATTATCTGACAAAGATTAAGGGCTTCAACAATCCTATCTAATAAAAGAGTAATATGCAAATTAACCATCACTCTGCTATACTCACAAGCCACACCTACCAGCCAATCAGGAGTGAGTATGCATATTAACCCAACCAAGATGGCTGCAGCCACGGAGCGAGCAGGAGGCTTGGGTTTCCCCAGCAATGGACGAAGCCAAGCTTTCTGCACACCCTGGCTGGCCCAGGCCTGCACTCAAGGTTACAAAGTTTCAATTATAGAAGATAAATAAATCCCAACAAAAATGGTGGCAGCCACGGAGCTGGAGAGAGCGGGAGGCTTGAGTTGTCCCCGGCGATGAAGGAAGCCAAGCTTTCTGCAGCCCTGGCCAGCCCAGGCCTCCACTTAAGGCTACAAAGTTTCAATTATAGAAGATAAATAAATCCCAACAAAAATGGCTGCAGCCACGGAGCGAGCAGGAGGCTTGGCTCTGCTCAAGGCTACAAAGTTTCAATTATAGAAGATAAATAAATCCCAGATACCAGGGCTTCCGCTTGGGTCTCAGGGGGCATGGCCGGCCTGCAAACCAGCAAAGGTCCCTCGCCCAGGCTGCCCCATACCCCAAGGGAACCCCCACCCTGATCCGGGATACCCTTCAGGGCAAACCAGCTGGCCCCCACCCATGCACCAGGCCTCTATTCTATCTAATAAAAGAGCAATGTGCAAATTGACTGTCACTCCAACACACAAGATGGCTGCCCCCATGTGGTCAAAGATGGCTGCCCCATGTGGACACAAGATGGCCGCCACAAGATGGCCAGCAGGGGAGGGCCGTTGGGAGGGACCAGACCTTCAAGGGAGGGCAGTTGGGGGTGATCAAGCCTGCAGGGGAGGGCAGTTAGGGGTGACCAGGATGGCAGAGGAAGGAAGTTGGGGGCAACTGGGCCTGCAGGGAGGGGCAATTGGGGGGGGGGACCTAGGCCTGCAGGGGAGGGCAGTTAGGGGTGACCAGGCCTGCAGGAAAGGGCAGTTAGGGGCAAACAGGCTGGCAGGGGAGCAGTTAGGCATCAATCAGGCTGGCAGGGGAGTGGTTAAGGGGTGATCAGGCTGGCAGGCAGAAGCGGTTAGGGGCAATCAGGAAGGCAGGCAAGCGAGCAATTGGGAGCCATTAGTCCTGGATTGTTAGAGGGATATCTGACTGCCTGGTAGGATTGGGCCTAAATGGGCAGTTGGACATCCCTCGAGGGGTCCCAGATTGGAGAGGGTGCAGGCTGGCCTGAGGGACACCACCCCGCCCCCGTGCACGAATTTCGTGCACCGGGCATCTAGTCAATTATAAATTTCCTTCAAACAAATGAAAAGCACAGAAAATCTCAGAAAAACAAAGGTTTTTATAAAGAACCAAGTAAAATTAGAGAACTGAAAAATGCAATAACTAAAAAGAAAATCTTCAAAGTTCTGATGTGCTCAACAACAGAGCAGAGATAACAGAAGATAGAATTAGTGAACTTGAGGACAGATCAATAGACTTTACCTAGTGAAAATAAACTGGAAAAAAATTAATTGAGCCTGAGGTACCTAAGAAACAATAAATAAATAGCCAACACTTGTATCATTAGAGGTCCAGAAGAAGAGGAGAAAAGAGTGAGACTGAGAGAGTATTTGAAGAAATGATGGTTAAAAATTTCTCCAATTTAGGTGAAATACATAAATTTACAGATTTAAGAAGTGGAGCAAAACCCAAATAGAATAAACTCAAAGGAATCCATGCCAAAACTCTTCTTAGTTAAATTTCTGAAACTTAAAAACAAAATATTTTTTAAAGTAGTGGTAAAGCTGAAATATATTTTCCTTAAAGTCAAGAATAAGACAATGATGCTCACTCTTGCCATTTTTATTCAACATAGTATTAAAAGTCCTAGTCAGAGCATTTAGGCAAGAAAAAGAAACAAAAGGATCTGAATTAGAAAGGAGGAAGTAAAACTCACTATTTGCAGATGGCATAATATTTTATATAGAAAAACCTAAAGACTCCATCAAGAAACTGTTAGAATGAATAAACAAATTCAGTGATGTTACAGTATGCATAATCAATACACAAAATGCTGTTACATTTCTCTATACTAATAATAAATTATCATAGAGAGAAATTAAAAAAGTTCTATTTACAATTGTATCAAAAGAATAAAATACCTAGAAATAAACTTAGCTAAGGAAGTGAGATGAAAATAAGACATTAAGGGGAAAAAAATGGAAGAGGACACAAATAAATGAAAATTCCATACTCATGGATTGGAAGAATTAATACTGTTAAAATGTTTATATTACTCTAAGCAATCTACAGATTTAATGCAATTTCTATCAAAATTCCAATGGCATTCTTCACATAAATAGAACAAGCAATACTAAAATTTGTATGGAACCACAAAAGAACCCATATGCTGAAGAAATCTGGAGAAAGAAGAACAAAGCTTAGGATATCATGCTCCCTGAGTTAAAACTCTATTACAAAGCCATAGTAATCAGAACAGTATGGTATTGGCATAAAAACAGACACAAATTAATAATAGAAAGTGCAGAAATAAGCCCATTCATATATAATCAATTGCTTTATGACAAAGGAGCCAAGAATATATAATGGGGGAAGGGCAGTCTCTTCAATAAATGGCATTGGGAAAATTGGACAGCCACATGCAAAATAATGAAGTTGGATCACTATTTAATATATACAAAAATGTACTCAAAATGAATTAAATACTTAAATGTAAGACTTGAAACTATAAAACTCCTAGAAGAATTTATAGGCTATAAGCTCCTTGACATAGGTCTTGGCAATTAAAAAAAATTTTAATGGACAGCATAAACTGATGAACAAAAATAGATCCAGAGACATAGAAGAATCAAACAGACTGTCCAAACCTCAGAGGGAAGGCAGGGGAGGGTGGGGCGGGGCTGTAAGAGATCAACCAAAGGACTTGTATACATGCATATGAGCATAACCAATGGACACAGACAGTAGGAGGGGTGAGGGCATGTGCTGGGGGGTGGGAGTGGGCAGGGAGAAGTCAATGGGGGAAAAAGGAAACATGTAATACTTTCAACAATAAAGAAATTTTAAAAAAGGCAATTACTAAAAAAAAAAAATCTGACACCTAAAGTAAAAGCAACAAAATAAAAAAAACAAGTGCAACTACATCAAACTAAAAGCTTTTGTGCAGCAAAAAGCCTCAACAAAATAAAATAGTTGAAAATAATATATCTGATAAGGGGTTAATATCCAATATACAAAAAGAATTCATATAATTCAATAGTAAAAAAAACAAACCAGTTTAAAAATGGGCAGAAGTTCTGAATAGACATTTTTCTAAAGAAAACATATGGATGGCCAACTGGTACATGAAAAGATGCTCAGTGTCATTAATCATCAGAAAAATGCAAATCAAAATTACCATGTGGTCATCTCATACCTGTTACAATGGCTATTAAAAAGACAAGAAATAGCAAGTGCTGGTGAGGTTGTGGAAGGAAGGGAACACTAGTACACTGTTGGAGACAATGGAAATTGGTGCAACTAATATGGAAAACAGTATGGAAGTTCCTTAAAAAATTAAAAATAGAACTGTCATATGATCCAACAATTCCACCTCTGGGTACTTATCTGAAAAAAATGAAAACACTAATTAAAAAAGATATATATGCACTAATGCAGCATTATTTACACTAGCCAAGGTATAGAAACAACCCAAGTGTCCACTGATGGGAGAAGGAAAAAAAAAAAAGGTGGTATATATATACCATGGAATATAATTCAACCATAAAAAATAAAATTTGCTATTTGTGACAATGTTTGTGGACCTTGAGAGCATTTTGCTAAGTTAAATGAATCAGAGAAAGGAAGACAATTATCGTACGATCTCTCTTACATGTGGAACAAAACAAGCAAATAAAAAAAATAACAATAAAAAAACACACACAAAAAGACAAGCTCATAGATACAGGGGACAGATTGGTGGTTACCAGAGGCAGAGGGGGTGAGGGTTGGGAGAAATGGGTGAAGGGGGTCAAAGGTTAAAAACAAAATCTTTAAAGCAGTTGGAGAGAAATGATACATTACCTACAGGAAAACATTCATTTGAATAACTTTGAATTTTTCATTTGAAACTATGGAGGCCAGAAATAAATGTCATAACATTATTAAAGCACTGAAAGAAAAGAACTGCTAACCAGGAATTCTATATCCAACAAAACGACTCTTTAGAAATGGAGTGGAGCGCTCTTCCCCACTCTGGGAGCATGCCCATGCCTTTCTTCCCTCTCAGGCACATCTCCTAAACTCTAAGGGTCCCCACGAGACTTGCGACCAGGGGAGCACTGGGCAGCAGCAGCTTGAACTGGGCTCACCCCCTGAACCTGTCCTCAAGGCCCCATTTTCTCTGACTTCCCCATGATCCAAAGCAGCCCTGCCTAGGCTCATTTCTGTCCTATAATATTTCTAGGGAGCCAAAGCCCCACTAGGCTTTTCCTGTTGCTTCTTCTACCTTAGTCCTTCCTTTGTTTCACTGTCCCCAGCTTTAATAAATGTACTCTCAAACCCATCTGGACTTGAACTGTAAAATCTTTCCTGCATTAAATCAAGATAAAAAACAAAACAAAATAAGAAATGGAGTAGAAATAAAAACATGCTTAGATGAAAGAAAACTAATAAAAAAAGTCACTAGCAAAATCATCCTTAAAGAAAGGCTAACAGAGTTTCTATCATTTTATTTCAAACAGAATGAAATAATTAAAGAAGGAATCTTGGTGCACTAAGATAAAAAGAACAATGGAAAAAACCAAATATATCCTATATAATAAAAGCCTAGTATGCTAAGTGTCCAGTCGTCCATTCAACCAATCAAAGTGTAATATGCTAATGATATGCTAAGGCCGCTCAACCACTAGCTATGACATGCACTGACCACCAGGGAGCAGACAGTCGATTGGTCAACCAGTCACTATGACGTGCACTGACCACCAGAGGGCAGATGCTCTGACCGGGTAGGTTAGTTTGCTTCTGGGGTCCGGCTGATTGGGACTAAGCAAGGTGGGCCGGCTATGCCCTGGAGCCCCCCTATGGTCCCTCCCCAGCTGGCTAACCTCCTGCATCCCTCCCCAGCCCCAATCGTGCACTGGTGGGGTCCCTCGGCCTGGCCTGCACCTGCTTGCAAGCCAGGCTAATGGACACCCCCCCCCAAGTGCATGAATTTCATGCATCAGGTCTCTAGTAGGTAAATAAAACAGACTTCTCATGGGTATTATAAATCATAGGTAATGATTGAAACATAATTTATAACACTGATATTTATGACATTGTATTTAAAAGTGGGATAGGTAAAGTCACCTAAATGAAAATAAGGTTTCCACATTTCAATCCAAGTGGC
Organism: Cnephaeus nilssonii; assembly: GCF_951640355.1. Lineage (NCBI taxonomy): Eukaryota > Metazoa > Chordata > Mammalia > Chiroptera > Vespertilionidae > Cnephaeus > Cnephaeus nilssonii. The sequence goes on from NC_137087.1 coordinate 9,872,623, forward strand.
ATAACATTGATACCAGTGTACTAAGTCATATATGTACATTGTAACACACAGGACAACAACAACAAAACTATATAGCAATAAATAAGTCAAGATAGAATCCTAAAAAAAAAATGCCAAGCAACCCACAGGAAGGCAAGGAAAGAAACACAGAGAAATAAAAACAGAGCAGATAAGCACATGTAAAAACATTCAGTATCATTAGCCATCAGGGAAATGCAAATGAAACCACAAGGTTATATTAGCACCCATTTATCAGAATGCTTAAAATAAAAAATAGTGACAACACAAAATGCTAGTGAAGATGCAGAGAAACTTGACCACTCATCGCGGGTGGGAATGTAAAATGGTATATACACTTTGAAAACAGTGTCACCGTTTTTTATAAAACTCAATTTGCAATTACCATATGACCCAGCAATTGCACTCTTGGACATTTGACCCAGAAAAATAAAAATTTATGTTCACACAAAAATTTGTACATGAGTTCTCATAGAAACTTCATTTTTAATAGCCCGATATGGGAAACAATCATGATATTTTATTATGGCTGAATAGTTAACTGTGGTACAGATACACCATAGATTACTGCTTAATAGTAAAAAGGTGAAAAACAAAACCAAAAATCTATTGATAAACACAACAACTCAGAAAAATCTTAAGATAATTTTGCCAAGTGAGAAAACACACACACAAAAAAAAACACTGCACCATCTCACCTGGTTCCCATAAAAACCCTGTCAGGTAGAAATTACTTGTCATCATTTTATGGGAGAGAAAACAGAATCTCAGATAAGAAAATGGCAAATAGTAGGACTGTTGTCAAGCATAGGGCTTGAGCTGTATGTAACTTACTTCTGATTCCAACCACTACCGTCTTTCTGCTATGGCACTTTACAGGATCTTATCTTCTGAGAAAACGCCTTAACACATTAAAATGAGCATGCTTTCTCTCCCTCATTTACCCTGTGTGTTTCTCTCTTCCTTATGTGTGTGCACACAGGACACAAATGTAGAGAACAAGGAAATTTTAAGTTCAAAATGGTCATGCATTCCATGTGGTTGCTTTAAGGCCCAAGAATGCCTGTGTTTCTGTGTACAGTGTCATACTCCTTACATGTATGTGATTACTGAGGTATGCATGGGCAGTTGAATAGGCTCTGTCAACGTATTCCAGGAAACAGAAGAGATTTTGAAAATCTCCTGCATTTTGAGATTTTGTAAATCTTTACATTAAAATATTTTGTATTTTACACAACAAACTGATATTTACCTTGGAAACATTGGATCATATGGGTCAGCATAAAGAATAATGGAACGTCCTCACTACACACAAAACAAGATTAAAACCAAGCAAATCCTAAATCCATTTCACAGAATTAAAGAGTTTAGTCTCAGTGTAGAGATCTCTAGACTTTATTCTCCCTTCCCTTCCTTCCTTCTTTCCTTCCTTCCTTCCTTTCCTTTCTTCTTTCCTTGTCCACAAAAATGGCATTGTATCTTCATAATTAGATGTATAATAATTAATTTAATAAATCCCTTATATTGGACATTTAGATTGTTTTGAAATTCCTCTATTAATAAAGGAGAATAATTTATTAATAGTTAATACCCAAATTATTCCAAGGAAGAAAATTATCTTTGCTTGGGATAATATTTTACCAAACCACCCAAGTTGAAAAATAATATTCTAACCCTCTACAAGCAGGAAGTGATCTGAGAAAGCTGATCAGGTCTCAAGGAGGAATATTCTCCCACTGCCACTTCAGATTTGGCTAAGAACATCTGGAGGGCAGAACTAGGATCCACAGAATGAGGGACAAGAGAGCTCCTTCCAAACATAGGAAATGGGGCACAATAAAGAGTTTCCATCTCAAGTTCTTTTCCTCCCAAGACATCACAATGTCCATCTCACTGGAATTTAGAATTGTAATGAACTTGTGATTCTGGCCTCCCATTCTTCTACATTCTGAATGGAAGTGTTTATTGTAGTGATCCTGCCCTCATTCCACTACTGCAAAATGGATGCAAGGAGAAGGCATATCATTAGCTTTTGTTGTTCTAGATCAAGACCTGATGGGAGAGACTATTGCTATCACTTTGAGTCCTGGGACTTGATTTAAGTTCAGGGACTAGATACTGCTTTAAACTTTCTCTCTTGGGAAGGAGGTTATTCTCTCTCTCTCTCTCTCTCTCTCTCTCTCTCTCTCTCTCTCTCTCCCTCTGTGTGTGTGTGTGTGTGTGTGTGTGTGTGCATGTGAAAGAAGAATTAACCTAATACTTGATGATTAGAAGATTAAGCTGTGGAAGAGGTTTCCAGTGCTCACTAATACTTGCGTCTTTTCTTCCTGAACCCCTGAACCATTGGGAGAAACATGCATGCTCAGCCCCTTGCAGTTAGGCAGGGTCATGCAGTTAGTTCTACCCAATGAGCTGTAGATAGAAATGAAGTGTTTCACTTCTTGTCAAGGCATTGAAGAGCAGGTATCAATTTTCCATGCTTTCCTGTCTTTGGAACAGTGAACCAACTCCCTGAGCCCTACCACCTCCTGCCTCTCTGGACTGCAGCCACCTTGCCCTTCATCTAAAGTCCACCATGCTCCCTGAGGTCCAGGATGTTTCCACAGGGTAGCTCTTTAGCTGGTACTCTTGTTATCTTTCAGGTCTCTTTTTGAACAATCCAGACTTAAGGACGCCTTTGCTAACCACTAAGGTTAGATCATATCCCCTATTATAGACTCACATAAAAATATGGTTTTCATTCATAGCAATATGTGGTATGCAATTGCATGTTCGTATATTTATTTGCTTAACTTCTGTTTTCCCCAATATCGTAGCCTGGAGTCCATATCTACTTTGATTCATTAAGTCATAGTCTCCAGCACAGTGCCTGCATTATGTCAATACTTAAAATAACCTGTAGCAGTATACTGGCTGTATTTTTTCTGCTGTTTCTTGTTTGTCTTTTCCCTTTTACTTTCCACTGAAAAAAACTATAGAGCTAGACAAACTATATGAAACACTGGACAACAGATAGTACAAGATGCTGATCTTTGAGAGAAGGGGAAACAAGGTGAGCCGCACAATTGCTAGGGCCTTTTGGAGTCACTTTCCTGACATGAAGAAGAAAAGGTGGTCCCAAATGGAGCAGCATTCTCTAGGAGTCTGAGGCTGTTGTAATTTTCCGAGCAGGTTAGCCGAGGAGGGGGAGTTGTGTGAAAATGGATGGAGAGTGCTTGGGAAATCTACATGTGGATACAGCACGACTATTTGGCCAATGGCTGAGCTGCACATGTACAGGGAAAGACTTTATGAAACCTAGTACAAATTGCCTACCATGTGTCAAGAGCTGAATGGTGATATCAGAGAACAGAGAAGGAGACACTGGATTCCAGATCAGACATACTGTAGAGATACCTCAAGTATCATAGACTTTCAGTTGAAAACCTGGAAATATTATATCACAGGAGTGAGGACAACATGCCCTAGGGTTAAGGATAATATCCTTCAGGATTAAAAGATAGGCCCTTACTTAATAAAGCATAACAGCATGACTCATTTGAAGTCAAGGAGAAAGAGAATGGGGCAAAAACATACTTGAATAAAGAAAGACAGGAAAATTCCCAGGTTTGGTAAAATGCTAAATTTACAGATTCAGGAAGCTCAGAATACTTTAAGCAGGAAAATATAATAGACACTAAACTTATACACATAATAGGAATATTGCATAAAACTAAAGATGAAGAGACAATCTTGAAACAAATTAGACAAAAATATGTTGTGTTACATACAAAGGAACAACAATATAAATGGTAGCTGATTTTCATAAGAAAGTATAGAAGCCAAAAGATAATGAATTACATATTTACTGTGCATTGGAAAAGTCAATATAAAATTTTGCATCCAGGCAAAAAGCAAATTATAAGAGAAAATAGATATTTTCAGATAAACAAAAACATAGATAATTTATTGCCAGAAAATCCACACCACAAAAATGTTAATGAAAATTTCTTGGATCTTTAGGAAGAAATAAAGAGCACAGAAACAATAAATATGTGGGTACATGTAAAATACTTTATTTCCTAATTTCTGTTAAAGGCATATGGTTTTTTAAAGCAAAAATGCACACATGTTACATAACATAGGCATATGTAATATACATGATAACAACACTACATAGTTTAAGGGGTATATGCAACTACACTGTTAAAAATTTCTTAGGTTTTTATGCAGGGGTAAAATATGACCTATAAGAAAACTGAATAATTTTAGGATACATGCTACAATCCCAAGAACAATCATTAAAATAATGTTAAATGTAGCTACAAAGCCAACATTAGGAATTAACAACAATTTTTACAGTTAAGTAGAAAATAAAGTGATCAGCTGGCAGGAAGGGCTAGCAAGGAAGCTTTGGGATGTGTAGAGAGAGAAGGAATAAAAGAGCAATCTCAGAGTACCCAAAGATTGTCTAGTAGTACCAAAGTTAGACTTAAGATTCATGGTAAATGTAGTAAGTCTGTGTAATGATGTGTTTTTCTCCAGCCATGTCCAGGTCTTATCTCAGGGCATAGGAAGATGTGTGTGGGTGCATGCACAATTTTAGATAAGGTGGTCAAGGAAGTACTCTCTGATATAATGATAGCTGAGAGGAACCAACAAAAGTGAGGGAGCGAGACATGTGGCCCTCTGGAAGAAAGAACATTCCAGACCAAGGAAATAGCAAGCACTAAGACCCAGGGTAGGAGCAATCCTGTGTGTCTGGCAAAGAGTGAGACCATGAGGGCTGAAGTAGAGTGAACAAGAGGGAATGTGGTAGCTGGTGAGTTCAGAGAGGAAGTGAGGATGTTTTTGAAACACAGTAAAGACTAGATTTTACTGTCAGTAACGTGACAAGCCCTTGGACAGCTTTGAAACAAAGAGTGACAAAATTTGACTTACAGGAGTCACCGTGGCTGTTTTGGTAAAAGCAGATTATGCAGGGGAGTGAGGCAAAAGTCAGACAAAGAGACCAACTGCAGCAGGAGACATGACAGTAAACCAAGGGGAGAGATGATGGTGGCTTGGGATGGAGAGAACTAATTTGGTGCCAGTGGATAATGTGAGAAGGGTATCAGACTATTGATACTTTGCGATGATAAATACAAAAGGATTTATCCCAAACTATTTGCAGAAGATATGATATTTGAGAGAAATGATGCATTAAAGGTCTTTGGCTTTCACCATTTTCTAAGACTGTTGGGAAAGAATAAGTTTAGTATGGGGGGAAATCAGAATTTGGTGTTAGATATGTTAAATTTTATACTTTAAAAAAATCTAAGAGGATATATCAAGTAGTAATTTGTCTTTCTTGTACTTCAGAAAAAAGATTAGAGCTACATCAGTGATTGATGCATATGGTATTTAAAGGAATGGAATTGGATGAAGTAATATATAGAGAGAATATTGAGAACAAAGAGATTACAGAAATGGTCCTCAGTACCTCAATATTTATATAGGTCAGGAAGATGAGCAAGAATCAGCAGAAGAAACTGAGGGCTGGTTAATAACATAGGAGGAAAGATAACAGAGAATATGCCTGGGAGCTTGTGAGATAATAGAAAAAAAGAGTATAGCTTGGTCTCTGCTCCTGGGTTTTGGCACAAAGCTCTTAAAACCCTTGTCATTTCCTAAGTCAGTGATGGGCATCCTTTTGAGCTTGGTGTGTCAAACTTCGCCAAAAAACTGAGCATAACTCGCATAGTGCGTCACTTTGAGGAAAAAACTAACTCCAAGACTCTAGTCTCAAATGTTTCATCCTCAGGAGCAGCAAATGTTTCATCCTCGGCACGCGTCTGCGTGTCATTAGAAATGGCTACGCGTGTCAGTGCTGACACACGTGTCATAGGTTCGCCATCACTGTCCTAAATGATGTGAGCACCAGGAGCATCTTTTCCCTAATGTTTGGTCTTAGACCCAGTTCCTGATCAGGCTCCTAAAACCCTTGTGAATCCCTAAGTGATGAGGCACCAGGAGCATCTTTTGTTCTAATGAGCTGCCTCTTGGCGGACTCCAGGAAAGCTCCAATCCTAGATCAGGGCTGTTTCAAGCCATAATGAGAACCTTGGAATTTTTAGTCCCCACCTCATTCTCTAGAGGGAAGAGGGGCTGGAAATGGAGTAAATATTTAATCATGCCTATGTGATGAGGCCTCCATAAAACTTCCAATAGGATGGAATTCAGAGAGCTTCCAGGTTGGTGAACATTTCCCCATATTACCATGGTAACAGAAGCTCTGCTTAGGACCCTCCTAGACCTCTTATGTACCTCTTTATCTGTCTGTTCATCTGTATCCTTTATTACATCCTTTAATAAACTGGCAAACTTAAGAAACTATTTCTCTGATTTCTGTGAACCACTCTAGCAAATTAATCAAACCCAAGGAGAAGGTTGTGAAAACCTCAGAGTTATAGCCAATGGGTCAGAAGCACAAGTAAACAACCTGGACTTGCAATTGACATCTGGTGTGTGGGGCAGTCTGGTGGGACTCAGCAATTAACCCGTGGGATCTGACAGTATCTCCAGGTAGACAGTATCAGAATTGAGTTAAATTGTAGGACACCCAGCTGATGTCGCACAACTGCTTTGAGTGTTGCAGAATTGTTTGGTGTGGGAAAACTCCCCACACATCGGGTGTCAGAAGCATTGTAAATGTGGTAGTACTGTGTGAGAGTAAAGGAGAAACATGAGAAAGATCTGGGTGTTTTTCTCAGTACCATGCCACCATGTTAGAAGTGGCTGAGAGGGGGAGTAAGAAGAGGATGGAGAACTGGCCTTAGATTGATAAACTTAAGAGGGGATGTCTCATTAAAGCCTGGGGGTGGGGGGCGTGGGGATTTGATAGATGTAAGTTTAAAAGGAAATGGAGGAGAAAATCTTGAGACAGTGAGTATAGGTAATTCTTTTGAGGATCTTTGCTTTAAAGAGAAGCAGAAAATGGGGGTTGGTGTCTGCAGGGCAAATGGATTAGTGGGAGGGAATTTTTTTTTTTAAGAATGGGAGGTATTACAATGTACTTCAGCTGGTAAAAATGACCCAGTAGGGTTGAAGGTGAGCCTTGAGGAGTTTGTCTTCTGATGGCATCCGTTTTCACCCTGACATGACAAACAAGGCTATCAGCGGGAGTAAGAGGAAAAGAGGTACGGGGATTGGAAAAGATGTGGATTTCTTCTTTTTGAAATGTGAAGATTTTCATGCAGCTGGTGATTGTTTTCCATCAGTGCACCCAGACTTTGTGGAGGACCTTTCATTCAATATTGATATTGAAGATGGTTTCTATGAGAGTTTATGAGACACTGTTCATTTAACAATGTTGGCATGGAAAGGTCAAAGAGGACATTTAAATAATCTGTAGGTGTTTAATCTTATTTGCTGTTTTCATGGGATTTTATCTGGCTTTAGGATGGAGAGAGTGAGCCTCCAGGAAAGTGGTTCCACAGGAGAAAATTTTTCTAACTCTTTCCAGGCCTCTGTAAAGATGGATGAAAGGATTAGTTGACAAGGTCATGAGCCATCCCGAAGTATTTTTATTTACAATTGCAGTCTTTTTTATTATTTGAGCCCATACTTCCTTTACCTTGTGTCTTAGTTTGGGCTCCAAACAAGGTACCATAAGACTGGTGTCTTAGAAACAACAGACATTGTTTCTTACAGTTCTAGAGACTGAATGTCTGAGATCAAGGAGCCAGCATGGTTGAGTTCTGGTGAGGTCTCTCTTATAGTTTGCTGATAGCCGACTTCTTGTATTCTCACAGGGGAAGCATTCTCTCTTATAACTCTTATAAGGGCACTAATGGGTTTCATATACAAATCATTTCAAAATACAAGCAATGCCTTATCTCCCCTTTGGAAATCTATAATGCATACTTGAATATTAAAAGTTCTGAGAGGTCCTACTGAAAAGAAACCGATTTTTTAATAACCAATGTTTTGTAAACATTTCACTTATTATTATTATTATTATTATTATTTAAAGCGTACCATCTGTTAACTTCCAATAGGACTAGAGTGTGGTAAAACTGTTTTGGAAGATGCTGAGCTAGAAGGGGCCTCCCATTCTTCGGAACTCCTGTATTATTTCTCTCTCTCTCTCTCTCTCTCTCTCTCTCTCTCTCGTAAGGCACTTTGCTGCCTCTACTTTGTGTATATACATGTAATTAGGGCCCATACCAAGCTGGGTGGTTCTTGAAGGCAAGCCTGATGATGAAGTCAGGTTTATTTCTGGTGCCCAACATTGTGCCTTACACAGAGCAAGTGTTCCCCAAATGTAGGTTGAAAGTGAACTAAGAGTTTCAGGTCATGCTGCCTTTAAGGCAATATTACCTTCTATTCGTATGTTCACATGTGTTATTTCATACAGTCCCAAATACCACATTGTGAGGTAAACTAGACCACATTAATATCCTCATTTTACAGCAAAGGACTTTGAGGCTTATATAGGTTAAGTAACTTGCCTATCATTTTATGGCAAGTACTAGTATATGGCAGAATGCTAAAATCAGGTCTTTTTGCTTCTTTTCACTATTTTTAGTGTCTTAATTCAAGAAGTTCTTAACTTTTCTTCTCTTGACCTTGCCCATTCCTTCTCTTTTGGGGGAAAGCATGAAACCAAAAATCTGCATTCCTACCACAAAATACTCATTGCTTTCAGTGACTGAAACAGATTTTGAATGAACTCTGGTCCCCAGAAAAGTTTGATGGGAGAAGTAGAAAACTTAGCAAAAAGAAAATTCTATATCTGTGTGTAGAAAACTTACTAAAGTAATGAAGAAATGTTTAGTTGCAATAGAATTTCTTAGTCCAACAGTTTTTCTTGAGGAATCTATTGCTGATGTGTCTGGGGGTTCAGTTCAGACAGGGCTTATTTCTTCAGTTAGCCACTAATGTCTTTACCTGCATAGAGAAGGGGAGGTGTGAGATTCCAGTACCTGCTAGATTTGCTCAGATCTTAGTGATTAAAACATTATTAAATGGCCTATTGACAGATAATTAAGATTTTCATCTAGATGCAATGTTCAAAGGGCTTGGTTATTAATAGGTTTATTTAATATCAACAGGCCCTGATCCCTTAATCTGTCTAGGATCATCCAATAATACTCCTCTTTCAAAATGAATTTAGCTCACACACAATTTCATCGCCTGCCTTTATTTTGGACCAAAGTGAGAAAAAGACAAAACGCTTTAGTGTATGTTTGGATTTGTCATTTCCTAATCCAAATGGGGAAACAGTTCAGGCACCCCATTTTATCACTTTGTTCACAGCTCTTAGACCACCTGTAAAATGTATATTTACAACTAGCATACTAAGGTTTTCATCCTTAGGTTTTATCTACTTCATGAATAAAAATGCTTCTGATTCACTTTGCAAGGCGGAAGGTAGGCTTGAGCTTGTATTTAGGGTGAGATAAAGCTTAACCAATGTTTGTGTCATTTATGAGTTTACTAGAGGCTTGATGCACAAAATTCGTGCAAGAGTAGGCCTTCCTTCCCCCAGCTGCCGGCACCAGCTTCCCTCTGGCACCCGGGACCTGGGCTTCCCTCGCAGCCCTGGCTTTGTCCAGAAGGTCGTCCGGAAGGATGTCTGGTCTAATTAGCATATTATGCTTTTATTATTATATATTTCACCTTGGGCTTTATGTCCTTTGCACAGCCATGATTGCTTAGGTATTGGACTTCTGTTAGAGCACATCTTGTTCCTCAGCTACACTGGAGTGGCCAGTTTTCAGCTTAGATCCAACCACTTCATCATCAGCCTCTTATCACAGCACCAAAAAAGACTCAGCACAGTGTCCATTTGGGGCCAGCGATTCAGGGAATGGCTTTTCTTTCAGTCAGTGTTTGAACATAGCTGAATAAACAGTTTTGTTTAATTTGGGAGTTCTTGACCATGGAGTATTTTTAATTCATTCAGTAGTTATTTCTTGTTCACCTAATGTGTGTTTATTCCATTTGTATCAGTATTTTGTTGTTTAGCATATTCCTTCAAATAGCCATCATTTGGAGTTGCTTTAATTCACATTGTGAAGATCTGTTTATAACTAAGCATGCTCCCTCCCCCTTTTAGCTCTGTGTAAATAATCCTACACATCCATCAAGTCTCAGGAAGGAAGTAAATGTACCAATTAATTTTATGAAGTCATTGATACCTTGATTCTAAAACCAGGCTAAAGGTAGCATGAAAAGAAGAAGTTGCAGCTTAATTGTGATCAGAGAGGCAAAAATCCTAAATAAATGATTAACAAACTGAATATAAAGATGTGTGTGTGTGTGTGTGTGTGTGTGTGTGTGAGAGAGAGAGAGAGAGAGAGAGAGAGAGAGAGAGAGAAAGAGGATATCAAATCACAGTCATATCATGAACATATGCATACTATGTAGGTTTTCCCAAGAATGTAAGGCATGCACCAACTAAATGCCTGCAGCATTTATCACATTTACTGGTGAAATACTAGAAGCATTACTTTAAAATTCAGCAGTAAATCAAGTATACTCTCTACTACTATTCCTATTCAATATTATACTGGAAGTTTGAGGCAGTATACTAATATTAATTTGAACCACATAAAATTGATGATATTCATGTATTTGTAACCAAAAAGCTAACACAAAAGAAGAAAGAAGGTGCGCAATTTTAAAATATATTTCTATGTCTATGAATTAATAAGAAAAAAACAATAGAAGAATAAAAATGGGCAAAATATATAAATAGATAACTCACAGAGGAAGAAGTCCAAACGATCTCTTCCAAGAAAAGAATAAGAAAAGGAAAAAATTAAAAATATTCTGTCTCTCTAGTAATCAAAGAAATGTATATTAAAACAAAAAATGAGGTAATTTTCCTTAAAGAATTGTTAAAAATGACTGACTAGCAACAAGTGTGATGAAAATATACACAAAATAAACTCATACATTGCTGGTGGCAGTGCAAATTGATACAAGCAATTTTAGAGAACAGTGCCACTTCCCCATAAAGCTAAAATCAGCATATCCTAGGAACCAGCAACTTCACTTCTAGCCTGGAGAACCTTTGGTGTGAATATAGAAACACCTTCATTTAAACACTTTGTAGCAGCTTAAAAGGTGGAACAATAGACCGATTTCAGGAAGGAAATGGGCGAATATATTGTGGTTTATACAATCCATGGAATACTAACACATAGTGGTTTAATGAATCATTTAGATTCATATGCATCAATATAGAGGATCTGGTTAAAGATTTAAAACTCTATCCTTTGAACAATAGAGTTATAGAACTTTACGTAGAAATTGTGATATGCCTAAAACTTATTTTTGGAGATGAGAGTGTGTGTGTGTGTGTGTGTGTGTTCTGTGGAAAGAATTATCACTAGACCTGGGACATTTAGAGGATGGGTTGACCCAGAGGAAACCTTACTGTACCTAAGGGAGGATTGGAATTTATAAATTGTGTTGACCAATCCTATGCGAAATCAGATCCCACCTGAGAACAAGTTGTGGTTGAGCAAATCAAACTGCCCGTTTTGGGGAAATGCAAATGGGAGATATTGAGCAGTAACTACTAACTGAGATAACTGCAAGTTGCCATGCACATGCCAGGGGTTTGGTCTGATTACACAAATCATCAGCCAGAATTCACTTCTCAGAGAGAGCACATTTTGGCAAGCCCCCCCTTCAGCTGCCACCCAACAGATTCCTGTGGAAAAGCACCTTAGCCCAGCAGGTTGAACTCAATTAAGGAAAGTTGGCAGCTGTCTCTGGAGCCTAGCGAGCAAGCTGTGATTTTTGCCAGATGCAATATTAATTGCCTGGGTAAAAGAAGAAGGCCCATTTAAGTCTCCAATTCCACCAGGGAACCTTGGGGCTTTGCAGGAGAAGTAAGTGACATGGGCTGCAATTTCAAAAGCTTGGAGCTGGCTCACAGCTCACCATTTCTAACTGAAGAAAAATACCTCAAATCAGATTAATTAACACACTCCTAGGAGAGCCTAAATGTTGTAAATAATTCTGTCCCTTGCATAGATAAAGAAAAAGAAATTAAGAAACAAGGCAGTTTTTTAAGAGAAAGAACTAGGGGAAAAGAATCAGGCTTCTATTTTTTTCCCCCCTATGCCTCTGAAACAAGCGAATTCTGCAAGACATTTAAAAGGCCAGTTACCAACTTAGCTGCACTTTATCACCCTGTTGGGGGATTGGGGAATTTCCTTTTTGATTCACTGCCCTTTGCATAAGCAGACTATAAACCTCTCCATTCTAGTTACTTAGAGAATAATGAAGATCATGTGACTTTACAGTGCTCCTGCAAATGACTGTCAGGATTATAGGGTCCCTGATTACATGTTGGTGGAGCAATGGGAGTGTACTTGTTAGGAGGAGAAGGTGTTATCAGTGGGGTGCCCTCTGTGTCCCCACCTCTTACTGGTGGGATCAGAGCTCTTGGAGGGCCATGGGATCAAGAATTTCCTAAGGCCCCATGGGAGAATGAGGTATTGTGGAAAGCTTAAAAAATGTTTTTATTGATTTTTAAAATTATTATTATTTTTTAGAGTGAGGAAGAGAAAGGGAGAGAGGAGCGAGAGAGAGAGAGAGAGAGAGAGAGAGAGAGAGAGAGAGAGAGAGAAATAATGGTGAGAGGGAAATATTGATAGGCTGCCTCCTGCATACCCCCTTACTGGGGATCAAACTCAAAACCTGGGCATGTGCCCTGACTGGGAATTGAACCAGTGACTTCTGGGTGCATGGGATTAGATTCAACCAACTGAGCCACACATAGGCAGGGCATTGTGGACAGCTTTATTGATGATGTAAGATTAAGGAGTTCCCCTCCAAGATCCCATTTCTCTCTATCCTGCCATGAAAAAAGCCCAGTTTTATCTTCAGCAGGGCTAAGATCAAAGTCACTAGATCAAAGTCTTCACTCCATATAAAAGCACAGTCCAGTCCAGTGTCCGGCTAGCTCAGCCTGGGTCCCCAGCTGCAGTCCATTGCATGTGAAGTCCACATGTCCATGGGCCATGCGGCTTCTAGGGACACATGGCTATGGAGGACGCAGGGGCGAGTGGGGGTCATGGAGCCAGCGAGAAACAAGAGCTCAGGAGCAAACAAGAAAGGGAGAATTCTCTGGGGATTTCAACTAGGTGGTTAACCAATTAAGCCTTCAGGATTTCATGCACGTGCAGTGGTTCTGTCCTCCTAGTCAATGATCTTTGTTCTCAGGTTAGACTGATAGGCAAGCACCTTCCCCAGGTCACCCCAACTATTCTGGGCATGTGTCCATCTTCTCCTTGTTGGATCCCTTTCCACAGAGATTTGCAGGGAATGGACCAGTAGTTCCCTGGGGAGTATGAATCTTGCATCTTCCTGGTGAAGCTGCCCAGATGACCATGCTTATAATGTCTGGCCTGCCCTTTGCTCTCTTCCTATAATTAATAATTACTAGCTAGTTATTATGGTAGCAAAGGAGCTGTGGGGAGTAGGGGTCTTATAGCCTCACTGTTGGGAAATCCAGTCAGATCTGGTCTCGTGACTCTGATCAGAAGAATAAATGCCCCAAACCAGAGCCCTGTGTTTTAGGGCCTGACTTTTCCATAGAGGACTAATCTGGTTTCTCTCTCCAGTTATTTATTCCACCCTCCTCCTAATAATGTACACCTGTGCGTGCTGTTTACTGTTACAGAAAACTAAGAAGAGACAAGTAAAGATCAGGGCTCTTGGCACAATGTTGAATTCCCTAATATCTTCTTTTCAAGTTTGGGGCCCAAATAAAGGCATCTTTAGGTTACTGAGCTCAGTGGAATTGTGAGCCATAATTCAGACCTTTTAACCCCTAGGTCCGTTGTTACCCAAGTAGACTCTTTAGGTCATAAATGACATTTACTGAATGCTTTTACCTGAAGGTTTCCTAATTTAAGAGCGAAGAGTATAGCTAAGCTTCCTTTAGCAGTTCTCAACTGCTGGGAAGTAAAAACACAATTATACAAGGATTCCGAGCCATTTAATGTTAGATTTTGCAATGCTAATCAGAGCCTCCGTGGGGGGCACTTGTCAGCTGGTGACTAAATAGGCCCAGAGAGCACTCGGTGTGAATTCCTCCCAGGGTGACCTTTGGGTATGGAGGCCTTAGCTGACAGGGTGAGCTTTCTGAAACATGTAGAGTTCCTAAATAAGATGAAAGTTGAGCTCATACATAGGTGAGCAAGCCTGGTTGGGTTTGGTCTGCCCCATGAGAAGACATTTGCCAAAGGTAAACTTTGAGTTGTTTTCTCAATAGTGAATCTGTGAGGTCCTACTTCCCACAGACCCTTCTGGTAATGAGTGTCCAGTACCACTGCTCTAATTGTCAATCTTTTTAACACCTGCAAATACAGGACATTATAGTAGGGCTGGGCTAGATAGATTTTAGAATTTAAGGTAACTGCCCTTATTGGGTGTGCAATTTGTTTGAAGACAGTGAGGGTAAAGAAAAGGGTATGGTGGAGGTTGAAGAGACTGATCATTTTGGAGTATTTACAGTGTGCCAAACCCCAGTGTAGGTGCATTGCTAACGAGGACTACACTGAGATTACCAGGAACCCTGATTATATCATACTACCCATTCTACAGATTTGGAATCCAAGGGTAAGAAAGGGTGAGTAATGTGCCCCAAATTACTCAGATTGCAGGTATGGCTCAGCCAGCATTTTAAGGCAGGACTGCTGTGTCGAAGTCTTGTATCACTGTGTCACACTAATCTTTGTATAATTCGACTAATGATAGGTCACCCATGTATTTTAGTAAATGGATTATGAAACAATATCCTGGCTGGGTTCCAAGGAGGGAACAGAGAGGCCTGGATGGAGGCTGGGCCTCGCCAGGAGAAACCACCTGGGAGAAGGGAAGGTAGATATTGAGATGGGTTTTGGGGGGCTGGCAAGAATGTGAAGGGGCATCTCTGCCAGTGAGCAGCAATCAGACCTTCCCTCCACTACTTCATTCATTTAGAAAACTGCAGGCCTGAGCCCTGTGGTGGAAGAGGCAGAGAGATTCGTGGAGTGGGAGGGAGTGGAGGGAGGAGAGGTGAAAGGGTGATGGGGAACCACCAAAGGGGGTGTCTAGAAGAGGAGAGGCAGGAAGTTTGGTATGAAAAGAAAGGAGGGAAAAGAGAGGGATAGAAATGAAAGAATGGGAGGAGGAGGGAAGAGTGAAAGAGAAAGGAAACAATAATAACAACAGACAGAAAATACGAGATAAAGAGAAAGAAGGAAAGAAAGAGAACAGAAAAACAGTGCCTACCATCCTTGCTGCTCCAGGCTTCAGTGGTGACCGAGTACATCCCCACCTGCTAGCGAGCACTCTACTCTGCCAGTGAGCTAGAGGCATCCCTTCTGTAATGGTGTTTGTTCCCCTTTGATAGTAAAAAATCATGGTAAAAAGTATGAATGCTATTTACAACAGCGGCTAACCTCCCTCCAAGGAAATGCTAAGTGAGGTCCAGCTTGAAGCACTAGGCCTGAGGAGCTTCTCCTTGCAGGCTCAGCCCAGTGCACCTGAGTGCCCCGACCAGGGCTCACCCAGCCAGGTACATAGCAGGTGGGCTCGACATTTAGTCTGGCAGCCCAGGACATGATGATGCCTGCGTTTGCCTAAATCCCCAGCACCTGTAAGCTGCTACACTTGGACCTTCCTGAGCTTGCTAGATGCCTGTCTTGCATGCCAGGCTGATCCAGCCTGCTTGATTGGCACACTGCATGACAGTTGCCAGCCTGGGTTTCTGGCAGAGGTCCTGACAGATACTTGTGTGTCCCTGGGAGCCAGGGTTCTACTGCTTGTAGACACCTGTGGTTGTCCACCCCCTTCTCTGTAAATGCTTCCTTTCATGCCAGATCTGATGCCCAGGGACACAGACACCTGCTGACATCAAGGTACAAGCCAACCCCTTCCCTCTGGCATTGGAGTGAGTGGGGAAGCTACCTATCGCCTTAGGCTAGCCTTATAGCTGAACAAAAATAAAAAGATTTATAAACAAAACACTGAATCTCCTCTTTTTTCTCCCCTGTTCCTTTCTAGGAAGAATGTGGGAAATCTAGCGGGAAACATATGGGAGGTTATCCTGGGGATAGGGAACTGCAGGCCTCCAATTGTAATTAAACATTATTCTGTAAAATGAAGGGGAATTAGTGAAAGACCATAAAGAGGGAAATGCCATGATTGGGCTGGTTCAGAGCTCTGACAGCAACTGTTGTGTACATAAGGGAGGAAAGAGATGACAGGAGGCTAGGGGGCCAGAGAAAATGCTGTGGCTAAGTCTGCGTGGCAGTGGACACTGAGTGTGCTTTGAGACAAATGATGGAGGTGAGAGGCCCTATGAGGCAAGTATAACCTTTGAACTTTGTTTTGCTCCCTCAGCCTTGTGTCTAAGAGTGAATGTCCTTGCTTCTTGGCTGTTGGAATATTTTAGGATTAAAAACTGGATTGTCCATATAAGATGAAATACATGGGGTGTTCATTATCTTGTTGCATAACAAAATATCCCAAACAGCTTTAAACTAAAAAAAAAAATATTTATTATTAAATAGTTTCTGTGAGTCAGGGACCTGGGAATAGATTAACCGAGGAGTCTTGGCTCAGTTTCTCATAAGGTTGAAGTCAAACTCTAGGCTCAAACTGTAGACATCTCAAAGTTGGCAGGGGTGGATCTGCCTCCAAGGTTGCTCAGGTGACTGTTGGCAGGAGGTCTCAGCTCCTTCTTGCCCCATAGACCTCTCCACTGACTATCTGAGATTCCTCATGACATGACAGAGATGGAAAGAACACAACAGAAGCTGAAGTCTTTTACAACTTAATCTTGTAAGTCACAATCCTTCATGTCTGCTATTCTGTTCCCACAAACCAACCCTGCATAGTGTGTGTGTGTAACTACAGACAGGTGTGAATGACAGAAGGCAGGGATCATAGAAGGGCATTTGGAGCAAAACCTTATGACATAGCTGACTGTTTCACCCTCCTGGAAGGCAACAGGCAAGGGGCTAAATAGTGATGAGATGAACTCTGCCAGAGGGAGACTGGGTGTAAGTGGCGGGTCTTCTAGTGATGACAGCTCCAGGGAACCTGTATAATGTCCCTCCCCATATCCCTTTGTTAGATCCCACATTCAATTTCACTGTCCCTTTGTAGCCAGCTTCCTCAGAGGAAATACTCAGGATCCTAGCACTGTCCCATCACCACTCCTACTGTTTCTCTCCTCTCCCATTCTTTGACATCTTTTTAACCTCAGGAAAATTCCTGACAAGTTTTGTTTCTTCAGAACTGCTCTATCCACTTTATTATTTCTTTTCTCCTCAACTATATTATCCTCCAATTCTTTTGTGAGAGATATTGAAGGCCCATGAAACACAGAACACAGTCATTAATAACCAAAAACTGGTTTCTTTTTTCTCAGGAGGGCAGGGGAGCTCAGTATGCAAAACCTCCCAGGAAGTAAGGGGGTATAATTACATTAAATACTCCACGTGTGTCAGGAAAGGAGCCAAATGGATGGACCTCTTATGTTTCCTGATTAAAATGTCTTACTGACCATATTCTTACATAGAGGGATACAGAGACATGGGAAAATGAGGAGTCAGCAGTGCATTCAAGGGGCTAAAATTGAAGGCACCGGTGGCATGAGGAGAGTCAGGAAAAGTTTGAGAAAAGCCAGTGAGTTCAATTGGCATGTTCTGAATTGAAAGTGGAACAATTTAGCATGTGGTTGGTAATACTTAAGATTGCCTGGGGCAATGGATATGGAGATGTGTTTAGTGGCACTGGTTGTATAATGAGCTTGCTTAACATTATTGCTCAGTGCTCCAGCTATACAACTTAGCATGAGCTCTCACTATAATCAACTATGGTGAAACCAGCGCCCATTATGTGCCAAGTTCTGTGCCAAATGCAGAGGATATGGATTAAAGTCAACACCCCTGTGAGGTGCTCTTGTTCCATCAGCAGAAGCTGACTTGTACACAAGCAGGCGATGCTCTACTGAAGTGGGTGTGTAACCAAACCCAGGTTCAGCTGCCTGCTGCAAAGAAAGCCAAACTCATGAGACAGGTGCTGGTGAGAAGGAAAGTAGTTTATTCAAATGCTGGCAACCGGAGAAGATGGGGGAGTCTTAGCCCAGAGCCCATCTTAAAATCTCAGTGCAGGCAGGGATTTTTATTAGGAAGGAGAGGGAAAGCAGAACAAAGAAATCAGGGGGAGGGGAGTTGAAAGTTTTCTACATGGAAGTCAACACAGTTCATTCCAATTATTATCTTAAAACCGGTCAAGCAGAGTTTTTGTGGTTGAGAGTCAGCAAGTCTCCTGGAGCCAGAACATCTAGTTGCTGGAGTTAGCATCCTTCCCTGAAACTAGTTCCTGTAATATGCTAAAAAAAGGTTGTCCGTGAGTTATGACAGACATAACTAACCAAGCCTTTGTTTTAAGCATATATCCTGCCTGATTTGGGAAGAAGCATTGTTCATTATATGTTATTTAATCAAGAAGGTTATTTTGTTAGTAAGTATGAGATTTCATATATCCTCCATAACAGGTGCTCTTATAGTAGGCTAGTAAGTCATAGCCTCTTGGAGCTTAGGGCAGGGGAGAGAAGGTTTAAGAGGCTCTGACATATGAGATAATCTAGAAAAGTATACAGTAGACAAACTTAGTTTCTATTGCTGCCTTTGAACTAGACTTCTCTGGGACTCATCAATGGCCACTACAATTACCAGTAAAGCCAACCTCATTATTTCCCATAGGCTTTTACTTTCCCATCGGAGCATAGAAGATGAAAACTACTGCCCAAAGAGCCTCACAGATCCCCAAACCACCCTCACAGATCCCCACAACATAATGGAGTGACTCAGTCTGGCAGCCTTCCCCTTCCTTTGACTTGGGAGCAGTTCTATCTTCATTGCCTCAGAATCCCTGGGCCTTGTTGCATTATTAGCTCTCTCCACTTTCCCCTGGACTCTTCTCTTCTTGAATTGCCTCCTCTAATCCTACCAAGAAGGGTTTTTAAAGGTATTTGTATGTTAATGGAAAATATCTGTAAATGAAGATAGTTTTTTTTTTTTTTTATGTTCTCTGTTTTGTTTTAACAGATGATTATTTTTCTTGTCTGGGCTTGAACAGAGAAAAGCATAGCAAGGATCTTATTGAAAAATTCATCTTTTTGCCGGTGGCAAGAGCCACAGTGCAAGAAATAATAAGCACAGCTGCAGCCAATATTCAGATCACAGTAGAGGTAGCAACATTCCTTTCCCAATTCTTATTTTCTTTTCCTGCCCTTTGAGCAAAACTCCATGAGTCTGCTGTAATTTATATATGTTAAAGTAGACTTTTAAAATCCCATTAGAATATACTCCCACATCTAGTCCCCAGGTCTTGTCAGAAGATAATGTCCTAGATCCCAATCTGGATGCTGCTGGTCTTTGGGGATGTTCTTGGCCATTCAGTTTCTGACTTAGGCATTTCTGCGTTGGATTCTTACTCCATGCATACTTTTACTAATGTTTCCCTCTTCAACAGCTACATAGAGACATATTAAGTTGCTTTCCAGTTTTCCCTGCCAGTGACAAAATCACTCTGGGTTCAAGGAAGGAGAGAATGACAACTTCATGGAAGAACTTCAGGCAATTTCTAGTGGAATTATACTTTCTTTAAGACACAATTCATGTGACACTTTCTCTATGAAGTCTTCCTGTTCACTGGCACATAGGTTAATATTTCCCTAAATGTGTCTGTCCATCTCTCTCTTTTTTTTTAAACCTTCACCTGAGGATATTTTTACATTGATTTTGAGGGATAGTGGAAGAGGGAGGGAGAGACATAGAGAAACATCCATGTGAAAGATACACATCGATTAGTTGCCTTCCGCACAAGTCCTGACCAGGGCCCGGTCTGGGGAGGAGCCTGCAACCGAGGTACATGCCCTTGACCAGAATAGAACCCAGACCCTTCGGTCCTCAAGCTGACACTCTATCCATTGAACCAAACTGGCCAGGGCTGTACATCTCTTTATGAATACCCTTATCATACTGTATTGTCATTCTCTTTTATCATATCTGCCTATTTCATGAAACAAGATTCACAGACTTGTAATACATTTAGAAGTAGGGATGGGATCCCCTTCTTTGCTTCATCCAGCGCCATGGCTTAGCACCTGAGTGTTTATTACCATTAAGTTTTTTTAATGAATCAATGAGCTCTGAAAGTCCCTGAACCTTTTCTAATTTCTTTTTTCTCTTTCATTGGCTGGATGCCCCACATGTATGGTATAATCTTGCACCATTCACTTTCTCTTCTGTTAATGAGGATTCCATTTGTGAAATCCCCATGACTTCAATGCTGATTGAGTCCCATCAGAAAAGGTGTTTGTAGACTCAGAGCCTGACTTAGGGCTGGGAGCCCCAACTTCCCACTGGAAAAAAAAGGTTTGAGCTATTGTCATTGTTAGCTACAGGTTAGTGGCTATTTGATTTTATGGTTCTTTTAAGGATACTTGTGTTACCAGAGGGGTCATTTGCAAACCACAGAAGATCAATAAACAGGGAATCTGCTTAGCTGTAGGCCTCTTAGTTGATATCTCCCCACACAGAAGAAGAGCTATGTGTGCTTGCCTTTAGGTTATGAGGCAAGGATCCAATCAGCTAATTCAATGTTGACGTTTCCCCCTTGGGTGTCACCTGGGTCTAGAAACAACATCTTTCTCAGCAGGAGTGGCACTGGGGACACCTGGAGTGCTAGCACTTGGAAGGAAATGTGATTTGTTTTCTTCAGTTTAGTGGCTTTGAGGTTTAGAGCACTCATAAGACTCATGAAATAATTCTCAGCTGTTGGCAGCCAAGCAGTTTAGCTGAGAAGTAAGGTAAGTTATCCTGCATAGAATCAGCCAGAGTTCCCATTGAGGAATCAATCCCATGAGCCATTTACTGGAAGGCCTTATAGGTAAAAGCATGTGCTTTCTCTTGGAGACTTGAATTCATGTTCTAATGGGGTTACACACTGGCTGTGAGATCTTTGGCAAGAAACTTTTCCATTCTGAGGCTTTGTCATCTGCCAAGAATGATAATATAAACATTTACCACAGGAGGATTTTGAAGATTCAATAAGATGCTGTATGAAATTTAGGCCTGACATATAGTAGGCTCAATAAACGATTATGATGATGATGATGACAGTGATAATAGTGATGATGATGATGGTTGTTATCATGGTGGTGGTGGTGGTGGTGAGGATGATGGTGATGGTGGTGATGATGATGATGAGCTGGCTTCCAGCTTTCCCCAAGCTTGGAACCAGAGTAGGGCTTGGAATCAGTTCCAGCTGGTAGGAAAAACTACAAACTTATAATTATTATTTCAATACTTACAATTATATATTCACTTTTCAAATTTCTGAGAAGTTTTATAGAATGGTACACAGTTGACATCAATGTGTTTGCTACCACGATATCACTCCATCTTTCCCAAAATTATGAAGTAATCTTTTTAAATAAATGTATTGGGGTGATATCCTAGATAATAAAAGCCTAATATGCAAATTGTCCCTTCAACCAGGAGTTCTGCCAGGAGTTCGACTGTTTGCTATGATGTACACTGACTACCAGGGGGCAGCGCAGACCATTGGCATCGCTGCACTGGCAGCGGGCGGCAGTGGAGGTGCTGCAGGCCCTAATGGGCACTGATGAGAGTAGGATCGGGGTGGGATGGTGGAGCAGGTGAGTGGGTGGCACCAGGCCAAGGCGGATGTGAGCCACTGGTCACTGGGTAGGGGTCGATTGCCCCATTGATCCAATTGCCTCACTGCCGCTGGGCTCCCAGGTGGGGTGATCAGGCTCCCGCAGGCAGTGACCAGCAGCAGCAGCTGGAGGCAGGTGTTCGGGGAAGGGAGGGAGTACCCGGCCGGCAGCCAGCAGCCAGCAGTCACTAGGGACCCCACCAGTGCATGAATTTTGTGCACTGGGCCTCTAGTTGGTTAATAGGGCCATATAGGTTTCAAGTGCACATTTCTATGATACATGATCTGTATAGTGCATTGTGTGCCCACCATCCAAAATTAAATCATCTTTTATCACCATATATTTGGCCCCCTTTATACTTTTACTACCCCCATCACCTTCCCTTTGGTACCACCATACTGTTGTCTGTTTCCATGAGTTTCAGTTTTATATCCCTCATATGAGTGAAATCATATGGTTCTTAGCTTTTTCTGACTGGCTTAATTTTAGCACAACATTCTCAAGATCCATCCATATTGTCACAAATGGCAGTATTTCATTTTTCCTTACGGCTGAGTAGTATTTCATAATATGTATGTACCACATCTCCTTTATCCAATCCTCTATTGAAGGACACTTTGTTGTCTCCATGTCTTGGCCACCATGAATAGTGCTGCAATGAACATAGGGGTCCATATATCTTTGTGAATAAATGTTTTCGAGTTTTAAAGTAGATACCCAGAAGAGGAATTGCTGGGTCATATGGTAATTCTATTCTTACTTTTCTGAGGAACTGCCATACTGTTTTCCATAGTGGCTATACCAGTGTACATGAAGAAATTTTTAAAGTTCATTTTACATGTGAAACAACTAATGTTCAGAGAGCTCAAGGTTATATACAATGTGGCTGAGGCAGAGTCAGGAGTAAGTCTCAGATTTTTTTAACTCAGGTCTCCTAATTGGGAAGTTTACTTGCTCTTTGTAGATAATGTGAGGGAAAGTCCTGATACTAATGTACACTGTAATATAAATAACTCATATCTTCTGCTAAAGGTGTTATTCTTCTTATTAAAATGATAGGTCGCAGGGAGACACAGTTAGAAACAAAATGTTTCCTGCCTTTGGAAAACTCCCAGGCATTTACCTAAACTGTGGCGCTCAAAGGAAGATCAACATCTGACCCACAGACAGGTGTGTGTGTGTGTGTGTGTGTGTGTGTGTGTGTGTGTGTGTGTGTTTAGCAATTTAGAGGGGGTAGTGGTCCATGCAGCCTTGAAAGCTCTGTGTGGGTCACTTTGCTGGAACTAAATGTTGTGATTCCTAAGAGAGCTGAAATGGAAAGGCATGAAGGAGGATGCACAGTAAGCAGCCTGGCCATACTATTAGGATGATTCCTGTCAGGCATTCCATGCGTTTCTCTACTCAGTGTAGCCCATGTATCCTGGGGATTTGGCCATCCTGAGTCAGAGGGAATCAAGGGAGGAGTGTGTTGGCCAGACTCAGGGAGCTGTGGCCAACATATCTGTTCAGAGAGATTCCCGGCAAGCCTGTGAACTATGACTTTTCACATTAGGCATGAACACACACATACACTCACATACACATGTACCTATATCCCAGGCTTGGCTGCCTCTGCCCCTGGCAGAGGGGCACTCACTGTCTTGCCATCTTCACTGGCATTCTTCATTGCTTCCTTGAGCTTACTCCCAGGTCTCCTTGGCATCTCCATTGTGCAGTCCCCTTTGTGACCCGGAATTTCACAGGTTTTCTCTGCCTTTGATTGCTCCTTCCACCCTGAGTGGCTGTTCTCCCCCTGCCTCATCAGAGATGCCTGTGGGGAGTACACCTATTTCAGGTGCTGAAGCTGCTTAAGTCCTGTCTTTGGAATCAGGGGCTGCTCTGCCTCAGCACCAATCCATCTCCTGGCGGTTTCAGCTCATTTGTTATTTCTCACAAACTAGATGGTCGCAGCATGGTCTCCACTATTTTCTTCACCCCCTGCTTATTACAAAGAAGCACAAAAAGGCAGTGATGCATTTTAGTTATGAAAACACACTCAGCGGATCTATAATTCTGCTTCAGATTAAATTTAAGCCTCCATTTCTCTTTTTGACTCTTGCTAATATTGGGGCCCTGCTCCTTACGATTAAGCTGCCTTTGCCCATGAAAAATTACTTTCCATACATACTGAGGGCCAACTTCATAAAAATGTGAGCATGGCTTTTGGCTGCCGAAAGGACAGGCCCCAAGTAGGCTGGGAAGAGAGAGCACACTGAGTTTGAATTTCAGGACAATTACTTACAAGCTGTGTGAACTTGGTCAAATTAATTAGCTGCCTCAAGTCTTCATTTATGAAATGGATATAACAACTTCTTGATTGTTTGAGGAGTAAATGTGATGGTGTATGAAATGGACCTGGCTCTTAGTCAATGCTTGCCTCGGCTCCTTTCTTCCTACCCTATGTGATAATGCCAATGTGTGTTTGGATAGAAATGTCAATCAATGAATGATTGATTGGATTAATGGATCATTTGTAAAACCTCAGTAGAACAATAAACAAGGAGTCTACCTAGATAGACCCTGCGCATTCACATCTGCTGACACAGAGTCAGAAAGCAGCATCAAGTTACACGTGCCTCTGTTCTGTTGGGACAAGAATCCCACCAGCTGTTTCTGGGGTGGTGACAGGGTCTTACAGTGGTGTATGGAAAGCAACTTGCATTGTGTCTGCACATAGAGGTGTAAACTCATCTCAAAGCCACAGGACTGCACGGTGCCTCCAGGCTCCTGTTGTTGGATTCCTGGGTGGAGGATGGCCATGTGTCATAGAACTGCGGTGGGAGGCCAGCTCCAGCAGATGTCTCTGTGATACAGGCTTCCTAGGCTCAACAAAAAGGCCCTCAGGATTGCCCCTGGCTCCAGGGAGCAGAACTGCAGGCTGCGACATTTGGGCATGTTGTCTAGTTAGAGGATATTTACAGAGGTTGACCTGGACAGGGCCTTGGGTCTGAAATCGAGAAGCACTGCTGGGGTCTGAGTTATATTAAAGGACATTGAATAAAGAAATAAAGAAAAAGGAAGAAATTATGAACAACAAAAAGACATCAAATACATACCTACCAACAAGTGAATCTAAAAATCAAGTGGATAAAAAATCTGAAGAACAGAATGGACTGGTGAATATAATAGAATCAGGGACATAGAAAGGGAGGGGACGGACAATTCTCAGAGGGAAGGGGTTTGAGGGGTGCAGGAAGAGATTGGACAAAAATCTTACACCTATGGATGAAGACAGTGGTGGGGGGTAAGGGTATGGGGTGGGGTGGGGAATCAGGTGGAGAGGAGCTATGGGGGGCAAAAAGAGAAACACCTGTAATAATCTGAACAATAAAGATTTATTATAAAAAAAAAGAAAAAGGAGAAGGAGGGATAAGGAGAACATTCCTATCTCCAGAACAGAGTGAAGGGAACACTTTTAGATTAAATAAGAGAACATATTTAATCTTGGTTAGGGTCTGAAACTTGAGGGAAGTTTAGATATTGAATTTGAATACTAACACTCTTCACTTTCTATTGTTACATACATTTTAAAAAAATTTATCTTTATTGGTGAAAGTATTATAGATGTCTCCTTTTTCTCCCTCCATTGACCCTTTTCCCTCCACCCCGCAAACCTCCGCTTTTCCCCTCCCCCCAGACCTTCCCTGCACTATTTTCGGTCTGTGGGCTAGTTATGTACATTGTTAATAGTCTTTTTTACGTCACTGGAAATCTAAGGTATGTTTCAGTATTTTTGGGGGGTCCTTTAAAAAGCAGTAAGTATAGTCATGCTTGAATCCTTCTTTTTCTTAAAAGGGAAAGTCCTTCATGTGGCTTTAGAATTTAGAGAAGCTTCAGGCAGTTGTAAGATCAACTTGAATCTTAAGTAACTCTCCATGTAGAGCTTCTGATGATGGTACATATATAGATGTCTCCCTTGGGGTGTCCTTTTGCCTGCACATCCTAAGGTTTCTGGTTAAAGATACATGCAGCCACTTCAAGTTGTGGATGTTGCCATTAGGGCATTCATTGATTGAGACAACAGCAAGATGTTTCCAAGATAAGGAGTCAGAATTGTAGCCATGCAGATAAAAGTGGAGATTCTGGCTTTGAGCTGACAGCAAACCTGTTGCCCTTTTTTCCTAGGATATCTTAGTTGTGGGTCTGTGCACATAGCTTCAGATAGAACAACTCACCTGATCCATTATCACTACCAACCAATCAATGTTTGGTGAGCCTATGTCATAGACTTGGCAGTGTGGGGCTGGGGAAGACACAAGGGAGGATGAGGAAGGGTTGCCATACTTAAGAAGCTTACCGTCTTTTTAGCCTCTTGAAGTGATTAATAGGCTAGCAGGTGGTTAAAAACCCACTGAGGAGACTGAAACTCAAGCTAAATGACCTATAAGAATCATCTGTGCTCGAGGAGCTTGAGGTGACCTGGAAAAGTTAGACAAGACTTAAAGCAAGGCAGGGCTATTGTTAGGCTTTGAAGTACGTTTGGATTTGGATGAGTGGAAAATGAGGGTATAGTCTCTAGAGTGGAGGTGAATCGTATAAAAGGGACAGAAATATGCATTGTGTGGGTAGACAGTGCCCAGAGCATCATAGCTGGAGCCACCAGGTATGGGACTGCAGAGGAGTGAAGTGAAGTTGACAGTCATAACAAGTAAACTAAAGCTTCAAATGCCAGATAAAAAAGTAAAAAAAGGAGCCAGCAGTTACATTTGTAGGTATCAGGGTACCACAGTGGGAATCTTTTTTAGGAACTTGCCCTGCTGTGTTTCAGTCATGCCCAAGAAAGGCACCATCGAGCTTGTGGCCCCAACCAAAACCAGAATCCCTGGTTCATTCTTCCCTCTCTATCTCTGAGCTCTACAGTCTTTGGACTTCAAATGACTAGAAAGGGGCTGGGCCAGGTCAGAGGGGACCAGTGCGGGTTGAAATGGGAGGGGACAAAGAGGAAAGACTGGCAGGAAGGCTCTCACAGCGATTTAGATGTAATATGACTTGGCCCTGACCCAGGGGTTGAGAATGGCTATGGGAATATAGGGATCGCTCTGAGAAATACTACAGAGGGGCAATTGGAAGATCTGGGACCAGCTGGATGCAGGGGATGATGAGAAGAAAGGCAGTAATAATAACTTTCTCTGAAAAGAGTTTTAGCCTTGACACCCAAGAACATTGATTGGCCCCTAAAAGAAATGAAGTGGACTTTGAAGTGGAGTCAATTTAGAAGGAAAGATGAAGAGTACAGTTTGACACCTGGAGAGGTTGAAATAATGGTACAACACAATGTGCTCATTTAACAGGCATTTGAAATGTGGGAGTGTGTCTCTAGGGAATGGAGTCCTGTGTTTGGAGACCACTAAGGTGTGAGCTGCAAGCCTGAGACACAGTGAAGGCAGAGAACAGAGAGAAGGCAAGCCTCATATGACAAGTGGAAAACTGAGGCCTATAGAGTGTGGGGAAGTGACAAGCCAAAGCTCTGCAGTTAGGAGGGCAGATAAGACTCTAGTCAGCCCAAGGACTTCGGATAATGCCCCTGCTTGCCCTTTCACAGAAACAGTGTGGATTACTGTCTAAGAACTCAAGCACTGGTGTGAGGCAGACTTTGGTTAAATCATGGCACCACCCATCCTAGATCTGAGACCTGAGGCAGGTTAGTTTATCTCTCTAAGCCTCAGTGTCCTCATCTGTAAAATGCAGACGAAGAGATCACCAGCCACTTCAGGTCCTCATATAGACTAGATATGACCTAAGATGCTGAGCACATTGCCACTTAAAAAGTCTTCCACAAATTCAATAATGCATGAACTCAAGAAATGATTATTGTACACTCATTAAGCTCCTGGTATCAGGAATTAAAATAGTAAAATCAGTACTGTGTCTGCCTCATGGATCCTACAACCTAGAGGAAACACACATTAATCATGTGACAATAGAAATTGATAATTATCAACTGATAAGGACTATCAAGGAAAAGTGCAGGGCACTACAAGAATAACTAATAGGGTGGCCTTGTCTAGTCTAGAGCTCAGGGAAGAGCTAAAAGATCAAGGATTACCAGGAAGCCCCCGTGTGGAGAGAAAGGCAGTGGAAGGAGTCTGCACAAAGGCCAAGAGGTGAAATAGAGAGAGGGCCAGAGTGGCGTAACTCTAGGGTGTAGCCTCTAGTCATTAGGTCCCCTACCCCTGCAGGATCTCCCTGATCCAGAATGTGAGGACAAGGATACTCCCATTTCTACCAGTTGAAGGTAGATGTATCAAGTTACTATATATTTGGTATTTTCAATACCTTGGGGAAGCCCGGGGCACCCTTAGAACCCAAACTGCCCTAATCTCTAGTTTTGCCAATTTGGGGTTCTTTTTGGCCTCCCCTTCCTTGCTAAGTAAGAGCCCTGCCTATACCTCTAGTCTCACCACCAGCAGGGATGGGCCCATTAATACACCTGCTGCTTTAGCTGGGGTCCCAGTCTGAGTATAGTGATCACCCAGAATGTTGAGGCCAACTGGTGATAGCAAGTTAGCCACAGGGAGAGTAGGAAGAGGGAGGGTCATGAATGTTTTTATTAGGTTAAGCTGAGAAACATGTTGTTCCAAGACAGCTGAAGTCAGCTCTCCTGGAGAGAGGCAGCCTTGTGTCCAAAAAGGAGCCATAGTACTGCCTCCCCAGCATTACTTATTGACAGTAATGCCTACCTGTGTACCGACAGGAGCACTGAGTGGAAAGAAAGAGCAGAGCAACCACAGGCTGTGCAGCCAGAAGGAATGAAGAGGTCAGCTTGGGTTAAGCGTTTCAGAATTAGGACTGTGAAAGGCACGTGGCTGCTTGACCTTCCTGACCCTGATCATCGCCCTGGGCTGGGAACCCCCTGCAGCCCTGCTTCAGTCACCAGGTTGAACTCTGAGAGCAGGACCTGCTGGTGGTAAAACCAGCTCCATCACACCCTAGCACAGGGCAGATTTGCAGGCCCTGGACAAGCTGTTTCATCTCTGACTCCTTCACTCACTGCTTTCCACATTCTTAACCCTCTGAAGTCCCTACACGCCTTGTAGTTGTACTTTTCCAGCTTCTACCCTATTGTAGTCTCTCTGGGAACCTCCCAAACTCTCAGTGAGGATTGATGAGTGAAGATAGCTACTACTGAGGATGCTGATGTGGGAGTGTCTAGGCCCTGCACAGCTTAAGTCCTTTGCAGAAGTGAATCCAGTTATCATTTTTCATTCTCAGAAACTAGAGGCCCGGTGCACAAAATTTGTGCACAGGGGGAGGGGGTATCCCTCAGCCCGGTCTGTGCCTTCTCGCAATCCGGGACCCTTTGGAGGATATTGGGCCTAAACCAGCAGTCGGAGATCCCTTTAGCAATTCGGGATGCTGCATGCACCAGTGACCATACTTTTCATAAAGGTAAAAGACATCTTGCTGTTGTATGGGCAGCTACCTTTTTTTTTTTGCTCTGATTATAAAAAGTAGTACATAACATGATCCTTCTGAGGCAGTAGTACCATTTTCCCCATCTTATGGGTGGAAAAACTGAAGCAGAGAGAAGTTGAGTAATTAGCTTTGTCACACAGTTATAAGTGTCAGAATCAGGGCTGACCACAAAATGTGCAAGCCAGAGTCTATGCATGTCATTGCTGCATCATCCTGTTTTTTCAGTGTTAGATTAGCCTTGCCAGGTTTTAATTTTTAAATCTAAAAGACTGTTCCAAATACATAGGGTAGGGACCCTAGGCCTGGCTGGTGTTCAGGGCCATCTGTAGGACAACCGGTGGGCAGGGCAATTGGGGTGCCCTTGCTGGCACCCACCTTGGCTGGTGGCCTGGTGCCCACTGGCTGGCCCCACCCCTAATTGCCACTGCCAGTTGCCTCCCTTTTCGGGAGGGGGGCAGTGCACATCATAGCAACCAGTTGTTCCACCGTTCGGTTGATTTGCATATTAGGCTTTTATTATATAGGATCCCAAGGCTAAAGGGATCCATGGGCACCAATGAATCTCACAGCATCATTAGATGTGGAAGGAACATTAACATCTTCTTTATTTGACTACAGCCAACAGATCCTAGAATTCACCTTGTTGGTGACTCCCCAGATCATAAACTGAACTGGAAACACTAAATATAAGGAACTTTCTTATAGGTATAGCATTATGTGATATTTATTTTGAAGTTAAAAATGATCTTAGCTTCAATGCAGAGATTTCTGAGGCTGCGGAGCAGGCTTGACAAGGGAGGGCAGGGGATGCTCCTTGCAGCAGGAGGAAGACATGAGCATCCGTGGGAAGTAAAATAGGAACCCAGCATAGAAGTAGGCATATTACATCAATTTGTCAATGATTCCACAACTCTGTAGGCTAGAGGATAAGGTCTCAGTTTTATAACCTATTACCTTACTTCCTCATCAACTGGCAGAGCTAGAATTTGAAAACAAATCTGTGAAACCAAGCCTTCACTCACAGCTTTAGTGGTTGTTCCACTAAATCAAGTTGCCGCATATTTATTTATTTGTGCATAGAAGCAATAACATCAGAAAATATTTTTCATAGGTGCTGTATCCTGAAGTTAAAAAATAACACCCAAACGTAACACTCTTCAAGCCTTGAGAACTTGTCATCCTTTATAAGCATTTCTCAGTGACAGCCAGTTGCACCTGTCACCCTCCTACCTTGAGGACGATGAAATGAGAATTTCTATGAAAGATTTATAGGCCTAGATCAAAGCGGAGGCATGGTAAAGTTCAAGCTCTGGTCCCCAAGGTTCCTTTTGTTCTGTGTGCTCATAAAACAACAGCCCCACTTTGTAGTCACAATGCTTTGTTCTCAACAGCTTAGAAGAGCTCACCTGTGGCTCCATGTGTCCTTTAGTTCACATTTAAATCTCCGTCTATGAGCTGGCTGTCTCTGACAAGTAGCAGAAACACAGATGTAATTGAGTCATTACAGAGCAGTGTGGTGTGTGTCTCAGAGTTGGGCACATGGACGAGGGAGTCACCGACTCTAATTGGTGCAGAAGCTCCTTGGGAATGAGTCTAGTTCAGTGAGAAGAAACACATGTGCACAGAGTACTTAAAAATGACAGGTGTGAGCTGATCTTCCAGGGCCTTGTGTGTCAGGTTAGGGAGTTTGTAACTAAATCTCCCGTCATGGAGAGCCACTGAAGGTCTGGCTTGGTCCCAAATTCTGTGTATTTCTGTAGGCTCACATCCAATCCTCAATTTCGGCCTAGCCACACTTCCAACTCCGATAAGGGGGTGACTGGCACTGAAGTGAAGCAGGAGATTCTCAGACACTGCCCCCCCCCCCCTCCCGCTGCTGGTCTAACCTGACCAGGGGCCCATATTGCTATAACTAGGCTTCTTCTTTGCTATGGTAGTCTTGTTCCGATCTGCTTGGGTCTGGAAGGAGACTCCATTCTCAGGGGCTACAGGATAACCCCTATAAACCGACTCAGTGTCTGATATTGCTATTTTTGCCTTTCTGGAGCTGAGTATCATTTAGTGTAAAGTCCTGGGGTCTGCCTGACTTTTCAGGTACTCCTTTACTGTATCCTGGACCCTCCCCATTGGCCAGCTTTTTGCCTAAAGTGATAAGGGAGTATGAGGGCTATTCCAGTCTTAATATCTGGGCTCAGTGCCTGCATGTGGTTTTGCTCCCCAGATCTCTACCTGACAGAGGTAAGTAGATAGCCTGAGCCTGATAGTAGTTTACCTTTTAGCTTCATCCAGACATCCAGATGCTGTTGTGAAAGGCACCCCTTGTCCCCTGCCTTTTTGTATGTCCCTGGGCAGACCTTTTCAAAGCTTAGTGTGGTATCAGAGGTAGTAATTCTTGGTAAGAATTTCTGATTAATTAATATTGTGGACTTTTATATCCCTTGGGAAAAAATCTGTGGTACATTTACACTATGGTACATTATGCAGCAGTAAAAAGGAAGGGTCTCTTACCCTTTGAGAAAGCATAGAGGACCTGGAGTGTATTATGCTAAGTGAAATAAGCCATGCAGAGAAAGATAAGTATTACATGATTTTGCTCATATATGGAATCTAATGAAGATAATAAACTGATGAACAAAATAGATCAAGAGATATAGAAGCATGGAATAGACTGTCAAATCTCAGAGGGAAGGCAGGAGTGGGTGGGTGGGAATAGATCAACCAAAGAATTTGTATACTTATATGCATAACCTATGAACATAGGCAATGGTATGGTGAAGGCCTAGGGCAGTGGGTGAGGGTGAGCTAGAAGGGGTCAATGGGGGAAAAAGGGGAGATATATATAATACTTTCAACAATAAAGATAAAAAAGAGTTTTATATAATGTTAATATTTCAGTGCCATTTGGCTATTTAAAATATATCTTCAAAATTATTATTATTTTTTTCATGAAGGCTATTAATGTGGTATAACTTCTGAGACCTTAAATATCTGAGACATCTGTCTGGTATTTCAGAGGGAAGAGAAGGTGGGAAGAGATTAACTGATGAACTTATATGTATAACCTATGAATAGACATTAGTTTGGGGAAGGCCTGGAGAGGGGTTGGGAGTGGAGGGTAGGGGGGTGGTCAATGAGGTGTGGGGGACATCTGTAATACTTTCAACAATAAAGATAAATTTAAAAATATTAGATAGGTTTAAAGTGTACAATTCTTTGATACATCATCTGTATATTGAATTGTGTGTTTATCACCCAAAGTCAAATCTTTTCCCATCACCATTTATTTGATCCCCTTTACTCTTTACTACTCCCCCCACTCCCCTTCCCTTTGATAACCACCATAAGGTTGTCTATGTCTATGAGTTTTTGTTTGTTTTTCTTGTTTTTTCACTTGTTGCTTTCAGTTTTATATCCCACATATGAGTGAAATCATATGGTTTTTAACTTTTTCTGTCTGATTTATTTCACTTAGCATGATATTCTCAAGATGCATTCATGTTGTTACAAATTGCTGTATTTCATCTTTTCTTATGGCTGAATAGTATTCTATTGTGTATATGTACCACATCTTCTTTATCCAATCATCTCACGAAGGACACTTTAGTTGTTTCCATGTCTTGGACACCATGAATAATGCTGCATTGAATACAGGGTTGCTGGATCATATGGTAATTGTATTCCTAATTTTTTGAGGACCTTCCATATTGTTTTCCATAGTAGCTGTGCCACTTTACATTCTCACCAGCAGTGAATGAGGGTTCCTTTTTCTCCACAACCTCTTCAACACTTGTTATTACTTGTCTAACTGGTGTGAGGTGGTATCTCATTGTAGTTTTGATTTGCATTTTTCTAATAGCTAGTGAAGTTGAACATCTTTTCATATCTTTTGCTCATTTATATGTCTGTTCAGGTCCTCTGTCCATTTGGTAATTGTTTTTGTGTGTGTGTGTGTGTGTTGAGTTGTATGAGTTCTTTATATATTAACCTCTTGTCAGAGCTGTTGTTTGCAAATATCTTCTCCCATTTGGTTTTTTGTTTTTTGTTTTGTTGTCAGTTTCTTTTGCTGTGCAGATTTTTAGTTTGATATATTTCCATTCATTTATTTTTGCCTTTACTTCCTTTGTCTTTAAAATCAAATTCATAAAATGTTCTCTTAAACCAAAGTCCATAAGTTTAGTCTCTGTTTTCTTCTATGTAATTTATTGATTCTACTCTCCCTTTCCCACTCACAAATTTATTCATCCATTTCCTCTCCCATCTCAGAGTAGTCCATCCCTCTTCTAGCTCACTGTAAATTTACTGTAGTCATTTTGATATGTCTCTTTATCTCAAACTAAATCTAAAACATCACGAAATATCATTGACTACCTTCACAGTATATTCCTAATACAACTAGGTCTCACTACCTCTACCCTATCACTAGATCAGAGCCACTCATCATCACTTGCCAGAGTGACTGCAGAAGTCTCCTAACTTTACACTTGCCCCACTTCAGTCTATTTTCTACCTATAAAACAGATCAGGACTTTTAAAATTGAAGCATTGCATGAGCCCTTTGTTCAAAATCCTCCAAAGTCTTCCACCTCCCCCAAGGTAAAAGCTCATGTCTCTACAAGGTCTTAGTTGATCAAGTCTCCTGTTAGCCTTCCTTCTAGTATCTACCTCCGTCCATTTGTTCCAGCTATGTTGGCCTGTGTGGTTTCTCAAACATTCTAGGCATGCTTCCTTTCTAAGATCTTTTTGCTGGATTATTTTTTTTTCTGAAAACATTTTTACCAGCTATCTACATTGCTTCCTTCTTTGTCTTCTTAAAAGTTTTATTCAATGACTATCTTCAGGAGGGTGTCCCTGGCCACACTATTTAAAATTATAAATTGTTGTTTACCACAGCTGCCATTCCTTATCCACCATAGTCGCTCTTTTAAAACTTCTGCAGGGTAATCTTCACTTTCTAAAATATTAGACAATGCATTTATTTATCGTGTCTATTTTTCATTATCTGTCCTCCATCCCCTCCACTTAATGAGGGCTCTGTGAGGACAGGGATTTTTGTTTTGTTTGTTGACGTATCTCAATTTTGTATCTATAGCTGTTGCATATCAGTTGCTCTAATATTTGTTGAGTGAATAAATATTCTACTAAATCCCAACAAGAATGTTTTGTTCTAAGTATCAACTTACATTAGAACTCTGAAGAGTGTGTTACTGATGAAGTTTGGAGTTCCAGATTTCATTAGTCTAAGTTAAAACCTGATAATGCTGTCCTTGTCAGTCCTAGGTTTGCAAAAAGTCATCAGGATAAAGGATTATAAATAAAATCCATCACTAATCACGCTATTCACTCAGATGCCCACACTCGACCAGGGCTCCAACCCGAAACCTGGTATTATGTGCCCTGACTGGGAATTGAACCTGTGACCCTTCAGTGCACAGGATGACACTCTAACCAACTGAGCCACATTGGCCAGAGCAAGATGTTTTCTAATTCCTGTTTTGATTTCTGTGTTGACCCACTGATTTTTAAGAAAGTGTTCATTTCCATTTATTTATGCATTTTTGAGTTTCCCTTCTATTACTGATTTCTAGTTTTCTTTCATTGTGGTCAGACAAAATCATTTCAATTGTCTTGAATTTATTAGTACCTGTTTTTTTAATTTAACACTTGATCTGTCCTGGAGATTGTTCGGGGGGTGGGGGAGGGCTTGAGAAGAATGCATATTTTGCTGCTGTGGGTGGCAGATTTGGTACATCTCTGTTAGTCCTTTTCATTTCCTTTTTTCCTTTTTTCTTGTTTGTTTGTTTGTCTTTTCAGTGAGAAAAACTTCAAGCAGGGACATCAGAGACCCAACTTGGAGCTTATGGAAAGTAGATACAGGAAAAAATGATATAAAATTATCAAAACAAAAAGAGAACAAAATGCTTTTTACTAATGTTTGTGAGTAAACTGGACTGAGGAAGTTAAAAGTGCTCAGGCTGCCTGGCTGGTGTGGCTCAGTGGTGGAGCGTTCTGATTCCTGGTCAAGGCAAATGCCTGGGTTTCGGGCTCAGTCCCCAGTAGGGGGTGTGCAAGAGGCAGCCTATCAATGACCTTTCTCTCTCATCAGTGTTTCTGTCTCTTATCCCTCTCCCTACCCCTCTCTCTAAAAATCAATAAAAACATGTTAAAAATTTTAAGAAAGGGCTCAGGCTTGCAGCCCTTTCCCACCACAGCCTGTTCTTGCTGCCTAGTAGTCAGGCCTTACAGGGAGCCTCAGAGCTGCATAGCGAAGCAAACCTCTGCATTCAGTTCCCCAGAAAACCCAACACCCTTCAGTTGGGCCATTTCATATGTGCCACCCATGGTTGAAGCACCAGTCAGGCAGAAGGAGCTTCTTGCAAAAATCTCAAAATCTAGTCACTTATCTAGGCAGATGAATCATTTTTAGGCAACCCAGAAAAAGAAAAAGATGTGTGTGGCACATGTAGATACTAAGGTTTGTTTCTATTTCCACAGAAAACAGTCAATGTTTTGTCTGAAGCCTGTTCTGGGAGTATCACAGAACTCTGTTTTTTTAAATTTTTTATTGCTGACACTATTACAGATAACCCTCCCCCCCGCCCCCCGCCACCCCCACCTATCTTCTCCCAGCCTCCACCCCCCTCCCTTGGCCATCACCACCCTGTTGTCTGTGTCCATGGGCCATGCATATATGTTCTTTGGATAATCTCTTCACCTTCTGTTCTCTTTTGCCTAGGGATTCATTAGGAAGATTTACAGAAAGTTGAGCATCCTGGATAGATTTTGCTGGAATCTCTGCAGAATATCAATAAAAATTCCCCTTCTGAAACCATATGCAAAACATGTGAGGACCCCATAGGAATGACACAAAATTTTCATTTTTCACAACTGATATTTTCGTTCCTCTGATTATTAGAAGATTTGCTTCTGAAAGCAAAACAGGTTCTTTCCCTGATGTCTCTTTGCTAACCAAATGGATGCACGGCAGAGTGAATTTCTCGGGGGCTGGGGTGGCCCACACATGTGTAAATGCGCACCATTTGCATTCATTCTGTGTATTTGGTAATAGCTACACCATTTGTGTCTAACTTAACTTTAATCTCCTCAAAGGCAGAGACCCCAGAAGATTCAAGCGGACTTGGGGTTTCTTTGCTGGCTGATTCCTCAAGGTGGCGAGAAACATCGGGAGTGATTAACAGATAGTGAGAGCCTGGAGTCAGGGGCAGCAGGTCACAGGATACTTTGATGAAGGGAATCCACAGGTCTTTTCTTCAGATTCCATTCAACACCTGGAAGAATGGCTCACAGTAGGCAGCCCCTGGATTTCCACTGGAAGATTCTTTTTACAGACTTCCTGAAGGAGTTGTTATCAATGGAAAGTCAGCCCTGTGGCGGGCTTTAGATCTGCCAGGACCCATGGTGACTAACCCCAAACTCTCCGCTCCCACCATGTTCACCACGAAGATCCCTTATCCCCTCATTGTCCCAGACATGAGGCAGCCCCTTTCTGAGCCAGTCTCACCAGACTACACCACCAGCCTCCGGCTGCTTCTCCTGCAGAGCTTGCTGCCGTGGGTCCACAGCAGTGCACTCCTCAAGTTGGAGCTCCTTCTAGTTATGCCTACATGTGTCTCTTCTTATGCATGTTCATGACACACAAAACCTCACGAAGGTTGATGTGTGCTATATTCAAGGTAAACAAGCTGGCAACATGTTGAATCCTAAGCTCTTCATTCTACCTACAACCCCGGCATGGCCTGGGTGCTGCTATCCGAGTTCCTGCTGGTGGTAAAATGTCCTTGATTAAGTCAGGGCTGGGCCATTTCTCTGCACAGCAACACTGCCTTCTTAGGTTTTCCTAGTGGGGCCATTCTCCCTTAATATTAAAACACGACAGCCGAGCCTCTCAGAAGGCAGTGGTTGACTTTCAAGTGTGAGTCCATCCCCACTTAGAAGCCCAGATATGTTTAGTTTGTGTTCCTGCTCCAGTGGCTTTTATACAGTGTTGAACTTCATTGCAAATTCATGGAGAGTATGGAGAAATATTTTTATCATGAGACAACCTAATGGGATGGAATCTATTTAAATGAAATCAGCATCCAGTCTCTTCTTTGGCAGGAGTGGTGATGCTGTCCAGAGCATGGGCTTGCCCGAATTCTCCCAGGCAACATGTTCACAGTCTGTGGTCTTGCCCTTGACTCCCTGGGCTGCAAGAGAAATTTGTTTGGGCTCCCCAGTCTTGAAATTCTATACTTTTCCATTTGAAATCCTGATATGTTTCCAACATTAGAACAGTTTCTTACATGTGCCTAGTCTTTTGTCATTTGGAAAATTATTTCACATACCCTACATCAGGAGTCGTTATCTTTTTATAAGTGAGTAAATAAATTTAGAGAAGTCAGATGGCTTTCTCAAGGTCACATTGCCAAGAAATTAAAGCTGTGGTTTTTTTTCCCCTTTGCTATCTACTGCTTTTTATATTATAGCACACATTTGTGGATTTGAATCTTCCTGAAAGAGCCTAGCTACATACTAAGGCAGAAACTACAGAAAGATGGTCAGAATGGAGAATCATTTAAAACAGATAAATTTTTTCTATTTCTTACTTACAAATAAACAGACCTTTGTCCGGCTGCGATGTAAGTCTTCAAAAGTTGAAAACAAGTTCTCACACCCTGCCTATCTCAAATGCACTTTCTACTAGACTGTACTTTCCTGGTTAATAATGCATTCATTTATTCATTCAAAAACACTTTTAAGCAAATACCATGTGTTTGGCACTACGCTAGGAGTCTTAGATAAAGAGATAACCAAGACAGGCATGTCTCCTGGCTTTTATGGAGTGCATGGTCTAGTGGGGAAGGCAATACTGAATGGAAGTTACACCAGTGCAATGAAGAGAAGTGCCTTTGGGAACATCGGGCAGCAGGAAATAAGGTGGTCTGGTGATCCAGGAGAGGGTTTCCTCAGGAAGTTCTGTCTTTGTTGAGAACAAGTAGGACACAGTGTGTAGAAGGAAGGCTCTTCGGGTCTTCAAAGGGGAACTAGAAGAAGTCCAGTGTGGTTGAAGAGCAGAGACACAGGAAGAGTAGCATGCTCATTCACAGTATAGGGAAAATCTGGTTATCTAGGCTGAAGCCCAGGAGGAAGGCATGAAGACTGTAGCTTGGCCAGTGTGTAGTCACCCAGAACATCCACAATGCCATTTGTTGCCTGACTCAAGTTTTCTTGAGTCAGGCAACAAAGTTTTGTTTGTCAGAGTTTTCCTATGGATGGGGAGCATTTCCCATCCCTATGGCAAACATTTGGTAGGATTGGCTTAAATGTAAGTATGACCGATTAAGCCAGCTGCAGATTATTTGGGCTACTGGCAGGTATGTATGGAGACTCTTTTTAAGGTACTGGAATATTCCTTGGTTTTGAATGATCCTTATTGGGTTATACTTTGACTTGGGTACTCCTTGAAAATTAACTCAGCAAGAAAACAATTTTGCTTTTTGGTATAACTATGAATTTTTAAAAATTATTTTATTGTTCAGAGTGTGACAGATGTCCCCCATTTTCCCCTTTTGTCCCCCTTCACCCAGGTCCTGCTCCACTCAGGCCTTCATCTGTTAATGTCTGTATCCATGAGCTATGTTTATATGCATATAGGTTCTTTGATTAATCTCTTCCCACCTTCCCTCTTAGATCTGTCAGTCTATTCCATGCTTCCTTATGTATGGTTCTATTTTGTTCATCAATTTTTTGTTTTTTTGTTCATTAGATTTCACATTTAAGTGAAATAACCTGATGTTTGTCTTTCTCTGACAGGTTTATTTCACTTAGCATAATAACCTCCAGGCCCATTTATGCTGTTTCAAAGGGTAAGAGTTCTTTCTTTGAATCCCGAAACACCAATCAGAAAGAGTATATGCACCCCTATGTTCAGTGTAGCATTATTTATAATAGCTAAGATCTGGAAACAGCTCAAGTGCTCATCAGTAGATGAGTGGGGGGAAAAGCTGTGGTACATTACACATTGGAATACTATGCAGCTATAAAAATGAAGGTGTAACTATGATTTTTTTCAAAACTCTACAGTTCTAACCAGTTTGGCTCAGTGGATAGAGCATCAGCCCTTGGACTGAAGGGTCCTGGGTTTGATTCCAGTCAAGGGCATGTACCTCGGTTTCAGGCTCTATTCACAGTGAGGTGCATGGAGGAGGCAGCTGATCAATGTTTCTCTCTCTCTATTCCTCTCCCTCTCTCTAAAAAAAATTCAATTAAAATATATTAAAAAAATAAAACACCTACAATTTCAGCATTTTTTCTCTTTAAAATACCTTGGAGTTTACATATGTGGAAATAAAACCTCAATGCAAGTAAAATCTAAACTTATCTTAGAGTTCTTATGTCTCATAATTTATTCAAGGTTAAATAATGTGTGACTGAATATCTTGCAATATGATAGCTCATAATTAGAGAACCATTGCCTCTTGTTGGCTATGGTTTCCCCCCATTGTAGCAGTGAGACCTATGACTCAGCTTTAGCCTTTGTAGAAGTAGATGGAGCAAGGTTTTCTAGATTTTGTAAGATTCTTTAACTTAGGCAGAAAATGTCCTCTCTTTTCTGTAGCCCATGTCAAACAGTCCAGCATATGACTCAGGACTAAGCCCAACAAATATCAACTATTCCTTGTGTTATTCTCTGACCAGGAGTTTCTCTCAAGGGTCTTCAAAAAAGATATTGGACTGAAGCAAGATGTGTCTGTTCTTGGGTCCTTCATCTACTTGCAACATGACCTCTCACTTACTTTAACCTAGCTAATGCTTATTGATACCATGGCTTGATTTTATTTTATATAAAATTTCTGTAAATAACAGCTGCCTCTGGATAAAAGATTAAATTTAATAGACAAAATAGTTCAGGGCAGGATCCTAACAGCTATCTAATCAGACATATTCATGGGATGTTTTTTGAATCTGTACTTGGCTCTTTAATTTTGGACAACATATTCTGAATCTCTACTAAATTTACAGCCTTTTTAACAATGCACTTTCATTGTCATGGCTATGCAAGTTGCAAAGAATTTGGATGAACTCACTGGCTCGGTAGAGTTTCTTAAGTGACCAGAACCAAAGATACAATCTCACAGATTTATACTTATGAGCAGAGACTCAAAGGGAAAATGACCTTTTGAGAAGGAAGAGTCACAGAGCAGCATCAGACGGGAGAGAGGTCACCTAAAAGAGGTGAATAAAAAATTTCAGAAAAATGTATTTCTTTTCCTGGGAGTGTTTGCATTATATAAAAGGAAACTAGAAAAGAAGAATATTTCTGGCTGTTTGTAAAGCATCTTATAGGTGTTATGTCTCAGCCCAGCTACAAATAACCTAAGGTTGGGGTAGACTGGAAGGGATCAGAATTTGGAACCTGATGCCTCATGGGGGTCCTCTGAAAACAGACCCAGACTCAGAACCTGGGAGAGTGTTCAATATCACAAACAGAGGAGGGTTTCCAAAGGGAAAGGAATAGTCAAAGAATCAGCACTAAAGTGATCTAAGGAGCTTGTGAGCAAGCCAGACAAACACATAATAGATTACCTCAAGGCTCACCCTATCTGAGTGCAAGTAGATAGTAGAAAACAGAAGAGTCTTCACTAGGTAGCAGTTAGTTAGCTCAGTTAGGATTAAGAGGAAGAACTTTGTCCCCTGATAGGAAGACAGCAAGACCAAGAGCAATACTTTGGGGACTGGGTGATTGAGAAAAGAATCAAAGGTATGAAATGCAAGAGAGCAAGATGGGGACACAATTATGGTGATGGGGCACTGGGTGGTACTTGGTCATAGAAACAAGGCAGAATTCAAGCAGATCAAGGACACCAGATCAGAGAGTTATGGATCTATTTAATTAGCCCATCTATTCCAGAAATTCTCATTAAATATTGTCAATATTCCAGACACTGTTCTTGGCATAAGGAACACAACAGTAATCATGACATGCTTTCTGTCCACACAATGTACTGAATAGGTTAGTCCAATACTAAATGATGGAAAAGATAAAGAGAAAATATGAGAACATATTTGATTACTTTACTTATTGATTTAAAAAATTAT
This sequence comes from Cnephaeus nilssonii, assembly GCF_951640355.1. Classification (NCBI taxonomy): domain Eukaryota; kingdom Metazoa; phylum Chordata; class Mammalia; order Chiroptera; family Vespertilionidae; genus Cnephaeus; species Cnephaeus nilssonii. Next base: position 9,913,922 of record NC_137087.1, read on the forward strand.
TCAAAAAAAGAACCCAAAGAAGTAGAAATAATCCATAACACCAAATGCTTTAAAAGTGTAATTCTCCTGAACCCATTCCATCTCATCCAGATATGCTTAATTCATTTTCAGAAGTGTTTTTTTTTTATAAACTTACATAGATATTGCCATATGCCTATTTTTTTTGGTAAGAAGCTTTGCATTATTACTTAACAATATGTTATGGACAACTTTTCAAGTCAGTGCATATAGATCTACCCCTGGTTGCCTTGTAGTCCATAGTGTGAGTGTACCATAACATATGGAACTATTTCTATATAAGCATTTACATTGTTTCCAGATTATACTTACAGACAATAAATGTTTCATTTGAAATCTCTTCAGTATAAGATCCTAGTTGGTTCTAGAGCACAGGGGTAGGTTGGGTTTGAAGGTGGGAACCACATGAGAATGGGAATGGGGAAAAAGTTGGGAAGTAGGCAGAGCCTGAGAGGCACACGAGAATTTCCTTCTCAAGTTATCTCATACAGGCAATCAATAAATTGGTCTTGAAGCCCTGACCAGGTTGCTCAATTGGTTAGAGCTTCTTTCCCATATGCCAAGTTTGTGGGTTTTATTTCCAGAAAGGGCACTTGCAAGAGTCAACCAATGAATGTATAAATAAATGGAACAAAAGTCTCCTCTCTCTCTCTCTTTCTCTCTCTCTCTCTCTCTCTCTCTCTCTCTCTCTCTCTCTTACTAATAAGAAATAAATGGGTCTCCCAACAGTGGGTTTCTCTTTCATTTTGATGCTGTTTTCTTTCGCTGTGCAGAAGTTTTTTATTTTGATATAGTACCATTTGTTTACTTTTCCCTTTGTTTCTCTTATCCTAGGCATTGTATCAGTGAAAATTCTTCTACATGAGATGTTTGATATTTTGCTACCTACATTTTCTTCTAGGATTTTTATGGTTTCACATCTTACATTTAAGCATTTTATTCATTTTGAGTTTATTTTTGTGAATGGTGTAAGTTGGTGGTCTAGTTTCATTTTTTTATGGGAGAAAGTATTTGCTAATGATACATTTGATAAGGTGTTAATTTCCAAAATATTTAAAGTACCCATACCACTCAACAAAAGGAAGACAAACAATGCAATTAAAAAATAGGCTGAGGACCTGAATAGACACTTCTCCAAAAAGGACATAAAAAAGGCCAAGTGACATATGAAAAAATGCTCAACATCACTAATTGTCAGAGAGATGCAAATTCAAACAACAATGAGGTACCACCTTACTCCTGCCAGAATGGCTACCATAAATAAAACAACAAACAAGTGCTGGTGAGGATGTAGAGAAAATGGAACCCTAGTACACTTCTGGTAAGAATGTAGACTGGTACAACCACTATGAAAAACAGTGTGGAGTTTCCTCAAAAAATTAAATATGGAACTGTCATTTGACTCAGTGATCCCACTTCTAGGAATATACCCTAAGAAGCCTGAAACACTAATCCAAAAGAACATATGCATCCCTATGTTCATAGCAGTGTTATTTACAATAGTTTAGATCTGGAAACAGCTCAAGTGTCCATCAGTAGATGAGTGGATAAAAAAGCTGTGGTATATTTATACCATGGAATTCTATGCAGCAGTAAAAAAGAAGGAGCTCTTACCCTTTGAGACAGCAGGCAGAGAAATACAAGTATCACATGATCATACTCATATATGGAATCTAATGAAAAAAATAAATTGAAAAAAATATAGATCCAGAGACATAGAAGCACGCAACAGACTGAGGAATATCAGATGGAAGGATGCGGGGCAGGGGGGGGGGGAGGGGGACAGGGCGGGGAGGGCAGCTCGGGAAGAGATTAACCAAAGAACTTATATGCATATATACATAGCCCATGGACACAGACAATCCTGTGGTGAAGGCCTGGGGGTGGGGTGTTGGGGGCGAGGTGGAGGGGGTCAATGAGGGAAAAAGGCAAGACATCTGTAATACTTTCAACAATAATGATAAATTAAAAATAAATGAATGGGTCTATGGTTATTGATTACACCTCCTCTCTGGAAAGTGCCTTTGTTTCAGAGGTAAGGGAGTCTCATTCAATCAGGCTCCCTTGTAGAGGAGCCAGGGAGAATACCTTTGAGAAGGGTTGGTAGGCGTTGAGGTCTCTTATCTAAGTGACATTTCTTGGTTGGAGAGGAATGTGCTTTAGTCAAAAGATAGAAACTGGAAAAAAGAAAGGAGAGAAAACAATGTAACATTTTTCCAAGGTTAATAAAAGTAAACTTTGAAAAAGTTTGATGCAGTCACTGAAAGCACTTAGCTTTCCATTAAGTTAGAAGTTCATTAAAAATTCTTTTCTGGCTTATTAGAGCCATTTCTGCCTATTTTCTTTCCAAGTGCCTTGTAAGGGAGGACAGCCTGTAGCAAAAATTAAGCTCCAGGACCCAGCATTGCATGCTTCTCAGTGTGCCAGCTCTTCCATCCCCACGGGCCATCCTGCATGGTGCAGCCACATGCTTGACAGATTTTTCATTTCAGAATTTTGGATGTGTTTACTGAAGGAAAAAAAAAAGTTTTATTTTATTGCCGAAAATGTTAGCAGGAGTGGTGCTTCCAGAATCTCCTTGAACAAAGCAAGATAAGGTAGTCTCATTATTTTGCTATTATATTCTCCTCAGTGTTGACTTTTTCAAGTTCACTGCTGTTTAAGCTATCCTAATAGTCACCCCTCCCTGCCATTGCATATTATTATCTGGCTAAGTGACTTCTAACATTTAGTAGGCAAGGCAAGATCTACAATCATCTCCTCAGAGTGTCACCAAGGGCATCAGCAATTGTACTGAATGTTACCTGCCAGAACTTGGCACTTTATACATCGCCATCATTTGTACTTTCGTTATTATTATTGCATTTACCGTGTTTTGCTCTTTATATTTCCAACTAGAGGACGGATTCAATAGAAGTTAGTCTAGAATCCTTCACTGTATCTCTCATGGAGCTTTGAGGAAGCAGACATTCAATAAATAGGGGTCTTTTGTGCATGGTCTTGAGAGGACATTGAAGCACAGGTAAGAAATGGGGGCCATAGACCTGGGCATGAATAGAACTTATGTCTACTACATGTGTGGAGCATGTAGAGTTAGGGTTGTATGGCTGGCTGGGAAGTGCATTTGGGCAGGAACCTCATTTCATGTTTATGAAGCAGTTCAAATTTAGACTTTGACATCTCCAATGTGTTTGTAGTCACAGAGACATACTGTGTAGAATAAAGAAGGTACAACTTTTATTGATTTTATTATTTTTATACATTTTTTATTGATTTCAGAGAGCCATGAAGAAGAAGAGGGAGATAGAAACATCAATGATGAGAGAGAATCATTGATCAGCTGCCTCCTGCATGCCTCCTACTGGGGATCAAGCCTGCAACTCAGGCATGTGGCCTGACCAGGAATTGAACCATGACCTCCTGGTTCATAGGTCAATGCTCAACCACTAAGCCAATCTGGCTGGGCTGAAGAAGGTACAACTATTAAAGCTGTATCCTATTATGAGACTATAACATCGACAATGAATACTGAGTTAAATATTAAATAAAATTGCAATTGTCTTATATTTAGTGTAATTATATTGTGTATATGTTTGTGCTTTATTAAAAACAAGAAGCCCAGTGCATGAATTCGTGCATGGGTGGGGTCTGGCTGGCCCAACTGGATGGGGGCTGATCGGGTCAGGCCAACTGAGGGGAGGGGCTGCGAGAGGTTTGGGGGGGCCCATTGGGGTCCCGATTGGGCCAGTTGGCGGCTGCAGTGTGTATCATAGCGACTGGTTGTTCCAGTTGTTATGGTCGTTCCGTCATTCCAGTCGCTTGACTTTTATATATATAGATTGCTTTGCTAAGGTATAATTGACGTTCAATACATTGTATATATTTCAAGTGCACACTAGATAAGTTTCTACATATGTATATATGTGAAACAATGACCACAATCAAGATACCCTAAAAGTTTTCACTTGCTTCTTTTTTATTTTTTAACTAGAGGACCAGTGTGCAAAAATAGTGTGAGATCCAGACCCCCCATGCCGCGTGACCCCAGACTCCCTCCCACCACTGCCATGGGACCCTGGAGTCCTGCCTGCCACCACTGCAGGACCCCGGAGTCTCACCTGCCAGCGCCACCCATCGCGGCCACCGTGGGACCCATCAATGCTCCTCCTGGTGAGTCCGGTTAGTGGTCATTATGGCGTTGTGGTGTTATGGACACAGGCCTTTTATAATATAGATTTAAAAAAAAATTGATTTCAGAGAAGAAGGGAGAGGGAAAGATAGAAACATCAATGATGAGAGAGAATCATTGATTAGCTGCCTCCTTCATGCCCCACAGTGGGAAATCGAGCCCTCAACCCGGGCATGTGCCCTTGACCAGAATCGAACCCAGGACCCTGCAGTCTGCAGGCCAACTCTCTATCCACTGAGCTAGTGCTTATTTGCTCATTTTGTCATCCTTTCCTCCTGCTCTTTCTGCCCTCACCAGCTAGGGCTTATTTGCTCATTTTGTCATCCTTTCCTCCTGCTCTTTCTGCCCTCACCTCAGGCAACCACTGACCTGCTTTCCTAGACTTTATAGAGTGGGCCATACTGTATGTACTTTTTTGGAATCTGTCTTCTTTCACCCAGCATTAATTATTTTGAGATAAATTCATGTTGTAGTATGTACCAATAGCTTATTCCAATTTATTGCTGAGTAGTACTCCATTACAAGGATAAATCACAATTGGTTTCTCAATTCACTTGTTGGTGGACAGATGCTTCCAGGTTGTAGGTATGTAGATTGCTTCCAGTTTTGGGTATTGAAAAATATCTTCCGTGGGCATTTGTGTACAAGCATGTGCATAGACATGTTTTCATTTATTTTGGGTAGGGGTGGAATAAATAGATGATTTGTTAGGTATATGTTTATCTTTTCAAGAAACTGCTAGGCAGTTATCCAAAGTAGTTGTTCTAGTTCATATTTTTGGCAACAGTGTATGAGAGTTTTGGGTCCTCCACAGGCTGGCCAACACTTAATATGATGGTATGTGGGCAGTGATATCTCATATAGTGAACATTTGCATTTCCTTAATGATATTAACCATTAATTATGTCTAGCATTTTTAATATGCTTATTTATTATTCATATATCTCTGGTAGAATGTTTATTCAAATCTTTTACTCATTTTAAAATTTGATTTATTAATTTATTATTCAGTTTTGAGAGTTTTTCATATGTTCTATATTAAAGTATTTTTTATCAGATATAGGCTTTGCAAATTTTTTTCTCAGTCTCTGGCTTGCTTTTACAGTATCTTTTATTTTATGTTATTTTTTATTATTGACACTGTTACACATGTTCCCCATTTCTCTCCCTCCTTTGCCCACCTCCACCCAAGTCCTTCCCCGCTCCTCTGGCCTTCACCACATTATTGTCTACACATATATTCTATTTGGCTAATCTCTTTACCTTCTTTCATCCAGTGCCTCCCACCCTCCTCCCCTCAGACATGTCATTCTGTTCCATGCATCCATGCCTCTGGTTCTATTTTGTTATTGGATTCCACATATTAGTGAGATGATATGGCATTTATCTTTCTCTGACTGGCTTATTCACTTAGCATAACAATCTCCAGGTCCATCCATACTGTCACAAAGGGTGAATTCCTTCTTCTTCTTCTTCTTCTTCTTCTTCTTCTTCTTCTTCTTCTTCTTCTTCTTCTTCTTCTTCTTCTTCTTCTTCTTCTTTTTTTACAGCCATGTAGTTTTTACAGTATCTTTTAAAAAATAGGAGTTTTCAATTCTGAATAAGTCCAATTTTCCAATTTATTCTTGCGTTAGGCATCCACTAAACCACCTGAGGTTTGGTGATTTGTTACAAGAACTCACAAATGCAAATATAATAATATAGTCATGGCTAAGGAAAAAAAGCAAGGTCAGCAAAAGGAGAGGGGATGAAAATGCAGTACCGAGAAAACCATGACTAAGCTTCCTTACCTCATGGAGTCACACAGCAGGCACTTCATTCCCCCAGCAGGCAGTTGTGGCAACATGAACAAAGTTGTTTTTTGTTTGTTTGTTTTTTAAACCAGGGAAGCTCATTAGAGACTCAATGTCTGCTTCTTGGTGTACCAAAAATTTCAGACTCTCAGAAGAAAAGCATGTAGTCAGCTTTAGCCCTACTGAGTATAGGAACAGTTTGGGCTCAGTGAGCTAATCTTATCAGTTGAGAATGGTGGGAATCCTCCTGAAGTCCAAGTTTAAAGACACCCATCAATGGCCAATCTTGCAAGCAGGCCTTTCAAGGACAGCAGTCTTGCTATGTTAACTCTTTTCTGTACAGTTCTCTTTTGGATCATGCTTTTGATGTTGTATCTAAGAAATATTCTAAACTAAAGTCATATATATTTTCTCCTATGTTGCCTTCTGGAAATTTTATGGTTTTAGCTTGTATATTTAGGTCTATGAATAATTTTGAATTACTTTTAATATATGATGTCATTCATTTTTTAAAATAAATGGATAACCAATTATTTCAGCACCATTTGTTGAAAAAAACTATCCCTTCTCAACTGAATTGCCTTTGCACCTTTGTTGAAAATCAGTTGTCCATGCATGTGTTGGTCTATTTCTGGCCTCACTGTCTGTTTCACTAATCTAACTCTCTATCTTTACATCAATACTTTAAGGCTTCCTTGTTGTAGCTTTATAGCACATCTTGAAATTAGCTACTATTATCTCTCCAACTCGTTCTCTATTTTCAAAATTGGTATGACTTTTCTAGATTTTTTGAATTTTCATCTAAATTTTAGATTCAGTTTATCAAGTTGCATTTAAAAATCTGTTATTTTAATTAGAATTATTTAATTGAATCTATTAATTGAGGGAGAATTAATATCCTAGCAATACTGAGTCTCTAGAACCATAAACATATCTCTCCATTTCTTCAGTTCTTTAATTTCCATCAGCAAAGTTTATAGTTTTAATTGCACATATCTTTCACATCATTTGTCAGCCTTAACTCAAATATTTCATATTTTTTATGAATTTGTAAATGGTAATTTTAAATTTGATTTTTTTGGTTGTTTATTTCTAGTACATCAAAATTAAACTGAATTTTGCATATTGATTGCATATTCTGCAACATTGATTCGTTCCATTTTGGCTATTAGCTTTTGTATAGTCCATCAGGTTTTCTACATAGATGACTACGTCATCTATGAGTAAAGTAAGGGGTATATCCCAACTCGTTTTCCCTTTCCAATTTTTTAAAATTCAGCTTCTTGAATTTGTGTTTATGGTTTTCATAACATTTAGACAGTTTTTGTCTATTACTTCTTGAAAGAGTTTTTTCTGACCTACCTTCTTGAGGGACTCTAATTACATCTGTATTGGATCTACAAAGTAATTATACAGCTTACTGATGCTCCTTCCATTATTTTTAAAATATCTATGTTTTATTTTGGATAGTGCCTGTTTCTAGGTTTTCAAGTTTACTGATAGTTTCATTTGTTACGTCCAATTTGCTGTCAATCCCATTCAGTGTACTTTCATTTCAAACCTTATGGATTATATTTTGTGTGGTTTGTGTCTTCCATGTCTCTACTTAATTTTTCAACATTTGGAACACACTTATAATAACTATAATGCCCTTGCTACTAAGTCTAATATCTTTGTCATTTCTTGGTCAGCTTCAATTGATTTAGTTCTTTATCTAGATTTATATTTTTTCTGCTTCTTTAAATGTCTGGTAATTTTTTATTTGACACCAGTCATAAATTTTATCTTACCGGGTGTTGGAATATTTTTTTGTATTCATATAGAAACTAGGGGCCCGGTGCACGATATTCGTGCACTGGGGTTGGGGGGTCCCTCAGCCCAACCTGCCCCCTCTCACATACTGGGTGCCCTCAGGGGATGTCCTACTGATGGCTTAGGCCCGTGCCCCACGCTCCTTTGTGGGAGGCAACCGGGCTGATCAGGGGAAGGCAGCAGCCCCATCACCCCGCTGCTGCAGCCACTACCAGTCACCACAGCCACCAAGGTGTTTTCATCAACACGGACTTCAGTCCCTTCACCAAGAAAAAATGACAACTTTCTTTAGGCATTTTCAAGATGTGTCTTTCATAGGATATACATTTTTTTTTTAATCCTCACCTGAGGGTATGTTCCCATTGATTTTTAGAGTGTGGATGAAAGAGGGAGAGACAGAGAGAAACATCAATGTGAGAGGGACACTTTGATTGGTTGCCTCCTGTATGAGCCCTGACCATGGGCGCCAGGCTGGGGGGCATGCAGGGACCCCTGGGCCGCACGCAGCGGTGGCCGCCAAGGGTCTCCACACACCCCAGAGGCCAGCAGCCAGCCCCCCATCATGTGCGCCAGGCTGGGGGCGTGGACCCAAACTGCCTCTTGATGCTGGAGCATTCCCAAGAGGCTGGGGGCACTATGGTGACAGGGGATGTTTCCGCCCCGCCCCCAGCCCCTTGGCTCCTGCACCTATAGGCTCAAAGTGGCCAGGGGGTGTTCTGGGACCCCTGCCACTCAGGACCTAAGCAAGGGGCCTACAGGCTCGGACTGGCCTGGGTCCTGAGGATGTTTGCGGGACCCAGCCCCTTGGCGCCTGCACCCTTGGGCTCCAAGTGGCCAGGGGGCATTCTGGGACCCTGCCACTCAGGACCTAAGTGCGGGCCTACAGGCTCTGATCGGCCTGGGTCCAGAGGATGTTTATGGGACCCAGGCCGCTCAGGACCTAAGCGTAGGCCTATAGGATCTGAGCGGCTTGGGTCTGGAGGATGTTTCCCAGACCCCAGACCTCTGCAAGTGTTTGGGGGCGGGAACATTCCCGCGTCGCTATGGCGACACGGGAATGTTCCCGCCCCGCCAAGGCTCCCAGTGGCCAGGGGGTGTTCTGGGCCCCTGCCACTCAGGACCTAGGCAGGGGCCTACAGGCTCTGATCGGCCTGGGTCCAGAGGATGTTTATGGGACCCAGGCCGCTCAGGACCTAAGCGCAGGCCTACAGGATCAGAGAGGCTTGGGTCTGAAGGATGTTTCCCAGACCCCAGACCCCAGACCTCTGCAAGTGTTTGGGGGCGGGAACATTCCCGCGTCGCTATGGCGACATGGGAATGTTCCCGCCCGCCAAGGCTCCCAGTGGCCAGGGGGCGTTCTGGGGCCCCCCGCCACTCAGGACCTAAGTGATCCGCCTGGGTCCGGAGGATGTTTATGGGACCCAGGCCGCTCAGGACCTAAGTGCAGGCCTACAGGATCTGAGAGGCTTGGGTCTGAAGGATGTTTCCCAGACCCCAGACCCCAGACCTCTGCAAGTGTTTGGGGGCGGGAACATTCCCGCGTTGCGACGCGGGAATGTTCCCGCCCCTCCAAGGCTCCCATTGGCCAGGGGGTGTTCTGGGCCCCTGCCGCTCAGGACCTAAGCGCGGGCCTACAGGCTCTGATCGGCCTGGGTCCGGAGGATGTTTACGGGACCCAGGCTGCTCAGCACCCGCATATGCAAATTAACCGCCATCTTGTTCGCTCTGATTGGCTGTGGGCGTAGCGAAGGTGCGGTCAATTTGCATGTTTGCCTATTATTAGGTTAGATCCTTGAGCTTTCTTTCTGAGATATAGTGAAGCTGCCTGGGAATGGTTTGATCCTTTCAGGTTGTCCTTTTAGGACTTGTTAGTCAGAGCCATAACAATGTTGATTGGGGATTAATTATTCCCACTGCTGATGTAAATCCTTTGTGTGTATTCTACCAAATGCCCCAATGTTCTGGCAGATGGCAACAAGAACCTTTTCCAATTTTGTAAAGCCTGGCACTGTTACCTCTAATGCTTTAGGGTCATTCTTTTCCTGTTCTTCAGCAGTTTACTCACATGAATGCACTAATCAGTATTTAGTTGAATACTCAGGGATGATCCTCTGAGGACCTCAGAGTTCTGTCACTGTTCCACTCTTTCCTCTCCACACTCTGTTTTGTACAGTTAACTACCTTGGGACCCTAGACTCCTAGTTCAGTTTCCTCAGCCCAGGGAGGAACTGGGTTTTCCCTCCTTGTATTGTGGCCTGGAAACTGTCAAGAAAGCACATTGTGGCAATTTTAGGGACTCTTGGTTTATTTCCTGTTTTTCAAAATCGGTGTCCTTCCTTTCCCAATGTCGAATGTCTTGTCCATTATTTCATATATTATGTCTATATTTTGTTGTGTCATGTGGAAAGATAAATATAGTTCCACTTATTCCATCTTCACTGGAGGCAGAAGTATCTGCATCCAAGAATGTTTAGATCCTCACAAGTCTTAGTTTGGCATAAGCAGTGTTAACAACAGTTCACAAATACTATATTCCTAAATTATTTATCAGTAGTTTCTTTGAAAATAGGATATGTATGTTTGGTTATGCATATTCACTGGTGTGGGAGCAGAGTAGACCAGCACATAGTAAATCTATATAACTAACCTGATCAAAGGGAATTTATAGAATGTAGTAAGTAGCTGTGTGATGAAAGTAGAATGCCAAAAGATTATACAGATAATTAAAATGCCAGGGTAAAAAAAGGCAATGCTGCTCAGAGCATTCTCTACTTAATATATGCATCTTCCTGAAGCTCATCTTAGCAGTCTTAAAGAGCCCAGGTGGTCTAATGCAATCAAATGGATTAGAGCATTGCGTATTGATTGAGCATTTGTATGTCCCTGAGAAGGTATTAAAAACTGGAATTTCAATAAACTTAAATCTTTAGTTTATGCCTTTTAAAAGAATCTGAAATTATCTTAGCATGTTGTCTGACTAACCTTTACAGCAGAGTGGGGGCAGCACTGTGGATGAAGAGTCCAGGGTTAGGTGACAGCTGAATCATGCCTCTAGCATTCATTATATGCATGGCATAGGCAAGATATTTAATCTCGCTAATCTTCATTTCCTCTTCTGTGTAATGGGGATATTATAGCTTAAAATGCTGTGGGCAGCCACCGAATGGGATAAAATGCATTTAGTGTGTACAATATGGGTAGGCATTATACTATGTGTTTGTATTAGTTGGGGTTCTCCAGAGGAAAAAAACCAATAGAGTGTGTGTGTGTGTGTGTGTGTGTGTGTGTGTGTGTGTGTGTGTGTTTGTAAAGAGATTTACCTGCAATTATGCAGGCTGGCAAACCCCAAATCTGCAAAGTGGGCTGGCAGACTGGAAACACAGGAAGTAACTGATGTCAAGTTGAAATCTGAAGGCCATCAACTGGCAGAATTCCTTCTTGTTGAGAGAGGTCAATAATTTGTTCTATTCAGACCTTCATTGATTAGATGAAGCTCATCCACATTATGGAGGGCAATGTGTTTGACTGAAAGTCCACCAATTCAGATGTAAATTTCATTCAAAAACACTACACAGAGGAGTTCAGAAAAATGTTTCACCAAATATATGAGCACCATGGCCCAGCAAAGTTAACCTATAACATTAACCACTGAAGTGTTTATGGCTATGAACATTATTAGCTTATTTAACTTTCTCATCAACTCTATAAGGTAGATATTGTTTTCTCAGGTTTATAGTGGGCATCTGAGGTTCAGAAAGATAAAGATGTGCTAGCTTGAAATTTGAACTCAGATTAGTTTGACTATGAAACCCATGCTCTTAAGAACTCCCTTAAAATGTTTATCAGCACAGTGCCCGTCACACTGTAGATGCTCACTTAAGGTCAGCTCCCAGGTCTCATGGTGCAGAGTGCTGGCTTTTATCCCTCCCTCCCTGACTAGGCTGTGAGCAAATGATTAACTAGGTCAGATATTTTCATCTTGAATTTTAAAAACATATTTGTGTTGACTTAAGAGAGGAAGGGAGAAGGAGAGAGGGAAACATCAATGATGAGAGAGAGTCATTGATCAACTGCCTCCTGCATGCCCCACACTGGGGATCGAGCCTGCAACCTGGGCATGTGCCCTGACCAGGAATTGAACGGTGACCTCTTGGTTCATAGGTCGACGCTCAATCACTGAGCCATGCCAGACGAGCTGGTCTTGTATTTTTAATGCTTTCTAAAGTGTCTGGTACACAACAGATGCTCCATAAATTGATTCCTGAATGCAGTTAGAAATACTACTTGAAATTCATGTATATTTCTTGATGATTACTTTGTGTAAAGTGCCAAGATCTGGGGAGAAAACCAAAGCTGGATATGGCCTAGATCCTGCTTTAAAAATCTGTTTCACATCCGAGTGAAGAATGAATTCATTTATTCATTCTTCATTCGACAGTATGCATTTATTTCCCACTCGGTGCCAGGCATTAGTCTAGAAGCTGGAAATGCAGTGTAGACTCTGTATTAAATTCCTATTGCTGCTTTACCACAAACTTAAAATAATATGATCTTATTATCTTCACCCCATGGAATCATACCCAGTTCTGATGCCAAAGTCCAAAATGAGTCTTACAGGCTAAAATAAAAGTCTTGATAGGACTGGTTTCTTTTGGAAGGTCTCTAGGTCATCCATTATCTGCTTCTTCTGGCTTCTAGGAGCCACCTGCATTCCTTGGTTCATGGTCCCACCACCAGTGGCCTTTTCTGTTCTGCTTCTATCATTGCATCATCTTCCACTGACTAATCTCTTGCCTCACTCTTATAAGGATTCTTGTGATTACATCATGTTCACCTGGATAATCCAGGATAATACCCCCATCTCAAAATCCTTAATTTACTCACATCTGCAAAGTACCTTTTGCCATGTCAGGTACTGTGATTCATAGGCTCCAAGGATTAAGGAATGGGCATTTTCCGTTGGTCTTTATTCATCCTGCAAAAGACCCTCATACACTAAAACAATTTGTGTGCAATATAATATTATCAATATATATAAAACCCTAATATGCAAATAGACTGAATGGCAGAACAACTAAACAACTGAACAACCGGTCGCTATGATGTGCGCTGACCACCAGGGGGCACACGCAGAACATGACAGGCATTGGCAGCAGGTGGCAGAGTGCGGAACATGGTGGGTCTCAGCTGTGGCGGGATGGTGGAGCAGGTGAGCGGGGTTGCCAGACTAAGGTGGGGCACCAGTCGCTGTCATCAGGGCGAGCCTCTGGAGGTTACTGAAAATTCTTTGCTCCTGTGCACCATGGTCCTGCCTGGCACTTGCACTTGCTGCTGGCGCCTGGTGCCGGCCCAAGATCGCTTGGTGCCATCAGCGGGTGCAAGCGGTGGCTGCCAGCCCCGATCACCCCTCAGGACTTCTCCACCTCCCCCTGCTCCTGAGGGGTGATCAGGGCAGCAGCCACCGCTAGCACCTGCTGATGGCACCAGCCCCAGTCGCTCTGCGCCATCAGTGGGTGCAAGCGGGACCGGCACCATCAGCATATGGGAGTGGAGGTGGCATGAGCGGGGCTGCCGGCAGACAGGGGATCAGGGTTGCGGTGGGAGGGGCCAGGCGGGGGTGCAGAGGATGGGCCGTGACCCGCCCCTGTGCCCACGGCAGTCTTGTGGCCCACAGTTGCTTTCAAAGTGCACTAATTTGTGCACTGGGCCCCTAGTGGTTAAGATAAGTGCTATAAAGGAAAATAAATCATGGTAGAGAGATAGAGAGTGACTGGGAGGGAGAAGTTCTTTTTGTGATGGATTGTCAGGGGTTGCCTGTCTGGCGAGGTGACATTCAGGCAGAGTCTCTAGGATTGCAGAGTACCCATGACTGAGGTCTCATCATACATAGAGCAACAGTTTCCTACCTGGAGCAAAGCACATCATTCTGTCCAGATTTCAGGCTGTGGGCTTTAAGCTCTTGGTGGCATTCCTGACTCCAATCAGTTACTTATTACCAAAGCATGGGCTAACTCAATGATGGTACCTAAGAGATTGACCAAGCTTCTGCTTAGGGCAAGAGGAACAGCATCTTGACCAGAAAAGGGAAAAGAGTTCAATTTTAATAAACTCACCCATAACTTTTTAATTAGAATGTTTTTAAAAAGCTAATTTAATTCAACCTATATATAAATTTAGTATCACTTCAGAAAATAAATTTTCTTTTGACTTTCCCATGGGAGGGCATGGGCCATAACCTTTCATTCTCTCAAAGTCTTAATGTGGCCCTGGCCTCTACCATCTGGGCTCAGCTCAGAGTCAGCTGAGTGTCCCCAGTATCCATCCTGCCTGGGCGGGCCACATGTCAGGAACTGGTCCTCTCAGCCACCTTCCTCCACCCCCAGCATGTCCTCCTGCTACCAATTGCCCCCTGCCTGCATCTCCAAGTTTGTTACATGCTAGCTGTTTTTCCTATTTTTCCCAGATTGCAATTAACATCTAGAAAGGCAAAGAGCCCTATGAGTAAAGCGTTGAACCGTCACCTGGAAATATACCCAGCTGCTTCTATGGTGGAGTTTAAGAGCATTTAGCTAATTACAGTCCTCAGGAGCAGGGAGCTTCCTAATGGAAGCAGCAAGATCTTTTCTGCTTTACAGTGGGAACCAGTCGCCAATGGATAAATAGCAGTTATGTCACATGCCTCTTCGTTTATGCCCTCACAGGGGAGGCTGTCGTAAAGTGCTTCCTCCGCAGGCCTAATGCTATGATGTGTATTTTGACAAAAATACTTTTTGGGGGCCATGAAAATAAAAGCACCATAAAATCAGAAGGAAAGAGAGTATAAATTGCACTGAATGAGTCCCAGCCCAGCTTCCCCACTGCACCTCAGCGGATATGGCCTGACTGCTCTGTCGCCTGCAGCTGCTTCAGTGACTAAAGGTCCAAGAGCCTGGTGATAGGACAATCAGTTCAGTAGGGTTGGCCTAGAGGCCTGGGAAAGGAGGGGAGGGAGGAAGACCGGCCTTGTTCTAGTGGTGTGTGTGCGCACAAGGACCCTGAATGTCAGCGTGTATGTGCGTGTGTGTGTGTGTGTGTGTGTGTGTGTGTGTGTGTGTGTGTGGTGGGTTAATGTGTTGATGTTTTTCCTGGTTCCTATATTCCAAAAGGTGGCTGCCACTGCTCTTATGAGGCATTGATAGGAGCAGGTTCACCCTTATTAATCACAGTAATAGCAATAAGTAGGCAATTACATTTTCCCAAGGTGCATGGGAGATTCTTGGTTCTAGCGAAGCTGTGCTGGTTGATGGAGTTAATAGCAGGGAGCTGGAGCTTTGCATCTGGGTCCAGGTTTATTTTCATGTTCAGAGAGAGATAATGACAGGGCAACCATTTTCCAGTTTTGTCAGCTCAGAGAGGTCTCCATCAGACTTGTTAGACGGTGAGCTCAGCATGCTAGAGGCTGTGACTTTCATCTCCCTGATGCAAGGGTTTTGTGAGCAGCTACTCTCCCCTGACCTCTCTGCCAAACAGTCGCCCTCACTAGCTTACTTTTCTTACCCTAGAGACCAAGGGGAGAGTCCATTTCTGGATTGTTGCCCACAAACTCTCCCCTAAGAATGAACAGCCAATACATGTTGATGAACTAAAATCAAGACCGAAGCTTGGTTGGTTTGGCTCAGTGGTTGAACCTCGACCTATGAACCAGGAGGTAATGATTTGATTCCCAGTCAGGGCACATGCCAGAGTTGCACACTTGATTCCAAGTTGGGGTTGTGCAGGAGGCAGCTGATCAATGATTCTCATCATTAATGTTTCTATCTCTCCCTCTCCCTTCCTTTCTCTGAAATCAATTAAAAATGTATTTAAAAACTCAAGACGGAAAACATTTGATCTGATGGGTTTTTGCATCTTAAACACCAACTCAAATCTGCCCATTATCAGGGTCATTGCAATGGTCTTCTGGGAGCGGGAGCTTCCTTGAAGCTCTCTCTTGCCCACCTCCAAATCATCTTGCTGTTACACAACCTTCTTACACACCTGCATCCCCATTCGATGCCTCTGCTCAGGGGCCCTTCACGGCTTCCCATCTCCTCCTGTACAAAGTGGGCTCCTCCGAGGAGTGAAATGCTCTCAGTTGGCCCATTAGCTGGTGTCCTGGCATGTTGCCTCCATTCTGCTCAGTCCAAGCTCCTCAGGGTTTCTCACTGGTACAAGGCACTCTCATTCTGCCTTTTCTCCTGCTCTTCTGCTCATTTTAAAGATTCTCTACCCTCTTTTTTCCTTAAATAAATCCTATGTATCCCTTGAGGATGATTGTGAGTCTTTCCTCCTTCAGGAAGGCTTCCCTGGCTTATCCTTGGCCATACCAAGCACATGTTCCCTGAACTCCTTAGATATATTGTCACCCAACTTAAATTTTAATTTACTCCAACTTGGTAGTTTCATTAATTTCTTGCATGCCCTGCATTAGGCTTTTGCTCAGCTTCACAGAAAGTGCCTGGAGGTAGAGATCAACCTTTCAATTACTTAGTGGGACAATTTGGTACATGAGACAGGCAGCAGACATGGGCATAGAAAACCAAAAAGCCTAGTTCTGCTATTTCCTATCTGCGGGATTTGGGGAAATTATTTCTCATGCCTGTTAGATTTCTTACTGCAAGTGCAAGGACCCTACTTAAGGTAGACACTGCCTTTCCCCACCCCACATGCTTCTCTCCTGGGCACAGTGCACACAGTTTAGGCCAGGGGCTATTCATTGATCTTGCCTCTCATTTCTCCAACTACAGTGATCTTTAGGATTATGATAAATATAGATACAAAGTAGAATTATACTTCCCTGCCTATTAGGGATGGTCATGTGACTATTACTTGGTCAATAAAATGTGAGCATGCCTGACACCTGTCACTTCCCAATGGAAGCAGTAATATTTGGACCACGCATCAAAACATTCTCCTTCCCTCATGGTAATGAGGAAGTGCATTGTTCCAAATGGTGGCTACTCCCTCAGCCTGTATCCCCGCATGAAGATGTGATGATGCAGCCAGAGCTCCCATCCTGCCCAAGAAGGTCATGACTCCAAGAAATGAATCTTTGTTATGTTAACCACTGAAATTTTGTTTTAAATTAACAGTATAACCTAGCCTATCCTGTCTGATATGCCATATTCCTTCGTCTTAACTCCTATTTCTCTTCTTTTGACTTTCTCTTTTTACTGATCTCCCTCACTCACAAGGAGTAACCTGTAGCTGAGCAGCAGCCTCTAATAAGCAATGCTAAGGACTTAAGAGACTATTGGAGGATGGGTTCCTGGTACTCTCAATAGCAATGTCTTTATTGATTTCAGTACCAGAGAATTTCCTCTGCTCTTCTGATAGATGAACTTGAAGGTGTCAAAAAAATATTTGGGCCTAACCAAGGCTTGGACTTTGATTCTGCAGATGGTGAGTCATTTCTTCCCCAATTTATCCTTCTGATATTCACATCAACGTGCTACAGAATTATGTAGAATATTTAAAATGTTAGAAGCAATAACTGTAGTAAATTTGAACTAATATGACCTCCTGTGGGTCTCTGTGATTTGTTTTTCATGTGTTACCTCACTAATATAATCTAAGGTATTATAACCTCCAAACATTCCCTGTCAAATCAGGATCCAGGAATGGGAGTCTTCTATGATACATGGAACAGATAAAGCTGGTTTTGTTTCATCTACTATACTTGTTGAGAGATGTGAATAAAGACTTATTCAGTATATCTGAAATGGATATCTGAGAGATCCATAGAAAGCAAATGTCCTCGTGGAATTAGTTCACATTTCATGCATTCTTAGCCTTCTCAGCTCCAAACATACCTGCCTGACCATGTCTGCAGTAAGAGTCTCTGAGAGACATTCCAAGAAGAAAAAGAAGGGAGGAAAATGACTTTGCATTTAGGCTGTGAAGAACTAGATGAGTGTGTTCTTCAATCATGGATAACCTAGGCTTTTCTTTAATTAACTGACTTGGCTAATGCCATGTTATTATCTAACAGTGTGTCTGAGAAACAAGAACACTTGTTTTTCTCACTGAATGACATAGCTCAGATGTACTCAAACAAAGAGTAAGTGTGGAACCCAGATCCCCAGAGAGAACTCATGGCTTAAGTTAAACCTAGTGAACAAGGGGGAACAAAGGAAAGAAATTTAAATGTTCCAACTTTGCTTGGTTGGAGATTGGGGCGGGACTAAATGGATGAAAGGAATTTAGAGTAAATTCTGTTCCTAGAAGATCAGGCATTGAGAATCCAGTTTGTAGGATGCTACAGCTGTTCCTAGCTAAGGGTTCTGGGTAAGTATGGTTCCTAGAAATATTTTTCATGGCAAACAAAATGCCACACACGAATTACATGAATTGTGTAATTTCCAGTGAACTAGCTGATTTTGTAGCAGCAACTGGGTGATAAAAATTACTCACTTCCTTCTCAATTTGGATGCTGGATATGAAGATTAAAGCTGTAATCATCTTTTATAAAGGTTTTTTAAATTGACTTTTAGAGAGAAAGGAAATGGGAAGGAGAGAGAGAGAAACATCAATTGGCTGCCTCCTGCATAGCCCTACCGGGGATTGGGGATCCAACCTGCAACCCGGGCATGTTCCTGGACCGGGGATTGAATCTGAAACCTTTCTGTTCATGGGACAACACCCAACCAGCTGAGCCACACTGGCTAAGGCTAAAGTTGTAATTTTTTAACGAAAGGAATCCCTGGAGACAGTGATATAATAGCCAATTTATAGATGTGAGGGTTTAAATAGCCAGGATCCAAGAGAAGTATAGCAATGTTGACACACTGAAAGATGCCTTTTTCTCTCCGACTCAGCATAGGTGAACACACTGAATACAGAGATTATTCAGTCTTGCAGGAAAATCATTATGTTGCATGAATACTGAGGAGTATAACAAGCTTTGCAAACTGGAAAATTTTTCAAAGTAGAGTGCTTACTAATGAAACTATTTAGGAAAAACTAAGGAGATGAGACAAAGTGAATAATTCCCTAGCTTTCAAAATTATAAACAGGTTCATTTATCTCGGGTGGAGGAGGGGAAAAGAACTGGGTTGGGACCAGGAGACAATGGACTAAATCCCAGATCTGCCACCTTGAGCTGTGTTACATTAGGCAGATAACTCAACTTCTCTAAGCCCCAGTTTCCAGATCAGTGGAGCTATTACAGAGGGTTGTTTTGGCAAACAAATAATATAATTCATTGCAAAACACCGCAATTTTTAAATATTAGAAATGTGAGAAGTTGTAATAGGATTGACATTATTGTTGGTCTTAACTTCCTGCTTTTGATTGGTGTGTAATCAATGCCTGAGTGAATCCTATCTAAGGTGAGTCCTTCCCAAAAATATGGAGTGTGCATCTGTGTACACAGAGAATGTAAGTGAGTTGTTCTCCTATTCTCACATTTGTGTGTCAACCTTGCATAGGGACCACGCTAATCTCTACTGTTCCAATTTTTGTATATGTGCTGCCCAAGCGAGCACCCTCCTATTCTCATTCTGATGATTGATTTTGTTTAACTTGATTGGGTTAAGGCATGTCCAAATAGTTGGTAAAACACTTTTTTTCTGAGTGTGTTTGTGAGGGTGTCTCCAGAAGAGATTAACATTTGAGTTAGTAGACTTAGTAAAGAAGATTATCTTCACCAGTGTGAGTGAATATCGACCAATCCCTTGAGGGCCTTAATAAAACAAAAAGGTGAAAGAAGAGCAAATTTGCTTTCTTTGTTTGAACTGCCCTTACCATTGGCTTCTCTGGTTCTCAGGTCTTTGGATTCAGACTGAGTTATACCTCCCACTTTTCTGGTTCTCCAGTTTGCAGTTGGCAGTTGTGGGAATTCTTGGCGTCGATAATGATGTGAGCCAATTCCTGTAATAACTCTCCTCTTTTGTATATCTCTATGTATCTTGTTGGTTCTGTTTCTCTAGAGAATGCTGACATACATCACATTGCTGATGACCAAGAAAGCCTAGAATGTAGTTAAGTAGCCCCAAAGATCAACTAATCTGTAGGCAGCATTAAAAAAGGTAATGAAAACTCAACATAAAAGCCTTTCCTCACAAGTTTATTCTATGTGCAGCACTGCTTTCTATATGTAAAATAAACATTTCAGGTGAGTTGGGGGAAGCTGAGGGAGGAGAGAGAGAGAGAGAGAGAGAGAGAGAGAGAGAGAGAGAGAGAGAACTCACTACAGGGAGAGAGGACCAGAGAATAGAGAGGCTTGCATAGGGAATTGAACCACACAGAGCTGCACTTTAGTCTGGGGTGAGGTAGCAGGGGATCCCAGAGCATGTTATTAAAGTCTACAAAAAACACGAGTAGTATACATTTTGTTCAGCCAGCTCCCTATAGCTTCATTTATTTCATATGTCAATATAGGGACAATTTTAGAGCTTGAGGAAACTTTAAAACAAATCCTTAAAATATGTGCACACACAAAAGATAGTGAAAATTTCTGGATCTGAGCCTCAGTCTAACTTATCCACTAATTGATCGCCCTGACAGTTACTTCTTCACATTTAATTTGCCCTTCATATTGTAGCCCCAGATATCTTCCAAAATGTGCATCTGATCATGCCTACCCCAACTTTTGTGTGGGCTCAGCAAAATCATGTATATGGCTTTCTCAATCCATTTATAAAGAGGTGCAGTTGAAGAAGCTAAAGGCAAAGGTTTTACTTTACAAATAAGACCATACCAACATTTTGCTTTAACCATGAGTATGGCCAGTAAGTTATCCTAAAATGTAACTTTCACATTGGTCATTGGAACTAAAGAACAGTGCAGGGAAACCTTGGGCTTCTTCTAAGGGACAATATTTTCCTTCTTTTTCTCATTTCTCTTGTTAACTTAATGGACCTCAGAGCCAATTCTGTGGTCATCCTGAGGGCGTGGCTACTGCTTTAGAGAAAGAGCCTGGCCTGCTTCTTTGTTATACTCCACTTGGTAGGGAAATTGGGTAGTTTCAGAACTTAAGACACTTACAAGTGTGTCTTGTTGGCCTATAAACTTTTGACATAGATCTCTTTAGGACATCACATAATTACAAAGCCACAAGGTATACCAGGCTGAAATTCATTCATGACTTTATCTCTCATTTCACATTAGATGCATCCTCTTCATTTAAATAAGCTCATCAGAGGAGGAGGTAGAAGAAGGTAAAAGGGGAATAAAAGGTGATGGAAGGAGACATAACTTTGGGTGACAAACACACAGTACAATATACAGATGATGTATTGTAGAATTGTATACCTGAAACCTGTATAATTTTATTAACCAATGTCACTCAAATAAATTCAATTAAAAATAAATTTAAAAAAATAAACTCAGCAGAGAGTTGAACAATGGGCACCAGATGACAGCACTGTAACATGGCTAAAATTCTTTGTGGCACTTTAAAAATAATTTGAGCCCCTGCCCCATGCAAAGACAATTTATCTTTTCCAGAGAAATTAAAGCCTAACTGAATAAATCATACCTCCACAGAAAAGTACTTTCTCAAACTAGCTACACAAGTATCTTCCCTCTACATGTCTTAGTGTGCATTGCTGCTGTTCCAGAAACTGGACCTTCAGGTTTTGGTGAGAGTTGGTGTGAGCTCTATCATTTGTTCATTTCCCCAACTTTTGTCTACCCTCACCTCTCATGTTCTAGAAGGCCTGAGTCAGCTTTGTTACTTGACTGTAGCCTCAAGTTATATTTATAACAACCCTTCCTTTCCCCCTCTAGATCCTCTTTTTATTCTCCTCTGTTAAGACCTTTCTTCTTTCAAGCAGGTTCAGCTCACAACTCAAGCCTGCTGCCTAGACTGGACTTTTTCCTCCTCTATTATATAGAGGGCCAATACTTATATTTTCTGGGTTGAAAGGTCTTTTCTAACAGGTTTTGAATACAAAGAAAAAATCTGTTATTTAAATTATTGGTTTTCTCTTTTTAATTTCTAATATCTCAGTTCCAAATCTCAATTGATAGTTTCTGGTTCACATACTAATTCTTGAAGACATCCACTTTATTTCTGAGGTTTTTCTTGACTGCTCTGAACAAACTCACACACATTTACATTTGTTGCTGATTTCTTCTTTCACTGTGATTGAATCTGTGTTTTGTGTTTCTCTAATCCACAATCATTCAGTTGTTTACTGCTCATTGAGTCACCTTGAAAACACATGGTGCAAGGGTCCACAGAGATTGGCAAACTATAGAAATTTCTAGGTCAGTTCTGCTTCAGGTCTTTCCTGAACCAGAATTCAGGCATCAAAATGTGTAAAGAAAATAATAATATAGAACTGCAAATATATTCTTCCTTTACAGCCAGTTCTAGCATTAAAAATTCAGTAACTCCTACACAGTTGTAATCTATTATTTTGAGACAGCAAAGTGTAATATAAATTTCAGAGCCATTGTTTCTTGGTTGCTTCAAGGGATTGGGTGAGTTTATAACAAGCCTGGAGACACTGTGGCTGTGGAAAAGGTGTTGCAGGTGTTTGTAATTTTGTCATGGGACTACTGGAAGTCCCAGGGTCATGTGCAAATTTTTAACTAGACAGCCATGGCAAGTGAAGGCTAGTGTGGGGGCTGTTGAATCATTGGGATAACCCTGCATCCTAGACCTCCTTGACTGACAACATGACTTCTAAAAATAGCATCTTCCCCAGATCTGTTGTTGCAGAAGACCAAAAAAGAAAACAACAAACAAACAAACAAACAAACAAACAAAAAAACCACACCAAGCAGCGCTGAAAAGAAAAGGAGGGACACTGTTTAATACGCCAGCAGACTCAGGGAATAACTTTCCAAATCTGAGTGAAGAAACATGCAGAGGGCTTTTTTTTATATCTCCCTGTGGTCGTTGTCTCGCAAATATGGATGATGTTTCAGGTCCTTTTCGTGGGCCTTGCAAGAAGGCCCCCAGGTGTTGGGGGTCTCCAGATCATATCTGATGGTCTGGCCTGGCGCCAGCGTTAATAACCCTCCCTCCGGGGCAGTGCACTGTTCATAGTTTTATGGCCTCTGCAACAGGTTCTGCAAGACCAGTATCTGGGAAGGAGGTAGTGACTTAATTATAGGTTATCAAGAATGTACACTGAGCTTGCTGGCATGGATTCCAATTGCTATCTCCCAAATATCAGGGTCACATTGGAATTAGCCCTTTTGAGCCTTCTCATTCCCTCATGTGTGACCGTGGTGCATCTCTCTGCTGCATTCAATAGAGCACTGTTATAGTCGGTGATGTTGAATGGGCCAACATTTCCAGGATTATGGTCATTTGGTCACAACCTCACATGCAACAGAAATTAGGGTTTTTGCAGGAAGGTTCTGCTTAGTAGTCTTGGGGGTTTGGTAAGGACAACATATGAAAAGTCAAGTAAACTAAATTTATCCTTTATTTTAGCTGTTCCTGATTGTAGATGACCTCAACTATGGGCATTTCAGAGAAGGAGGAACACAGAGTAAGAGACCCTTGAAGGTGAGATTTTCCTGCTAATGAATGGGCCTTACTGCCACGATGGAAATATTAGTCTATCCCAAACACGTTTAACACAGAGCTAAGTAAGGTCATTAGCCACTAGAATGGCAATTAATAAACTCCGTTATTAAGCCTGTCATTTCAGAATGAACCAAAAGTCGTATCAATTGTATTAGTGGAGTACTTGGCTTTATGACTGCTGAGGTTCTAACCCCAGAACAACCAATGCCTTTCTGGTTAGACAGACCTTGCTCCAGGGACTCAGTCATCTCTGAGAAATGGGTTCTGTAGTGATTCTCTACTCAAGACCCTAAAAACATGAACATTTATATAACGGATAGAGGATAAACCTGAAAAGTAGCTAAAAAGTCATGGCCAGGACTGATTTTTGGAAAACTAGGACTGTTATTAATAAAGTAAAAATGTAGGATGTTTTTAGTGTTGACTGATTCTGAGAGATTGAGGGAAAACGTGGTTTAAAATGTCAATAAGATTTAACAACATGGAGTTTTCTGGTGATTTTCACTAGAACATTTTTGTTTAAATAATAAAGGCAGGAACCAGGAGGATATGGAATGAGTTATCAATGGGAAGTGGGTAACTAAAGAAAATAGAACATTTAGATTGGGCTATGAAGAAATCAGAAATTAGGTGGTGGGTGGAAAGAAGAGTTATTTTTAACTTTCAAATGGAAAATAATAAGCAATATTGTATGCTGATGAAAATAATACAGGTGAGCAGAGAGATTGGTAATGATATCTGATGAAGAAAATTCCTAAAGGCAGCAAGAAGTAAAAGTATCTAGAGGACAGGTAGATATTTTGCATTAATAGGAACTATGGAATGTCCTGATTTGCAATAGGATTGAAGAAAAAGATAGAAAACAATAGATTCAAGCAGGTTTATAAATTTGGTACAGAGAAATTTAGGAGACGTGTGTATCTGGATTACTTTCCCTAATGATGTATGAAGAGAATCATTAGTTGAGATAGGGGAGGTATATGAGATTAAGGAGATGATTAAAGGACAGAAGGCATGAAGGAGCTACTTTGGACAACAGAAAAGCAAGCTCACTAGAGAGACTTGCTAGGGTTGCTAAACAGTGTTGAGATCAGTAAATGATTTGTGTCCATGAACTTATGGGCAAGTCAGTAACGCTGAATAGAAGATTTCCTCCAGCAGGTTCAGAGAGTACAGCTTTGGGGCTAATGCAATAAGGAGGTGAGATTCTTGATGAGGAAAAGTAGAGCAACTGGAGGGGCAGTGGTTCTAAAACATTGGGACTTCGAGAAAATGGCAAGTCCTTAGAAAAATGGTTGCATGGCACACCCAGGCAGGTGCTCCCAGGGAACTGCAGGAGCATGGCACAGAAGCAGTCATCTCTGGAACTAGAAAACATTGACCACATGAACTTGGGCCATGAATATCTCAATACTAACCTGTATGCACAGGAGGCCAAAGGCCAGAAAAGCTTTCTATACTCCCTGGTGCTGTGTAATTACCCTAATACTTGTTATAACCCCCTTTGGGAATTCCCAAGGATTACTGAAGTTGAATATCTCATTTGCCTGAGAGAGTAGATGGAAACAAAATTAATTTTATTTCATCAAAACAAAGAATTCTAATAAATTTTGAGCACATAGTTTTAGGGATTCTGAGTCATACTTGGTGTTCTATGAAGAGAAGTCAAGTGTAATGAGAGGTTATAAAAAAGGACCTAATCTTGACTTGGATGTCAAGGCCTCTCTGAGAAAATAATACTGAAGCCTGGAATTAAAAGATGCACAGAGTTAACCAGCTGAAGAGTGAAAGGGAAGAATTCAAATCTCTAAGACAGGAAATAACTCGATTCCTCCCATGACCCTAAAGAAGTTAGAGTGGATGGTGCGTAATGGGCAAGTGGAAGAATGCCCTGTCATGAAGGAGGAGGTATGGATAGGGGTCAGGTTTATTGTGTAGAACCCCGCAATGAGAAGCATAGGTCATATAAAAATGTTCTCTAGTAGACTCATGGAGAATGATTTGAACAAAGCCTAGAAATAATAGTTGCTTGCAGTAATGATGCTGTGATGTAAAGAAGATTCAATAGGTTGAAGACCTATCTTGACAATGGCATTGCTAGTACTGAATTGATGAAAAACAAAAAGAAGTATAACTTCCAAGTTTCTAGCTGAGCTAATAGATGGATGGAAGTTCAGCCTGCACACCACATATCTCTGCATTTGGGGAGTATTTCTGGCCGGTTCTCTCCTGGACCCCTTCCTTAAGGCTTTAATGATGCCTTGTGCAGATTTCTACAACTGGACTTACCACACTGTTAGGAAATTTTCTGCTTATGCACCTGTCTTACCCACAAAACATGGGCATCTTACAGGGAAGATAATTTTACCCACCTCCACGGTAACAAGTCCAGGGCCTGACACTTGGTAGATGCTCATATATGTTGGCTGAATAAATGAGGAAAAGACTGAATGAATTCAATTTGACAGAAAAAAAAACTGCTTTTTTTCATTAAAGAATTAACAAGTCGATTGAATTAATTTATCAAGCCTGATCAAATGCTTTAGCCTGGAAAAGATGTGAACATTTCTTAGATTTATTAGTTTGCTCCAGAAAATGAAAATACTAATTATTTGTAGGATTAATCACTGAATCTTTCCTTCTAATTTTCTAACTGACAGCTTTTTTAATGATAGTGGTGAAGACATTTACCACAGTTCCAAGGAATTCATCCAAACTTCATCAATTCAAAATCCTAGTGAGGAAGATTAATTTGATCAGATAGCTGTTTTCACTTTGGAGTCTTTCAGACTGGGCTGACATGCAGTCCCACACTGACACATGCTCATCTCTATTCTCTACACAACTACGCATGCTCTGTGTAAGGCACTGGTGGTGCTGGCACCTCAATTTTAAGGCAACAGAAGTTTTGTCAATCCTAATTCAATAATTTACACCGGATTATCTAGTACATTGCCATATTCTCAGCCCTGTCATCATTATAAGATTGTCTCTGCTAATTGCGTTTCAACAAGTGAATCCATTCGTTTAAAAATAATAAAAATAACATTTTAAGGAAGAAAAAAAAAACAAAAAGTAGAAAACATTTTGTCTGAGCACATTTCTTTTCTAATTGCCTTGAGCAAATTCAACTAGATTTGTCTAAGACCTTTCTCAATTTATAGATCAAAATTAGTTGTCAGACAATATTTATTCAATGAATTGATGAATGAGTGATTTGCCCACTTAATACCGATAATCCTGGCATGTTTGTGTTCTTCAAGCAACACTTTTGGGTCTGGATTTCCAATGGTCTCAGAGTCATGAAAGCTTAAAAAAAAGCTTCTCTCAACCAGGTCTTATTCAGTTACTAGTTTCCTGCTTTTTCAAAACCAGGAATTTAATGTATTAAGATATTCACATTGCTGTTTCAGCCTTTAAGTTTTCTTGAATAAAGCTGACCATTTGTTATTGCTCCTGTGGGTGGTTGAAGTGTTTGACTAGAACTCTATTGATTTTGTTTTGTCCCAGAGTTACGAGTTTCTTCTTTCAGTTCACAAACTTTTGGACTTAATCCATCAAATAGGATTACTGTATATTAGTGCACAGGGACAGCAGGGGTTATCTCTAGAATTCTGAGTGCTCGTGAAATTAGATCCATGGCAATGCATTGTCTTATTGTTACTGTCTATTTTCTGTGTCCCCATACATTCTGCTACACACTAGGGTGGGAGGCTGTTCTCTGAGAAAGACTTTCAAATTAAACAAAAGTCACAGAGAACATGGTGATAATCAAATTCAAATTTATTACACCCCAGGGAGTTTTTACATTGAGCAAGACGTTTCATCATAATGGTGGGAGGCAGGGACATGAACTTCAATAACCTTGGGCAAGTCATTTAAACTTATTTTATCTCAACTTTCTCACCTTACGATTGGGTTGAAAATGATCTATTCCCTTTCCAGGGACATTCTAAGAAGAAAATGGATAGGAAAGAGCTTGGGAATTATAAGAAACTATGAATCACCCCACTAAATACATGTGCACTATCAGGTGCCTTCTTACATCTCATAAAAGTTTGTTCTTTGAATAAATGAAAGAAAAACCAACACCTTTGGTTCTGGAATCCTGTTTTCCTATAAAATATTGAATATATGAGATTTGAGATACTTGTTAATATCACGATCATTATTATCCTCATTATTGTCACTGTTTTTTATGTGTGTGTTTTTTTTTTGTGTTTTTTTTTTGGAAAGTTTATCTTTCATTCAAAGAATGTATTTTTAGGACTTCAGATTGTGTTTGTATGTTGCTATCACTAATTACTAAATCAGAGTGTTCAATGACCTTGACACAGTTTCAAGGGTTATCCTCATATGCTCAAAATACTTTGCCAACTGGCACGTGCCTGGTCTGGGGAGATGGGAAAGCCCCGGGGTTTGTAGCCAGACCTGAAATTAACAGTAATTCTGTCACTTGGAGACATGGCCCTGGCCTAAGGTTGGAAGAGAACCCTTTTTAATGTGAATGTGGAAAATGACAATTTTAAGAAGAGGAATGGGACCTCCATTAAATGGAGGTAGCAAGGATGTACTGGTAAGATGGGGAGATAAAATGGATCATGTGTTCAAAGCAAAGACACATATTGAAGTAATGAGATGATTGAAAAACACATCTCAAGGTTTATTTGTGATGGAGGAATGAAGAAGGGGGCGTATATGCATGCAGGGGAAGCTGGATGTGGGTGAGAGCTCTTTTGTAGCAGGGTGGGAAGAGTAGAGCTAGTAATCGGCTTTTTGTTTCTGCATCATGACTTTAGCTCCCTGGTCATGATGCATTTGGACCCGGGGGGCCTTGTTACAGTGTCAGGTGCGGTGGACATTGTGGTGGCATGGTGACAACTAGCCCGACGCTTGAGGAGAATAAATGGACGACCTCTGCCTTCATGGGAACCCTGTATTGTACATTTTGGACTTAAGTGAGACATATTCTCACCAGCTAACACAAGGGAACTTACGGCTCACAATAATTTATACTTGCAAGGACCTGGAGAAAAATGGTTTTTTGTGCTCACTGATGAAGAAATAATTGAGAGGTATTTTTCCCTTTCCTATTTTGTGGTCTGAGCCAGTTTTCTTTGCTGAGTTGTCTTTTATTGATTCATTTATTCACCTACTCATTCAATAAACATTTCTCCAGTAGACATTTTATGTCAGGGTGCTGGGTGTGTAGTGCTAAATAAGACAAAGTATTTCTGCCCTTATGAGGCTTACAATATAATTTAGAGGAGATCATCAGGCAAACAAAGAAAAGATCAGTTAAGGCAGTGATGCATATTATAAGTGCTAATAGGATGAATATGACAGTGGGAAGGGAACTTTTGAATAGATCAGAGAATTTCCCTCTGAGGAGGCTACTTATGAGCTGATTTAGACATTATGGAAAAGAGAACAAACAATAGCTCAAATCATCTTATTTTTGTGTAAATGTGGAGGTGGCAGTTCAGGACCAATGTATCAGTTCAAAGGCAATACCAAGAACAGGGGCTCTGCTTATCATTCTGACCTTCATTCCTAATATGATTCCAAAGCTACCGCTGTACCTCTAGGTGTCACATATGCACTCCAGTCGGAAAGAGGAGACCGCCGTGCCTGTCAGAGCGGGCTGCATAATTGACGGGGGCAGGAAACAATGAAAACTGTGGGCCTTTGTTTATAAAGCAGCAAAAAATGATGTTTAAAAGTACCAACAAAAATGAAGCTTTTTCTTTAAAAATCTTTTAGAAATGCTTATATAAAGGTAACAGTGATACATGAGTAACAACATAAAGATCAGTTGCAAAAATATTTTGGTACCATAAATTTACATAAGACAAAAAAATGCTACTAATTAAGGTGACTTCTCAATTGATCATACTATACTTTCCGGGTTGTTTGTAATTTATTAAGGTCATTAAAATTTATACTAAAAGTAAGTTCATTTGCAATCAATATACTTGAAACAATACCTGTAACTAATTTTTTTACATTCTCACCAGAGGATAAGGTTAACTTTTTTAGAGAGAGAGAGAGAGAGAGAGAGAGAGAGAGAGAGAGAGAGAGAGAGACAGAGAGAGACAGAGAGAGAAATATCGATGTGAGAGAGAAACATCGATTGGTTGCCTCCTGCACATGCCCCAACTGGGGCCGGGGATAAAACCCACACCCTAGGCATGTGCCCTGACTGGGAATCGAACCAGGCACCTTTCAGTGCATGGGACGATGCTCCAACCAACTGAACTAACCAGTTGGGACAACACCTGCAAGTCTTGGCAAATGCAAGATTCACTTGACAAATGACTTTTGATAATTTTTTTAATTTTGAGAAAGATATGCTGATGTAACTATTACTGGAGCTCTTAAGAGTATTTTATAGACTGTTTACAACATGGGAAAGATTTTCTGATCAATTCTTTCAAAGTATATGTTTTAGTACATCCAAAGTTGCTATTGTGCAGCAATTTTTCTAAGGGCAGTTTGTGTAAATCTAAATTTTATTTTAAATGTAAATTTGTGCAATTGCATTTTAATGTCTCCTGTCACATTTTCTGTAGTGTATGGAAGGTCGAACAAGAAGCTGAAAGTGACTTCATGCTGTATCTATAATTCAAAATGCTGTTTATATATTTCATCATTGTATTTTAAGTTAAAAAAAACATTCATTTTAAAATTGTCTTCCTCATCAATAATTTGTTCAACTGCAGCTTCATTTGAAAATTGTGTTCTATGCAATGCCACTGTTTTCTCATCTAATTTCTACTTGCTTTGTAAAGTTGAAATGCTTCCCACAGAGGACATTCTAAGTTCTTTGCAGAATCCAAATAACTCCCTGATATGCAGCGTCCATGCCTATGCTGCTACTTGGTAATACCTCACTGACAAAGTGTAGCGCAGAGTGCTGGCCTTCCTATCCTGGTGCTGAGGGTGAAGTTAATGTCTGTGCAGAGGTGCAGTTAAGGGCCCCAGGAAAAATGGCAAACTGGCCTCCCAAGGCGTCCCAGTGTGCAGCCCCTAAGCCTGCAGATGCGGGCGATGCAGCTGCCATCTCTGCTGCCATTCTGGGCCACCAACTTGAGCCAATGGTATTCTGATCGACCAAGGCATGTGTGCCTGGCTGCCAGGCCAGTTGCTCAGGTGCCCACTCTCTCTGTCTGCCTCGTCTGCGGAGTCTATGTTATCACCTGGAGAATCTCTGCTGCTCCTGGTTGTGCTCTACTGTCCCATTGTACTTCACCTGTTAAATGATCAAATCCCATTAAGTGTCATATGAGTCATGCCACTGGGTCAGAAGGTACAAGTAATAACAATAAATGTTTCCCTTATTTCACTGAAAAATGAATCTTTGTTAAAGATGCACTGTTGCCTGAAAAATCATTATGGAGAATAGGCATTCCGTGAGTTCAAGGATGAAGGTACCAACAGAACAAGGGTAGAAAAGGACCAATAATCAGGTTAGCCTAGTGAAGAATAGTTCATTTTTAAAATCCATGCATAACTTTCCTAATTGTTACCTTGCCCACTTTGTTAATGAGTCTCAGTGCTGTGGTGGCTGAAGGAAAAGGATAACTATTGATTTACAGAAAGTGGGTAAAGAATACCCAATGGATGACTAAAATCCCTTTCAATAATTATTTTCATTTATGAAATTCACATGGGACACAGATTTTCTTGCTCTATGGGCCTCTTTTGAGAGCTCTATCCACATACCTCTTCCATATGTCCTTATCACAAATCAGGTAATTTCATTTTTTCAAGGTCCCTGACATTCAGCTAAACAACTAACCACTTCCCAGTTTCTCTATTTTTCCAGGCAGGGTGACCAACATGTACCTTTCAAAGTTCTAACCACTGGGTGAGTATTTCTTCGCCATCTTCTTGAGTCCTTGAGTGAAGCTGTGATGCCACAGAACTTCAGCGTGACCTAGTTTCCATACATTGTGTAGAGGCAATTGAAAGCCTGGTTCTGCTTTACTGCTTCCCAGTATTTTCATCATGGAAAGCTCTCAATAAGGCCCTGGGTGTGGATCAAGGGCGCAAGAGTAGACAAAGGGGTAGGCACTCAGGTAGTATGCAAGACTTGCTCCTACAACTCGCTGTGACTTCTTGGGCTACTGATTTGTATTTCATGTCTAATTAATGATGGTGTGCTGCTAGTAATCCATGGCTTTGTGGCCTGATGGGTCAGATGATTCTCACTCCATGATGGAAAGCCCCAGTTTCATCTTTGTCTGGTGCTCTACTGGGTGTTGAGCTTCCACTAAAACCCAATAGAAAGTCAAGAGCTATTATTCAAAATCAAACAAACCCTCCATTTCTATTGTTCTTATCTTGGTGGGGATTGACCTGGGTTCCATGAAGCATCTTCACCTTCCACAGGCACTTTAGCACCGTTGGACCCAGTGGATCATAAGGCTTGACCAATAGCCTGGTACAGTTCTGGTCACCATCTGATAATGGTTTGTATTATAATTCTTTAAGACCCAGGGGTCCAGATCATCACCTCCTGCCCCGGTTTTCAATGGTGGAACACATTTTTGCAATTCCCCAGGGGTACGGCTCTGGACTTTACATTATATTATGGTCAGATGCTTCCCCTGGGACCCTAGTCTAGGTGTCAAGAAGCCAATATGTGCACTTTACTAACTGTTGAGGACAGTTATTCCCAGTAAGTACTCTGGATCTGACATATGTACAGGTTCTTATTGGTTCTGTAAGGGATATGTAGAGAATGTTAGAATAAAACAATGGAGAATAATAGAACCAGGTCCTATTAATGGTGGGATGTAGGGCTATCAAGGAGCCAAAGAATGAGTATTATGCCATGAACCAGTGTTTAATGAAATCTGAAGAATCGGATATTTCCCTTCCCCCACTGCACAATTATCCTGGAAAATGGCCACAGGCCCCTCATTGGAGGTTAGGATGAAGATTAATTGCTTTTGTGCTGATGTGGTTGGAGAGCCTTTTTCAAGGTTACTCAGCCTCCCCTTTATTCAATAAACCTTGGTGTCTTTGAATTGGCTTTGATTGGGGTAGTATATATGAGAAACTAGGACTCTCTTGGTTGCCCTGTGTTTATAGAATTTAATTTACTTATTTCGTTTTTCCTTTCATTACATGAGGAACTTAGGGGGATGCCCATTTAATTATTATCCCCCACAAAGATAATTTCACAGCAGATCATTCTGACCCCTAATGCTGTGGTTTTGGTCCCTAAAGTCCCCTGGCTATGGTAATCACTGCCTGGCCTTAGCCTTGCATAATTGTGTTGTTCCCCTTGAAATTAAGGAAACGATTTCAGCCACAGTAGTTCCTACTAGTGTCCATGACCTTGAGAGAAGAGTTAGGTTTGGACAGGGGGCATTGCACATATTAAATCCACTCCAATATTTATATCTCTGAAAGTCTCTGGAGTCCCTCTTTCATCATGCATTAAGAAATTGCTGGCATCTTAACTTCAGTTAGTGTGGGCCTTTGTTGAACCCACGTTTCAGTTCATCAACCAAGCAACTAATTAGAGCAACTTCCTGCTGCTTGTGCCAAAACATTGGATTCAGAAATACTTCAAAATGTGTTAAAGACATATTAAGTGGGATTTAAAGTTGTGCTGTTTCTCTGTAGCCTGGCAACTTCAGAACCCTTTCTTACACTTATTTCCGTAATTGAGCAGATATAGATAGACAAAGCTTTTCAGTTCTCCTGCAAAATACTAGTATGTTTTCTCTCTTAGGGCTGACATTGCTATTGGCCCCTAGGAAATGCTGACACCTGACTCTATGTCTAGGTTTGCAGGTACAGAAGGATCTTAGTAAGGAATGCAAGGGAATGCAACCAAATACACTGAAAACTCTAGGAGTGAGGATGCTTATAGGCCCTTTGAGAATGTCAGGAATAAATAACTTCACTTGGCAGGACGACAAAGAGAGTTCAGTCAATGTTAGTGATGCTGTTGTAATTAACCTCGTTATTAATAACAGGAAAAGAGCAAAGGAAAGGTCAAAGATTATAAGCATGTTATTTGGGCAGTTCCACCAGAAAGCTAAAGCTTTACACTTTCCAGAAAGTAGCCGGTCTACTAGTATACCCTGCAGATTGCTGAGGGAGGAACTGGACAGAGAGGAGAATAGAGATAGACGCATGCCCAGTAAAGTTGGGGTGACCTTGGGAAGGTACCTGCCATCAGTCACACCAGAAACAGGTCATTGGCCAGAATGGGTGTAGCCACTGCAAGGGCATGAAATGTAGCATATTTAATCTCCTAAACAAAGATTTTGCTCTCTTGTTTTCCCTTGGTGTGTTGCACCTGACTCCTGGCTTGTGGGACTCTCTCGCTCCTGCTTTTGGGCATTCCCCCCATGTGGCCCACAGCCATGTGGACC
Organism: Cnephaeus nilssonii; assembly: GCF_951640355.1. Taxonomy (NCBI): domain Eukaryota; kingdom Metazoa; phylum Chordata; class Mammalia; order Chiroptera; family Vespertilionidae; genus Cnephaeus; species Cnephaeus nilssonii. The sequence continues at coordinate 9,947,639 of NC_137087.1, forward strand.
CTCACACACAATGGCCTAATGGACTAATGGACTGTAACTAGCCTGATGCTGAACTGGACCTGGCTGCAACACGGAACAGAAACTCTGGACACTGGCTTTGCTTTTAGCCTCACTGAGACCCCAGCTATACTCCTATGACTGGAATGAGACTTTGGAAACCCAGGGTTGTAATTCCAGGCAAATAAAGCTTTCTGCCATATCTCAGCCTCTCCTGAGGACCTCAGAAATGCTTATTTCAGTGGTACTCCAAGAACCCTAGTCCCACTAGCAACGGAGAAAGACCACCCACTTTTCTCTGATACCATTAGGCGTTCAAGTCTCAAGGTTGATTGTTACTGTACCACCTCTTCATTCGGATTCCTAGGATTTAATTTGCCAGTAAAAATATTCATTTTCATACAAAATACCTGGTGAAATAGTGGGGTTAAGTGATATTATAGTTTTCAACCCCCTCTTTCAAAATATTAGTTTAACTTTAACTATTTCAACCCTAGCTGCGTTACATTTGGATTGCATTCACAACAAACCCCACATTTTCAGTATGTGCCACAAGTTACTTTTATCTTTTATAAACATATCTAATGCTGATAATAAAAATCATTTCACACCACAATCCTTAATTTTTTATGCCTCTCATACTGGTCTGTGGCCATAGCTACTCAATCTCCCTGAAATTTTGCCCTCCCTTGGTCCTTGAATTCAAATGAATACAGATTATAATGTAAGTAGCTGTTTCACCAATGAGTGCTATCAGTTGATAGAATCTGATTCCTTAGTTTGTTCTGGATTTTTATAGTGTTAAATCCAAAAAGATCAAATAACCTACCCAAAATTTGAATTTTAGGTTCTAAGAAACTGTTGGAAATTAAGAAATTGCTGGCTTGGCCTGACTGGGTGAGGACAAACTTTCCCAATACTGTAAAGGTGACGGGGATTTTTGTGATGTGTTTGAGACCCCTTTCCCGGTCACATGACACAACGGAGAGGCATCAGCACCTGCAGTGGGGAGAATGTGACTGCCAAGGCTGTACAGGCCCTGAGATCATGGCTTTTCAAGCCTCACTGGACAGCCGGGGGGCCCTTGCTTGGAATTGGCAGAGAGGGTGGGTGAGGGGGGAAGGGCAAGAAAAACCTGGCTCTGAAGGAACCATGAAGGCTTGGACCATGAGCTTCCAAGGTGTTAACCACATTGGGCATGTAAGACTGGAGTCCCTGCTCCTATTTGTATAGAATGAGGTAGTTGGTTCCTCAACTAGAAGTTATGATAATATCAAATTGTAAATTTAAGGATGAATAAAATTTCATAAACTTGCTTAATAATTATTTGCTGATTAATTTTGAGGCACAGTTTAGGAAAAACATCTTGCTTGGGTCGAACTTGAAATGGCTCTTTTGATCCAATCTGTGATTAGCTATAAGACTATAGCATTTCTTGGTGTTAAAATTGTAGGATTTACTTAAAAGGAACTATTTTAAGAATCACTGGGCTTATTTTGTAATAGGGACCATGTTATGTATTTTGACATGCAGCATCTTATTTAAAACTGAAAAAAATATATATACACAAAATCCTGGGGCTGAATTTAATTCTGTTATTGTATTTTTCAATTCTATAAATTCTATTTAAAAATAATTTCTAGTTTCTTGCTAAGATATTGATATTTTTGTTGCACTAGAATTCATAATTGATTGTTGAAGCATTTTTTATGATGTCTGCTTTAAAATCTTTGTCTAATAATCCATCACCTGATTCATCTTGGTATTGGCATCCATTCATCTTAATCAAGTTGTGATATTTTGTGTGATGAGTGATATTCACCTGTGCCTTAGACACTTGGTCTGTTATGTTAGGAGATTTAAGGTCTTGTTTAAATTTTTCATTTTTGCACATAACCATCCCGTTTAGTTTTTGCATGCAGGTTCTGGCGTGTGGACTGTGGTTCCAATGGCAGTTTTAATTTACTCAGTCTTTGGAATGCGATTTTGGTTTGCTTGGTTTTTCTCATGTCCATGGGGCTCCCACTGGTCCTGCTTGTGCTGCCTGAGGTGTGAAGGGTTCTGTCAGGCCTAGCTGCTGAGTGTCTCTTGTTGGAGGATGGGTGTAGAGGGAAATCCTACTGGTCCCTCCCAGCCCTCTTCCCCGACACTGCTCGGGTGTCTCTGGACAGATAAGGAGCTCATTTTAGATTGTGTTGACAAAGAGCCTTCCCAGAGGAGACTGTGCGTTTCCTCCAGCTGTTTGCAGCTACTTCTCTCCCATGGTCATCCCAATTGATCCCCTCCCTTTTGCTGATGGTGTTGGGCTCACCTGCTGTCTGAGGAGCCCCTGCCCATCTCAGGGAGGAATGATTCCACCTGGAGGGCTTTTTGCTGCTAGGTTGGGGGTTGTAAAGCACACATCTGGGTTGCCTTCATCTGCTGTGTGTGGGAGGCGAGGTTCCCTGTCCATTGTGCTGTTCTCCTAAATCTCAGGGACCCCAGCAGCTCGCTTTCTTCTTACCCATCTTTCGGAGTCCTCCTTTTGAGCCATTCTGAAGCTTGTAGTTTTGCTTAGCAGAGAGGATTTGGCAGAAACTAGTCAATGTCGTGTCTGGACCTGAACTCTTGGGGTTGATATTATAACAGTGAGAGAATTTATGTAATTGCCAGGTCACTCAGCTATATATGAGAGTCAGGATTCAAACCTAGGTTTATCTCAACCGAAATTCTATGTTCTCTGCTCTACTCAACGACTCAACTGCCAATTTTTAAGGAGATATTAATAGAAAACATCCACTAATAGTAAAAATGTCTTTCCACCCAGGACTCATGTTGGGCATGTGGATTCGTTTTATTTAAGTGGTGTGTGTGCCTGAGTCTCCCTACCCTGAGTGGTGAATAGATATTGAGCCATAGATACTGACATGCTGCCTAAGCAGAGAAATGCTATTTTCCTGGGCACCATTCACCAGTGCAATCACTCTCTAGTTTTTCAAATACTCTCTTCTCTATGGCTCTCAAATTTACTCCTCTGCCACACAATGCCTTTTAAAACGGGTGCCCTGCAAGTAACCTTAGATTCTCAGTGTGATTCTGAGGTGGGGAAACTTCTGTTTCTTCCACACCTAATCTGAGGTGAAAGGAAGTTGATCACCATCAAAGCATCTGAGATCACTTGACTGCTCAGAACACTGAATCTGCTCTACAATTGGCTGTATAAACAGTCAAGTTACAAGGTGTGTTTTTTTGGAGGGGTGTGTGCATATATATAAAACAAAGATATGCAAATTATACTTAGAACGGAAAGACAACTTTTCTCAACAGAAGTCATATTCTTAGGTTCATGTATCAGGCCAAGGAAGGAAGTCGTAAAATGGATCAGTATTAAGACAGTCTTTTACCACTTGAAGCCCATATGACCTTATTCACCAATATCACCCCAATAAATATAATAAAAGAAATAATAAAACAAAACAGTTCATTCAGAAAAAAAACCAGTCCTTTTTTTAGACTAAATTTATCCTGGCGTAATGGCCCCTCTATATAATAGTAGTGGCCCGGTGCACAAAATTCATGCACATTAACCTTTTGCACTCAGATGGCAAGTGTAACTCGACACGGTTAGCATTAGAATAAAGGAATCAAGAAAAAAGCAAGCAAGTGCAAAGGGAATTAATTAGAGGAAATATTTTAATATTGCTATTTGCCCTTTCTCTATAATAGAAGTGTCAGAGATGAAAGAAAATTAGTAAAATGTATATGAAAATCTCCCTCCTGTCAGAGTCTCGGGTGCGCTGCGGGACCCAGAGTCAAGTTCCCACCCACCCACGCGTGCCCCAAAATCGCATGAGACCCAGACCCGGCTGGCCCCACCCCCATTGGATGAGACCCAGACCTGGCTGGCCCCACCCCCATTGGATGAGACCCAGACCTGGCTGGCCCCACCCTTGTCAAGCTCCGCCAGATGGAGGACACAGCCTCCTGCTGATGGTGCGTAATGACCATTTGCATATTAGCCTTTTATTATTAAGATATGCATTACCTATGGACACAGACAATAGGGTAGTGAAGGCCTGGAGCAGGGCAGGAACAGGTGGAGAGGGCAATGGAGGGAAAAAAAGGAGACATTGTAATATTCTCAACAATAGAGATTTAAAAAAAAAACCCAAATGGGTGTAGCTGTGTTCCAATAAAACTTTTTTTAAAAAGCAGGTGGAGCTGGATTTGGCCTGCAGGCTGTAGTTTGCTGACCCATTTTATTTTATTATTTTAAATAATAGTTTATTGATTTTTATATATAGAGAGAAACATCAATAGACCCACAACAGGGGCATATGCCCTGACAGGGAATCTGGCAACCTCCTGGTGCAGAGTACGATGCCTAACCAACTGAGCCACACCAGTCAGGGCTGCTGACCCCTTTTAAGTAAGTCTGCATTTCTGCTAGGATATTATCTAAGTCTAAGAACTTTTTTGTGTTGTTTTGTTCATTCTCAGAGTGTTTTTTCCCCCAAACAGCATATAATTTTTATTTCACATGTATTTTCATAAGTCTGAATATAGTAATAATAGTTTTGTTTTTAAGTTTTCCCACCTGCATATTGTTTCCTCAAAATTCTGTTTGTTTTTGTTATATTAGAGGTTTTTCTCAAATATTGATGACCCCTGGTTATCTGCTCATGTCTAAGAGATTGAATAGCATAGCAGTTGCCTTTGTGGTGGGGGAGGTGTTGACTGGGGCATGACAAAACTCTCTGGGGAGATGGAAATGTGCTATATCTTGAGTGAGGTAGGGCTGCGCAGGTATATATAATTGTCAAGAGCCATTATACTGACCACTTAAAGCCTTTGCATTTTCCTATAATTGCTTAAAAATATAAAAAACGGTTTATGAAAGCAAGCTGCTGAGTAGCCCTGTGCGGAGGAGGGAGCTATGAGGGCTGGTTGACTCAGGGGCTCACTACAGAGAGTTGGGGTTGGGCTGTTTGGTTGGGAAATCTCTAATGCCAACCTAATAATAAAAGGCTAATATGCAAATGGTCATTAACCTTTTGCACTCGGATGTCGAGGGTGACTCGACACGGTTAGCATCGGTAGCAGCTCTTTTTATACTCTTTGAATGTATCAATAATTTGAAATATAAAAAAATCCAAATAAATAAGTTTGTATGAAAAGAAACTCCAGTTTTTTATTCTACTGCCGCACTTTGTAAAATCTGGGGTATTTAAAAAATTAAATCCTGAGTAGAATAAAGGAATCGAGAAAAAAGCAAGCGAGTGCAAAAGGTTAAGCACCATCAGCAGGAAGCTGCGTCCCCCATCCTGCGGAGCTTGACAGGGGTGGGGCCGGCCAGGTCTGGGTCTCGTCCAATGGGGGTGGGGCCAGCTGGGTCTGGGTGAGTTGGACTCTGAAAGATACCTAATACAAACAGGAAAGAAACCAAACAATTTGGAGAAAACAGTATACAGGGAGAAGAAAATGAAAACAAACAGGAAATGAAACAACAGTAACAAAATACTTGTTGTTAATATAGTCAGAGATTGAAGGGAATAAATTCTGGAGTGTCCTGTCTGGAGAGTTTATCCCTGACTTCACTGTCCAGGAGCCAGAGGGGAGGGAGCCCCAGGTGATGGGATGGGAGGCAGGCTTCCCACATTCAGGATGGAGCAAATAAGCCACTGGTGGGTCACAGGGCTGCCCCTCCCAGGTGTCCTGCTGTGTCCTGGGTTCAGAGAACCTATTCTATCCTCTCAGAACAATGAACCTTCCGTGTTTGTTGGGGTGGGGGGCGGGCAGCTGCCCAGCTGTGCAGAGTGGAGAAGGAAATCTGAGGATTAGAGCCCTTTGTAGACCAATCCTCTTGTTTTTGGCCCCAGTTTTGCTCTCACTTCCAGGGGTACTTAGTTCATTAACACAGGCACCTTTGAGGGTTTTGTGGGGTAACCCCTGGTGCCTCTTCGCTTTTCTCACTTCTGGCTTAGGGTTCACTTCAGGGGCAATGTCCTCAGGCTGCTAAGGCACGGACCACATTCATCTGCCTTCCATATTTAAATGTTTGTTGCTGTTGTACCTTTTCACTTTATTCTGATTCATACTGTGGTAGGCAAAATAATGGCCACCAAATGTTGCCTGTGGTGCCTCCAGCCTTCTCAGGAGCCAGGCACACTCCAAGGGTGGGATCTTCCCGGAAACAGCTCAGGGAGGGTGCCTCAGGGCAGGTGGGACTGACGGAAGTGGGGGTGTGGCATGGAGGTGGTGCCTGCACTTCTGTGAACGAGGCCAAGCAGAGCCTGCAGGCCGAGCTGAAGCAGTGCCTGTGGGCCATCAGGAGTGCTCACAGCCACCCTGGCCATATGGGGAGTACAGGCCTCCCTCCGCCAGGCCCCGCCTTTCCGCCCCTGTCCCTGCTGTCACAAGTCACCTCCCACCTGAGCCTGCTGTGCGCACAACCTGGCGTTTGGTCAAGCCTCCGGTCGTTGTGGATGTTACGGACCCTGGCTCTTTATATATATATATATATATATATATATATATATATATATATATATACACACACACACTAGAGGCCCAGTGCATGATTGAATCATGCACGTGTAGGGTCCCCTACACGCTTTCGCTTTTGGCGGTGGAGCTGGGTGCCTGTCCGCTGGTGCACCAGGCCTTTCAGAAGCCTCCGGCTCGGCGGAGGCTTCTGAAAGGCCTGGTGCCAGAGCAGACAGGCACCCAGCTCCCACGCTTTTGATGGTCCGCGGCCACTAAGGGGGGCTACCCTGCTGTTGAGAGGCGCAGGGGGCGGGACTCCAGCCCCCTGCGCCTCTCAACGGCCGCTGAGGGGGGCTGCTGTGGACACCTGGCTACCCTGTCGTTGAGAGGCGCAGCTGGGTGTCCGCGGCAGGCCCCCTCAGCGGCCGCGGATCTGGCCGTTGAGGGGCGCAGGGGGCGGGAGTCCCGCCCCCTGCGCCTCTCAACAGCAGGGTAGCCCCCTCAGTGGCAGTGGATCCGTGCCTCTCAATGGCTGGATAGGCCACCCCGAGTCCCGTCCCCCAGCCTCCCGCCGCCCAATTGTGGGCGTAGTGGAGTAATGGTAATTTACATGTTACTCTATTATTAGATAGGATAATAGTATGGCTGAAATGGAAATGAAATGGGTTTGACATTGAAGCTTGTAAGGAATGGATGGGTCTGCTAATGGGAGTACTCCTGCAATAATCTCCTTCTTTCTGTGAATATTCTAATCTTCAGTGGAGCTGTACAGGGAACTGGGTTTATAATTTACCTAGCAGGGAGGAGCTGGGAGAAATGGCTCAATGTCCTCTCCTGGGGACCTGTGCTTTGCTCATTTCCATGGAAGACAGAATAAAAATGTCTCACTGTAAGAGCACAAAGCACACAGGTGAGAGGCCCAGGCGAGGCTGTGTCCCAAGCAGGACCACCTTTAAGGGCACAGTATCACAAACCCAGGCAGGACCCTGGCACTCAGTTAAGTGATACCAATATCGAAAGGATTTTCTGTCTGATGGGAACCAGATGACTCCCACCCCTAGCCTGCTCCTTGCTTTGTGTTTAGAAGATATCATGCGACAAAGTGGCAAAACTTCACTTCAGTTCCCTTGGTTTGGAATCCCCCTTCCTATGTTCTCTGTCTTTGAAAGTCTTTTTATTCTTCAAGGTCTAGTACAAATGCCTGCTATGAGCTCTAGGGTCCGGCACTGCGTCTTACTCAACTTCGAGTGGTGATGTCTGCCTACTGTGGCGCATATATCAAACCTGCCTCCAGCTTATCCTTAGATCTCAGCACCAGCCTTCCCTGACCCCCAACCTCTCTTATCCATCATGGGCTGTGGTGTACTATGTGCTTTGTAAGCCCATATTGTTGCGACTGTTTCATTTGTATATGTTTCCCCCACAGCGAGTTCTGTTTTTGCTTATCACATTCTCAAAACAAAGCCTATTACCTAATATATATTTTTGCAATAAAAACAAGCAAACAAATATTTGTTGAATATTGAACTTTTGAAATTGACTTTATTCGCAGGTATTCAGCAAAATTTCCTTCGGAGCCAACTGAATGAATAGCCATGGAATATTAATGGGAACTCAAGTGCACGGAAGCCTTTATATTTGCTACAGTGGAACTTGGTAGGCGTAACTCTTTTGGACCTAGAATGCTGAAGAGAAGAAAACCTAACTAATTTCATGGTGGTGTGAATGTTCGCCCCACTAAATGTCTGATGACCTTTTAGAAAGAGAGCCCTAATACTTAGTCAAATTTATGGGCACCGTTCCCTTTGGGGGCATCTGCGTCTTCAGGGTATGTTTCTCAGGGCTTTGACTGAAGTTGCTGAGGGGTTTCCGGTGAAATCAGGTAGAAGGGGGCTAGTTTCTGTGTTTCCCAGTCACAGCAATGACCACTTAGCAGTTGATGTGAGGTGTGGAGAAAGGCAAAGCCTTTGGTATCCATGTATTATTTAGTCCACTGGTTCTTGTTTCTTTTAATATTTTTATTCTAATAAAATTTAATAACATTGGTTTGACTCCAGGTGTTGCTGGTAGCCACGCTCTGAGCGTTTCCTGCTGGCACAACAGTGTGTGAGCTGTGGGCATCCACAGAGGTGGGAGCGATTCTGAAAGGACGTCTCTCTTCTTGTCCTGCAGTGCCTGGCTCTCCAAGTTGAGGCTGTTTTTAGATAGAGATCAACCAGGAACTTCCCAGTGTTCTTCCTCTGAGGATGAGCTTTTGTATTACATTTTTATATTTAAATTTTTAACCTTCAGTCTTTAATCTGGTAATACTAGGGCTGCCAGGAACAAACCTTCATAGATGTTTCTGGTTTTCAGGGGTATCTATTTATTCTTTTAACAGATGATTTTTATAGCTGTTTTAGGGTCACAGAAAAATTAAGGGGAAGGTACAGAGATTTCACACATATCCCCTGAGCCTTCCCATGTAGAGTCTTCCCCATTATCAACCAGAGTGGTACATTTGTTGCAGTTGATGAACCTATGTCAACACATCATTATCCATCAAAGTCCATAGTTCACATTGGAGGTCACTCTTGGTGTTGTGCATTCTAGGTAGTTTCACTGCCTTAAACATTTTCTGTGCTTCACCTATTCATTCTTCCCACCTGCCTATCCCCAGTCAACCACTGATCTTTTTACTGCCTCCATAGTTTTGCTTTTTTCCAGAATATCACATAATTGGAATAATACAGTATGTTGTCTTTCCAGGTTTGCTTCTTTCACTTAACTAATACAGATGTATGTATTTCTGCTTCAGCCATATTCCTATTGTCCTATTCCTGGTGTGATTTCAATGGGAAGAAAGTTGAGAGGATGGAAGAAGAGTTTGCTACCTATGACATATTTGCCATTTAAAAATATTATTTTATCCCCCCTCTCTCTTTTCTGGCAATTAAATAACTAGAATTTATTTTTATATATTAAACTTAATTTTAGAAATAATGTTATATTCTTTGCCATTCTTGCATTCCTAGAAATCTCTAAGTTATTAGTAAAAATTTAAAAAGTTAGAATTTATTTATAAGTTATAATTATGAAATAATAAATTCAATGAGAAAATATTTATTACTATCCCACTTTTACTAATATTTATTTCATAATTAGTTCATGTAGATTGAAAGCAATAACGTATTTGAAATTAATTTATAAATTTAAATTATTATCCTATCTAATAATAAAGAGTAATATGCAAATTGACCATCACTCCAAGTCACAAGATGGCTGCCCCCATGTGGACACAAGATGGCTGCCACAAGATGGCCTGCAGGGGAGGGCAGTTGTGGGCAGTAAGGGGTGACCAGGCCAGCAGAGGAGGGCAGTTGGGGGAGACCAGGCCAGCAAGGGAAGGGAGGGCAGTTGGGTGGGAGCCAAGCCTGCAAGGGAGGGTAGTTGGGGGGACCAGGCCTGCAGGGGAGGGCAGTTAGGGGGTACCAGGACTGCAGTGGTGGGCAATTGGGGGGGGCAGGCATGCAGGGCAGGGTAGTTGGGAGGGACCAGGCCTGCAGTGGGGGGGAGTTTGGTGGGACCAGGCCCACAGGGGAGGACAGTTGGGGGGACCCAGGCCTGCAGGGGAGGGCAGTTTGGGGGGGGGACCAGGCCTGCAGGGGAGGGCAGTTGGGGGAAACCTGGCCATCAGGGGAGGGCAGTTAGGGGTGACCAGGACTGCAGGAGAGGGCAGTTAGGGGTGACAGGGCCAGCAGGGGAGGGAAGTTGGGGGTGACCAGGCCAGCAGGGGAGGGCAGTTGGGGGTAACCAGGCCAGCAGGGGAGGGCAGTTAGGGGCAGTTAGGTGTTGATCATGCTGGCAGGGGAGTGGTTAGGGGATGATCAGGCTGGCAGGCAGAAGCAGTTAGGGGCAATCAGGCAGAGGCAGTCGAGCGGTTGGGAGCCAGCAGTCCTGGATTGTGAGAGGGATGTCCGACTGCCCGTTTAGGCCCGATCCTACTGGGATCGGGATTAGGATTGGGCCTAAATGGGCAGTCAGGCATCCCTCAAGGGGTTCCATATTGGAGAGGGTGCAGGCAGACCCCCCCCCCCCCAGTGCACGAATTTTTGTACCGGGCTTCTAGTATATTAATAGTTGTTCAATAATTATTTCCAAATTAACAAATGAATGCACTCACTTTGCTGGAAAGATTATTTATTACACGTTTTATTTATTAGATAACAAAATGATAACATTAATAATGAACTACAAAGGTGAATCAAATCACAGGTTTTGAGGTCCACAGCCAACTGCAGAACCACTGGATTAAAAATCTCCCAGTGCAGTTTTTCCATCACAAATCTCAGTGATTACACCAGAAGCTGAAGTGCTGCCAGACCTTCGTAAAACAGTAAAGTGGATTAAATCTGTTTCCATTCACATTTAATGCTGTAGTGAATTCCCTGCTATTTTTCTTGCCTCCCAGGCAAAAGGATTAGATGTGTTTTGTTAGTTATTTCTTGGTTGTAACCCACAGAAATTGACTCTGTTTGGATTAAGGAAAATCAAGGAAGTTATGGGGAACATCCTGGAAGTCTGGTGTGGTCACATTAGAGCTGGCTACTGTCATCGTCATGGGTAGGGCAGCTCTGAGAACCTCGGCAGAAGTTCATAATTCTTTCCTGGCACAACCATCAGTGTCTAAATGTGTTTGCTAGATTAAATATTCAAGTACAAAGATAAAAAACAAGCTACAGTGTGGAGAAAATACTTTCAAACAAAATATTCAACATATGCAATAGTATATAGACTATATAAAGAACTCTCAAAGCTCAACAAAATGAAAAAAATCAATTAAAAATGTACAAAATAAGCAAAGAGACATTCTATTAAAAAATATATAGATGACATATAAAAAGATTTCAACATCATTAGCCATTAGGAAAATGACAAAGTCATGATGATATCAGTACACATCTATCAGAATGCCTAAATTTTTTTTTTAAAAAAGTGGTATCACCAAATGCTGACAGGGATGCAGACTCACTAGATCACTGTCCCATTGCTTTGGGAATGTAAAATGGGCAGACTCTCTGGACAACAGTTTGACAGTTTCTTGTAAAACTAGATGTGGGAGTACATTGCTGCACATTTATCCTAGAAAAATCTAAAACTTCACTTAACGCACACACCCATACATAAGTGTTTATAGCAGCTTTACTCATAATAGCCCCAAATGGAAACAATTCAAATGTCCTTCAAAAGGTCTTTAGTTAAACCAGTGATTTTCTACCAGATGTGCTGCAAGGATTTTTAAAACATGCAATACCTATTTAGTCAGGGGCACTGACCTCTTTTCCCTTAGATTGTCAAATGAAAAACGAGAACAGCCAATACAATAGCCGTCTGGTGAGAATGAATCCCTATTTTTTTGTAAGATAGGAAAAAAAGATAACATATATTTTTGGTGTGGCAGCATTTTAGTAATTATTTTATGTGTGGGTGAGATGAAAAAAGTTGAAAATTGCTGAGTTAAACAAACTGATATGCAGCCTTACCATGGAATACTATTTAGCAATTAGATGGAACAACATATCGATAACACACAACAATGGGATGAATCTCTAATGAATATGCTGTGTGTAAAAAAGCCGATTTCCCAGATTTTCATAGTCTATGATTCTATTTATATAACATTCTTAAAATGACTAAATTAGAGAAATGGAGAATAGATTAGTGGCTGCCAAGGTTAAAGAGGGGGTGGGGAGCAGGAGGGAAATGGACTTGATATAAAAGGGCAACATGGAAATGAGCATTTCGGCTCTCAATTTCAATATCCTGGTTATAATATTGTACCATAGTTTCTTAAGATGTTATTATTAGGGCAACTGGGTAAACTGTATGTGGGCTTTCTCTATATTATTTTTTATACCTGTCTGCAAATCTATAATTTATATCAAAATAAAAAGTACATTAAACAAAGCAGGCTGATTAGGTAGTTCCTAAACTCAAGGAAATAAATCATATAAACTGAAGTGTCATAGCCCTGGGATTAAGTTAGAAAAGTAATTTTGTTACTGGTGTTGAGGTTCTTGGGTTCCTCAAGACAGTCAAGAGGAAACCCCAATTTTCAGACAGATCTTGTTAAGCTTATGCCTGAGCACAAGGGAGGCCCACAGAAGAAAGGAAGATCCTCAGACTTGGCCAGGGGCTGGCTCTGCTTGGCTGCTTTTATAAGCTGGGGCCAGAGCAGGCTTTCACTGAAAGACAGGATTTTTATAACGTCTCTTTTATGGATTTTTCCATGTCAGGGTAGGACAAGCAAGCCGTTAGAAAGGAAATACAATTCTTAATTTTTTTTCCCCCCCCACCGGGAGTGGAGGGGTGATAACATTCTTGCAGTCAGCTTATCCTCTGGCCACCTGATACTGTTCCATTCCTGGGGCCAAGTCCCTACACTGTTTCAATTTAGGGAGGAATTGACCTTTCTGGTATTTTCCTAATATTTTTATTTTGTTGTAGAAAATAGATATTATAAAGTTTACTATTTTACCTCTTTTTAAACATATAGTTTGTGGCATTAAATTCATTCACATTGTCATGCGACCATCACCAACATCCATCTCCTGAACTTTTTCATCATTTCAAACTGACACTCCAAACCCATTAAACAGTCACTTACCCTCCCCCAAAAGAGACACTTCAAGAATGATGTCATCCTGCACAAGGGCCATGCTGATCTCTGTCTTGTTCCATTTTTAGCCGGTGTGCTGCCAGGTGAGCACTGAAGCCTTTTAGTTGCCTACTTTGTCCCACCTGCACATACAAGGTGATAAAGCAAAGGCATCATTCCCAGCAGCCCGGAGATTTGCTTACCAGGCTGCAGTTAGCAGTCAATTGTTTGAGCTCATTCTTTTGCCTTGAGACAAGTTCACAGATATTTTGAAGATCATGTTTGTAAGTAAATTGATTCAATTTGGAAACATCCAATTCCCCTCTCCTTTTCCTTGTGTCTGCTCCATGAAAAATGTGCTTTGGTAACCAGAATGCTTGTTTTATTTTACTTACTCTAAACTTTTGTGTGCCTGTGGATCATAGGGGAAGAATTCTGAGGGAAATAATATTTTTTAATAATTTGAAAAATCAAGTATTTTTGCTATTTTTATTTCTCTCTTTAAAAATCCTACCTAATAATAGACAAATATGCAAATTGACCGCACCTTCGCTATGCCCAAACCACGCCCACCAGCCAAACCACGCCCACCAACCAATCAGGACGAGTATGCAAATCACCCCAACAAAGATGGCGGCTAATTTGCATATCAAGACAGCTTAGAAAGAAGCCAAGAGATGCTGAAGGGAGGAAAGCTGCGGAGAAGCAAGCAAGCCAGGGGGAGGAGAAGGGAGGAGCAGAGGCGGGGCCGGGGGAGAAGGAAGGAGAGCGGGGTGGGCTGGTGGAGAAGGCGGGCTGGGGGACAAGGGAGGAGCGGAGGCGGGGCCGGGGGAGAAGGAAGGAGAGCGAGGCGGGCTGGCGGAGAAGGCGGGCCAGGGGACAAGGGAGGAGCGGAGGCGGTGCCGGGGGAGAAGGAGAAGGTGGGGCGGGGTAGAGTGCAGCAGGAAACCCTATTGCAGGATTTTTCCTGCAATGGGAATGCTAGTATATATATAAAATTCTAAACCTTCTGTTTTTAAAGCTTTACCCTATGCATAATTCTTTTCAAAAGTACCTTCAATTTTGGGAATATTTAGTAGAATGTGCTATATTAAATTTCTACAATTAAGTTTGGGATATATTTTTGGAAACTTGTGTCAGAAATTACAACAAACTCCTCTAATATTGAAATATTTTGAGTGCTTACCATTTTATCTTGCTATGGATATTCATTGCATTTATTTTTTAGAAGAGTTTTGGATTTATAGAAAAATTGAGAAAATATTACAGAAAATTCCCATATATCTTGCAACTAGTTTCCACTATTAAAAACCTTATAAGCGGAAGACTCAGAAAATGGCGGTGGAATAGACAGACTTCTTCTGAGCCTTGTCCTGGAGTGGAAAGAAAGAGCAGTTGAGGGTCACGTGGGGAGTGTTTGTTGGCAAGTTAGGGGATAGCTAGACACCAGGAGAAGGTGGGGGACTGCTGGATGGGGTTTCCCTGACCAGGCAGCCCCCACTGCTGCTGGGTACCCTCCCAGAGCTATGGGCTCAGACGCGAAGACCGCACCATCTTGAAGGAGAGAGTGCATCTTATTGGAAGCCTGAAAACCTAGAACTGCGGCAACCAATGAACAGCTGTGAGCCCCAGAACACCAGTCCCCAATTGGCGCAAACACGTGGATTTGGGGGAGCTCTGCTCTCCACCACAGAAAGGAGAGAGAGAACTGCATAACCAGACATCTGAAGAAGAGAGACCATGGGGAGACAAAGAAACAACCTGCATATGAAAGAAAAGCAGGCATCACCAGAAAAGGAAGTAAACAAAATAGAGGCAAGCAACCCATCAAAGAAAGAATTCAGAGAAATGGTCATAAGGTAGCTGAAAAGAATGGAAGACAAATTCAACAATATGAGTAAGAACCAAGAGGAAATGAAGAAGAACCAAGAAGAAATGAAAAATGACATCGCTGTAAAGCACTCAATAGAAAGCATCAAGAGTAGACTGGAAGAAGCAGAGGACCGCATCAGTGAGCTAAAAGACAAGATGGGAAAAAATACCCAACTAGAGCAGCTTCTAGGAAAAAAAATTAAAAAGCAGGAGGAGAGTCTAAGGAAACTTTGGGACAACACGAAACAAAACAACATCCAAATAATAGGGGTTCCAGAAGGAGAGGAAACTGAGCAAGGAATAGAAAACCTGTTTGAAGAAATAATGACAGAAAACTTCCTTAATATAGGGAAGAAAAAACGTACACAAATCCAATAAGCTCACAGAGTCCCAAGCAAAATGAACCCCAAAAGACTGACACTAAGGCACATTATAATTAAGTTGGCAAACACCAACGACAAAGTAAGAATCTTAAAAGTGGCCAGAGAGAGACAGAAAGTTACATACAAAGGACCCCCATCAGACTAGCAACTGACTTCTCAACAGAAACTCATCAGGCCAGAAGGGAATGGAATGAAATATACAAAGTCATGCAAAGGAAGGGTCTGAATCCAAGAATACTGTACCCAGCAAGGCTATCAATCAAAATTGAAGGTGAAAATCAGGAGCTTCACAGACAAAAAAGGACTAAGGGAATTTATTACCACCAAACCAGCAATGCAAGAAATGCTAAAGGGTCTGCTGTAAAAAAAAAAGAAATAGGAAGCGAAGAAGGAACACAGGGGTGAAGAATAAAAATGGCAACAAATAAGTACCTATCAATAATAAATTTAAATGTAAATGGGTTAAATGCCCTGATCAAAAGACAAAGGGTAACAGATTGGATAAGAAAAGAAGACCCATATATCTGCTGTCTACAAGAAATCCACCTCAGAAAAAAAGACCCACACAGACTGAGAGTGAAGGGATAGAAAGTTTTTCCAGGCGAATGGAAATGAAAAAAAAGCTGGGGTAGCAATACTTATATCTGACAAATTAGATCTCAAAGTGAAGGACATAACAAGAGATAAGGAAGGCCGCTTCATAATACTAAAGGGAGCAATCCAACAAGAAGAAATAACTATGGTAAACATATACGCACCCAATACAGGAGCACCCAAATACATAAAAAAAATTCCTGGAGGATATCAAGGGAGAGATTAACAGCAACACAATCATAGTAGGAAACTTTAATACCCCACGATCACCATTTTGCTTAGAGGTCAAATCCTCTAAACAAAAAATCAGCAAAGAAACATCAATCCTAAATGACTCACTAGACCAGATGGAATTAATTGACATCTTCAGAACATTTCGCCCCAAAGCCACGGAATATACATTCTTCTTAAGTGCACATGGATCATTTTCAAAGATAGACCATATGTTGGGACATAGGCAAAGTCTCTTCAAATTCAAGAAGATAGAAATCATATCAAGCATCTTCTCAGATCACAGTGGCATAAAACTGGAAATAACTACAATAAAAACAATCTAAAAAAATCAAACAAATGGAGACTAAACAGCATGCTATTAAACAATGACTGGGTTACCAGAGAGATCAAGGAATAAATAAAAAACATCATGGCAACAAACTACAATGAAAACACAACAATCCAATATCTATGGGACACAGCGAAAGCAGTCTTGAGAGGGAAGTTCATAGTTCTACAAGCCTACTGCAAAAAAAACAAGAAACAATGGTAATAAATTACCTAACCCAACAACTCAAAGCGTTAGAGAAAGAGCCACAAGAAAAGCCCAGTGTAAGCAGAAGGAAGAAAATAAGAAAGATCAGAGCAGATATAAACGACATAGAGACCAAAGAAATAATACAAAAGATCAACAAAACCAAGAGCTGGTTCATTGAAAGGATAAACGAGATTGATGAACCTCTAGCCAGGCTCACCAAGAAGCAAAGAGAGAGGACCCAAATAAACAAAATCAGAAATGAAAGAGGTGAAATAACAACAGACCCCGCTGAAATACAAAGGATTGTTAAAAAATACTACGAACAACTCTATTCCAACAAACTGGACAACCTGGAGAAAATGGACATATTCCTAGAAAAATATAACCTTCCAAGAATCTAAACATCTCAATAGGACAGTAACTATAGAAGAAATTGAAGCAGTCATCAAAAAGCTTCCGGCAAACAAAAGCCCAGGGCCAGATGGCTTCACAGGGGAGTTTTACCAAACATTCAAGGAAGAACTAAAACCTATCCTCCTCAGACTATTACAAAAAATTCAAGGAGAAGGAACACTTCTAAACTCCTTCTATGAAGCCAGCATCACCCTAATACAAAAACCAGATAAAGACAACACAATGAAAGAGAATTACAGGCCAATATCCCTCAAGAACATAGATGCCACAATCATCAACAAAATTCTAGCAAATCGGATCCAACAGTACATCAGAAAGATCATACACCGTGATCAAGTAGGATTGATCCCAGGAATGCAAGGATGGTACAATATACGCAAATCAATAAACGTGGTACATCACATAAACAAATTGAGAGATAAAAATCACATAGTCATATCAATTGATGCAGAAAAAGCATTTGACAAAATCCAACACCCTTTCTTGATAAAAACTCTCAGCAGGTGGGAATAGAAGGATCATACCTCAACATAATAAAAGCTGTATTTGATAAACCCACAGCGAACATCATACTCAATGGGCAAAAACTAAAACCATTTCCCCTAAGAACAGGAACAAGACAGGGATGCCCACTCTCACCACTCCTGTTTGACATAGTACTGGAAGTATTAGCCATTGCAATTAGACAAGGCGAAGAAATAAAAGGCAACCAAATTGGAAAAGAAGAAGTAAAGCTGTCCTTATTTGCAAATGACATGATATTGTACATAAAAACCCCGAAAGACTCCATAAAAAAACTAATAGACTTAATAAATGAATTTGGCAATGTAGCAGGATACAAAATTAATGCCAAGAAATCTGTGCCATTTCCACACACCACAGAACTTCCAATAGTGAACTTACAGAAAGAGAGACTAAAAAGGCAATCCCATTTACCATCGCACCAAAAAAATTAAGATACCTAGGAATAAATTTAACTAAGGAGGTAAAAGATCTATATGCAGAAAACTACAGGACACTGAAAAAAGAGATAGAGGAAGACATAAACAGATGGAAGAACATACCGTGTTCATGGATTGGTAGAATCAACATCATTAAAATATCCATACTACCCAAAGCAATCTATAGATTCAATGCACTCCCCATTAAAATACCAATGACATATTTCACAGACCTAGAAAGAACTCTCCAAAAATTCATCTGGAATAAAAAAGACCTCAAATAGCCACAGCAATCCTGAGAAAGAAGAATAAAGTAGGAGTGATCTCAATACCCGATTTCAAGATGTATTACAAAGCCACTGTTCTCAAAACAACATGGTACTGGCACAAGACATATATATCAATGCAATAGAATAGAGAATCCAGATATCGACCCAAACCACTATGGCCAATTAATATTTGACAAAGGAGGCATGTACATACAATGGAGTCAAGACAGTCTCTTCAATAAATGGTGTTGGGAAAATTGGACAGATACATGCAAAAAAATGAAATTAGATCACCAACTTACACCATACACAAAAATAAACTCAAAATGGATACAGGACTTAAACATAAGACAGGAATTTAGAAAAATACTAGAGGAATCCACAGGCAGCAAAATCTCAGACATATGCCAAAAGAATTTCTTCACTGATACTGCTCCTAGGGCAATGGAAGCTAAAGAGAAAATAAACAAATGGGACTACATCAAAATAAAATCTTTTTCACAGCAAAAGAAACCATCAACAAAACAACAAGAAAGCCCACTGTATGGGAGAACATATTTGCAAATGTTGTCACTGATAAAGGTTTAATCTCCAACATCTACAGGCAGCTTATACAACTTAATAAAAGGCAGATAAATGGTCCAATAAAAAAATGGGCAACGGACCTAAATAGAATCTTTCGAAAGAAGACAGAAGGAAGGCCAAGAGACACATGAACACATGCTCAAAGTTACTAATTATCTGAGAGATACAAATCAAAACTACAATTCCATACCATCTCACACCTATCAGAATGGCTATCATCAACAAATCTATAAACGACAAGTGTTGGCAAGGATGCAGAGAAAAAGGAACCCTCGTGCACTGCTTGCTGGTGGGAATGCAGACTGGTGCATCCACTGTGGAGAACAGTATGGAGTTTCCTCAAAATACTGAAAATGGAACTCCCATTTGACCCAGTAATCCCACTCCTAGGAATATGTCCTAAGAAACTAGAAACACCAATCAGAAAGGATATATACACCTCTATGTTCATAGCAGCACAATTCACCATAGCTAAGATTTGGAAACAGCCTAGGTGCCCGTCAGCAGATGACTGGATCAGAAAACTGTGGTACATCTACACAATGGAATACTATGCTGCCATAAAAAAGAAAGAATTCTTACCATTTGTAGCAACCTGGATGGAACTGGAGAACATTATGCTAAGTGAAATAAGCCAGTCAATGAAAGAAAAATACCACATGATCTCACTCATTTGTGGATAATAGAGAACATTATAATCTGATGAACAAAAAGATAGATACAGAGGCAGTAAAGCATCAAACAGACTGTCAAATTACAGCGGGAAGGTTAGGGAGGGGTGGGGGAGATAAGAGATTAACCGAAGGACTTGTATGCATACATATAAGCATAAACAATGGACACAAAACTCTGGGGGGTGAGGGCATGTATGGGAGTGGGGTGGGGGGGCAATGGTAAGATATGTACACATATAATAACTTAATAAAATAAATAAATAAATAAATATATGAAGCAAAAAAAAAAATCTTATAACTGAAAAGGTCATGGGTTCAATTTCAGGTCAAGGGCGTGTACCTGGGTTGCAGGTTTGATCCTGGTCCTGGTTGGGGCACATGTGGGAAGCAACCAATTGATATGTCCCTCTCACATCAAAGTTTCTCTTTCTCTCTCCCTCTCTGTCCCCTAACCTCACCTTCCACTCTAAAAATCAATGAAAAAATTCCTCAGGTAAGGATTAACAACAAAAATCTTATATCAGAATGACACACTTATTATAATTAATAAACCAATACTGATACATTATTATTATGGTAAGTTCATGGTTTATTCAGATTTCTTAGTTTTTACCTAGTGCTCTGTTCTGTTTCAGGATCCCTTCGAGGATCTCATACATTTAGTTGTCATGTCCCCTTCAGCACTTCTTGGATATAGAGTTTCTCAGACTTTTCTTGTTTTTATTATCTTGACAGTTTTGGGCAAATGTTTTTGAGATGTCCCAATATTGAGATGTCCCGGGCTGTTCCGGGGTGGCTGCATCGGCCCTTGGGTCTGCAGCGGTGGCCGGTCGCCGAGCGTGCTCACCTGGCCGCTTCCGGGGCGTTGAGATTCTTGAAGGACTCGGAGGTCAGCAAGCGCGGAGTCTCCCACCCCATGTCTCCCAGGGGCTCGTCTGTCCGTGCAGGGCAGCAAGTGGAGCCTTCCCCTCAGCCGGAGACCGCCGGGGGAACTGCGCCGAGGACGTTCCAGGCCGCCATTGTGTCGCCTGAGCCATAGTTCTTAAAGTGTGGTCTTTGGGTCACCGGCATCAGCTTCATCCCGTGTACCCCTCTCTTTTATTCTAGTTGTAGAGCATCTGCTCAGTCAGCCCTCCGGTGGTTCTGGATGGTGTCTGCTCTGCTCTCCCGTCGTAGTCTCAAAATTGTTGTGGTAGGCAACAATCAGGCTTCTGCCCTATGCCTCCATCTTTGTCCTCCTTTGTATAGTTAAGTCTTGATTGTTGTTGGTGTCACTGGGAGGAATTGTCCCCCAGGCCAATTGGCTGTGCGGACCCTCTGTGTCTATAAAGGAAGAGTTGCTGTGCAGGAGACACGTTTATGGGCCGGGTCTTGGTGCAACAAGGCTTTGGCGCTCACTGAGTCTGCCTCTTGAATGTGTCCCTTATGCGAGTTGAAATCTGGTGTCATCTCACACCGACCACTAGATGCCCTCGTTTCTGGGTCTCCAATGGAGTGTAGGTCAGCTACTGCCTGAGGCCACTCAGCAGGAATTACAGCATCCCTTATATTCGTGACCTGTTTCGGTGTCTTCCCCTTTTGGCTGCCTCCCTATCGCTCAGCTTCCCCAATCTCCCTAGGTGGTCGCTCTTGAAACCCCCCTTTGTGGGCTGAGTGCAAAGTCTTGGTGTTGTTAAGCCTTGATTGCTGTTGGTACACTGGGAGGATGTGACCTCCAGTCCAATTGGCTGTGAGGATCAGCTGTGTCTATGCCGGGAGACAGCCTTATTCAACTAGACTTGCAAAATTGTAAAAGCCTCTGTGCTCAGCTTGGATGGGGCGGAGTTACAGGGTGGAGCCTACAGCCTTGGCTTCCCGTCAGCCCCGCCCTATGAGGTTCCTGTGTCTGTACTCCCAGCAAACACCTCTGAGAGAAAAGCACCCTGGAGTTTCGCCCGCTGCCAAACAGTCTAGTCTCTCCCCCAATGAATCTGAATTCCCAGATTCTCTCCCGGAACTGGGTTTCTGTGTAGTCGGAACTGGGGCTCAGCACAGTCTGGCGCTTTTGTCTCCTTCCCACCAGGGCAATCCAGCGGCACAGTCAACAGACCATCCTCTGCGCACAATCCCGTGCGCGCCTCCGGTGCTCTGCCTTTCGCCGCTTCTCTGCATTTCTGCCTTACAGCCCAGATTCCACCAGTATGAGCCTGGCTTCCCCGGGTCTTTCCCAGAACTGGGGTTCAGTGCAGTTGGAACTGGGGTTCAGCACGGTCCGGAGCTTTTGTCTCCTTCCCGCTAGGGCAATCCAGCAGCACAGGCAACAGTCCCTACTCTGCGCACATTCCCGTGCGCGGCTCCGGCGCAACTCCTCTGTACCTCCGCCTCACAGCCCAGATTCCCCCAGCATGAGTCTGGCTTCCCAGGGTTTCGCCCGGAACTGGGGTTCTGTGCAGTCGGAGCTGGGGTTCAGCGCAATCTGGAGCTTTTATCTCCTTCCTGCTAGAGAACGCCAGCCAGGCCGTCAGCCACCCCTTCCTCTCCGGCTCCGTCCTCCCCGCACTCACACGGGCTCGTGTCTCCGCCTGTGTCTCCATACCTCAGGCTTTTATGGCTCCTCTGATTTTCCTTGTGGTTTTCTCTTTCCTTCTAGTTGTGGGCATTTCAGTCAGCCAGCTTTCCTGTGGTTCTGGATGATGTCCGTTTTGACTTTTAGTTGTATTTTTGAAATTGTTGTGCCAGGCTGTAGGTTAGGTGTTTAACCTATGCCGCCATCTTGGTTTCTCCTATGTTTAGCTTTATAAGAAACTGCCAAATGTCTTCCAAGTTGGCTGTACTACTTTATATTCCAGCAATGAATGAAAATTTCTGTTGTTCCAGATCTTCAAGCTTTTGGTATTTTTAGTTTTTTAATTTTAGCCATCCTAATAGTCATGTAGTGGCATTTCATTGTTTTAATTTGCAATTACCTAATGACAATTGATGTTGAGAATTTTTTTA
Source organism: Cnephaeus nilssonii (assembly GCF_951640355.1). Lineage (NCBI taxonomy): Eukaryota > Metazoa > Chordata > Mammalia > Chiroptera > Vespertilionidae > Cnephaeus > Cnephaeus nilssonii. Next base: position 9,970,197 of record NC_137087.1, read on the forward strand.
TATGATTATTTTCCATCTGTATATCTTCTTTGTTAAGGTTCACATCTTTCAGCCATTTCTTGAGTTTTTTACTTTCTTATTGTTGAGTTTTAAAAGTTTTTTTGTAAATTTAGATAAAAATTCCTTTTCAGTTATGTGTTTTACAAGTATTTTCTTCCAGTCTGTGGCTTGTCTTTTGTTGCCCTTTTTCACCAAGCAGAAGTTTTAAGATTTTTCTTTTTAATAAAGTTGAATTTATCATTTTGTTTTCTTATGAATTTTGCTTTTGTTGTTACATGTGAAAGCTCATTGCTAAAACCAAATTCACATAGATTTTTCTTTTCTTAAAATTTTATATTTAGGTCTAAGACCCATTTTTAGATAATTTTTTGTTAAAGGAGTAAGATTCCATTTTTGCATATAGATGTCTAATTTTTTTTTGTACCACTAGTTGTAAAGATTATGCTTTCTTTTTTGAATTGCCTTTGCTTCTTTACCAAAGATAAGTTGACTATATTTTTGTCAGTCTATTTCTGGGCTCTTTAATCTTTTCCATTAATATGTGTGTCTATTCATTTGCCAATATCACAATGTCTTGATTACTGCAGCTTTATAAAATATAGACATTTCAGAGGGTCCTAGCATTTAAATGTGTCAGAAAAAGGGCTAGAGAAGTGAGATTTTTCATTTTCAATTAAGCCACTGGTATACTTGGAATGAATGTATTCATTATCATACCTTCCAAACCTATAATTTCCAGCTTATTTCAACAAGATAGTATGGCAGAACTTCTAGATAAACAGAATGTCAAGTATTTTATTAGCTTAGATCAAAGACTGTTATCTAGAGAACATAAATAACTCCTATAAATCTATATAAAGATTTAGGTAAAAAATTTTTAAAGTAAGTAAGAGGCATGGATGGGTAATTCACAGAAGAAATTAAAATTTTCAAATAAAAAACTGAAAAGAAAAGATGGCTCACTAATTCTTCAGGAATCAAGATTTATAAATTAAAACAATGATAGTATTCTATACCAATTAGATTCACAGATTCATACATATTAAAAAGCCCAATAATATCCTGTGTTAAGTAGTTTATGGCACAATAGGAAAATTTATAAACTGTTATGTGGGGTCAAATTGTAGAGTGTTTAATATATATATAATATTTTCATTGATTTCAGAGAGGAAGGAAGAGGAAGAGAGATAGAAGCATCAATGATGAGAATCATTGATTGGCTGCCTTTTCTATGCCCCCGCACTGGGGATTGAGCCCGCAACCCAGGCATGTGCCCTTGACCGAAATCAAACCCAGGACCCTTCAGTCCACAGGCCAAAGCTCTATCTACTGAACCAAAGCAGCTAGGGGGAAAAAAAATCTAAATATCCTATATAATAAAAGGCTAATATGCAAATCGACCGAACGGCAAAATGACTGGTCATTATGATGCGCACTGATCACCAGGGGCCAGATATTCAACACAGGAGCTGCCCCCTGGTGGTCAGTGTTCTCCCACAGGGGGAGTGCCACTCAGCCAGAAGCCAGGCTCATGGCTGGTGAGCGCAGCGGTGGTGGTGGGAGCCTCTCCTGCCTCTGTGGCAGAACTAAGTATATCTGACTGTGGGTTTAGGACCACTTCCAACGAGGAGCGGGCCTAAGCCATCAGTTGGACAGCCCCCGAGGGCTCCCAGACTGCGAGAGGGCATAGGCCTGGCTGAGGAACTGCCCCCCTCAGTGCACAAATTTCATGCACCAGGCCTCTAGTATTAAATATTTGTATTATCTATGACACAACTGCAATTTCACCTCTAAGTATATATCAGAGAAATTGCTTTAAAATGTAACTGATTTTCCTATTTTCTGTATTCATCCCTACTGGCTGATGTTAGCTGGGAAGTCAAAGGAGAGCAGTTATTCCAATCCCTTTTGTCCTAATCTGAACCCTCTTTCTAAATTTAAATGTCTGGGCAGACAAGCCAAAAGCAGAGAAGTGGAAACAGCAAGCATCACAGCCAAATGTGCTCATAGACATTCTTTTCTGTTAACTACATTGAAGGAGAGCATGGCAGGTAACTTCCGAAGATAAATTCAGAAATCATTCCCATTTTCTTGTTGCATACCATCCATATCATCTGGCAAATTATGGTGGAATTTTTATAATATTAGCAAACAACTTTTATGACTGTACTGAAACCCTCCATGCTGTAAGGCACCCTGGAAAACTGGAAAACCAGTATTTTCTTGCTATATTTATGCTCAAGGGACTTGTGGAGACAAACTAAACTAGAGAAAGAGCTTTGGGCTCATCAGAGACACATTTGAAAAATGCATGGCTCAGTGAATTGGCAGCATTTAGAACTAGACATTTCTGGAGATTTTAACTTTCAGAAATTTTACCTTTTTGAAATTCAATTTCTCTGTAAATAAAATGGACCTAAATAATGACTACTTTACAGAGTTTGCTGTAGAATATGTAAAATTGCAAATGAAGGTTTTTAGCATCATAATTGACACAGAGTAAGAGCTTGATGAATGTTAATTATCTTTTTTCCAATTTACTTAGAATAATTTCAACATGCAGAGAGTTAAGAGAATAATAAAATAAACAGCCATTTAAAAATTGAAATATCTTGTCAAATTTACCCACATGATTTTTAAAGACATGCATTTCTATATGTTTTAATTATATATCTACATATGAATAGCAAACAATAAAGTATATAGGTACTTTGTTTTTAACCCTTATATTTATATATATGACATAAATATTTATATTTATGACAATGATCTATTTTTATGATTTAGGTGAATTTAAAATCTAATTCATTTTTTCTCATATAAATAACAAATTGTCCCAGACCAATATATTAAATAGATCATTATTTTTACATTGATTTCTAATGCCATCTCGATTATATATCAAGTTTACTTACAAGTGTGTGTTGGATTTACAATTTCTTTCTGTTCTGTTGGCCTCATAATACATTCCTATATAAGTATCACATCATATTAAAAATACTATCTAATAAAAGAATAATATGCAAATTGACCATCACTCCAACACACAAGATGGCTGCCCCCATGTGGTCAAAGATGGCTGCCTCCATGTGGACAGATGATGGCCACCACAAGATGGCCAGCAGGGGAGGGCAGTTGGGAGGGACCAGGCCTGCAAGGGAGGGCAGTTTGGGGGACCAGGCCTGCAGGGGAGGGCAGTTAGGGGTGATCAGGCCTATAGGGGAGGGCAGTTAGGGACAATTGGGCTGGCCGGGGAGCAGTTAGGTGTCGATCAGGCTGGCAGGGGAGTGGTTAGGGGGTGATCAAGCTGGCAGGCAGAAGCATTTAGGGGCAATCAGGAAGGCAGGCAGGTGAGCAGTTGGGAGCCAGCAGTCCTGGATTGTGAGAGGAATGTCTGATTGCCTGAATGTCTGATCCTACCGGGATCAGGCCTAAATGGGCGGTTGAACATCCCTCAAGGGGTCCCAGGTTGGAGAGGGTGCAGGCCGGACTGAGGGACATGAATTTCATGCATCGGGCCCCTAGTAGCTTAATAATAAACTTTTACATTATTTACAATAATAAACTTTTACAGTGTTGGTGGGTGAACAAAATTGTTTGTCCTAAGGCAATTCCTTTTATAGTCTTTCTTGAATTTTTAAATTTCTATATTAATTAGAACAGATTAAGTTATACATGCATATACTTCAGACTTTCATTGGGATGGTATTGAATATATGGGCTAATCTGGACAAAATTGACTTTATTATAATACTGTGTCTTCTAATTTATATATGTGGTATATTTTGATGCATTCTGCCAAGGAGAAACAAAGTGAGACACTTGTTAAAGTCAGTAAGATAGATTTTGCTCAGTAACTACTGCAATAGGGGAGAGATTCCAATGTAAACTGAGCTCAACTTCAATCTGTGAAGAGGTGACTAGGCATAGTAAAGAGAATGAGGGAGGAATGATTAGAGGCCCCTGCAGAGTCAGAGAAGTAGGAAGATACAGAAAATGGGTAGGGAAGTTGATCAATGGGGTTGGGCCATCAGGCTTTGCTAACTGGCACACATCGAAGTTAGGCTCCTACCCTCCAACCCAGACCTGGAGTCAGGAGCTGTCTTCTGGTGCTGATCAAACAATCAGCACATTCCTTTTGGTAGCTTTGAGCTTTCCCAGGTAGTGACTTAAGGGGAGCTGGGTCATCCCAGGGATGTGGCATTGAGCTGATAGGAATCATACTGGAGTTTGTTCGAGTTTCTCAGTGTTGGTGGGTGAACAAAATTGTTTGTCCTAAGAGCCTTCAACTTTTATAGAGCAAAGTTGAGCCCTAGATATGAAGAGAGCTCAGAGGAACCTAAATTTGGTCAAGGAGAGAATCTGTAATTCAATTTTTATATATTCTTTAATAATGTTTTGTGATATTTTTAATCAAGTAGTGAATTTGTAAGAGTTAAATATACAATGACATTTACAGGAAATCAGTCAATTGTTTTCAAGAAAGCATGTGAACATATCATAGAGAGTAAGTTGTTTATTCTAGGCAGACTAAGAGACTTAAGCCAGTATGAGGTCATCTATACAAAATAAAGTTATGTTTTTGTATATCTGAATTTTAGATGTTAGCATTTCTTCCATGCTTTATGCACATATATATAGTTGGATAGACAGAAGTATAAATAGATAGATGACATGTAGATAAAAAGAAAGAATGTATATTCAAGGCTTAGAAGCTGAAAAATATATGAGAAAAAAATTTAGCTCATTTGCCTCATACAGAGATCAGGCACATGATTTTGGGCAGCATTGTTGCAGACAACATGTTCTCTTTCACAAAGGAGCTCAAAAGAGGAGGAGGTGAAAATTGGGAGAGAACCAAAATCAATTAGGGAGATGAAAGCCATAGTAGAAGCAACATGAATTAGAATGAAACCTAAAAAGCATGTATTATAGAAAAGATCATAGACATGGATAAGAGATATAACATTTATGTAATTGAATGAATATCTTGAAAAAGGCCAAATATAATATGAACTGTAATGTATTACATAAACTCAAAGAAAACTCTTTCTAAAATAAAGAACATTGTTATCTGCAGAGCAAAAGGACACATCAATGCTCAGAAGATTTTTCTGCAGGAAAATTATTAGAAGTTTATATTTTATATCTTGAGAATATTGAATTTAAAAAGTAAGTAGAGCCTGGTTGAAATGACAAGTTGGTTGAGCATCATCCCATGCACCAAAGGGTTTCCAGTTCGGTTCCCAGGTAGGGAACATGTCTGAGTTTCCAGATTTGATCCCTGGTCTGGAAGCTTATGGAGGGCAGCTGATTGATGTTTCACACTCACATCAATGTCTCTCTCTCTCTCTCTCCCCCTCCCTTCCTCTTTCTAAGTATGTCCTCAAGTGAGGATTTTTTAAAAAGTAAGTAGAAAGGTTTGTGGGTAGTCATTAACCTTTTGCACTCGGATGTCGAGTGTGACTCGACACGGTTAGCATCGGAAGCAGCTCAAGAAAAAAGCAAACGAGTGCAAAGGGTTAAGACAGATGAAGCAAATTATGAAGAGTTTAGGTGTCAGACTTTCTACATTAACACTCATTTCGGTAGACAGAAAAGAAATTTTTGAAGAAATTCTGTGGGAAATAATGTTACCTAATATTTAGCTCTTTAGCCCTGTTCTCAATTTAAGTGTAAAGATAACAAAGAGACATTTATAGATAGATACAGTAGGTCCTCGGGTTATGTCGGAGATCTGTTCCTGTGGCACAACATAACGCGATTTTTGCCGTAAGCCGGAACCCACCTACATAAGCACCTGCATCACTCACATGGAACACATACACAGCAGTAATGAAGTGAAACAGTAAAAAATATTTAAAAGAAAGATAACAATTCCTGATCTTTACTTGTGGTAAATAAATAATAAAAACATAAAGCACATATGTACATACTAGAGGCCCGGAGCACGAAATTTGTGCAGGGGGGTGGTGTCCCTCATCTCAGCCTGCACCCTCTCCAATCTGGGGCCCCTTGAGGGATTTCCAACCGCCCATTTAGGCCCGATCCCGGTAGGATCAGCCCTAAACGGGCGGTCAGACATCCCTCTCAAAATCCAGGACTGCTGGCTCCCAACTGCTTGCCTGCCTGCCTTCCTGATTGCCCCTAACCGCTTCTGCCTGCCAGCTTGATCACCCCCTAACCACTCCCCTGCCAGTTCGATTGATGCCTAACTGCACCCTGGCCAGCCCGATTGCTCCTAACTTCCCTTCTCTGCAGGCCTGGTTGCCCCCAACTGCCCTCCCTGCTGGCCTGATCACCCACAACTGCCCTCCCCTGCAGGCCTGGTCCTGCCCAACTGCCCTCCCCTGCAGGCCTGGTCCCCCCCAACTGCCCTCCCTGCTGGCCTGGTCTCCCCCAACTTCCCTCCTCTGCCAGCCTGGTCATCCCTAACTGCCCTCCCTGCTGGCCTGATCACCCACAACTGCCCTCCCCTGCAGGCCTGGTTCCCCACAACTGCCCTGCCCTACAGGCCTGGTCCCCCCAACTGCCCTCCCCTGCCAGCCTGGTCTCCCCCAACTGCCCTCCTCTGCGGGCCCGGTTACCCCTAACTGCCCTCCCTGCTGGCCTGATCGCCCACAACTGCCCTCACCTGCAGGCTTGGTCTCCCCCAACTGCCCTCACCTGCAGGCCTGGGTCCCCCACAACTGTCCTGCACTGCATACCTGGTCTCCCCCCAGCTGTCCTCCCCTGTAGGCCTGATCCCCCCAACTGCTCTCCCCTGCAGGCCTGCCCCCCCCAACTGCCCTCCCCTGCAGCTCTGTTCCCCCCAACTGCCCTCCCCTGCTGACCTGGTCTCCCCCAACTGCACTCCTCTGCTGGCCCAGTCACCCCTAACTGCCCTTCCTGCTTACCTGATCGCCCACAACTGCCCTCCCCTGCAGTCCTGGTCCTGCCCAATTGCCCTCCCCTGCAGGCCTGGTCCCCCCCAACTGCCCTCCCTGCTGGCCTTGTCTCCCCCAATTTCCCTCCTCTGCTGGCCTGCTCACCCCTAACTGCCCACAACTGCCCTCCCCTGCAGGCCATCTTGTGGAGGCCATTTTGTGTCCACATGTGGGCAGCCACCTTTGACCACATGGGGGTGGTCATCTTGTGTCTTGGAGTGACAGTCAATTTGCATATTACTCTTTTATTAGATAGGCTGTCGAAATGATGGAACTTTTCTTTTTTAAATAAATAAATGGGAGATGGCTACGTAACCACGAAACGACGTACGTCGAGTCCAACGTAACCCGAGGACTGCCTGTATTCAAGAAGTTTAGGATTGAAGCATCTGACCTCCTACTACCAAAATTAACAAACTATCAAGCAAACAAACTCTAATGAATGACAAATCCCATCTAACCAGGAAAAAGACCAGGACAGAACTCAGGATTATAGAAATCATGTTGAAAGTATGGTGGTAGGAATCTATAATAATAAAAGCATAATATGCTAATTAGACTGGACGGCCTTCTGGATGAAGCCTGGGTTTTGAGGGAAGCCCAGGTCCTGGGTGCCAGAGGGAAGCTGGTGCCGGCAGCCTGGGGAAGGAAGGCCTACTCTTGCACGAATTCCATGCATCGGGCCTCTAGTTTAATATATTTAGTTAAATATATAAGATATAACAATTGTGAAAAGTATGTTTTTTAAAAAGAAGATAGTTTGATGTAAGCATGGCAATATAAAAATAATATGTGTGTCAAGAATTTTGTAAGAATTTGAAGAATCATTGAAAGAAATCCCAGTTTTCTGAAACATTATAGCAGAGAATTAAGCAATACAATAGTTTCCCATTAACCACGGTTTCACTTTTTGAGGTTTAAGTTACCTGCAGTCAACTGTGATCCAAATATTAAGTAAAAAATTTCAGACATAAATAATTCTTATGTTTTCATTTGCATAGCATTCTAACTTTCTCTATCCTTCCTCCTTCCCTTTCTCTCTCACTTAAATTCAATTAACTTCCAACTTATTTAGCATAAATACAGCTATATAATTTTTAATAAATTTATGTTTTTATTTTTTCCCCTTCCTTCTTTCTACCTTAACTTTTCTTTCTTTCTTCTGCCTTCTCATCCCTTTCTTTTTTCTCTCTCCCTTCCTTTCTATGTATGTATAAATATGAGAAGTAACTATAACACCCAATATTAATAATAATTTATGAATGTCAAGATTATTTTATTTTAAAATTTCTTTATTTTTATTTTTAACACCAGGCTGTAGTATTTTTAAAAGTACACTTGAAATTATATAATAGAAACAGGTACAGTTTGAAAATCTTGAAGGAAATAGAAGACAATAGGTACTATACATAGAGTCTTTGGTACATGAGGTAGATTCAGTACTAGTTTCCAACATCACCTCATATATATAGCATATTTCTGATTCTATATATGCTTCTCATACTTAATGATGGTAATAGCAGCGGTTTATAGAATGTCTTGCCTATTTGCTGCTTGCAGACACTGCACTATCTCATTAAGTGTTAATTTCCATCTGATAGAATACAATATTCTTTAATCTAGCCTGATTTACACACTTGTCACAAAGCCATTGACAACCTATACACATTAAATCAGTTCTCCTAGATCAACCCCACTTATTCCTAACCAGCTGCTATTTATATCAAGTTCAGACATAGTTTTGAAACTTGGCTTTTGGCCATAGTAGATCTATTCCCTCTATGGTCTACACAACTGTTATCTCTGACTTCTTTTCAAGGCCTTTGAACTTTTATTCTTTACTTTTTTCAGCTTCATGAAATAAATCCTGTCCATTCTGACCCCTCAGGAGCCAGCTTCCTGCCCAGCCCACCAGCGGGGACTCTAACATGCTGACCTTATCTTCTGACGAGGAAGCTTCAGCTAGAGGCTGCACAGGATCGTGGTGCAGTGCCTAGTCCAAGTTCTGACTTAGGGGCCATGTGTAAGTTCTCCGGTTCTCAGCTTCCTGGTCTGTTTAGTGGGAGTCAGCATGCATTCCTTCTGAGGTTGATGTAAAGATAAAATGAGAGAACCTACAACGAGTGCTTACTATGATGTGAGTTGAAGGGGAAATGTTCATTAAGAGTGGCTTTCATTTACTCTAAAATAGCAAAAGCAAAGATTGTCCTAAGACATATAAAGTAAGGCAAATTCTGAAGTGAAAATTGCTCTTTCCAGATTAATGTCTTTAAAATATGCTCTTACTTCTGTGTCTGTGAAAAGTGGTGAATGAAACTACCCGTTTGAGTACCTACTGCAACTTATATTACATTTTCCTGTCTCTGAAAGAGATTTCAAATTGCCCCATAGGTAATTTGCATTTCTCATTTTATTCTGTTTTTATGAGACACTTCCTTTTGTCCCCAGAATGTAAGGAAGAAGCTTTCCCCTTATAGAGGAACACGAGTCAACCTCAAATCAAAGATGCTGTATATGGTGCATATTTCTTTTGGGAAGATCATTGTCACATATCTGACTCAACACTTATTTCTAGAACAAGTTGTTCGGGAAGGAAATCTATTTCTATATCTAAAATGAAAGTTTTATTTAAGATGTGCAATTGAAATAAATCATGCAAGAGAAAGCGGTTAGAGTGCACAGCTGCCAGTTTTAAATTTAAAACTTTGGTTATATGAAAAAGTAGTTGGGAAAGTTTCACTTTTAGTTCTAGACCTACTGGGCACTTGAAAGAGTTCTTTGATTCCTAGTTTTGTTTGCAAAAGGCTTTGTGCAGAAGCCCTGTGGCTTCATGCAAACAAGCTAGACCCTGGAACAAAACCCATGGCGCTTCTTGGGTTGGGGTTTTGATATTTGACCTGGGAGTTTTCTAAGAAAAGTGAGTGTTGGCTGCTATGTTGAATGCATTTAGGACTCAGACAGGGACCCATAGCCTAACAACTTTGGATGCACTGTATGGAGTTTGATTATCCTACCAGGCATTTCTTTACTTTCATTGTTTCCCCCAACACACCTTGCTTTCTAGTTCCATTTCCCTGAGGCTTTTTGCTCCTTCCTTTTTCTATTTCTTCTTCTATCCTCCCCTTTTGCTTTTCTCTGTATGCATATATCTTCTCAAGTACTATTTTCCTCCAAGGTTTCTGCAGTCTTCTTTTTATTCCTTATCATTTCTCCCCATTTTTCTATCCTTTCATTACCTCTTGCTGTATCTATTTCTCTTTATTTCCTATTTCTTCTTCTTTTTGTCACTGGTTGAATGAGGAGTAGAAAATATACCTAGTCCACCATGATTGGCTACATCTTCATGAAATCTCACCTTCCTCTGCAGTTGGAGGTGATCTCCTGCTTCCCTGGATTTTCCAAGCCTTTGATCCATCTCTAATTCGTCTTTACCCCCTCCTTCTAGCAATCTGGCACCTGTTCTCTCTCCTGTATCATCATGGAGGGTCTTTTTGTGAAAGGATAATGTCTTTGCCATCATTGTTTCCTTCATAAAACTTAGCTTATGTGTGTTATGTGCCATTGTATCAGTTCCAGCTTCTGGAGACCCCGTGAATGAATGATGTGCACAATGTCCTGTCCTCAATAGCACTTCTCAGGTCCTAATGACTCATGTCCATGGCTCTTTTTATTAAGTCAATCCATCTCATATTTGGTCTTCCTCTTGTCCTGGAGCCTATTTTTCTCAGCATTATTGTCTTTTCCAAAGAACCCTGCCTTCTCATGATATATTTGAAGTAAGATATCTTCAATTTGTTATTTTTTGCCTCCAGTAATGTTTCAGGCTTAATTTGCTCTAGGACTGACTTGTTTGTCTTTCTGGCTGTCTAAGGTATCTATACAACTCTCCTCCAACACCGTATTTCATATGAATCAATTTTTTTCTCTATTAGCCTTCTCCACTGTCCAACTTAGACATCTGTACAAAGCAATTGAGAATACGAAGGTGTGGATGATTTTAGCCTTGATCTTTAATGATGCATATTTACGCTTAGTGATCTTTCCTAATTCATTCATTGCTGCCCTTCCAGGTCTCAATCTTAGCACAATGGCTTGCAATTGGTAGAAACATCCTACCTAATAATAGACAAATATGCAAATTGACCATACCTCCGACACACCCACAAAGCCACGCCCACCATCCAATCAGAGTGAGTATGCAAATTAACCCAAACCAAGATGGCTACAGCCACAGAGAGCAAGGTTTCCCAGGTAACAGAGGAAGCCAAGCTTTCCGCCTGCCCTTGCCAGGCCTAAGCCTCCACTCAAGCTACAAAGTTTCAAATATAGAAGGTAAACAAATTCAAACAAATGGCGGCAGAATGGAGCTTGAGAGAGCAGGCCAGGGTTGCCGCCGGCAACAGGGGAAGCAAAGCTTTCCGCACACCCTGGCCGGGCCCACCCGCTTAAGGCAACAAAGTTTCAATTATAACCCCAACACAAATGGCTGCCGGCCTTGGAGGGAGCCCCAGGCTTGGCTCCGCTCCAAGCTACAAAGTTTCAATTGTAGAAGGAAAATAAATTCCAGATACCAGGGCCTCCACTTGGGTTGCCAGGGGGCGTGGCCGGCCTGCAGACCACCACAGGCCCCTCAATCATGCCGCCCCATGCCCCAAGGGAACCCCCACCTGATCAGGGACACCCTTCAGGGCAAACCAGCTGGCCCCCAACCCTGTACCAGGCCTCTATCCTATCTAATAAAAGAGTAACATGCAGATTGATCATCACTGCAACACACAATATAGCTGCCCCCATGTGGTCAAAGATCCTGCCCCCATGTGGACACAAGATGGCCACCACAAGATGGCCAGAAGGGGAGGGCAGTTGGGAGGCACCCGGCCTGCAAGGGAGGGCAGTTGAGAGGGACCAAGCCTGCAAGGGAGGGCAGTTGGAGGTGATCAACCCTACAGGAGAGGGCAGTTAGGGGTGACCAGGCCGGCAGAGGAGGGAAGTTGAGGGCAAACAGGCTGGCAGCAGAGTGGTTAGGGGGTGATCAGGCTGGCAGGCAGAAGCGGTTAGGGGCAATCAGGAAGGCAGGCAGGCAAGCAGTTGGGAGCCAGCAGTCCTGAATTGTGAGAGGGATGTCCGACTGCCCGTTCAGGGATCCGACTGCCCACCGGGATCGGGCTTAAACGGGCAGTCGGACATCCCTTCAGGGGTCCCATATTGGAGAGGGTACAGGCTGGGCTGAGGGACAACCCCCCTCTGTGCACGAATTTCATGCACCGGGCCTCTAGTTTATTTAATAAGTATTTCTGAATGTATATATAAAAATGGTTACTATGACATGTGACCAGAAGTTGCACATTTTTATTTGTTGAAAAAATTCTACAAATAGCTCTCTTTGTTATGCTAAAATATATTTATTAAAAATATTTCCCAGGGAATGTTCAGAAAAGACATTATTTAAATAGTATGAATGTATAACCAGTGTAACCAGTGTATTTATCGTTAAGCATGCTGGGGCCTAAATGAATGTACTGGTTGAGGATGAGTCAGATTGTGGTCCTGAAAGACAGGCGGTATGTTGCTGATTCACCCAAATGGTAGGTATGGTATAGTCCAAATTATGGTATTTGAGAGACTTTGATGAATTCATTTTATTGCTTGAATTCAGGATTCTAAGAGGAGCTCAATATACATCTCTTCTCCACTTCCTCTTATTTCAAGGTCAAGGGAGAAGATAAATTAGTAAATTATGATGGTAAGCATATTAGATTTTACTATGATAAGCAAAAATGAAAACCTACCCTGGATGCATAGGATTTTAAGTGATGTCACCAATAGTTAAAGCCGAAGTACTGAATATGACTTAAGAGGCCTTAAATGATATTTACCATATCTCTCTCTTTCTTCCACCCCTCTAAGTCTCTGGTCTATTATATTGTCTGTTCCAGTCATTATCTCCTCAATATGCTGGGCATATACCTGCTCCTATTTGGGGGTGTTGTGCCCTCTGCCAAGAATGGTTTTCCTTGATGGCCCTGTGGCTTCATCCCTCCATTCCTTTAAGTCACTAGTTACAAGTCATTTGCTCAGAGAAGTCTTTCCTCTTCACCTTCCCTGAAAATTGCAAACCTCTTACTTTGTATAGTTCTTTTACATTTTCTCTTTTTCTTTTTTACACTTACTACACACACTCCAACATCACATATCGGTTTTCTGAGGGCCAGTTTCATGGCCCCAAGCTTGGTTTCATGCTGTGCTACCATTATCATGAAATTCTTAATAACTTTATTATTATTTTTTTCTTTATTGATTAAGGTATTACATATGTGCCCTTATCCCCCCATTACTCCTCCCCACCCCCAATTCATGCCCTCACTCCCCTGGTGTCTGTTGCCATTGGTTAGGCTTATATGCATGCATACAAGTACTTTGGTCGACCTCTCTTAATAACTTTTGAACAAGGGTTCAACAACTGTGATTGCTAGTGGGCTAGTTCTGTTTACTTAATTTTTGTTAATGTTGCTTGTCTGTCTTCTATAAGGCAAGCTGGAGACTGAGATGTACACCTTTTAGGAGCATATTGTGCATGTTTTAAAAATATTACTATAATAAAAATTAATAAATGGAGAAATGGGTATAATAAATGTTAATTAAGTGGATTTCTTGCTTATCATTTTCCCCATTTTGTTGGTTTTTTTTTGTTTGTTTGTTTGCTATGGCGTGAAAATATGTATTGGAAGGGGGGGTTGTGCTGCCATTTAGGCAGTGAAAGCTAACCAAGGTTGGAGAAATTAAAAAGTCAGGACATTGTGAGGTTTTAGAAATATATGTTGGAAATCATTGCATTGCATTGTGGGTCTCTGAAGGCACAGGCTCAAGGAGCACCTATAGTATACTAAGAATGCCCAAGGCTTTTGAAAGCCATAGAAAGCAACACCACAAAATTTACCCCAAGATGAGAGATTTCTCCCACTTGCTATAAATTCAGTTTTAGAGTCTAAAATGTTGGAAGTGGTAAGCCTCCTACAAATCTAAAAACAGAGCTCTTTCTCTTTTTACAAAGGAAACTGTGGTGATATATTTACAGTTTGAACCATTTTTAAGTGTACAGTTCAGTGGCATTAAGTACATTCACATTGTTGTGCAACTATCATTATAGTCCATCTCCAGAACTTTCTCATCTCCCCCAATTGAAATGGTACCCATTAAACAACAATCCCTAACTGTCCCCATTACTCTAGCCCCTGGCAACTACCATTCCACTTTCTGTCTCTATGAATAAAAGTCCATGATTCATTTTGAGTGTTGTTTTTTTATATAATGTGTGGGGTTTAAATTGAGGGTTATTTTTTGCCTTGCTTGTCCATTTGGTCCAGAACTATTTGTTAAAATTTCTACCATTTCTTCATGGAATTGCTTTTGTACTTTTTTCAAAAACAGGCATATGTGTATGGATGCATTTTGGGGTTCTATATTCTTTTCTATTGACCTATGTGTCTGTGCCTTTACCAATACCTCATACTGTAGTTATATAATGTCTTAAAATTGGGTAGACTAACTCCCCTCATTTTGTTATTCTTTTCAAAATCATTTTAGCTATTCTAGAGCCTGGAACTTTATATATAAGGCTTGAACTGATTTTGTGTATACCTAGAAAAAAAATCATGCTGGGAATTTCTTATGTATTGCATCATACCTGACACTGTTACTATGTAGAGTCTTCCAATCCATGAACACAGTATGTGTCTATATTTATTTATAAATTCAGTAATTTTTCATCAATGTTTTGTAGATTGTAGCACACAAGTCCCAAATATGTTTTGCTAGATTTACACCTATTTTATAATATTTTTAAAGATTGTAAATGATTTCATATTTTTAATTTCAATGGCCACATGTTAATTGTAGTATATAGAAATACAATTGATTTGTTTGCTTATTTTGTATCTTGTGACCTTAGTGAATTTATTTTTAGGAGTGTTTTTTTTTTTAGATTCCTTGGGATTTTCTATAGACAATTATGTCATCTGCTAATAGAAACAGTTTTATTTCTTCCTGCCCAACACCTATGCCTTTCATTTCCTTTTCCTGTTCTATTGCACTGGCTAAAAATTCAAGAACAAGTTGAATAAGAGTGATAAGAGCAGGTATTCTTGCCTTTTTTTCCAATCTTAAGGAAAGACGTTCAGTCTCTCACCATTAGTATATTAGCTTCAGGTTTCTAGAAGATGCTCTTTATGACCCTATATTCTATTGTTCTGAGATATTTTATCATGAATGGGTATTAAATTTTGTCAGATGCTTTTTTCTGTATTGATTGATGTTATCATGTGATTTTTGTTCTTTAGCCTATTAGTGTGTTCGCATTTTGAATATTAAAACAGCTTTCCATCCTTGGAATAAATCCCACTTAGTCTTTCTGTATATTGCTGAATTCTATTTGCTAACATTTTGTTACGTATTCTTGCATTGATATTCATAAGAGTTATATGTATTTTTCCTTTTTTTAATTATCCTTGTCTGGTTTTGATATCAAAATAATACCAACTCTATATAATAAATTGAGAAGTGTCCTCTTTTTTCCATTTTCTAGAAAAATGAAGTAGAATTGGTATTAATTCTTCTTTAAAGATTTAGTAGAAATCTCCAATGAAACCATCTTATCCTGGAATAGGCTTTTGTTAGGGCCTCCAGCTCCAAGTCCAGGCCATATTAGAAAAACAACAACAAACAAAACAAAAACAAAAACAAAAACAAAAACATAAATGGAAACAAACCAGAAAAAAACACCTTGTTGTTATTGGGTCCTGAAGTTCTTAGCCAGTCTGCATTCTTACTTCTTTCTCTTAGTCTTTTTGTGTTGTTTTATATAGCATATCCAGTGTTTTTAGTTGTATTTAGGGAGATTCAGTGAGAGGAATAGGAGAAAGTAGATCTATTTTATTTTTCCACCATCAGAAGCCCATGATATATTTTTAAATAAAAAATAACATTAGAGAACATCATCTATGATATGAACCTACTTTTATGTAGACAATTAAAATTACTATATTATATATGGGAAATATGTTAGCTATAATGTATAAATCTATAAATATATACAATATAATTTAAACACACACATATATCATTACTAAAAGTTGCTCTCTTGAAATGCAGAAAAGATAAATTGTGACATACTTGTATTTTCTATTTTTCTACTTTTCTATTTCTGTATTGTTGATTTTTTTCCTATAAACTACCTTTCTTTTTTTCTTCCTAATTTTTTCCTTTTATTCAAATTAATTAAATGCTAGTTGAACAAGTTCATATCAAAAAAGAGTTTATGCCTTGGTTACAAATATCTAAAAGTTTGTAGATGAATAGTTCCCATTGTCTTCTCTCTATATAGTAAAAAAAATTTTCAATTAGGCTTTCAAGGTTCTCAGGACAGCTTTATTTTCACGGATTAAAGATCTTCCGTTTTATCTATTCTTCCACTCTCTTTAATCACAGCACCCAGTTTTCTCAATTTTAGCTATTTTCTCAGCAACTTGGAAGAGTTTTCAAATGGTGTCCTTAACAATAAGAGCAATTTTGATGTCTTTCTTAGAGATAAGGTTTATCAATAGTGTATAATTGTGCCTCTATGGACAATATATATATTGTCATTCAAATGTTCTTTGCATTTGAAATTAATATTATTCTTACAGTTTTCTTTTGAACATTATCAGGGGATGGGGTCATAATTGACAACCTGCTGGATCTGATCTTGACAGCCAGCTGTACTGTTGCAGAAGACCAAAGAAAAACCAAGCAACGCTTTTAAAGAAGAGGAGGGACATTGTTTAATACACTGGCAGACTCAGGGAATAACTTTCCAAATCTGAGTGTAGAAACATGCATGGGGCTTCTTTTTATATCTCCCTGTGGTCTTTGTCCCGCAAATATAGATTATACTTCCGGTCCTTTTCACGGGCCTTGTAAGGAGGCCCCCAGGTGTTGGGGGTATCAAGGCCATATCTGGTGGTCTGGCCTGGTGCCAGCATTAATAACCCTCCCTCTGGGGCAGTGCACTGTTCACAGTAACAGGTTCTGCAAGACCAGTATCTGGGAAGGAGGTAGTGACTTAATTATAGGTTATCAAGAATGTACACTGAGCTTGCTGGCATGGATTCAGATCACTAGCCCCCAAATATCAGGGTTACATTGGAATTAGCCTCTTGTAGCCTTCTCAGTATTATCAGACAACCACATTGCTGGATATTAGTTTTTTGTTAACTGGATGTGAAATGCTCTAGATTCCCTTGCATCTAATACAACCTGAATTTGTTCATTGGTCTCAGTGGCAATGTTTCCTGTGACTTAAACATTTCCTACATCCCAAGAGCTTACTAACTGAAACGATTTTTTGTTTTCAAATCTATTTTAATTTGTTTGTTTAGACCATTTTTAAGGTAGGATTGCTGGGTATATATTTGAAAAAAATAAAGAAAAAGGAAGGAAAAATAAAATAATTATTAGATACAGGAACATAAAAAGAGGAAACTGCTTAACAGTTTCTAATGAGAGATCAGTAATAATTTTGTTACAACAAACATTTAAAAATGTCTAGGCGAGATCATAATCACATTCTCAAATTGACATATGAAGAAATACAGGAAGTCTGAGAAGGGATCGATTGACACAAACTTGATAATCATGTCAGAATCTTTGCATTATCTACAGTTTCCTAGTGTCTGATTTATTCATTGGCCTGAGCTCAGGTCTACAGAACCCAGAAGGCTGTCAGAGCTCCCTCTACAGC
Organism: Cnephaeus nilssonii; assembly: GCF_951640355.1. Lineage (NCBI taxonomy): Eukaryota > Metazoa > Chordata > Mammalia > Chiroptera > Vespertilionidae > Cnephaeus > Cnephaeus nilssonii. The sequence goes on from NC_137087.1 coordinate 9,987,897, forward strand.
CTTGTTTTGATGCAATGATCCAGAAATAGCCTTGGTAAATGTAAAGAGATGATCCTGCCCAAAATGTACACACACACACACACACACACACACACACACACACACACACACATACACACACACACACACACATTTTGGCATCAAATCAGTTTAATTTATACTTTTAATGGAGAGAGTGATGGGGATATATTCTTTAGAAAAAAGTTTACTAGCAGCTTGGGTAGCTTGGAGTTGGTCTTTGACAGTTGCTACTATTTCTTCTTCTGGCAAGATCCTCAACAGACCAAGAAAGCAATTGCCTTTGTTCATTTAGTTTCTTGCAGTGGCAGAACAGCATCATCAGGAAAAGGGCCACCTTCGTACTTTCAGCACCTGCTTATCCTTCTGGGCTTCTCTCAGTTCCACAGTCTGTAGCATGTGCTCCTGCCTCTAACTAGGTAATCTGTCCCTGGTACTTAAACACTTGGCACAAGAAGCTGGATAGGTATCTCCACCTGTAGAAACTCAGGCACCAAACAGAAGACCAGGTGGCTGTGGATCCACTCCAGTTGCACATCTGTGTCAGCACAGTTTTACAAACAATGTTTAGTTAGTTTGTTATCTTTAAAAAATAAAGACATTTCCATTTTGAAAAAATAAAATAACTTGGAAAAGAGGAATCCTATGCTTTAAAGAAAAATTTATTTATTGACATGAGTTTGGGACCAACCAAATTTCTTTTATATATAAAATTGATATAATTTATTTTCTTTAAATTACTGATATATATTTTGTGATAGTCATGAATTTTTTAATATCACAACATGCTTGAATTCCCAATTTGATTTATTATTGTCCTCCTTAACTTACAGTACTTTGTTCACATTTTCACATTTATGTCTGAGGTCAATTACTTTCTGGTTTTGTGGAAACTTTATCAGTTTTAGGCTCTGAAGTGTTCATTACTTTGTAGAGTTATCAGTAACTTTCCTCCTGCTCCATGCCAGGAATAGATGATACGATGTGCAATCTTCAAAGAATAACATAGAAAATTCCTCTCACACTGATGACCTTCATTGCTGTGGGTAATCTCTAACAATTTTCTTTACTTTCTCTGTCGCTCTGTTCAGGTTTTCTACCTATTGCTGTGCTGATTTTGATGTTATTATAGGACTTGTTTGCCTTATTTTATAGAACATAATGCCTTTCATCAACATTTCTAATTTTACCAGAAACTGACAGAATCTATTATATTTTAATCATCTTATCAGTTATAACTCTTTCTAATTTTGATTTATCTTATGTTTATTAAACTTAGTGGTGTATTCCTTATTTTATTAGACTTCCTAAGCAACTATGTTTTGAATATATTCATCAATTTTACTAACTTCCAGTTCTGTGTTTTTTTCCTGCATTTCCATGTATTATTTCCCCCCTCACCCCCCTCAAATTTTCTTTGGGTTTCCCTTTTTTTCCATTTTCTGAAATCTTAGCTAATTTGCATTTCACAAAGTAAGGTTTTAGTAAACATTGTCCATCATGGAAAAACAATGTCATATCTGGACCAATTTATTCTGCCTTCCCAGCTGGTATCATGTATGTACTGCCCACCCTTTCCCCTAGGCACTGGATCCCATCAAATCTTCCGTACTCAAGGACATCACTTCAGTACTTGAAATTAAGGGCAATGGAAACTAAAGAGAAAATAAACAAATGGGACTAGGAGTGGTATTGGTGAAGAAATTGCTTCGGCATATGTCTGAGACTTTACAATTCTTATTTGCTGTGATTCTTCAATGCTTGGAACAGATCCTTAAGAAAATAAACATTCAATAAATATTTGTTAAATGAACACATCTTTATTAGTCTTTGCTCTACTGGTTATTTGCTCTTTGGCCCTCAATCCATCTGTGCCCTTGTTTTATACCTAATAATGCTGGCTTCTAGAGACTGCTTTACTTGGGTTTCCTGATGCCCTGGCTTCCTGCTGGGTTCAGCTAAGTTAAGCAGGAAGGCTGGGGACAGAAGGAGAGGTCTGGGCACGTCTTTCCATCTGCAATTTGCAATATCTATGTCTCTTCCTGACCCCTGCTCCCACTTGGCATTCCTCCCCCTCCAGTACTACCCCTTCCATGGGGCTCCGGTGACAGGATTCTTCCCCTCTGCTTCAATTTTAGGGGTGGCCCCAATGTTACTTGTCCCAAGAGTGTTAACATCCTTTGTTGGCTCCTTTAGTTCGGCTCATGCCTCTCTAACACTAGTCCCTTCATTAAAGTCCCTTTGTATGACCATGACCATGACCATTTGAAAGAATTAAGTCTCTATTAGGGCCTTGATGAACATAGGTTTTCTAATAATCAATTATAACTTTATTTTAAAAATATAATGGCCAACCTGGATGAAGCTTGAGGGAATTGTGCTGCACGAAAACAGCCAGTCCCCTAAGGTTAGCTACTAAATTATTAACAATTCTTGAAATGACAAAACTATAGAAATAGAGAACAGATGAGTGATTGCCAAGGGGTTAGTGATAGTTATGTGTATGCCTATGTGTATGTGCGTGTGTGTGTGTGGGGTGGGGGAGCAGAGATGAGATGGAAATGAATGTGACTATAAAAGATTAATAGAAGGAATCCTTGGTCGAATTAAAAACATTCACATTGATGTTCAACCATCACCACTCTCTACATCCAGAACTTTTTATCTTTCCAAAGTAAAGTTTCTCTCTGCCAGCCTCTGGCAGTCATCGTCTACCTCTGTCTCTAAAAATTTGACTACTCTAGTTATCTCATTAAGTGGAATCACACAATATTAGAACATATGTGTGGCTCATTTCACTTAGCATGTCTTTATGGTTTATCCACGTGGTAGCAATTATCCTTCCTTATTTAAGACTGAATTACATTGCATTTTTTGTTTTATTTGTTCACTCAATTGTTGACGAACATCTTTGTTGTGCTCACATTTTACCTGTTGTGAATAATGCTGCTATAAACACAATGTACAAGTATTTGTTTGAGTTCCTGCTTTCAACTCTTTTGTGTATATACCCAGAAGTAGAATTGCTGGTTCATATGGTAATTTTATGTTTAAATTTTTTTTTGAGGCATTGCCATACTATTTTTGAATGAGAAAAGTAAGACAAAGAGAAAATAAATGACTTGCAAGGTTTTCCCCAGTCAGTAGGTGGTAAAATCAAAATTTTCATTTGTGCCTTTTACTGTAAAGCCCCATGAGATTATATTGTAAGTTACCTTGCTAACAATCAAGGCAAAGAGCAAATGTTTATTTTTTATTGTTTGATTAGCTCTATAAATAAAAATTAGCCACCCTATTTATACGTGGAAATCTGCTTACACACCCATTTCCACAGCTTCTTCACTTTGGGCCTCTCTTCCCAAGCGAAGACTGGTACTTGTCCTGAGATGCAGAGAAGCCCAGCTGTAAATATTTATGTAACTATTTGCAACGTGTGCACCTCGCCAGAAAGCCTTTTCCTGCGTGTAGATGTAATTACACAGGCAGATGAGCCCATGAAATATTTAAGGCTCCTGAATAAACTCTTTAAGAAATCCTTTCTAAACCAGTGAGAAGGTGTTAGAAGCTCCATCCCCAGCATAAGAGAGGAAGATGGGGAAGAGTCTGAATGTTCACAGAAAGAGCTCCATGGCCACATCAGCAGGAAGGTGAGCATGAGGACTCAGAGGAAAAATCCTCAGTTGACCTCCCCAGCCTCCACACCCCAGAGGCCTGGGTTCATTTAGATTGCAAACAGCACTTTGCATGGGTCCCTGGAAATAAGTTACATTAAAACATACTTGCAAGTCAGTTTAGCAAGATCTAGCTAGTCTGTCCTCTTTGCTCAAATGCTTCCAGGGGTCATATTAAGCTTAATTCCATACTCATTTTTTGCTAAATGCTTTGTTATAGACTCTGATGACTTACATATAATTTTAGAGTAGAAAATAAAAATTGCTTTAATAAAAGCAAAAGCAAGGATGCAGTAATAACAACAATAATGATGACTATTATTGAACTTTCAAAATGTGCCTGGTACCATGCTAACTTCTTTTACATAAATTTCCATTTTTGGTCCTTACCCTGACATAGGGACCACTTTTACTCCAATTTTCCTATGAGGAAACTGAGGCTCAAACTCACATACAAAGTAATAGATGATGGTGAATTTTATCTGAGCCCTGCATGCCTGGAAACCTGCACAGGTTAAGAAATCTCCCCATTCTTTTGTGTTCCAGGAAATGGTGTCCTGCGAGGAACACCTTTCTCTCTACTTAAAAAAGACTCATAGGTGGCCCCCTTGTTTACCTATGATGAGGCCAGACAGGACCCTCCAAATTCCCATTCTTATCCTATAAATGATTAACTGAGCTATTGGTACCTATTTGGACAAAAATACCTGCTACCAGGACTTGTACAAACTTTAGGTAAGCTTCTCTCCTTCCCCTGAATTTTGACCTACCCTCAACCTAAGCCAGGATACAACTCCTTTTCATTGGCCCTCCAAGGAACAGGCCAACTGACCTCTGATCTGATCATCCACCAGGTCATGACTCTGCCACTGGCAACCATGCACTTCTTTCCCCACATGCTGTTTTCTCTGTTCTCTTCTCCTCCCTGTATAAGGAAAGTCCTATCTGGCTAAGCTTGGAGACACCTGTAGGTCTCATGGTGGAGCCTTCTCCCTGTTTTGGTAGTCCCTCTCCTCCTATTCCAATAGTCCCTTTCCTTCTTGTGATAACCCTTTGGAATAAAGCCTATCTTTACCTAAGGCCAGATTTATTTTTATTTCATGAAAGTCACATGGCCTTGACATTGAATCCAGGTTAAGTGTTTTCTGAAGTAATGTATAGTAAATGTTACTTAGATTTAAATGACTGTGCTGTGGTGAGAATTTTTTTCTTTGGTCCTCAGATCCATATTTCTATAATAATCTCCAGACCTTAAATGGTCAGTCCTCATTGCTTTCATAGTGCTGTTTAAGTCAGCACTCACAAATGCCCTCTGGATACTGGTGAATTAGGCCACAGTCACTAGATAAATAGGGGTCCAGAAATACACCAACATGCTGCTATTGTCAGCCAATCTGGAGACCATGGTTAATGCTAGACCATGAATCTGGATAGTCTAAAGATATGCTTGTGAACCCGCACCTATCACTGGCATTAGAATATGCTGTTACCAACTGAAATGACCAAGGACCAGGTTTGGTGGTTTTGTGTTTTTTTTTTCCAAGTCAGAACGCAGACTTCCTGCCTAAGTCTAGCTGTAGAACTCCTCAAATGTAGCTTCATCCCCAAATTGGCTCCAATGCCCACTGCTGTAGCACCAATGCCCAGTGGACCAGGAGAGGCCTGGGGCGGAACAAAGAGGCCACAAGTATAGGGGGCATTGTGGCTGAAGACAATAGTGATGTCGGTGGTCATCAGCAGTGGGTGTAGCATAAAAGTCATCCTCCTGGGTTATCCTAGATTCATCTGAGTTTACCCTAGCACAGGAGGCCTAGTGGTCAGGCAGGAGAGGGTCAGTGATGACCTTGAGTGCAGCAGGGAACAAGTTACCTCTTTGGTCTACCTTGTGTCTGGGGATGTGTAAACCTTACCTTACCCCAAACACCTTACAAGGAGAGGGAGGATGCATTTGAAAGAGGAGAAACAGATCTAATAAGGAATTAGGAAATTTTAACTTGGATAATTTATATCAAAAAGAGAATGTTCTGAATGTAAATGGACCAAGACAACTTTAATCACATTCTAAACCCAACCTTCATTCAGCTGCATTGAAATATTCAGCACAAGAAAACTATGAGACTCTTGGTATGCACATGTGAGCACTAGTTCTGAAATTCTGCCATCACCATGACTGTGTCTCTGGTTAGAACCACAAACGGTAAAGAATTTAGTAGGTGGGTGTGTCCTGAAGAAGTGAGAGAGGCGAGGAGTCAGTGAAGCCTGAGAGGAAAGGTCATTTCCGGCAGATGGAAAGTAAGTGCCAGGTCCCTGGGGAGGGAAGGCACAGAGAACAGGGAAGGAGTGGAAAGAAGGCCAGGTGGTCCTGAGGAGGAGAAGGAACTGCCATGTGTGTCTGTGAGTGTGGGGTGAGGGAGAAAGCAGAAGGTCAGGGAGGTGTCCAAGTGCATGGCAGAGAGCCATTGCGGATAAGTGTAAGTTTACAATTGTCCATGGTCAGCCATTTGATTTTTTTCTCATTGAGTTTTATTAAAAACAGAACAAGAAATAGGCTTTGTATACATTTAAATAGAGGCAATGTCTAATTTTCCATATTTGTAAAGTTGTAGCTGATTTAATGCTTCAGCTTGCTTTTCTTGGACATGTCCACGGCTTTATAATGATGACATTCATGCTGCACTGAGGGAAGTCTATTAGGTCTGGAGAGCATCTCTAAAATCAGGAACCAAGGATGCGGACCACAGTCTCCACATCCACTGCTCCTTACGGAGCTCAAACACTTGCCCAGGCAGAATCGAAATGTGAAAGGGAGGGGAAAAGAGAGCTTGCTTTCCCTACATCAACCTGCATATGCAATGAAGCCCTGCCAAACTCTAAAGATCATTTTTCACTCACTGGCCCCTGGGGACCTTACAACTACCTGGACACTGGGGATTTTCTAATCTCGTGTCACCGCTGTGTCACCAGCAGTTGCCTCTGATAGGTCACCTTCTGTCCCACAAACACCTCCATGCCCTCAGTCAGGACTCCAGCCTGCCCTCCTTTCCCTGTCCTTCCCCAGCTTCCTCTGCACTTCAGGGGAGGGGCCCATAGAGCTTTCCTGGGAGCTTCTCTGGAATGATGAAGGGTGAAAACTGACGCCAGTGCCATTCGCAGCCTCACACCGGGGCCCTGGCTTCCATTTACTTGTTGGATCAGTGATGTTAATGAAAAGTTTGTCAAGGGTTTACCCACTCTTGTCTTTCATACCTCTACACACACACACACACACACACACACACACACTTGGATTGATTGACTTGAGAGGGCAGCAAAGGTGAGAACCCTTGTCTCTAGGAATGACCACAGTATTACTGTCACGGTCCTGGTAGGCGGGTTGATGCAGAGTTGCCTGCGCTTCCTACCAAGGTTGGCGATCCACGTTCACAAACACCAACTGTGGAGAGAGAAATTCAGGGGGACTGGCTTGATAGTAGGGAGCTGAGGGATGGGAAGCAAAGGGCCAGGATCCTGCCTGTAGTGACTTGTCACATTGATGCTAGAAAGTCCAGCCACAGAGTGTAAGGAAAAAAAACAGGCACTCCCCAGGAGGTTTTGGAGAACCAGACATTCCCAGGGAGCGGGGGCAGTGGGGTTGGGGCACAGCTGGTAGGTGCTCTAGTAGAGAAGGGGCATTGCCAGAGATTGTAAAGTGAAACAGGAGGGGTCACAAGATCCTGGTTGGTCTGAATTAAGTTTAACATTCTCCTCCCTTTGCTTTTCTCTACAGGGAATCTCTAAGCACAAAGTGTTCTACTAACAATACACATTCACTTACTTCTTAGCCTTCTGTGCTCAGCGGGGCCTCTACAGCTCATGAAATTGCAGAGAATTGAGAATCCCCCCAAGCTCAATGGCCTGCACTACAGTTCCAGGATAAATGTCTGGAACAGCTGACAGTGCACAGTCGCATTTCAGCCTGATAGGGGGGGTTAATAGAGCGCAATGATACAATTTCCCATCCATTTTTCAGGTTACCAGCCAGTTCCATTTCAGAGCAAGAAAAACAATAATAAATAGTGAGCCTAACCAGGTTTACCCAGAGATCTTAATAAATAAAAGCTGGCTGGCTCACAACATACGAGTGCCGGTTTGAAGTCCGTTATGACAGACAGTTTGTTTCCATGAAATATAAGATGTGCATTAGAAACATGAGACTGCTGAAGCCAGCAGAGAACTGGGGCTTAGCGGGGCCATTTGTCTGGATTCAAATCCCAACCCTCCCCTTTGGGAGCTGGTGTGACTCTGGGGACATCATTTAACCTATTCCCTTGGGTATTGATTTGGAAAGTGGGCACAATAATGATAACTATATCTTAGAGTTGCTCTGCAGGGGAGAGGGCTCATACCCCTGTGTGAGGGACAAGCATACCTATAACAAGAGCTCATTCAGAGAATCCATATCTTGCTAAAGGTCTTGACAACCAGAAGTGGGATTGGAGTGGGCAGGCTCTAAGCATGAAGTGGGTCTTGGTGTTGGAAGGTTCTCTTGACCATGAGGGAAGTTGGAGTACGGGGAAAAGGCTCATGTGTTAGCTGAGGCTCTCTGTATGCGGGTGGAGCTGGAACAGAGAAGGAAGGGATATAAGACGTTCAGGTGATTCTTGGCCATCAAGGTTTCCATCTCAGGAGACAGAGTGAGCTCATCTAGGGCCTGTGGGTCTACTAGTAGAATAGGAACAAGCTGAGATACGGTCAAGGATGTTTTATAAGATGAGCCAAAGGGCTGGAGCACTTTGTCCATTCTCTGCTGTTGGTCACCTTTAGAATTTAAGAAAGTCCTATGAAAGTGCCAGACTATCTTATCTCCACCACGGGGTCCCCCAGTCCTTTGAGTCAGAGCTCCAAAGGCACAGCAGTGCAACCAGGAAGCAAAGGGTAGTAGGTGGCATCATCGGTCAGAGGGAGAGACCTCTCCCAAGTGGGAGGTAAGCACCACAAGGGCAGAGCTCATCCCTCACTCCTTCCCTAGAGATTCTTTTTCAAGGGCTCAAATGTGGAGGCTATGGTTTATATTCACACAAAGCCATTTAGAGCAGAAACGTGGGGAGTTTCTAGGGAGGGCCTATGCCAGCAAATCATATTGTGTGCAGCCATTATATTGATTCTGTTATTGTCTTTCAATTATAGAATGCTCTTCAGAAAAACAAAATGAAATAAATAAAAATGACCTTTCTAACAGTAGGACTTGTGCTGAGCCTTTCTGGGCTTCTGGATCTCTCTGCAGATACTCCCATGGCTGGATGGGTTAGGCAGAGCTTCAACAGCTGCTTTGCAAAGTGTGACTTCAAAAATAAACTGAGTAACTTTTGTACTAAATCGGCACTCTTCACAGTTGGCCAGGTCAAGCAAGAAGCCCCCTTCTCCGGCTTTCAGCACATGAGAGATGATGCTGTATTACTTATATTTTTCAGCATTGCCCCAGAAATGTTAAACTAGTAATTTCTCTCATTTCATTTTCTTTTCACATGCAACTCTTCTGGTTATGGGATGGTCGTTTGTTGAATCAAGGGAGTCCTAATTTCCGGGAAATCTGTGTCTCTCCAGGCCCTATTTATGGAAAATAAAACTAGCTATTGCCTTAGGGGATAAAAAGTCATGGAAAAATATTGAGAAATATCAGAAACTATCAGAAATGTGCAGCAATCCAGGAAAGTTGTAAAAGGTATGAATTTAGCCCCCCAAATACTTTGAGAAATTTCAAAACTTCTAGGGAGCCTTCACTGAGAGAAACTAGCTGATGGGGGAGGGCGCAGGGGGACTGAGGTGAGAGAGGAGAGAAGAGATCAGGGAAAAATAGAACTATCTGCTCCAAGAGTCCAGGGAGCTAAATGGTAGGTGACAGGAGCAAGGCCCTCAGCATATTCATCCTGCGCTGCTATGGACGGAGGGGAGCAGCCTTTAGGGTGCAGAGAACGTGGGAGAATTCCCCGAAGTGACCACTTCCCACTGCACATTCCTTCAAAGCAGACGCGTACATGTACATGACATGTCACAGTTACACAGCTGTTGGCAGATGCTAACTCGTCTGTGATGGGCTTATGCTGGGAATGATAGTAGAAAGTGTCTCAAGATTTCAATTTCTCAGATCAAACACCAGCTCTACCACTCATCCAGTAGAAACAAAGATTCCCCTTCCCCATAGCAAAGGGTTCAGAAAGTCTTGTGACCGCAGAGGGTCAGAGTGGCACAGCCAGGACTCTGCCATGGGCTCTGACTTCCAGGCAAGAGCTCCCTCCACAGTGGAGTAGACTGAGGCTTTAGGAGGATGCTCGCTTCCTCTCTCCTCTGAGAGCCCGGGTGCCTGAGCACCTTTCCTGACACCCATGTTTGGCTCCTGCATGCAGTCACTGGGGCTGGGACACACTTGCTCTCCATGATCTTAACTGGCCATGAACTCAACTTCTCTCCGTCTCCCTCCTGGCACTGACCAAGTCTGGCTACATGCTATCCCTGTGCTTCTTAGCTTCCAGCATGATTCTCCAGGCATTAATGCCAGACCTCCTCTCTGCTGCTCAGATTACACTTGGCCCAGCCCACTGAGACAGCCCTGTGGACCCTGGAACCTTGTAGAACTTAGCAGAGGCCTCTGAAGGATGGAATGGTTCACACGGAGCTCTCAAAGCCTGAGTGCTGAAGCCAGACCACTTCGTCCAGCCCCAGCTCTGAAACTTGGGGTCATGTGACTTAACTTCTGTGACCTGCAGTTTGCTCATCAATAATATGGGGAGATAACAATACTTTTGCTCATAATGTGGAATAGGCTGTCAGCACCATGCCAGGCACATGCTAAATGGCCAATCAATGCTAATCTACTATTATTATTCACTAGAGGTCTGATGCACAAAATTCGTGCAAGGGGCTCGGCCCTTACAGCCCCAGCTGACTCAGCCCTCACAGCCCTGGCTTCGCCAGACAGTCGTCAGGAAGGTTATCTGGAAGGTCGTCTAGAAGGTCATCCTGCTGTTCAGTCTAATTAGCATATTAGCTCTTTATTATATAGGATGTTATTTTCCTAAAGACACCATCTCTTTTCCTACTTAAATTAAACCACAAAAATTCAGGTCTAACAGATGCCATGTGGCCCAGGATCCATTTTTATCCTTTTGGCCAACTAGGTGTTCCCAGAAAATTGTGGTCTGAGGAGTATTCATGTCTGTATCTATTTGAATTTTCCCAAAAAAGAGCCTAAAGGCACTTACTCCACGACATATTATGCTGCTGAGGTCAATGTCAGTGTAGCCGCATCTGCTCCCTGGCGAGTCTGTAACTGCTGCCTGGAAGACTGGTCTTGGTGGTGAAGCACAGCTCTGGAAGGCAGTCTGCTTGTCCCGTGTGCACCTGCTCTGTGCTGTCCTGGAGGCCCACGGAAGCTTCTGCCTCTGCCAAGGGGAGGGTTGGGTTAGGCGATGAGAACTCCTGGCAGATCTCACACACAGTTCTAGAAACTAACCTGGCGCTGTCCTTGCCCTCATCTGCAGCATGAGATGCTGCCAGATGAAAACATGAACAAATTGCAAGAAGAAACAAGTCAATAAACAAAGAAAATCACATTTTTATCATCTTGAAGGGCAGTTATAAAACAAGACTAAAGAACTGCCTTTGCCTCATTTGGTTCCAGAGGGAAACTGCAAAAGAGAGGGCAAGCAAGTCTTACTTTTTATGCAAGATGAAAGAGCTCTTTGAGAGGGAAGAAAAGAAAATCCACTTGCAGCTAAGCTCTAGGTTTTAATGGCCAGATACTCTGAGTGAGCATAATACGCAAGGCTCATGCCAAGAAGGAATGTCTCCCTGTTGGCTTTTTCAGTGTGGTAATACCCTATATATTAGGACTTGTTTACAGCAAATAAAAATATCTTACACTTTATCAATCAGCATAGGTGGGGACATTTCTTATGAGGAGAGAGGAATGTCTTTTGAAACCCAAGGGCAAGAATGCAGTACTGGAAGTGAGACCTAACAGTCTCTGTCTCTGTCTTTCTTATTTCTCTCCTTCCCTGCAGACCAGATTTCTCCACTGACAATCACATAATTTTAAAAAGTGACCCACACTTCTCGAGTTTTATATTATCGGTATTATCCAAAGAGACATAACTTCTCAGTCAGCCCTAAATGTTAATGCTTAAAGACAAGCTTCTGATTGGCACAGCTTGGGTCATATGGTCCAATCAACTGTGGACAGGGGCAAGATTGGGGGTGTGGTCACATTATACAAAATGTCTATCAGGAGATGCCAGGGTGCACACTCTGGAATAAATATCTCCCCACAGTCCCCCAACCCAAGGCACATTACTGCAGTACTACTCCAGGAAAAACAAGTAGTGAAGACCTCAAACTGAGACTAAGATTGTACGACCCCAGAAGGTGTGTGTGTGTGTGTGTGTGTGTGTGTGTGTGTGTGTGCACACACACATGTACATACACAATTTGGGGAGAACAACTTTTAGATAAAAAGTTTAATATATACAAATTATTGTCTACAATAAGTATGTAAGCTATAAATGTATATATGTATATACATGTGTACATAAGTATGTGCTTTATGAAAAGTATATATAGTTTAAAAAGTGTTTTCCATACATTGTAAAGCTTCTGTCAACAAAATTGACTAGAGCTAGACAATTCTAAACTGTCCCTATTAGAAAAACAATATTTAAAACACAAAATCAAATGATTGCATGGTATTTAATAGCATATAAGTGTTTTTAGATGTATCATTCTCTTAAATAAGAATAAAGAGGCAATAGACTGTAGAAAGAACAACACCCTCTCAAGAACTAAGTACAAACTCTCTCAAATTCATGTCATAGAGAAACCCCATCTCCCAGTGGACTCCAGCAAGGGATTTCCCCTCTATTGCTGGCTGTCCAAATAGCCCTTAACAAGTCCTTACCCATCATAAGTTTTGCTAGATGCTTTCACAAGATGTTCTCACACTTACTTACCTGTTATTCAGTGGAGAGTTTCCCTTGCTCCTTTACTTACCCTATTCTATATTGATGACTTTGATGAACATCGTTATACATTTATCTCCCCAGTTTCATTCTCTGCCCATCCCCACCTTCCTCTGAGCTCCAGATGGTGTCCTGTGTAGACTATATTAATATCTTCAAGTGGATAGTGCCAAGTGAGTCAGAAATTAACTCTTCCCTCCCTTCCAGGTCTCCCAAACTGCAGATTATGAGCAAAATAAATTGTAGTGATTGTAAGCCACCAAGTTTTGAAGTGGCTTGTTACTCCTTATTACATAGCTGAAACATTCCCCTACTACTCTAACTTACACTCTGAATTCCTGAATTCTCATCTGTTAATCCATGATAAGGAACAAGAACACTATTAAAATGCAAAAATCTCCACACAGAATAGTCCTGGGAACCCAAGTCCCAGTCTGTCCAGAGTCAGATATCAGAGAAAACAGGAGCAAATGATGTTGGCCAGGAACTCCAGGCTTGAGTGCTAGGACAAGGTGGGCACTTTAGAGGCAGGATGGTTTGCAAGTCTTGTTTTATATGTATTCAGTGCATGTGTGAGGTCAGATGAGGCTGCTAAATGGAATTGGGTAGGGATAGCTAGGAGGCAGGTGTGAAGAGTGACATGGTGGCATTATGTTTTGACTGACCTCAAGGCAAGACCCAATTCTGAAGTATGGAGCAAATTCCACAGCATAATTTCCCAGCATTGACCTACATTTGTGCTTCAACAGCTGTTTAAAAAACTGCCAGCCTCCAAAATAAACGATGTAGTTAACGGGAATCGCAGCCATTCAGACTCCTCAACAAAACTGAAGTTGTCTTTAAAAGCAATGCACACTTCTTTCTCACAGCCTATTTGTTTAAAATCTTAATCAGAGTTCTTTATGGTAGAGAGCAAATGGTGCATGTGACCTGTTGACTAGTACTGACCTTGTATTTCATGTCATGGCAATAAAATACTCTCCTGAACACTATTGGAAATGAAAGGCAGCCACAATGCTTATTAGCCGCCACATATGAATGATGACTAGAAGCAAGTATGAATGTAATGGAAATTGTCTATAAAATTAAATTGTGGGAAAACAGTTCATCTTCCTTTGACAATGTTATATTGTCTGCAAGCATATGGTCCTTTAACTACCCTGTATGTTTTGGGAGCAATGAATGGCATGCCATTCAACCAACTGATGTCTTAAGAGATAAATAACTCCAAAAATATATAGAAAATATAAAGAGGAAAGAACAAAATAAAGTTAATGATCCTTGTAAGTTGACAGTCAGGCACAACATTGTCTTCTAACAACATTGTCTTCATGTCACTCTTCCAACATTGTCTTCATGTCACTCTTCACACCTGCCTCCTGGCTATTTCCACTGAAAGCTTTGTCTCCCAGGTAGGAATTGGCTGCATTAAAGATGATGGGCAATGAAAATCATGAACCAGTGTCAGCACAATGACTTCTGTGGCACTCAAACATAGCCAAGAGTGAGGAAAGGATTGCAGAAAGTGAGGGAGAGGAAACTAAGAGAGACAGAGATGAAAATGAAGAGGAAAGAAAGAGGAACAAAGAAGAACAGCTAGTTTCCCATCCTTTTGAGAGATACACTTTGCTAGAATGGAAAATAGTGTGAGTTTTTAATTCAGAAAGTCCTGCTCTTAGGGCTTGGCTGGTGACACCAACTTTGAACAAATTCACAACTAAAAGAAGAGATGCAGAGAGGAAGTTTATTTTTATTTTCCAAGAGAGGAAAATGCCTGTGCATTGCAAATCAATACAGGACAGGGAACAAAAAATGGCTTCCACTTTTAAAGAGTAATGGCTGCTGTTGCTAGGTGACAAGGAAGGGAGGAGGATTGGAGCTGAAGCTGAGTAGATACCAGGGGCTGACTTAAAAAGTTATAGTTTGTTTGCTTTTTAGGAGACAGTCGGCAGATGTCCTAGAGGGGTGTCTTATCAGTATTTTTCCAAAGCCTGTAAATCATGCAAAGAGCAAAAGTTGTGAAGAGTTTAAAAGAGGCTTATTTGAAGGGGAGGGTGAAGGGAATGCTCTACTAACTAGAGATTCCTTTGTGTGAATTACCCCTTAGTTTTGAAAACAGCAGGGAGGAGGGGGGTGCAAGAATGTAGCCTTAAGAATAGCTTATCTTGTCCCAAGGAGCTGTTTGAATCAGAGGAGCTAACAATCTTGGGATTTAATTGGGTGTTCCTCATAGCTAAGGGAAGATTGCAGCAAATAAAAAGTAAGGCCTTTTTCCTGTCCTTACAAATCCAATCTCTCCTTTTACTAACTTAAGTCACCTTGGGCAAGTCAGTTTAGCAGCATGATCCTGAGCTCTGAAGCCGTAGGACAGGGTTAATAACATCTTGGATGGTTGTTGTGAGATAAGCACACAGAACAGTGCCTAACCTCAAGTGTGGGCTGAGTAAATGTTGGCTCCCTTCCTCTGTTACCCAAAATTTATTTTCTTGAAACTTCTTACTATAGAGGAGAAAACAAACCAGCCAAGATGCCCAGTGTTTGCAGCAGAGTCCTACGTGAAGATTTTGCCTAGATCTCTCTAGTGACACAAAGTCTCCATTATGGAGAGGTTTCCTTTTGAGAAGATTCTGGGGAAGTTTCTGGATGGGAAGGTGGATCTCCCTTTCATTTGATGACCATCAGGATCCGACTGGATCATCACCATAGCCACTCAGTCTAACACTCAACCAATTAAATCTTAAGAGCTTATTTCTCAAACAGCTCATGGGTTTGCCTAATTTATTTTTCATGCTGGGCCATATCCATGCAGCTTAAAGCACAGAGCCAAAGATTTTCTGCCTGCACATATTATGCAGAGTTCTTAAATCTCACAGTCCAATATTGAAATACAATTCACTAGGAACTACTACTTTTAATCAGCCAGTTTCTGACTAGCTCTCTTTGATTGCAAACTCTGGAGATCAGCATGATTGCTAATAGGCCTCTCCGTGGTGGGGATTCGGTTCTATCTTCACTAGTGAAGACTGGAAGTGTAGGATTTTAAGTCACATGAAGAGTTCTTTTCCATCATCAGCGATCCACCTTGCCTGAGGTTAGAGAAACTTCTCCACTCACATGACTTCAGGGCTCTGGAGTCTCCACTTCAGTACAGCACCCCTGAGCCCACATTCACAACTCCCTCCTGCCTCTCTCTCTCCAGACAGGTTGCGAAGATTTAAGGCCCAAGCCCCTGATTTGTTGTTCTCTGTATTTGTTCCTTTAAGATGTGATGGATGTTTGGACCATCACACCACATAATTAAACCCCTTAAGGGAAGTGCCATTTTGCTGAGAAAATGACAGTCTTCCTGATCAGGAGGAGCTATACCCTGTGGAAATTAGGTTTTCTAAGAAGTTAAGAATAGCCTGTACCAAAGAACATGTATGCATATATGCATAACCCATGGACACAGACAATAGTGTGGTGAAGGCCTAGGGCAGGGCAGGTGTAGGGTACAGAGTAGTCAATGGGGGAAAAAGGGGGACATCTGTAATACTTTCTATAATAAAGATAAATTTAAAAAAAGATATTCCAGGAATATATTAGAATAAATAAATTCTAATATAGTCAGGAAGCTACCTTAGAGATTTCTTCAGCATCTACTTTATAGAACAGAAGAAAGAACTGAAGCCAGAGAAGTTATGATTTTGCAATGTTCACAAAGCAAGTTCACAGCTGTAACTATACTCAGGATGTGGGTTAATTTACATTGTAATTCATGTAACAATGAAAAAATCCCCTGATTTATTTAATGGCTCTAGAGAGACTGAGTTACCAATATGGATTCTCTAAAGTTATATATAGAAAATATATATCATTGTTTGTATAAGTGCATTTTTAGAATCATGAATACAATATCAAATAAATGGAAACATGTTTTTTTTAAAAAAAGAATAGCCTGTACAAAACAAGAGAAAAGTGGATTAACCACTCCTTTGGAAAGGAAACACATTTTGTTGAGTGTCTACTACATGCCAGATAGAAATTTCAAATACATTATTTTATGAAGTCTTCATAATAGTGAAACAGGAATTTTAGGGGTGAAATAGGACCGGTTTAGGAAATATTACAAATTTTGGAAATTAAGGGGACCATGGGAGAAGCACAGGGCTGCAGAGCAGCAGAAGGCGTATTTCCATAGAATGGGGGAGCTGGAAAGCTGCAACAGGTACATTTCCATAGAATGAGGGAGCTGGGAACAGCAGGAGGTCTATATTTACAAAATAAAGAGAAGGAAGCCTTTCATCCAGAAGGAGAAGAAGGAAGCCCAAAGGAAATAGGAAAACAATAAGGAAGGAGGCTCAACCTTTGAGCCCAGGAGTTACTATAGTAACCAGTCCAAGGGAATAGTGATCAATCAGAGGGAATATCAAGACACCAGGATCTGCAGCCTTTATAAGCCATAGGGAAAAGGAACTCAGTGGGACCCTTTCCCCCTCCCTACTTGGGAGTCTATTCTGTTGGACTCTTTTCCTCTTTCCATGTGGGTGAGAAGGAACACTCCTATTTTGTAAAACTACTGTTTGGAATTCTTTGAAAATAAACTTAGCTGCCTGACCTTGTAGGCCAGACACTAAATATGCCCTTAATCTCTATGCCATGCCAGGTGCATTTTTTAAATTGGATAGAACTGTGTTGTTTTCAAGGCCAGCTGCGAGATAACCACTAAGTGCACATAGGGCTGGCTCCTTAATAGAAAGGGAAGTTCTACTTGTAGCTTTGCTTAGAATTTGAATTCATTTTCTCTAAGCCCACCGCGGTGATTAAAGTGAATCTCTCCAACCTCTCCTGCATTGTTTGATTGTTCCGAATCTCTGTGACATGGGAGTCTGTACTTGTTCTTCAATAAATCTCCATCTTTGCTATACCACTATCTGTCCGTGGATTCATTCTTGGATTCCGGCGGACAAAGAATCTGGGTTCCAGTCCAAAAATTCGGTATCAGTAGTACCAGTGATTTGTGGTTGAAGCTAGAAATTGGACTAAAAATAGTGACGAAAATACAGTAAAAATAAAATTTGTGTGCTGAATCTTCGGAACGTGGTTGTTGTTTATTCATAATGGCTTGACATTACACAGAGCATGTGGTGTACAGTGGGCCTGGCCTGCACAGAACTCCTATCCCAGGAGAGATTCAACCCTTGCTCAGAGAGAGCCTTGCTCACCTGACTTAGAGATGAAGACTTAGGTTATGTTGCTGACAGTGTCCTGGACTCATACCCTGGTTATTCATGGTCTAAAGGCCACTTTCTCATCACACTCCACTGATCAATGATGAAGGTGAGGCTCAGAATGGAAAATGATAACATGTGCATTTCTTTGTTGTGTGACCAAACTTTCTGAGAAGTGAGAAAAAAATAGATTTCTAGGTTTAAAGAATATAGCACTATGCATTAGACATGATATGCAACAGGCAACATCTTTTGCTTCCCTAGGTATGTTTTTCAAAGACCAGCCATGCTGAAACAGGTTACAGTGATGAATACTCTGCTGCTGAAAAAAAACAAAAACAAAACAACAACTCTGACACAATATTGGCTTGTTGTAATAGGCAGCTTTTAATGCTATATATACTTGTTAGGTCTAGGCAGGGGGGAAGTCCACAGCCATGCAAGCATTGGCAAGGTAGATGGTGACAAAGATAACTGGTGCCTTCCCAGACCCCTGCCTGAGGCAGGAATTCCACACCTCTCATGCCCTCCACCCTCCCCTCACTAAACAGCTGTATAAAGGAAGTACCTAAGCCCCTTGGACCCGGTGAGTTTCGCCCGGGAGCTCAAGATTAAACGCTCTCTCCCCCCCCCCCCCCCCCCCGCCCCTTTTCCATGGCCTGGACTCTGTGTCTTGTTTCCTGCGTCGCAAACCTTTCAATACTTTTATAGAATGTCTATGTCTTTGTAAGGCAAATAGGGATAGCTTTGCAATTAGATAGTCCCAGGCTCATATAGTGGCTCAGAAACTCACTAACTCCATGACCCCAGGCAAAATACTTACCTCTGCACAAGGATGAAATGTCAGCTACTCCATACAATAGCTGGAAAGGTGAGATGAGATAACAAGTTAAATGACTTGAGCAATGCTTGGGAAGGGAATTCATGGTTTTGCTATTTTTGCCTTTCAGGTTGAAGTTTTTGACTGTATTGATAAATCAGTTCTGTTTAAACTCTCGGCCTTGTGTGGTCCTAGGTTAGAATACCAAAAGTATCTGGACTAAAAAGGAAGAATCAACATCATGCAATGAATGGGATGGGGTGGGAGAAAAGCAATATGCCTGGGTGTTGCTGTCTTTTGTAAACTGAATTGGTGACACATAGTGACCACACATCACAGAACTGATTTCAACACTGCTCATTAAAGTCCTGGAATTTCAAACCCAAGTGTCCTCACAAAGCTCTCCCTTCATTGTCTGTGGTTTTGAGGACATCTGCATGAAAGTATAGACTCTGCCTCCTGCTGCTTTATCACTACCTGAAGTCACAGGATAGCGGTAGCCATGGTAACACCTTCAATATTGCTAACCTGGGGTTACTAACTCTCAGGTAAGAAACAGGAAACAGGCACACATTATACTAAAATAAATCTAAGGAAAAATTACTTCAAACATATCACCCCTCAACTCCAGACCTCAATAGATTATAAATCAGCAGTAAGGAGACAGAGAGGAGGGAAAAATATTTTATTAAGCATCTCTTGTGTACCAGATACTATGTAAGGGGATTGCCTAATGGAGTTCTGAAAATAATCCAATGAGGAAGGTATGATTATAAACTTCCATTACTTATTCACAAATAGAAGCAACAAATCTTGAGGCAACTTGCCTAAGTGTAGCAGTCTGGTACCTGCAAAAATGGACTTTGTACCAGTTCTGTCATATTCTGTTTTTACCACAGAAGTTTGGTATCAAGTTCAGGAACATTTCTCCAGTGACATTTCATTTCATGAGCTGCCATTTTCCCACCCTGGAGTGGAACTTCTCCCCACTTCAGTGAACTCTTTGTCCCTGTCGGCATCTGTTTTAGGAATCTAGTCCAGAAAACTCATGTCATGGTGTTGCAGAAGACCAAGAAGATGAAGGACGTTTCTGAGGAAGTAGGAGGGACACTGTTTTATACGCCAGCGGACTCAGGGAACAGCCTTCCAAATCTTAGTGAAAGAACACGCATGGGGCCCTCCCTTATATCTCCCTCCCTGTGATCTTTGTTCCGCAAACATGGATTATGCTTCCGGTCCTTTTTGCGGGCCTTGAAAGAAGGCCCCCAGGTGTTGGGGGTCTCCAGGCCATATCTGGTGGTCTGGCCTGGCATCAGAGTTAATAGCCCTCCCTGTGGGCAGTGCACTGTCCACAGTCCAATGGCCTCTGTAACCGGTTCTGCAAGACCAGTATCTGGGAAAGAGGTAGTGACTTAATTATAGGTTATCAGGAATGTACACTGAGCTTGCTGACTTGGATTCAGATCACTAGCCTCCAAATATGAGGGTTACATTGGAATTACCCCTTTTAGCCTCCTCAATGGCCATACTGGTCACATGTGATGCAGAATTTTTGGACTGGAACCCGGATTCTTTGTCCACCAGAGTCGAAGAATGAATCCACAGACAGGAGGTGGTATAGCAAAGGTGGAAATTTATTAAAGAACAAGTATAGCCTCCCACGTGGAGAGGGGAAAGAGTCCCATTGAGTTCCTTTTCCCTATGGCTCATAAAGGCTGCGGATCCTGGTGCCTTGATATCCCCTCTGGTTGGTCACTGTTCCCTTGGACTGGTTACTATAGTAACTCCTGTGAGGTTCTCCCCTACTCCTTCCTTACTGTTTTACTATTTTGGGCTTTTTTCTTCTCCTTCTGGATAAAGGGTTTCCTTTTCTTTATTTTGTAAATATAGACCTTTTGCTGTTCCCAGCTCCCTCATTCTATGGAAATGTACCTGTTGCAGCTTTTCAGCTTCCCTAGTATATGGAAATATACCTTCTGCTGCTCTCCATGGTCCTCTTAATTTCTAAAATTTCCTAAAACCTGTCTTTTTCACCCCCAAAATTCCTGTTTTACATGCCCCAGCGGGAATTTAAGGCCCATACTTGGTTGTGCAATGA
Source organism: Cnephaeus nilssonii (assembly GCF_951640355.1). Taxonomy (NCBI): domain Eukaryota; kingdom Metazoa; phylum Chordata; class Mammalia; order Chiroptera; family Vespertilionidae; genus Cnephaeus; species Cnephaeus nilssonii. Next base: position 10,008,704 of record NC_137087.1, read on the forward strand.
ACATCTAAGGACATCTCCATCCAAAAACGCAATTGAAAACAAGTCTATCTGTTTTATCTGAAGAAAAGAAACAGAGACTCAAGAGGTTAAGACATGAGTTGAAAGCCAAGATGCCAAAGTTAAAATTATTGTGTCACCTTCTGGCCTAAATTTGACAAGGGTCCATAGCACTACTGCGAAGTGAGAAAGACTACAAGAAACAAGAAAGGGACATGTTTAGAGACCCCATCTTCTCCTCTTCCCCTTTTTGATCAAAATAGTGGAATTCAGTATCCAGAGACCTCTAGAATTAAACTGTTATGTGTAAGAATATACAACATTTTTATATTCCTCTTTGTGTTATTCTGTATTTCCTCAAGTTTTTATAATCTTTATTACTTTTTTAACTATAGAGGTAAGTTATATTTTAAAAGAACAAAATGTTGAATTTCTACTAAAATAAAATACAGCACACTGTGAAATATCCAGCAAACCCGACATGGTTGGTCTCAGATTAAATAGACAGCAGGACGGGTTGGGCTGGTATTTTTAATGAGTTGGTCCTGATATGCTTATCCACATTGGCCACACTCTTGCTACTGTAATGTGATTTAGTTTCAGGACATGTGAAGATGAAGGCTGCCTCTGGAACTTGGCACATTCAAAATTTCCTTCAGTTGTGGGACCCTGTAAGGAACAGTGGAATATTTTACTCATCACTTCAAAAACACCTGTTCCTGCACAGAACAAAACCCAGATAGAAGGTACTTCCAGCTCCTGGGGCCATGGGATCTCCAGCTGGGAGATGATTGCATCATGTAGGCAACAATATGGAGCTCCAGTAAAGGAAGAAAAAATACACTCAGCACACACTGCTTCTGGTTACCATGGCTGTTCTGCTCTGTGCTCTAAAATCAGATGTCAAAAGCTGCACACTATCTCTCTATCAGCATGGACCAGGAGCTGTGGTACCAATGATCTTTGTCCATACTCTAGCCACTCTGCTTACAGAAATGCTGCTGAACAACAAACAGGAAAAATGAAAAATCTATCATAAGAAGCAATGAGGGAATATGGTCAACCACTCAGTTATGTTTAGTATTTGATCACTTCTTAGCATTCTCAATTCTGCTTAGTATCTGCAATTGTTTCTAACTTTGAAAGTTGTGCGGAAGCATGGGACTTGGTTGGAAAGTCTGTAAGGAGGAGTCTCTGAATGGTTGGGGGCCTCTAGGGGGACCTTGCTAAAGGTGGCAGCCCCTATCTTTACTTTTCCAAACAAGTCCAAGCCCCTAGGTGTTTTGCTAGAATCTCTGTGTTTAGTCTTTAGACCCAACCTTGTAGAAGCATGTGCTTTCTCAAGGATACTTACCCTGCTGATTGTGTCTAGAGGTTAATTTTAGTTCAAGCTGTTGTTACAATAAAAGCCTAAGAAGGCAGGCAAAAGAGCAGTCTGGTGCCTCTTGCCAGGCAGCCCCTTAGCCCTCTCTTTCACAGAAACATGTGTTAGAGTAATCATTCATCTGTTGCTCAGGGTCTGCTGGTCAGTCCCTGCAGAAATTCTAATTTCTCAATGCTTTCCCCCTTGCCCTTCTCTGTATTAGCTCCTGCCATTTTTATCTTATCATCTGATATTTGGAATAAGTTTACTTAAAAATTAAATGCATAAGCATTGATGAAAGAAATATCTAATCCCACATTTGCCTTAATTGATTCTGTGGGCTCCTCTGTGATGTCTCTACTTTCTAGAGCCCCGACTTCCTCCTCACACCAGCAGAACCCACAGAAGCTTTGATATGATGATTGCAAATACCACTGGCCTCACAGGACTGTGGCCTAAACACTACAATGCTATGCCCACCTTTCCTCGATCATGTTTTCCCCTTTGTACCCATCTATGTCTTCTTTTGCTACTTTTCCACACTGGATATGAAGATGAATATACCAGCTTTTACCAAACTAAACACCCCTTAGTGCATTTCCTCATACTTAAGTCTGTGGAATCAAATAATATTAAGAAAGAGTTTAAAGGGAATTTTTCAAGGGTCAGAGCCCCATAGCTAGAGTCCAGGCCCAGGGGTAAGATAGGAACAGTTGGGAAAAATAGGTGAATTTCAGGAATCTAAGCAAAATCTAGTTGCTTGGGTTGGTCTCACACAGTGGGAACCTTGGGAGCAGCGTACAGAAAACAATTGGTGGATACATCAGTGGTAGCATCCTGCAGAATAACACGTGAACACTCAAGAAGCTTATGCAAGCTATTGATTTATTGCATCTTGGCTTCCAATTAACCCACTTAGCCTGCTCTCAGACAATGAATCTGGGACCTTTAAATATTTTGGCTTTGCTAGTAAGCACAATGTTAAATTTTAACAACAGAGGGTGCTGCAGAGTGATTGTAAAGGAAGGAAAGGAGTTTTGCTTCCTGGTTGCAGTGGCTGCTCCAGGTGTGTCTAGCTCCTGTAGCACATAGGACTTTGCTGGCTGGGAGGGCAGTTTCTCCTGCACCTGAGTCCTGCCATGCTCAGCAGGCAGCCACACCTGAGCTCCTGCTCCAGTGCTCCTCAAGAGGTTTGTAGAAGACTGCCTCTAGTGAGACACTTCCCTATGAACAGCTTTCTGGAAAGTTCTGGAGGCAAGTTCTTTAGATATGTCACCATGGAACTTGTCTGACCTTCAGCGAGCTATGATTGTGTCTCCCCAATGACAGAAGGATTAAGATACTTTTATTCTCTACTGTTTCCCCTTTTAAGACAAAAAACCAAGTACTTGAGTTGTCTTATTATTCAACTGAAATTTTAAATAAATAGAAATATATTAAAAATTACTAGTAATTTTTATTTTATTTTATTTATTTATTTATTTATTTATTTATTTATTTATTTATTTAGGTCATAGGATCAAGACATGGAATTTCCTTTAGGGAAATAAACAATGGAAGTGTGTAAGAGAATAGAATCATAGAATAGCTGAGCTATAAGGTCATTGATTCCAATGACTTTTTTTTTTTTACAAGTAAGGAACTAGAATGAAGAGGATTTTATAAGGGCACACAATGAATGAGGTTAAGGCCTCTTAAGTTATTACAGTGCTCTTTTGGGAAGTTATTTAAATTTCCCAAATGTTTTTAAAATGCAGCTAGGAATAGGAACCATAAGTTTAGATGAAAAGTCCAACCATACACAGGTGTAGAAAAGGAGGATGTTCGATGACTTCCTATATATTTCATTTACTTTAAGCCCAGTTTTTACCTAGTTCTTACTTCTTTATATAATCTACCTTCTCTGGGCTTCACTGACATGGAGATATTCTCTGGGAATGACATTGTAGTGATAGTAACAAAGAGTAATCTTTAATGCCTAGCTTGTCATCAAAATCACTAGAATTCCCACCCCAAACCCCTCACAATCCCCTCATTATAAAGCCTCTGATAATTGTATGGATGGCTTACTGGTGGTTTCTGTTATGGTCTCAAGCACATTGGTATTTTCCTAGCAGGTCTTCATTCTGTGTCACTAGTCCCTGTGCTGGCCTGGGGGACATGTGTTCCTCTGGCTGGTGTTAAGTTCCTTTATTTGGAAATTGATCCCAAAACTTTCAAAACACAGTTTGTCACTTGATTCAATGCCCTATGCATCATTGGTCTGAAATTTTAAACTTTACCTTTTAGTAAAATTTAAAATGTACTTTTGAATTGACATATGTTGTCAATATTTTACTAGGCCAAATCAAGATATTGAGGGGAAAAAGCACTATCCTACATAATAAAATAGTAATATGTAAATTACCATCACTCCGCTACGCCCACGATTGGGCCAGCAGGAGGCGCAGGGGGCGGGACTCAGGGTGGCCGGGGTAGCTGATTGGGCCAGCAGGACGCTGAGCTCGCAGCGCCACTGGCGCCCCGAGCTCAGTGTCTGTGTCATGGCTGCACCAGAGGCTTTCGGAAGACCTGGTGCACCGGCGGACAGCCGGCCAGCTCCCCCACGATCAAAAGCCAAAGCGGGGGAGCTGGCTGGCTGTCTGCTCCGGCACAAGGGCTTTCGAAAGCCTCCGCCGCGCCGGAGGCTTTCGGAAGGCCTGGTGCACCGGCGGACAGCCAGCCCGCTGGTGCACCAGGTGCATGATTAAATCATGCACTGGGCCTCTAGTTTAATATTATAATCTTTTTTATAAAAGGAAGGATATTTGATCTATAGAATATAGAAAAAAAAATTTTTAAATAAGCATTTCTTTAATTTTTACAAAATTTATTTCATAAAAAGTAACCACATAATACTTTTTTTCCTTAATTTTTATGCAAATCTTCACTAAAGGACACTGGTCCATGAGCTAGGGTTTGGAAGGCAGTGCTATACACTTCTTGAAACTCACAAGGAATTTCATTAGAAGATCAACTTTGCAATAATTTTATGTAGGTCTGCACCATGATGCTTCATAATTCACTCCCTTTTGATTCCTAGGCAAAGATCCTCAGTTCACTGGGGACCTCCCATGAACAAAGTATCCTATGCACTTTTCTCAGTGTTAAAGATGGTCAGACTTTCTCAACTTTTTGGGATATGTTTCAGTTATAATCTTTGGTTGTAAGGAACAGGTCACCGTATTTTTTTATCAAAAGAGGGTGTTGATTTTAAGTGAATATGTGGAGTAAAACTGATATTGACTTGGAATTCAAAAGCTCTGTTTATTTCATGGGACTTTACTCATAATCTTTGCACATAAAAATATGGAATTGAAGAAAATGGTGAACGTATAATAAAAAAGCTTACTTTACATGCTAGCTGCAGAGAAAGTCGACCCTTCAGGAAACCCAAGCTCTCTGAACAACACTGAGGTTTTAGAGGAAAAGAAAGTTGCTAATAGAGAAACACAAGTTACTTTTCATAATTATTATATCTACAGGGTTTGGTATGTGTCTGTAGATATCAATATTGCAAAAGTCTGAGATAAAGTTGTTCTCATTAGGGAATCAGAAATATACTGAAAAAGGGCTCAAAGCAATATTTATTTTGGGATATAGTAGTACATGAGATGTTCTTGTATTTTGGGTTTTATCTCTTAATGAAAAGTTTTATATGTGATTACACTAAATAATAAGCATTCTTATACATATTGAACCAGGACAAGGTGTGTCTTGCTTTTTCATCTTTCTGTTACAGATCTCCCTAACTGTGAGAGGCTTATTTCAGCATTTCCTATTTCAAATTCCTGGAAGAAAACTGTAGCTGACCACATTTACTTCTTCATGTCAGCTTGTCAGAAAGGTGTAGACCAGGGGCCTGAAAGAAAGGCTGAAAGACAGGCAGATTCCTTTAGAAGAGAGTATGGGAGGCCAACAGCAACAACACCAGATTTTAGGACAACAGTGTTCACCATTGTTATCAGCTATAAACCTAAACTCATTCGGTCTTTGACAATCCACAAGAGCCATTACACCCTCGAGCAAATAGGAAATTTGTTAACCTATCTGCTAGCCTGCCAGGTATTCCCACAGCCCTTAGAGGAAATGGTAAAGGAGATGAGGTCAGGAAAGTCTAGCCTAGGTACACACAGTAGAACTGAATTACTAAGTAGATTTACCTACCCTGTAACACTAGAAAAAACCTTCCATCTGATCCTTTTTCTCAAAGAAATGTGGGGTAATCTAGGCTAATCAAGGTAGTGATTCATAGTCCTCAAAATAAAGACATGAAGGAACTAAGTAAATGAGATGTTCAGAGTGTCCATAAATTGAGAAAGATGTGCTAATGATATGATATCTGTTCATTAATGTGTCAATAGTTGATGAAAATATACTTTTATGTTTTTCTAATTAGAAAAACATGTTTTATGAGACATCACAACAAAGGACTGCCTTATAGACACTTTTGATAAATGCTAAAATTAGTTGCCATAAGGTTCCATTGATGAAATTTGTATGAGCCCTTCTTTTAAAATTTTAGGAAGTTCAGAGGAGCAATAACTAAAATTCTTTATGAGTTTATGTAGCTATAGAAGAGAGAAAATTGGTGTCAGATAAGCAAAAGTATAATGAAAGTCATGGCCCACAAGTGTTAACAATAATGGAAAAAATTGAGTATATTTGCAAAAAATAAACCAAACCCACAAGATTGACAGTGAAGGAAGCTGAGTGTCAGTCCAAGCATGCATCTAGATAGCAGTGTAAAGTTGCATAAGACACCCTCTCTGGGTTTCTATTTCACAAGCACTGAGAACAGGAACAAATAAGCAAATGAACAGACCTCTTTCATATTGAACACACTACATGGAGAATATTCCTAATCTTTATGAAAGAGAAGAAAAGGGGGGGAAAGTACATAAAATAGACAAATAATAAGAAAATTATTTAACAACTAGAGGCCCAATGCACGAATTCATGCACCAGTGAGATCCCTCAGCCTGTCCTGTGGGATCGGGCCAAAACCAGCTCTCCGACATCCCCTGAGGGGTCCCGGATTGTGAGAGGGCACAGGCCAGGTCGAGGGACCCCACCAGTGCACAATAGAGCCTGGGGAGAGACACGGGAGATTGGCCAGCTGGGGAGGGACCCCAGGAGGGCTCCAGGACATGTTCAGCCAATCTCGCTCAGTCCCAATCGGCCGGATCCCAGCAACAAGCTAACCTACCAGTTGGACCATCTGCCCTCTGATGGTCAGTGCACATCATAGCGACTGATTGACTGTCTGCCCCCTGGTGGTCAGTGCATGTCATAGCGAGTGGTTGAGTGGTCTTAGCATATCATTAGCATATTAATCTTTGATTGGTTGAACAGCTGGCCAGACACTTAGCATATTAGGCTTTTATTATATAGGATAAATTGGAGAATTACATAATGAGAGGGGAACCAAAGCACAGGGAAAGGAGAAGAATAGGGAGAGAAAGGACTCAGTGTGTGACTTTCCCCAGACACAAGAGTGCAGAGCCCAAGGCCAACAGTCAAGGTGGAGATCAAAGTTCCCGCACACATTAGCTGTGTGACCACAACCAAATTTCACTGGTAACCCTGAGACCTCAATCCCCTAGATGGCATGATTTACATGGTACCTTCACGATTCATGACTTAGCTTTATATAATTGTAAAAGGAATGGATTCCATTTTACTTGCTTTAAGCTGCCAGATATTGACTGTGTCCCTGTGGTACCAAGAAGCAAGTAAACACAAAATGCTTTTATGGCATAAATACACATATGCTCCTGGACACCCTTCACTACCTCATGCAATTTCTGCAATAGCCCTGCTTGCTTAGCTGTGGACTGTGTTTGCTGGGGAGGCACTGCCTGGACCTGGACATCAGAGGAACTCTGTGGGCAGCCCCCAGCTCTTCCGGAGCAAAGCTAGACCTTGCCCACGCTGTGCCTGGCTTAGGTATTAGCGTAAATTCGGTGGAATCACATGATTGTGCCTTCTAGAACGTTAGAGATTTTTATGACATATGGAAGGTCCTCATTGCTTTTAGGACCTGGGGCAGGTGAGCAAACTGTGCATCGGTGGCGATGCTGAGACAGCAGTTTGGTGCTCTGACAAATCTGGCTCAGCCTTCAGCAAACATCAGCTGCCCTGCTGTTTAGTTTTATGGGGTTACCAACTTCACAAGGCAATGCTGTTTAAATCTCTAACAAGCTCCTAAATAGGAACATGAAGAATGAAATGGAAGTCATGATAGGGAAAGTGTTTAGGTTCAAATCGCAGCCAATTTTCATGAGCTGAGGGACCAGGAGCTAATCTCTCGATATCTCCGAACCTCTCTTTTCATCTATAGAGTGAGACTGATAGTTATTACAGTGCTCTTTTGGGAAGTTATTCACTCAAGTGGTGAATTTGCCTTCCATCGTTTATATAATCTCAAAAGCCTCTTCTGAGGGCAAGAACTGAAGCCAAAACTTTAAAGCAGAAAGGAAACAGACTAGGACTACATATTCATTTTCAACAGGTTTAGTCAGAATAAACGTCACAGCAACCGAGCCCTGGTGGACACCATTGACCCTAATGTAGTGTTTACACATTCATTTCATCTTCTCTACATACACTTTTTTCATTCCAGCATTATTTTTTGTGTTTTCAGTAACATATTCGCTCTTTTGGAATTTCTATTGCCTTAAGGCCAGTATCAGGTATGGGTAAGTATGAATTGTGTTGTGTGCTCACAAGACCTCTTGTTTGTGAGTGCATGGGGAGAAAGAAAGAGCAAGGCCTTTGGCATTTCTTCTTGTAAGGTTACTAATCTCCTTCTGAAGATACCACCCTCATGACCTCATCTAACCCTAATTACTTCCTAAAGGCCCTGACTCCAAATACCACGGCCTAAGGGGCTAGCATTTCAACATGAAGTTGGGGGCATACAAACTATCAGTCCTTAATGGTCACGCTATTTTCTTATTAATCTCAAAGATTCAAGGAAAGCCCCTCATTATTATTCTTACTCCCTTCCCATGTATACATACACAGTTTATGCCTATGATGATAGCCAGCCAGTTGACTATGAAGGAAGTGTTCATAGACGACCTTTCTATTTACAAGGCTCTTTCATACAGACTCCAAAGTTTTGGTCAGACCTCTCTGCTTACTCATTTTTCTTTGTGATAGATCAACTGGCCCATCAGTCATCCAGTACAGCCAGAATATTTCTGGTCTTAATTTCTGTGTGAGGCCTCAAATAACTGCTTGAGCTTCCTTGCAACCAGATGCAACTGAAGTTTAAGTATTGCAAGTATCTCTCTTGGTGTAATACCTGCTATGGTGTCTGGGCTAATATCAGGAAGATAGATTATCGGGTTCTCAAAAATTATATTAACTTCATGTGTCCATGGATAGAGAGGGACATTCCTGGAACGGCACAGTTCAGAGTCCTTTTGACAACATAAAACACAATCCTTAACAAGTAACGAGTTATCAGGGAAGATGAAGTGTTGCACCAGCAATTGCAGCTTTGTTCCCAATGAGAGAGCTTGACTTGAGTCCTTCTCTCCTCCTGGCACATTAGTGCATTTTATGGCCTCTAGCCCTCCAATTTGCCTTCAATGTCACATAGGTAAGATCCCTAATGGATTTCTTCAACCATGTCTTTTATAATACCCAGAATTCCTGCATCAAAAAATGTAATCTTAGCTAAATTGCATATAATTTAAAGATTAGAATATATCTTCCTATACCCCAGTGACCAATGATGCTACTAAAACCATCCCTCCAAGGATAAGTTTCCAGAGACTATTTTGAGATTGAGGAAAAATGGAGGCTAACAGAGGTAACCTATGTGACTGAAACACAGCAGATATCTAGTTCAGACTGGTCTCCTTTTCCTCTACTCATTATAATCCATTTTTTATTTAGTCAGATCTGCTTGTCAATTGCCATGTGTAAAATAAAGTCAAGTAATCTCTTGGTAAAGCATCCATTCTTATGTTTCTTCTACCTTGATTGATCCATTAGTATGTATTCACTCTTTCATCTCTTTTTACCTAACCATTACTTAGTTTTCTGGCCCACTAATACTAAATATAGTCTAGTAAACACAAGATGATGAATTCTTCCGGTTTACCCCCAAAGCCAGCCTCTGGTGTAGGTATTTTTGTCAGCATTTGTCATATAAGAAATTCGTTCAGAGAGGCCACATAATTTGTCAAGGTCACACAGCCCCTAAGTGTTGAAATTTCTAGGAATCAATTTACAGGTGAAACAGCTACTATTAAAATTGCTCTCCAAAACTTACCATTTTAATAGCCACCTTTTCAAGGTGGCCCCAAAGACTCATGTGACACCTAGGGAAATCAAATTCTGCCTCAGTCCTGAGCCAAAGAGAAGGGCGACAGGTGGCACACGGATTTTATAAACTGTGGGCAGGCATAGATTAAAGTCATTGATCAACATCACAGAACAAGTCCGCTGGTTGCCTTTGCAATGAGGGAAGAGAAATTTGCATTTCTTGTTTCCAGAACAATAATTGTCCTGCTGTCAGAATGCTGTTGCGTGCCTGTGCTGATTTATAATTCAGAAGCCACATGACTCTCAGGTGGCCTCTCTGAAAAGCAGAGGGAAGTCTGCCATGTACCCACCTTTAGAGGGGAGCTAATTCGACCAAGTTAGCCATGATTTATGGCCCCCAGTCCATGCTGTGTTCCTGATCAACTACATGTTGGGAGCAGCAAGGAGGGGGTGGCTGCGTTAGCCGCGGTTGAGTGAGGGGATGTAGACACTTTAGCGCTGGGAAAGCCTAGAACAGGGTGACAAGGGAAAGGCTGCAGACCACATCTGACAGCTCGATTGTAATGGTAAGGAAACCCCAAGCTCCAAAAGGATGAGAAGCAAGCCGCTGAAAGGACAAGGGCATCATCACCTGCTCCTGTGGTTGCTGCAGACATATTCTACACGGAATAGACAACCCCTGGGAAATGGTCATGCTATAGATGCATTTGTCATGTGCTATTACTGTGCCCATCTCTGACCAGCTTTGACTTCAGTCCTGACTTCACCAAGTAAGACAAAAACAAGCAAACAAACAAAATTAGGGTGTTGATTGTACCTTTTGGCAGAGAAGTAATAGAAAACAACGAGAAACATCTAGTATTTTGAATTCTAGCCTCTTGAGCTCTATGACTTTGGGCAAATGCCTTAAGTCTCTGTGCCTCCATTTGTCTGTAAAGCACAGATGGTTGTAATGATCAGAGAAGAAAGTAATGAAAAGAGCCCATTTTACCTACTTTCCTCATAGGAATATCAGCTATGTCTATTGTTTTACTCCTCAAGTGCCAGGGACATACCTGATTTCTCTGTTGTTTCCCCCTGAACCCTCCACCCAGCATAATTGCAGAGCAGCTGAAACACAAGCAGCATCAGTCTGGGCAGACAGTAGGAGGAGAGCATGGCCACACCATGTCAAGGAGAGAGCAGGTCAACAGCTCCCACCATCTCAGGAGTCAGCACTAGCAGAAGACAAGGAAGAAGTACCTATTAAATGAGCACTCTGTGGCACAAGCAGTCAAAGAAACAGGAATCAAGCCCAGTTCCAGTAAACTATGAAATTATGAGTCAACCCAGGCTACTTCCCTCCGAGTTTGTGCAGCCACTTCAAATGATAGCTGCCGTACAAGTGTGCAGTAATACTGGTAACAAGTAACTGTGAGATGCTAAATAAAGGGTAGTATTCATATTTATTGTTAATGTCATCGTTGTTATTATTATTAATTACTAGAGGCCCGGTGCATGGATTCATGCACATTGAAAGTAAATTAATTAGAAGGTGGCTGGCGGGGCGGGACTGGGCAAGACAGGCTGGGTACACCCTGGAGTCAACCTCCCATGGTCCTTCCCCAGCCGGACGCACCTGGGGAAGTGCTGGGGTTCAAAGAGCATCTGCAGAGTGAGTGGGATCCCTCCTGCAGGTGGGGTTCCTCGACCTGGCTGGCCTGTGGAAATTGGGCTGAAACCGGCAGTCCAACATCCCATGAGAGGTCCCAGAGTGCGAGAGGGCACTCTGCAAAGTTGCTGTCACTTGGCAGCTCCTGTGTTGAGCGTCTTCCTCCTGGTGGTCAGTGCATGTCATAGCTACAGGCTGGTCGGCTGGTCCGCTGGTTGACTGGTTGCTCAGGCTTTTATATATATATATATATATATATATATATATATACTATATATATATATATATATAAGAGAGAGAGAGAGAGAGAGAGAGAGAGAGAGAGAGAGAGACTAGAGGCCCGGTGCATGGATTTGTGCACTGGTGGGGGTCCCTCGGCCTGGCCTGTGCCCTCTCACAATCTGGGACCCCTCGGGGGATATTGGACTGCCAGTTTCAGCCCAATTCCCACAGGCCAGGCTGAGGGACACCACCAGTGCATGAATCCATGCACCAGGCCTCTAGTATGCATATAAAAATCTTTGGTTAATCTCTTCCCGCCCTTCCCCCTTCCCCCTTCCCTCTGAGATTCATCAGTCTGTTCCATGTTTCAATGCCAGTGCATTGAGTGTCTGCCCCCTGGTGGTCAGTGAGCATCATAGCTACTGGTTGAATAGTCAAATGGTCGAATGGTTACTTAGGCTTTTATATATAGAGATTATTACTACTAAATGCCAGGAATTAAGCGTAAACTTTTTTTTTTTACATCGTTCTTAGACTTCCATTGACAACCATCAGCTCTCAACTGTGAAATTAGCTTTGTCGAACATTTCTTGAATCTGCACAGCAGTCAGTCATTCATCTGTCCACTTATCAAAGAACCATTAAGCCTCCACCTTGTCCCAGGTGGTGTCCTCAGACCTGGATTGCAATGCGAATGATAACACCAACCTCCATGGAGTACTTACTCTGTATTAGTCACTGTGCTAAGTGCTTTACATAATTTGACTAATTTAATCCCAACAACAGCCCTATGAGTTATACACTGAGTGACCACCCCATCAGTACTTCATTGGGCCACCTTTTGCCTTCAATACTGTGGCGATTTTTCTTGGCATTGACTCCATGAGATGTTGAAAGGTGAGATGAGAAATCTGACACAATGCCTGATGAATAGCACTGTCCAGTTCTGTGAGATTTGATGTTTGTGGAACCAGCTGCCTGATGGTTCTTTTAACTTCATCCCACAAATGCACAATTGGATTGAGATCTGGTTATTGTGGGGGCCACCTAAGCAAGGTAAAGTCTCCCTCATGTTCTTGAAAACACTCCTGCACAATATGAGCACCGTGGCATGGTGCATTGTCTTATTGGAAGAAGCCATTCTCCATTGGGATATGCCATTAACGTGGTAGGATGAACTTGATCAGCAACATTACTTAGGTATGCTGTGCTATTCAGACATTGTTCCACATGAATTAAAGGGCCCAAATCATGCCAGGAAAACATGCCCCAAACCATAACACTGTCCCCACCAGCTTGAAGCGTTGTACTCATGTATGTGAGGTGCATGCTTTCATGCTGTTTCCGCGAAATTCTCACTCTGCCTTCTGCATGATGCAACTGGAAATGTGATTCATCGGACCACATGACTTTTTTTCCAATGCTCAACTGTCCAATCCTTGTGTTCCTGTGTGAATTGGAGACATTTTATCTTGGTAACTGCAGACAGCAAAGGGTGTTCGAACAGGCCTTCGGCTTCCATATCCCATACGATGCAGTGTACGGCTAATTTGCCTACAAACGTCAGGTGGTCATAATAATCTGGCCCACTCAGTGTATATTATATTCTTATTCCAACTGTACAAATAAGGGGAAAAAGTCCAGTCAGTTGAGAACTTACCCAGTGTCAGACAGCTAATGAGCATTGGTGCCAGAATTGTAGCCCAGGCAGTTGGGCCAATGAGTCTGTGCTCTCAACCCGTACGACTTGTCCTTGTGATGCGGCATCGGGAGCGGAAGACAGACAGCAAGACCGTAACAAGCACTTACCTAATACAATGTCAGGGAGCATCAAATATCACTGGAAGTGTAGGAGGCTAGAGAGAAGGAGGAGATGAATCTTGGAAACTTGGTAGTCAGTGAATTTAAGAGGGGATTATGAGAAAGGAATAATTGCACAAAAATATGAATAATAAAATATAAAAATACACATGTGGATTAAAGGGGCAAGTTTCTCAAGCAACATGAACATTAATTGGGTCAGTATATTTGGAGAATAGCAAGAAGGTCAATGTGAGTAGCCTGGTATAAATATCGTATTTAGATTTGCTCCAGTGACAAAAACAAGCCCAAATCTCAGGGCTCACAAGAGTTTAACATAAATTCCTTGCTCATGACACATGTTGCCTGAGTTCTGTAATTTGGAAGAGGGAAAGAGCCAGCACTATCAGAAATATAGCTCTCTAATGCTTCAAAGTGGCATGCCCGCATCTCTGCTCACTTTCCCCCTGGTCCAAGAATACCCTGTGGCCAAGTCTCACAATGGGGTAGGGAGTGATGCTTCTTGCAAGTCATGTGGCACAGGCAGAGGTGAGGTACAAGTGGGTTAGTGGCTGTCCTGAGGACACAGCTCAGCAAAAACTAATCCAGAGTAGAGAACAAGTCTTTCTCAGGCCCTGGAAAAGCCAGGTGCCTGACCTTTATCTGTGTTGAAGCTTGTCTTGGAGCTCTCAAACCTGGGTCCCTACACAAAGGGAGCTCCTCAGACAAAGGGCTTCAAATGTGGTTTGAAGAGAACGCCCCAACCACCCCACCCCCCTCCCGGTGTTCTGTTCCAGGGAGAAGTGGTACAGAGAGTTTCTACCATACCTGTCAATGATGGAGGAAGCAAGTATAGTGAAAACTTACTCTGCGTTATAATTATGGTCCAGGTATTAAAGACAAATCACTAAACATTGGAAACTCATGCTTCTCATCCATAAAATGATACACCATGCCCACCTCCTAGGTTATGGTCTCAACAGAGACTAGGGCTGACAACAACAGAAACACAATAAATGACCCCGAGGTTTTCCTTTCTGATGATAAAGTTTTTCCTTTCTCTGACTAAGAGGGGAGATCATGAGAGGATATGATTTAATTTCATAGAAGGCTGAGATATTACAAAACTAAATGATGCCGAGGAAGTTGCATTCTGCCCATCCTGTGGTATCCGGAAACAGTGCCCGCCTCCCAGACGTGGTCACATGTGGCATTTGCTGTGCACTGTTTCTCTCACCTCGTGATTCTTGTTTTTGTTATCCCGCATGAAGAGAATGGGTCTCCCGCCTCTCCGCTGCCAGGGCATCCTGGGACTGGCACACCCGTCATATCGATGAAGACAGGCACAAAGACATCCAGAGGAAGACAGACCTTTTCTTGCAATAAATGCCTCCAAGATTCTGTGACAGGAGCCTCAGAAGCTCCCGGCACTGCCTATGAGACACCCACCAGGCTGGCCACCCAATAGAA